>NC_138195.1:2297500-3497500 GCF_964194105.1 Spermophilus citellus
ACATGAAAAGCTGCTTCAGAAGTGAGCTGCCTTGGGTTATTAAAGCACACAAAAGCTCTACCTCATTGAATGTCTTTGAACTTTACTGAGTCCCACAAGCGATCCTGACCCCTTTGCCCTTTTGACAGGTAATAAAGTTTACAGCAATTCCACACCAAGCCATGCACCAGGGAGTGGTCATAGTAGCAGAAAGAGCTAAGAAGGCAAACTCAGGGAAAAAAATAACATTAATATATTGAATGTGTACAAAGAATATTGTAACTGAGCATATGATTTAGGGGTTACTTTTCTCTGTTGGCTTTTTTTTTACTTTCTCCAAACATTTTATAACGATGTTAAATTGATTAGTGTTGTTATGAAATGAAACTGGTTTAATTTTAATTGCCAAGCACTCCTAGTACTCACTCCCAGTTTATTTACCAGGTAGCAGACCTCCCGGTGAATGGCTTGAGGATGGTTTTCGCTTGCGTGACTTGAATACAGTGACTATAGGGGACTTGCCTGCTCGGTTGGACTGGTCTATCATGGGCTGCACTATTCTTCTCCGGGCATTAATAAACCTGCAACCAAGAAAGTGAAGCAAATTATTATTCCTTAAAAAAAAGAGGCAGAGGAAGAGGAAGAGCTGAATCACAGTCAGGCAAAGCTAGATCTTGGCAAAATGGGACTGCATCCAATCTCTCCCTCGCTCTATGTACAGCTTCACAGGCTGCAAAACCTATAACCCTTGGTGACCTTTGAGTACAAGGTTTGGGGTTTCTGAGTTGATTTATGTTTGCCTGTTTTACCACAGTTGGACACTTCCATTTCATCTTTTCATGGGGGAATTTGCAGAGTTTTGTGGAAACAATGCTAGCCACCATCTTTTCAATTGCAAGAGGGGGAATTTTGTGTAGAGTGAGATGCTCATGAGGGCATCTGTTACCTCTCTGAATTAGCTACACTTCAATCTTGTGCTCTCTGAGTTATTTTTTTTGCCATTCTTATCCAAACCTCCCCTACCTTTGGCAAACCCAATTCTATTTTAATGCCCACTATTAAGATAATGAACTGGGATGGCAGCACACCATCAAATGAGAGAATGTCTGGAGTTTATCACCACTAACTCACACTGCTGGGGACTTCAGAGAAATGCATTCCTTGTAGAGATTTCTTGGGGTGGCTTTTTCTCTTTATGCAAAGTCTGAGGTCAAGGCAAGGTCACAGCTATACAGTTGTTGAATTTATAATTTGCTTTCTCCAACTCCTATTGAAAACTTATAAACATTTATTAAGACAGTTAAATTACCTTAACCCTCTTAATAATTGATTTTTTTGGGGGGTACTATTGTTTTCATAACCTCTCCAAAAATGGCTAGTCATTTAAATATTAAAAAGTGGCTGACATAAGCTCTCCAAAGTCACACACAAAAGATTCTAACTCTTAAGATCCATTTGTACTGCATAATAAGAATTACATATCAAATACAAAAAATGAAGAGAACATATTAGATTCTGAAATACTAAATTGCTTTTAGTTCCCAACTCAGATTTGAATATATCAAATCTGAACAGGACATAAAAAAATACAATGAAAAGTTTAATAATGCACTATTAATAATTAAAGTTTCTACCGTCCAGTGTGAATTCTAGTTTGTATGCCTGCCCACTTCAGAGAAGGAAAATAGTTCCTAAAAACCACGGCTTTTATTTAGACAGGGACAGGTTTTTAAAACAGAAATGCATACTTTATAACATTTTTAAGATTCTCAATATCCTGTATCTTCTTATGTTCTTTCATTATCTGAGAAGTAATTAAAATAAATAATGAAACTGGAATCTAAATAAAATGTACACTGTTGGTGCTAACTCTTACTGGCAATATATATCAGTTCCTGTATATGAAGTCCCTGAACTACTAATAAAAATATTTAAAACACAGATCTACAACAAATTGTGTTGCAAATCAGGTTATCATTATCTTGTATAAACCATGAAAATTGGAATCATGTGAGCAGAAGGTTACATTAATTCTCCATTCTCATTATAAGCACAGGTGTAGCACAAACACCATGTGAAATAACCAATTAAAATGAAAAAAAAATCTGCTTTTTCATTAGCTGCCTTCACTGCATGACCAATTAGAAAATTATTTAATATTAATATTCTGCATATACCAAAAGTAATTTTCATAGTAACTAACATAGGTAAGAGAGCAAAAAGCCGCTCTTTATTTATCGTACTGTGTTCATAATTTGCAGGAATTCAGTCTTTGAACTATCTTTTTTCAAGTCCCTTTTAAAACATTATATTTGATGGATAGGATTTATACTACTTTCCTAAAAATTGGAAGACATACTTTTAACAGATGAGGAGCCATGGCTCAGAAAAATTAAATGACTGATTTGAGGTCACGTGTTACCCAAGAGAAGTTAATAATTTGTTGAAAGACACACAGCTGTCAGGTGGTAGTGAAAGCCCTTCTAAGGCTATGACCTGAACACGGTCACTGCTGTGTCACCCATCTAGACTATTCCGGATTAAATACAGATTAAATACAAACCAGATTATATCTGGATTAAATATAATCCAGACTAAATATCTAGAAATTAGTTGGTTTTGAGCAACCTTAATGTTGAGTCCAGGAATAAGCATGACTCTGAAAGTCTTGTAGATTGGAACTTTGGTGGCTTCCCTGCTTGTGTATAAAAACCAAGACAAGGCTACTCAAAAAATGATGAAGTGACTCAATTTATCAAAATTCTAAAATTTGCCTTACACTCATGCTTTTAGATTTCTTGCAGACCAATTCCTAATGACCAACTCAGTTTGAGCTGAGCCCATGACTATTCAAGCCATGAATCATATAAAAATTACAAGTCAGGTTTGGAAAAGCTTTGATAGTTATCAAGTTTGGTCACTATGATTCTCTGCTATGATATCCTTGCCAAGTAGATTCTAGACTGTTGGACTGTTTCTTTTCTATCTTTCCTTTTTTTAAATGTGATACTGGGGATTGAATTCAGGGGCACTTCACCACGAGTCACATCTCCTGTATTTTTGTTTTGTTTTTGAGGCAGGGTCTTGCTAAATTGCTCAGGGCCTCGCTCACTTTTCCAGGTAGGATTTGAGTTTGTGATCCTCCTGCCTCAGCTTCCCTAGCCACTGGGATCACAGGCGTGTGCTACCATACCCAGCTTGATTCTGTTTCTAAAGAACATTCACTATCTTACCTGAGAGTCCAGTCCATCTCTGGGCAAGGCAGGTCATTAGAAGGTCCTGTCTCACTTGATCTAAAATCCTTTTGCAGTACAACTCCTTGGGGTAATTTAAACAATTCTAATCTTACTTCCTTAGGATAGCCTTTCAAATATTTAAACACAGCCAGCATGACCCATAGGCCTTTCCTCCTTGTTTCCCTAGATTACACATCCACAGTTCTTAGAAAGTTCCTCCTAGAATGTGAGTCCTTCTAGTATTTTGAATCCACTCACCACCTGGGCCACTCTATGCTCAGTTTGCTGAGGTTTGTCTGCTTCCCTCTGAAGGTTTTCAGGGGACAATACTAACCGTACTTATTCCAGGCCTACCCTGGACTCTATGTGGAGAGCAAATACCTACCACAGTCCCATAGCTAAAAACCCACAGGTACTTGGTGCTATCTGCTTCTTTGTTTGGTGCAAATAACTGATACAAGCTACTTATAGTTTATATAGGTGTCAATGTGGGAATCCTTTCATTAAAAACTACATTAGGAAGTCTACCTAGAACTTCTTATAGGACTTAAAAACAGCATACTACAGGAACACAGCCACATCAGTGTTTATAGCAGCACAATTCACAATAGCTAAACTGTGGAACCAACCTAGATGCTCTTCAGTAGATGAATAGATTAAAAAATGTGGCATATATACACAATGGAATATTACTCAGCAATAAAAGAGAATAAAATCATGGCATTTGCAGGTTAATGGATGGAGTTGGAGAAGATAATGCTAAGTGAAGTTAGCCAATCCCAAAAAATCAAATGCCAAATGTTCTTTCCGATATAAAGAGTCTGATTCATAGTTCGGTAGGGAGGGGCAACAAGGGAGGAATAGATGAACTCTAGATAGGGCAGAGGGATGGGAGGGGAAGGGAGAGGGCATGGGGTTAGAAATGATGGTGGAATTAGATGGACATCATTATCCAAAGTACATGTATGAAGACACAAATTGGTTTGAATATACTTTGTATACAGCCAGAGATATAAATAATTGTGCTCTATCTGTGTAACACGAATTGTAATGCATTTGCTGTCATATGCAAACTTAAAAAAAAAGAAAACTTTCATTTAAAAAATCAACATAATAAAATATTATCAGTACACATACAACTCAGGAAGCTCTCAGAACATTACTGAATTATAATTTCCATACATTAATAAACAACTCATTGTTTATATGAGGTCATGATGGATGTCTTTCTATGAAAATAACCACGTAGGCAGCAAATAATTTATTTTTTAAAACAACATCACTTTTTGATCTTAACTCCATGTCAACATTTGATTCTCCTTAGGAGATATTCCTCTTGTCCCAGTCTATCTCACATGGATGTTCTCATTGGAATCAAGCTACATATAGCAGAGCTATGTGTTTAAATGGCTTTGGGGGTGAATTCAGATACAAAAACATTTTTCTTCTGGGCAAAGTAATAAAGTGGCATTCTTGCCCCTCCCACTATAAGTCAAACTGAGGTCAGTTCCCCCTTCCCTCTATCTGTTTAAATAAACTGGTCCAGCTGTTTGTTTCTAAAATGCCCTTTGACCTTGAGTCTCATCCTCCCTGCTTTTGTGACAGAGTGCTTTACTTTTCATTGTGAAAGAGTCTAAATTGTCAAGAATATTCTAAACACTGAAACAAAAAAAGACTTCACATTTGATGTGAGCTTAGATGAATGTTTTTCCTTCTTAAAACACTATCATTTTTAGAAGCACCAGTAAATTAGTTTTCTTACATGTGTATGTGTGTGTGTGTGTGTGTGTGTGTGTGTGTGCAAATAAATGCAGCATTTAACATATTCAAGCTTGAAAATAGAAGAAATACTGTTTGTGAAGAGAAGTGAGTGAGGGAAAAAATTCAAATTTGGATACGAAATAAAAATATCCTTTTTTAAGAGCCACAGAATAGTTTGAAATAAGATATATATGTGTAAAATACAATCTTAGAGTTTTCCATATTGATAAGTGCTCTCTAAGGAGTTTATTAGTCTGAAGATGTGAGAGAAAACTTACTATTTTACGATCAATATTCATATATAGTATAACAGCCCTTAAAACTCAGATGTAGAATGTCAGGGATACATGACAATGTCACAGTTTTGCTTCTCATTAAAATAAATAGTTGTATACTTTTGTTTAATAGAGTGTAATTCAAATTTGCCATAAACTGGGCTTTTTAAAAAGTAAATATTTTAGTTAAGGTTGCCTTAAAATTAGAAAATGTCTCATTTGGCTTTCCATATCACATTTGGACATGAAGGTATTTTTTTTTGAATCATACTATGCCTTGAAAACACAATCTTCATTTTTGACATACTTTTAAGAACTGGACTCCCTCCAGTGAAAGGCAACTGATTGAGAAAGAATCCTTGTATTTCTTCTTTTATACAATCATGAATTAGATCAATAGTCTTCTCACCACCAAACTATCTTCTGTCTCCAAACAAGAAGTTTAGAAAAGAAAGGATGGGTTGACTTTATAGCTTTATTCCATGTCCAAATAAACAGAGATGTGTTTCTTTTTGACTTAGTTGTTTGTCTCAAGTTCTAATAAGGTTGAAAGTGGGGGAAAATATCTCCCCAAATCTGAGACCTGAGATCAACTAAAAATTGAATTTTATTCTTTGCATTTTTATAGGAATTTGACAAGGAATATAGGAAGTGAATCTGATTTATGTTTTAAGAAAACATAGGGGCTGGGGTTGTGGCTCACTGGTACAGCGCTTGTGTAGCACATGTAAGGCCCTGGGTTCAATTACCAGTACTGCATATAAACAAATAAAATAAAGGTCCATTGACAATAAAAAAAAATATTAAAAGAAAAAAATGTAAAAAAGAAAGACAACACAGGAAGTACAGGGCATGGTGTCATATTCCTGTATCCCAGCAGCTTGGGAGGCTGAGGCTGGAGGATCATGAGTTCAAAGCGAGCCTCAGCAATTGAGCAAAGCTCTAAGCAACTCAGCAAAACCCTGTCTCTAATGTAAATTATTTATATTCATATATATATATATATATATATATATATTTCATAGCTGTATATGAAAAAAGGCTGGGGTTATGGCTCAGTGGTTAAGCACCACTGGGTTCAAGCCCCCCTCCCCCGCACCAAAAAAAAGAAAGAAAGAAAACACAGGAAGTTTTGTTTTATTCTTTCTTTTCTTTACTCACAAATTGTTTATCATTAGTCTTTCTTTTTAAGTGTTTTTCCATTCTGCCAATTCCATTATCTCCTTTCTTTGTCAGTCTTTGGATACTTGAATTGCTTTCTGAGCAAGATCTGATAGAACAGCTTTCTGAAATTGATCTTTTCCTTCAGTGTAGCCTCTACTTCCTTCCCTGGTCCCTTTCCCTGAAACTGGATTACTAAATTCAGTTTTCTTGGGGTTGGGGCTGTAGCTCAGTGGTAGAATGCTCGCTTCGCACGTGTGGGAAACTGGGTTCAATCTTCAGCACCACATAAAAATAAAATAAAAGTATTGTGTCCACCTACAACTAAAAGATATTTTTTTTAAAAAAAATCAGTTTTCTCTTCTTAGGAAACAGAAGGAGCAAGGAGACCATAGCAGGTACCTGCCAGGAGCCAAAATACAAAGTACAGTTCCACAGTTCCACAGGCAACATTTTTCATATGCTTTTTTGCTCTTTAACTCCCTTGTATAATTCCTGTAATACTGAAAAAAGTAAAGAAAAATGACCTGCTCACTTGGTGTTCCTAACTTTACTCAGTTCTACTCCTGTGTACCACCCTATTTATGCACTGATGATTAAAGGGAGTCCATATTTAGTTATTTTGGCATGTCACAGCCAACTCAGTAAATCACATAAAATCAAAATGGTTTTGTTTCTAGACAATGATGTGATTCTTTGTCACCCCTATTGAGCTTTGTACTAACTAGGTATGTGAATGGGTCAGTAGGACAGTGGTCGATGTGGAGTTATCCATCTAAGTATGGATACATATGATTTTAAAACATCCTTATATGCCCAAGAAGCTAAAATGATAAACTATTAAGAAAAGGTTTTCTTTAACTAGACAGATACATTAGTGGAAATGCCTTCTACACATATGCTATCCATAAAAGACAATTAATTATAGTTGTCTTTGGTTGATATGTAGGTATAGTTAGGAATAACTACATATATATTTAAATAATAATAATAATAATAATAATAATAATAATAATAAGTAACACCATAGATTTTTAAGTATAATTTAAATAGTGTTAATTTCTGGAAGCATTATTCTTTATTCAGTTAAAAATAAAAGACATAGCTGGGTGTATTGGGGCATGCCTGTAATTCCTGTGGCTCCAGAGGCTCAGGCAGGAGGATCATAAGTTCAAAGCCACCCTCAGCAACTTAGCTAGGCACTAGGTCACTCAGTGAAACCCTGTCTCTAAATAAAATACCCAAAAAAAGGTGGTGGGGGGGTGTGGGCAGGCTGGGGATGTAGCTCAATGGTTAAATGCCCCTGAGTTCAACCCCTAGTTCAACCCCAAATAAATAAATAAATAAATAAATAAAAATTTAAAAACATGCGCATATAATAACTAATACATTTAGGTAATCTCTAAAATACTTCTTTTAAAAAAACATTGTTTAGTTATCAATGGACCTTTATTTTATTTATTTATATGCAGTGCTGAAAATTGAACCCAGTGCCTCACCCATGCTAGGCAAAAACTCTGCCGCTGAGCCACAGCCCCAGCATCTAAAATACTTCTTAATTTTAGAATTAAGCCTCATGAAAAATCTTCTAATACAAAATTTCATATGGGAAGGTAATTATAAAATTCTAGAATTCTGTTCGTTTTCTCTTCTCTGATTTTCCTGGACATAGCCTTTCTTTCAACAGTATCATTTAAATAAAACCTTATCTATCTATCTATATTTTTTAAGTCAACATTTCCTAATAACTTGAAGGCATGTTTTATAAGCAACCCTTGGGGAAAGAGTTCTAGCTATCTCCCAACTATATCTGTAACTATCTGTTCTTTTAAACAAAAACAAAACAAAACAAAAAAATTAACTGCAAAATCCTATTTTGGAAATCTTCATTGTAGATTTACATTGACTTATTAGACTTAATGATCCATAACTGGCTGGTTTCAGGGTCCAAGTCTTCTACACTCCCTTTTTCTGTGAAATAAAACTTCATAAAACATGATTTTAAGACACTCAAGAAGGTTGACTCGATCTCAAGTCAAACCTTATGAAATCATGTTTTTGGCACCTTCTTCTAGTTTCTTAACCTCCTCCAGGATCCCACAGTTCCAAGACTGCAATCCATCATCTGTGTGTCTGGAGGTCGGGGAGGAGAATGGCTCTGGGAGGCCAGTAGACAGGACAGGCGGGTGAAGGCACTTAGTTCTCCTCTCCATCCCCTCTAGAAATGTAGTATTAGAACTTGCTCATGTCACAAGAAGCCCACCAGTTAGCAGTATGAGAAGGCTTCCCTTCTCTAGAAGTGATGAAGGTATCTCAGAACTCAAGTCTTCTAGCACAGTTGAGGAAGTCAATTCTATCTAAAAAATTTCTTCAAAGTAGTTAGTGAAAAAATATCACCAATTAGTTGACAGAGATGATGTAAAATGCTAACAAAAATCTATGTATTATTTTGGACTTAAAGACATTAAAATAACTTTAAAATAATTCATCACTGGTTATACGCTACACAAATTTTCTTGAAAACAAATATTATGATTTTTTTAAAAACTGGGCTTACTAAAAGATTTAATCTGACCTAAATTCAAAGGAGAGATGGCTCCCTTAGTAGGCCTCTATTTCTTTTGTTACTTCTTGCCACCACCTAGATTATTAAAGCTCTGGGCTCCAAATTTAATGGAATGAGTGGCACATGGAGCATAAGAAATACCCAACAGGTGTCTATTGACAAGCATCAAAATGGCACTTAATAAAAATTTACTTATCTATGATAATCTGCCAAATTTAAGCTTATATAATCTTATTAACATAAGAAAAATAGTAGTTTGTTTAAGTTACACAGATTTAAAATGATTATTAGCACAATATATAAGCAATAGGTTAATATAGCAAATCTTTCTCAGCTAAAATAATATCCACAAAGATTAGATGTGTGTCTCTCTCTTGTTAAATAGCTGAACCATCTTTTCACTGAAATTCTAATTTTCTCATACTCACAAAAAGTCAATAAAATTGCATCTAACTAGACATCCCTCACTGAATAAATATATTTATTTAAAGCAAATCCTAGTTTTTTGCCACTCTCCACTACAAGTAGAATGAGCAGGTAATTTATCATCTAAACTAAACACTTTTGAAGGTGAAGGGACACTATTAATGATAATGCCGAGCAGTAGGCATAAAGCATGAATGTCCCTTGGGATGTATGATCATTCTAATGATTACATACTCATTATTTTTTAAAGAAAGTTTGCCCTGAATGATTGGACTTGAAACCCTTGTTGTGTGAGATTGGTGACCAGCTCCTGTATAAGGTGCTATGAGTCCTAAAACCATCTTGGGATTCCTCTGAGCTCTTTCCTTTCTCGAGGATCACTTGCTTTCATTTCTCAGCTCCCCAAGGCTTCACCCACATACCTGGGCCTGGAATCTCCACACAGGCCAAAGGAAGATATCTCAAAATTTAGCTTGTTACCTAATTTTACCTGGTCACAAAATTAAGCCATGGAATGGCTTAATGAAGATGACTTGACTTGAACAGAGGTTTGTGTCTGTTCTTTGGAATGTTCACTGTACGAATGTTTTCAATTTGTAAAACTTTGAGACCAAAGCTCTATGTGATACACACTGATACACAATCTATAGACCCTTTACACCTCCTGACTAAGATATATGACAAAATGTCTCAAATGAGGACAATAGCACGAACACAAATAACTTCCTCTTGGAACCTGTCAAATCTCTGCCAAGTGCTTATGGCATCTAAGTCACTTTGGGGGAAACTGCATTTCACTGCTGAGTTGCTGAATGTCAGTGTGACTTCCCTTTACTTGGAACAAGCATCACTCATTATCTCAGTTGAAACACTGAGCCTTGGCAGGGACAGTGCAAGTAGTGTCCAGTGTCCAGAGCTGAGTAGGAAGACTGCCACTTGCTGACCCCGGGATCACAGCAGTACTCAGGGGCCAAATTGTGGTAAGCAAGTGACTTAATGTTTACAAAAAGTGCTTTGCACATGGTAAAGCCTAAGACAGGAGTTTCTTGGGATACAACCATTATGATTCTCAAAAAATGGGTAATGGGCCAAAAATTTGTACACAAATGCTTAGAGCAGCAAAAGACAACCCAAATGCTCACCAACCGATGAATAGATAAACAAAATGTGTTATATCCACACAGCAGAACATTGCTCAACCATGCAGAGGAATAAAGTGCCAATAACACATGCTAGAATGTGGACAAAACCTGGAAACATTAAGAAGTCAATGCAATAGATTGCATATTATATGACCACACTTTTGTGAAATATCCACAATAAGCAAATTTAGAGAGAAAAAAGTAGACTAGTGGTTGCCAGGAGCTGGTGTGGATGGGGATGGAAATATGGGGAAAGGTAACAACTGAAGGACTCAGGATTTCTTTTTAAGGTGGTAAAAAAAAAACAAATTGACTATGGGAATGGTTGTATAACTCTGTGAACCTACTACCAGCCACTGAATTGTGCATTTAAAGTGAGTTGTATGGTTTGTGAATTATATCTCATTAAAGCTGTTAAAAATAAATATATACAGACAAAAAGGATGAAGCACTGAACTGAGAGTCAGTCCTGTCCCCATGCTGAGACTCATCTGTCAAATGCTGCATAAAGTCCCACCTAGGATTTGTACTCTATGGTTCTGTGGCACAGAGTGGCTGAAAATTTTAATCCATGCTCCCTTTGATATACTTCAAAATCACAAACTCTTCTGTTACTTGTGATTTAAAAAAAAAATAGCATGACTTAAAATATAATTTCCAATGTGCTTTTTATATACTGCCTTCACTCAGAATGATTCTGATAGGTGTCTTTTGGTCCTCTGCTCCCCGCTAGCCTCTCCTTGGCCCTGAGGGTGGGAATCCCTGCCATAACCTATTGTACTTTCCTTTCTGTAAACAATACTGCCAGGTGACCAGCCATGAGGGCTGAGATCTTGCATCTTTTGGACATGCACAATTCTTTCCATTAGTTTTTTTTTTTCAATATCGCAAACCCCTGCCCATTCCAAGTACATATGAACTCTGACCCAAACTAGGAATCAAATAAAGTCAACCACAGCAGATGTTCCAGTGATACAGTCCAACAAAACCCTTCATTAGACCAGTCTTTAAATCTGCTGCTTTATATCTGATTCCACATTTTAGAGTAAATACACTGAAAACTTATTACTTAATCACATGCTGCATTTAACTTTCCTCCCTGGCAGTATACTGTTCTTGGACAAAAGGAAAGTCACTTTGTCAGTATAGGGCCAGATCTCACTGATGACCAAAAAAATTCATTTTTGAGCTAAATTACTCAAGAGTCCAAGACCAATAATCCCCATGGACCTGAAAAAGTTAACAAGTTTGAGAAAGGAAATACTTTTTCCTTTCTTCAGGGACAGGATCTAATCTTGTAGACTTGGTTAGTTAAGAGGGCAAAAAGGAAAAGAACTCTCAAGGATGTCAGAGAAGATTAAGATTTTTTTGTTTATTTGTTTACTTGTTCGTGTTCAAGTGTCAAGAGCATGATAGAGTTAGCTATTTTTCATACTAATAGATCAAACTAAAAGCTTTGTAAGGATGAAAATAAAATAGGAAAATTTTCAATGATTATGAAGGCATTGAACAGGAGAACCCTGTCTTTGCCAAAGATACAAGTATTCATGATGTTGGGTGTTTGTTTTATGCTTCTCTCTCTTTCCATCTCTTTTGAATATATTCTTTCCCCTTAAAAATTAAAAATGGAGTAGAAGATAATCTGAGCATCTGCAGAGAACCTGTCATTCACGCACTGGAGCAATGCAGACCAGATCTGAGACAACGTTCACCCTCAGAAACACTTCCTTCCCCTGAGTCTCTGGTTCTACTCCATTTTAGAGAAAACTGTTTTATTCAACAAGGAGGCAACATTTGCCCTATTTTTTAAAATATTTCAGACTGACTCTTTAACCACTCAAATATGCTGTTTTCTGTAGGCGCAGCCTGCAGCAAGATGGTGATGTAAGTGAGAGGTCTAGACGGTCTCTCTGGGCACAACCAAGAGCTTCAGTGCTCGACGGTTAATCACCCAACATTAGCCTCAGCAACTGTTGACACAAAATGGGTGGAGATCAGGTCTGTGCAAGCAGAAAATACCAGAAAGGCAAACTATATGTAAACACACTTAAGACAGATTTGACAAGAATAGACCTAAACCTGACTTGCAGGGAACTCACTACCATTGACAGCTTGGACGCCCCCAGCTGGGTCTGTTTCCCCTTACAAAGTTCCTTTGAGAAGACAAAGAGTAACATTTTAAAACGAAGATACATTTATGGGAGGCAGTGGAGACATTTGTCCCCTTGATTCACATAGTGTGAGTTTCAAATCTGCTCCTACATGCAGGATTTATGTAATGTAATACAGTTCTTCCACGTGTACCTGGAGTGGAGCCAAATGAAAGAGAGTCGAGGAAAAAAAAAGAAGAAGAAAAGAAAGAAACATGCACACATGACCACAATTCAAAAAGTTATTTCTCCTGACCTATAAAATGCAGGCAAAGAAGCAAATGGATAATGCTTAAACAGTCTTTTAATCTTATCTAACTGACACCTGACAACCCATTACTTATAGATTATTAATGCACCCACTAAAAAGTTTGTCATGTACAAAATTACTAGAGAAAAAGATTGAATGCCTGAGGAAAAAACAAATTTTGCTGTACAATATCTTCAGAAATTTCAAGCCTATTATCTGTCATGCCCTTCACAGACTCACAGCACACTGCTAAAAACAACTGATTTATCTTTATTATGCATCCGAAAATGACAGCACACATGTTTTTCATGTCTTGCGATAATGTTTAATTTCATCTAGTTTTTATTTTACAGTATGTGATTTGTTTATTTAAGATGAGGAAAAGTAACAACTTTTTAACTAATTTTCCTGTTTGCATCTTTATCAAAGTGTGTGTGTGTGTGTGTGAATGTGTGTGTATTTCATTCCTAGGGTAGACCAGGAATGAGATCAGCTTTAGAATATGTGCCCATTGTCACACAGTCTAGAATATTAGCTGAGAGTCTACACTCAACTGTCCTCCATGTCCACTTTAAGACAGAGGAAACTGCTGTCCCCGGAGATAAAGTGACTTGAGCAAGGACACGTATCTATCTGGTGAGGAATGGGGACAGCAGAGGAAATGTTTTGACTCCAGCGTCCGTTTCCTTGCTTATTCCCTCCCCTTACTCCCTCTGTCCCCCTGTGTAAATTTCACACTGTCAGGAGGCTTCCAGAATTGCTCCTTAGCCACCTGAGGGTGGGGCAGAGTTAAGCTCCACTTTGACCGTGATGTCCCTCAGCCCTTCACTTCACACGCTCTCTCCAGGTACAAGGGATCAAGTCTTGCTCCATTAGGTGGCATGACACTCAGGGAGTTCTCTTCATTTCTTTGACCAAACACTTGTGCTAAGACACTGCAAACAGCAAATCTAAAATAAAACCTACACTATTAATCCTACTGTCTAATCACACCACATGAATTAAACCTGCGGTACCTAATCAGAAGTGGGCACTCCCTAGAACAGGAAAGCCAATAATATCAATTACAACATTTCTGAATTCAAATGTCTTTGCTTGAGGTTTCAATAATTGTTTTGCAATCTCACTAAGATGATTTATATCACACATTCCACCATAATAGCACAGGACAGAGATCAAGTCCTTTGGGACCAGGGCTGGTCAGCTGCAGTGAAATCCTTCCACTGACATTTCAAAGTCTAATATCAGGTGTTTTGTCTTATTTAAACCTAAAGGGCATGTCGAAGCCTAGTGTACTGTCAAGAACAGGCTCTTTATTGTCCATTTAGTGTGGAGATGCACACACTGTGGACTTCAGAGAGTACAGCAAATGGAGGATAGGAACTAGACAATGGTCTGGCCCTGCAGCCTCAGTGCAGAGTTCACTTAAAATAAAAGCTCCGGATTGCCCATCCAACTTTTCAGATTTCACCAAGCTTCTCACTAGATGCTCTCAGAACAGCATTAGTACCGAAATCCTCCAGCTCATTCTTTCCAAGGTTTCTAGAAACAAGAAGACTGCAGAGAAATGTGATCCACACTCCTGCCTTCCGTGGGCGCGGGAAGTTCAACAGCAGAGACTGTGGGGATCATGCCAGCAAAGTCCTTTTCAAAGACCGATTCACAGGGTTAGGTAAAAATCTTTTCAACCAGGTCATTGAAAACATCCTTGAAGGCAGACTGACTCCAGGACTCTCTGGGCTAATGATGTATGTGGGAACGAAAGCCAAGGGCCACCGTGATGCCTACTTAGTAGCAGGAACCACTGAACCAGAGCGGGCTCAGCAACACACTGGTTTGAAAATATCTAATTCTGAAAGAGAATCCGTTTTCCTTTCAAGTAGTAATGAGAATTCCAGATCTTCTGCAAGTATGCACTTAATGGAAATGCAACGATCCTCACCCTACCTCCATGTCTAATTCCTACTTTTCCCCTTTCCCAGATTAATGGGGAGTTAGGTTTTTGTTGTTCCTTGCATAGGCATCTCATTTCTTAGCTGCTCGCTCTTAAAACGCCCTTCATTTAATCATGGTCTTTTTGAGAAAAGCAATGATATTTCTTCTTCAGTCAATGTTATTTAATTTTAACTTTATTTCGGTGAGGAACAGGTAATGTATTTATTTATGATGACAATCTATTTTTTTCTGATCCATTTTTCTGTTACTTAAAAAGACCCCTTAGCACTCATGATCATAAAGAAAGGCCAATATATCTTTAATAAAATGCTTCATTCAGGTCTCCATGTGCTGGCCAGTGAGGGTTTGGAGACTGCCAACACCCAGTGGCCTGCTGGCAGCTCCGGGCCTTCTCAACGCTGTGCTCTGGCAATAGTCTTTCACGCAAGCACTAATTTTATTATAGCTAGTTTATGATTTTCCCTTATTTCCTTGCTATTTTTAAATATGAGGCTGTAACAGGAGGCGTCTGGAGACCCAGGATATAAAGGAACAATTACACACTGTTGGGTCTCTGTGGTATCAGTGGCCTTTGGAAGCTGAGGATTCAAATGCAGTGTCAAAGAGTATTTGAATACAGGGTCCCGAGGGGGAGCTCTGCCCAACCAGAAACACATTGCTTTGCTCTCCTTATTCTACTTTTAATTTCTGCTTTCAAATCCTTGTGGTCTCTCAACACTATTCCCAGTTTTGTTGTTTAAGTTATTTTTGTACATTGGCCGTTCTAGCTAGACCTGTTTAGCTACATTTAATAACACCGTCTTGGGGATGAGTTTTTGACTTCTAGCACAATGTACCTACTCGGATTTCTATAACACAGAGGAGCAGCTTGTGATATAAATAAGGCCTTGCCTTAAAAATGCCAAATGTACTTGATATCTGTCCTAAATTACTGTGGGGTGAAAGGCTTTAGAAAGACTGGCTAATTAAAAAAAAGTTTGGGGAAGTAGAGTGGTTTTCACGGAGTCTGTGAGGATGAAGAAAGATACTTATGAAATGGTGTGGGGAGAAAGCCAGGTGCTTTTCTTAAACCAGCCTTTTTCCTGTCACCTAGGATAAGCAGAGCCCTCACATAGGAAAGAGACAACCTAGAGCCCAGGATCCAACCGCTTCATCCAATCAATCTCTGAGATCTGAAAAGGGAGGGAAAGCCCGCCCAGGGTGCACACTGATAAGGAAAGCCTCGGACTTCAGGTTGCAGGAGAGGGTGGTAAGGACTTTGGGCTAGAAGTCAGGAGGCTGCCAACTCTTCCACATCTACCCCAACCAGTTACACAGAGGACGCATGCTCCTAGGTCTTTTCATCTAAAAAAATGAAAAGAGAGCTCTGGGTTTCTCCCTGAGTTCTTAACACCTCTCAAATTTGGGTTCTGGGATTCTTAAATGACCCCTTCCCCAACAAAGGATTTGCTGATTTATTTCCTGTTGTTTACCTTAACCACCTCCATTTGTTATCCTTTAATTCCTGTGGGGGAAAAGGCAAAAGATAAAAAGAGACATTGACAAGCATTTGAATCCTAAAACTACAGTTTTAAAAAGCTGCACATATCCCAAATATGACTTTTCAGGATTACCTTCATTCTGAAACAAAATAGGGAGATGAGCGGTCAGAAGCACATAAAAGAGGGCTCTGGTGATGCTATTAAAGACCAGCAGTCCCTGAATCAGACATTCCCTAACAAATGTGCTTTGTCTAGAGATGACGAGAACCTAAAGCAACTCCAGAGTTCTTTTCCAGATTGTCAGTAAGTGCAGATTACACTCGTCATAAGAAAAATTTAAAAAACAACCCACAAAATTTAAAGTAGCTTTTAAAAGCACAGAGGTCAAACACTAAGCAGTATTTATTCCCCATTAATGTCATTTTTTATTCACCTATTTCCATTAGCTATATTTCACTTTTCCTAACATTAAAACTAGAGGGCAAATAGATATGCTACCTAGAAGTTACTTTATACACCCTTATATAGGAAGAAACACCAGGTAATCAAGCTATGGTACTATAAAAGCCACTGTCAATGGCTCCTCTATCAGATCCATAAATCAGATTGAACTACAGTGTGCAGTGGCACACACCTGTAATCTCAGCAGCTCAGGAGGCTGAGGCAGGAGGATTACAAGTTCAAGGCCAGCCTCAGCAACTTAGCAAAGCTCTCAGCAACTTAATGAGATCTTGTCTCAAAATAAAAAATTTAAAAAGGCCTGAGGATGTGGCTCAGTGGCAAAGTACCTCTGGGTTCAATTCCTAGTAACAAAAATACATAAATAAATCAGATCAAACTCTGTAGTCAGGGTCAATTCTGTTCATTCAACAGTGTATTCTCTGAATTTACAAATAAATTTATCCTTTGTAAGAGAAGCTATCAATTTTACTGATAAAAATAAGGTTAAGGCTGGTACAGTGGTGCATGCTTGTAATCCCAGCAGCTTGAAAGGCTAAGGCAGGAGCATCGGGAGTTCAAAGCCAGCCTCAGCAAAAGCGAGGTGCTTAGCAACTCAGTGAGACTCTATCTCTAAATAAAATATAAAATAGGGCTGGGGATGTGGCTCAGTGGTTGAGTGCTTGGTTCAATCCCTGGTAACCCCCCACACCCACAAAAAAAAAATAATGTTAAGTTGATCTAAATGTTCTTAAAATAAATTTTAAATAAAATTCAAGATGGTATTCTTTGTAAAATGTGATTTCATAATTGTATATACTTATTCTCCTCTGGCATGCCCATTGAACTGAGCTACTATGGTTGATAACTATTTCTTTATAGCCTTATATATGGGTAAATCTGGTAGTGTTCTTTCTGAATTAACCTCTCTAGATTGAAAAAAAAGCTAATTTTACATGTAGAGACTAAGAAAAAGGATAAAAAAATGTATTGTCTAACACAGATAGGACTTCATAGATGTCACAAAATCCGACAATGTTGTCACAGCTTGAAGCTTAAGCTCTTTTCTCATAAGATGAAGCCTGGCAGTGCACTGCTATCACTTAGCCAGGTTGAGTTGAGTTGGTTTACAGAATGTTGGTTAGACATGGTCTATGATCTCAGAGAGTAGACAAGACGCCAATACTACATTATGAGGAATGCAGTGTAAAAGCCACTGGGCTAGAAGCTGAAAGCCCCTGATATGAGAACAGCCATTAATTGGCGCTCTGTCCTTGGGTGGTTCTCTCTGTCGGAGCTCTAGCTGTCTCAGCAAGGTATTAAGTCCTTACCTGATCCAAAAGGTGTGATTCTAAACAAATAAATAAATACCTGGAATCCATATACTCATTAATAAAAAGCACATAATACACAATTGCTAGCTATGATAGACTAGATTATAATAAATAAATTTATTTATCAAGAACAAGAAGAAAACACATATAATTTTAAAAATCCATTCAAGGCACCCGTGTGGTGTCAAGCACTCCAAAAGGAAGAGATGGAGACGCTGAGCAAAGAGAAACACTAAGGTAGCGAGCACCCTCTGGAGCAAGTTTCCAGTTTGAAAAGGTAATGGGGGAAAGGTCGAAAGGTCAAGTGGGTACTGTGAAGCACAGAAAAAACAGAGCTTCTGGCAACCCCCTGAGACCAGGAAGATAAAAGTGAAGTTCAGGGCTACCTAGGAAGCCGGGATTTGAAGGGCCGACACTACAGAAAAGTGACCCCAGAGCCAGAGCCAGCCTCACTGCACTGTAGGGCACACCTGCGCACGCTCCTCACGCCACACTGGTCTATAAGCAGCTCCCCGCAGAGGAGGAAAAGGCAAGGAGAAATGATTCCAGGAAATCATGTTAGTGGCACTCTCCTGGCACTGGAAAGATAAGATTAAAGTTCCATGCTCACAGAGGTGGTGGCCCTCAGAAGCACCGCAGCCATAAAGCTGGGGCAGTTGAATTAAAGCCTAAGAGTAAGTCTGAACTAGAAACTGGCCTGACCAAAACCAGCTTTGAAGGATCTCATTATTTTAAAATGATATATGCTAGAATTTTTTATTTTTTAGTTATAGATGGACATAATATCTTACATTTATTTCTATGTGGTGCTGAGGATCAAACCCAGTGCCTCACACGGGCAAGGCAGGTGCTCTACCCCTGAGCTACAGCCCGAGCCCTGAAAGATCTCATTCTTGACTGGAGTATGATGATCTACTCCTACTCCAATGCCTACCAGAGAGTCAAGAAAATGCCATCTGGAGAAAGATAATACCACTGATATTTTCTTAATATTTTTGTATGTAATGGTTGGCACTCAATACAAAACTGGATTCAGCACAACAGTGGGACCAAGAGGGGGGAAAAAACAACAACAGAACACAGAAACAAACCCATAGATTACTGGACATGAACTTTAAGATAACTGTTATTAGTATGTTCACTTATGATAAGATAGGTGGTGCAGGCCTGTGATCTAACTACTTGGGAGGTCGAGGCACCTTGGGAGGAGGAGGATGCATGTTCGAGCTAGCCTGGGTAACTTAGGAAGATCCTGTCTCAAAAAATGAAAAGAGTTGGGGATGTGGCTCAGTGGTAGAGCACTTGGCCACATGTGCAAGGCCCTGAGTTCCATCCCCAGCACCACCAACCCTCCCCCCTCCCTAAAGAAAAGATAAGTTAGAGAATTTCATCAGAACTAAAATTTCTTAATAAAATAGCCAAATTGAAATTATGGAAAAATATAATAACTAAGAGTGTGATATATAAGTTAGACATAGCTAAAGAGAGAAACATATTACCTAGAAAACAGGATGGTAAAAAAATATCTAGACTATAATACACAGAGATAAAAAGGATGGAAAATAAAGTGTGAAACGTAAGATTGAGATGGAATGTGGTACAAAGGTATAACACACATGCAACTGAACCTTAGAATGGGAGGAGAAAAACAAGGGGGTGGAAACAATATTTGAAGAGATAATTGCTAAAAATATTCCAATACTGATGAAAACCATCAGCCACAAATTCAAGAGGATTGATGAATCTCACACCGAATAAACATAAAATAAATCACACTCTGTAAAATGGCTAAAAAGAGAAAAAAGAAAACAAGAAAAAACAAACAAACAAGCAAAATTGTCTTCAACAATAGTAACACTGAGGTAGAATTTTTCAATAGAAAAAAAACATAAACAACCCAAATGAAGAGTTTGGATAGTCACATGATAGAATACCATTTAGAACTGAGAGTTCGAACTACTGCTACCGTCGCTGAGAAACCAAGCTCACAATGTTGAGCACATGCACCACACACAAAAGAAGTTAGACTAGGAATCCATTTGTATAGAGTTAAAAAAAAAGAAAGCTGGTTTATGCTATAAAAAGTCAGAATATTGGTTGTCCCTTGGGGGTGGTTAATATTGGAAGGAGACAAGAACCAAACTCCTAGCTGCTGGTAACATTCTAGCTCCTGATGGGGTAGAGGTTAGGAAGATGTGTTCCTAAAAATATCATTAAAAAAATTTGTTCACTTTTCCATATGCATGTTATACTCCAATGAAAGTTTACTTAAACACATACTCACATTAACGTATACCAGTCTTTAAATTACAAATGTGGTCCACAAATTATGCATACACAGCTTCTTTCTTTTTTACTCATTGCTATCAGAAACTATAATCACCCCTTCTTTGTGTTTAGAATGCACTATGGAATGAAGTGGTCTCAGAAACAGCAGCTTAAATTTATAGTTCATCTATAGATTGTTTTTATCTTATAGAAACAGGTATTAAGGACCAGACTTGAAACTTGATCTTATTTAAGACATTTCAGTGGGAAATTAATTTTAAACATAAGTAAAACAAAAACAATCTAAGATGGAAATGATTATTTATTAAGAGTAACCCCCCAAAAAATATAATGTCATGTATGGATAGGAAAAATACTAGCAAGAATGCATTAGGAAATGAGGCATTTGGTAGAACAGATCAAGAAAATCAATATGTGAGGGAAGGGGAAGCCAGGGGTAGTATTATGGTTTGGATATGTCCCCCAAAGACTCATGTGCTGCAGGGTTGGCCCCCAATGCAGCAGTGCTCAGAGGTGGGGCTTTGGGGAAGTGACCAGATCAGGAGGGCTCTGAGGACAGTGGACTAACCCACTGACAGCTGAGTGGACTAACTGGGAGGTGGTAGCAACTGTAGGCAAGCGAGGCATGGTTAGAGAAGCAGGTCCACAATGATTGCTCAGGAAAGGTCCCTGGCCTTTTCTCTCTTTCTCTCTCTTCCCAAATGCCACGAGCTATTCAGCTTTCCTCCGCCATACCCTTCCACCATGATGTTCTACCTCACCTCAAGCAGAAAGCAACAGAGCCGGCACAGGGCTGAAACCTCTGAAACCATGAGCCAAAATAAATTCCCCCACTCTAAGTTGTTCCTGGGTTTGTCCCAGTGACCAAAAGCTGGCTAACACGGTGGGTGGATGGAGGATGGCTACTGGGTTCTAGAATACATTTGAATAGGAGGAGTAAGGCCTAATGTTTGCTATCAGGGTATCTATGTTGAACATAAATGTTTTGAAATAGCTATTAGGAAGGATTTTGAATGATCCCAGTTTAAAAAAAAAATGATACAAGTTAGGGTTGTAGTTCAGCAGTAGAGCACCTGCCTAGCATACCAAACAGATTCCCTCCCCAGCATCAAAAAAGGGAAAAAAAAGAAAGAAAAGATAAATGTTTGAAACAATGAACATGCCCACTTTCCTTATCCAATCATTTATACATTGTATACATGTATTAAAACGTCACACCATAGCTGTACCTAGAAATATGTACAATTAAAAAGTGTCCATTAAAAATTTTTGTAAAAAAGAAAAGAAAGACAGTGTCTTGAACACTGAAGAATTCATTTGCAACAGAGTAAGCATTTAGCAATCACAGAAGAATTTTAAAATAGTCTGGACTATACAGGCCACTATCTAAGTTCTATAAGAAATACTGCACTTCTAAAGCAACTTTCAGAAAATCCATCAGTGTGGCATAAAAGCTTTGGCAAAGCCCTTTTGCAACCTCACGTATGTTTCACTTGGAACAAGGAGAGTGGGCCCTCAAATTAAATTCCCACAATAAGGCATTATGGCTGGAAAATACGGAACAACCAAGGGCAGAGGGACCTGCAGACACTGGGTATGCAATTTCCTTTGAGGTGATAACTATTTTATCGGCAGGTAAAAAAGAGCCTTTTGCAACTCAGTTCAGGCCCAAAAGGTCGGACTCAGCTGATTTATAATATGAAGTAAAGAGAGCACAATCAAGAGATGGCTGTCCTGTTTCCATTCTTCACAAGTGTCTACTTTCCAGGTCTACAGTCTTCAGGGACTTGAGAGTTTCCATTTAACAATCATATTTGTTTCTCAAGCCTCTAGACACACACCCCAGGAAAGGTTCCAAGCCCTTCCTTCATGAACCCCATACTCCCTGTGAGGTTAGGTTCTCTGCTCTAACGGGATGCTTTTTGCCCCATTCCTTGCACTAGTAGAAATAGAATAATTACCTCAACTACATTCTTTCTGTCTCTAACATACACACACACATGCACATACCACAAATCTCTGTATGGATTTCATATTAGGACTACTGCAAATTATATAATAATACACACACTGTAGAAAATGTCTGCAAGAAGCTCCAAGAAAAATAGCATTGTTTTAAGAGAAAGTGCTATGGTTAGAATGATGTCATCAAAAGTCATCTGATTAATTTCCTGTATTCACATCCTACAGGAAATCCAGAACGCTCGGTTTTCTCACAAAGTCAATGAGTCTTTTCTTTCTTCTGGTCAGTAACCATTCATGTAAACCCACAGGTGTCACAAATTGATGATAATCACGATGCACATTTGTCCTTCACAATCACAAAGAATCACATTTCACTTTAAAAGATCTGTTATGTGAGAGGCAATATCAGAATATAAAAGGGATTCTTATTGACTGTGAACTTCAGATTTTAGTTATTAAGAGCAAAGTTAATTGCAAAAAGAGAGAAGACAATTGTAGTTTGTTACTAATTGGCTTCCTAAGACTTCCTCTCCAGCTCCAGAGAAACAGACTTCCACTGATAAGAAGCAAGGAGAGGAGAGCCCTTGTGACCTGCTGTCACCTGCCTGCTTCTCCTCCAGGCCCACAAGCATTGATCCATACTAGCCGGGATGCTGGGAGCTCGCCAGGGGGCTGGAGCTCCTGAGGGAAAGAACAAGAGCACATCCACCTGCACACCAGAGGCACCCACACTGGCACACAGTAACTGCAGACGATGGACAAATGAATGTGACCTTTGATGGGAATAAGCTTTGGTCCCTTCCTTACAGAAGCTTCCAGTCACAGTGGGGAGAAGACCTCCACAGCAAGTGCTGTGGCTGAGAGTCACTGAGGACCACAGGTCACCCGTCAGTTTGAAAAAAGGAAACCTAAAAGATGGCAATGAAGTGCTGACATGTTTAGAATGGGCTGGCTTTCTGGTAAGAAATTTGGGGACTCTTTTAATTTTGAATGTGTATTGGATCTGACACCAAGGCACAGGCAACAAAAGGAAAAATAAACAAGTGACACTACTTCAAACTGAGAGCTGCACACAAAGGAGACCATCAACGAAAATGAAAAAGTGAGTCACGGAAGGGGAATAACACATGTCAGGCAGGGGTTGATATACAAGACACAGACGGATCTCGACACTCCACAGCAAATCCCCAAATAATCCAATTATTTGGGGTGAAGAAGGGAATAGCCACATTTATTTAAATATTTAAAAGAAGATATATAAAAGGCTAATAAGTATGTGATAAGGCACTGAACATCACTAATCAGAAAGAAAATATAAAGGAAAATGACCAAAATGACATCCCATACTGGTGGTATGACTACTATCCAAAAAACCAGAAATGAGAAGTGTAAGGTATGCAGAAAAGGGAACCCTGTGTACTATTGTTGGAATATGAACTGGCAGAGCAATTATGCAGAACAGTAGAGGAATAAAATATAGTACTATTTACCACAGGAAATAACATTATCATATTACAGAGATGTCTGCACACCCATGTTTACTGCAGACCACTTGTAATGGCCAAGAACTGGAATCAATCAAGACATTTATCAATGGATAGATGCGTTTTTTAAAATGTGGTGTATATCTACAATAGAATATTACTCTGCCATAAAAACAAAATCCTGTCATTTGTAGCAATGTGGATGGAACCGGAGGATATTATGCTAATTAAAATAAGCAAGGCAAAGGAAGACACATACCACATATTCCCACTCATCTGTGGAATCTAAAAAAGTTGATCACACAGAAGTACAATAGTGGTCTCCAGAGGCTAAGAGGAGGACAGGAGAGGAGACAGAGGTTGGATAATGGGTACCAAATTCAATTCAATAGGAGGAATTCATTCTAATGTTCTAGAGCAGAGTAGAGCAACTATAGCCTCATTTATCATGTTGTCAAAATAACCAAAGGAGAAGAGTTTAAAGTTACCCAACATAGAAATTATAATATTTAAGGAGATGGAAATGCTGATTACTCTGATTTGATCATTGTACTTTGTATACCTATATCAAATTATCATACTGTATGGCCCTGCAATAAGTATAAACATTATTTATCAATCAAAAACATTTTATATTAAGAAAAAATAAGCACAAAATATACTCATTTTCTTGGCATTAAAAAAGGAGGAAAAAAAGGGAATATAAAACTATACTTAAATGCATAGAAAATGGGCTAGAATCCCACTATTAAATAAAAATATAAGATAAGCCACAAATGTAATTTAAACTTTCTAGTAACCACTAAAATGATAAAACTGAAACAGAACATGAAATGTTAAACTCAACATAATACAAAGTAACAGTGTAACACTCAAACACAGGGAAGAAAGTTGTCTTCCTCCCCTTGATACTTGAATGGTCTCCCTGCTAAATGTCTTTGATGAGCATAAGGGATTCTATACATGAATGGTCAGATGTATGGGTGGACTTCAGAGGTTAAAGGTTAACATCCTTTGCTAGAGACAAATAACACAACAAACACTCTGTTCCTGGAATCCTCTCAGCTGTGATTTAAAACTGCACATGCCGGGCTGGGGTGCAGCGCAGTGGTAGGGCGCGTGCCTCACATGTGCAAGGCCCTGGGTTTCATTCTCAGCTCCACCCTCACCACCCCACCCCCCAAAACCCTCCATGTACCTCCAAATTCTATAGTCTGCACCCCACACCAGTAACATTAAATAAGTTAATCTGTATTCTTGCCTCTATAAGACTTCAACAGCATTTTAAAAATCAGTGAGCAATCCCTTATATCATGAACACTAAAAGTCTAATTTTTATTTTAAAAATCAATGCTAGGGTGCTGAGGTTATAGCTCAGTGGTAGAGTGCTCACCTACCATGTGCGAGGCCCTGGGTTTGATCCTCAGCACCACATAAAAATAAGTAAATAAAATAAAAAGTAATGTAATTGCCTCTTCTGAAAAAAGGTGAGAAGAGAGTATCAATATCAAATTTGGAGAAATGGTAAGAGTAAGGGAAGCATCTGGAAGAGATGGGAAGGATCAGTCTCTAACCACAAATTCTGCACACCTCTAGTTCTCCCACCTCCTACCACATATCAGGCCTTCTAAAACTTTACTTTTTATTTTTTGCCTTAGATAACTTAGCTAAAAATTATTCCAAAATTATGTAAAATAAATATAATTTTCCATTATTAAACTTTTGTTTTCCATAAGACATTAAAAGGAAAATTAAATAATAAAAACAGACATAATAAATACTTCTTTGATATAATCATTTAAATATCTTTTTTATACAGCAGTAATTCAAACAAAAAATACTTTCCTTACTTAAAATGTAACATTTTATATTAATGAATCAGGAGGCTAAAACACTAAAATTGTCAGACTCAGTAAATCCTTCAAATATTTCATCTATAGAGGCACAGCAAACACTTAGTGTAAGTTATAAAAGGTTTTTTTTAATATGTAAATTCCAGGTCAAAATATATCAAATCAAACATATATAAACTTTACTTCTCAATTTACTTCTTAATGTAATCATATTTTGTTGACTCTACATAACATTGTCTGGTAACTGATAATGACATTAAAATTTGTATCATATTTCTGCTAAAATATAGTAAGCTCTACTCTGAGCCCCTCATTCATAGGGCTTACATCATGTTATCCCATCATCAGCAATAAAGCCAGTGAGATTATTCTAAAATGTAAACGTCCCCTTGTTATTCTTGTCTTTGCTTAAGAATAAAATCTAAGTTTATTAAAGGACCAAGCAACTTACTCTCTAATTTCTCTTTTACCAATTTTCCCTTTGTTATAGAAATATATTGTGCATTTCAATCAAATTAAAGTCTTCATCCCCAAACTCTAAATGATAGGGTTTCAAAACATGCTCCCAGACATGGTGGAAGAAATACTCATGTCACCTGCTCCATGTATTCCTTCCATCACATCATCTTCTGGACACAAAATGCAAACCTCACACTAATCTTATGATTCTTCCAAAGCCTAATTTTAATGAAAGCATGGATGACTAAAATCATTTATGCCTGCGTTGCCTATAGTTTTCAAATTTCAATCCTGTGGTGAGTATAGAATTTTTTCTTCTTAGGATAGTGTATTCCACCACACCCCTGTTGAAAATATCCCTGATCTTATCACTCATTTTGTACTTTGCCCGATCTCCTAACATCCCTATTGATATCTATTTCCCCAAGTGCCTTGTTGTGACTGACTCTTCATGTGTGCTGACATTCCCATTTACACTCTAATAGAAATACATTTGATTGCAAAAAGGGCCTTTTGCCCAAATCCTAAACTCACTCTTCTTCCTTACCCTACACTGGAATCCTGCCTACTATCTCAATTTCACTGGAAGTCCTCTTTAACATTCAGTAGCCCCAGGTACAAGATCTTATGGCATTGTATATGTATTTAGAGGACTCACCTCTGCAGAACATAATTCAAAACTATGTATCCAAATCAAGGGCCCAACACCATTGTGTGCTTCAGATCTTACCTAGTTTTCTATTATCATACTTACATTTCACCTTACATTCTTATAAATATCCCAGTAGCCCAATACCCGTATTCATCCAGCAGAATGACTCCTAACCCAAATCGAACCTGATATGACCCTTAACCAGACTCTGTTCCCTCAATCTATTTTCACATAACAGCAGGTCCTGAGTTGATCTTGCCATACAGGTATGTAGGGAATCCTTCAGCTGCAAAGAGCTCAAAGGTTGATGCAGAAATGATCCCTGGAGCAAATGTAGGCAGCTAGGTAGGACCTGTGAGGTCTAAAGTCATCTTCCATGGCCAACAACCCAGTCAGGATGAAGAGATGTGGCTGAATAAGCCTCTCTCTTCTCAATTCAGGGAAAATGGACACAATCAGGCTTGTGTGGGTTGCTGATCCCGGGCTTCTAGTGTATATAGACCTTTATGTCTTGTGAAAATGTCACAGGAAGGTGGGGCAGCCTCCACTTCATGGGACCCTTGGAAACCACTGTTAGGACAAAGTGGTTGCCAAGGCAGTGACCTCATTCACTTCCCTGAAGGAAGTGACCTCACCTCACTTCCTTGGTGATGGAACTCTCTGAACTTGGGATCCAGGAGGCGAGGCACCCAGAGGCAGTTCCAGTCCCAGTGGGCTCACTTGTTTGTCTGTACCAAGGCCAGAGTCATTCTTTCTTGGCACCTAGTGATGTGTGGATAGCCAAATGCCTTGAATGGTCTGAACAGGGGCCTTTCCTGAGAAAGAAGTGTTGGCTCATTGCTGGCTCCTGACAACTACACAAAGATGGCCAAGGAGACCAGAGCTGAGACAGGACAGGCCACTGCTGGGGAACATATTTTCACCCACCAGTCAGAGGACAGAGTGGATAGATGCAGACCAGATACAGGGGTGGTTTGTGTGTCTTAGTGGGTGTGTGTTTCAATTGCTCATTTTGTCTCATGTTCTGAGAACATGAAGGAAAAACGTTTTTATTGTTGTTGTTGTTGTTGGTTGGAAATGGACTGTTAACTAGTGAGTCTTTCTATGTCAGTGGATCCCACTGGGTTTGTGGTTAAAGAGAGTAGAGAGAAGAATGCAGCCGTGAATGTGTCCTGTCTAGTGGAAATCTTTGCAGGACTCCTCAGGGCCAATTAACGAATGGACTGCTGCTTGCCTCACAGATGGGCAACACCTACCAAGATCCTAAGTTCCTGTGTTCTTCCTGAATTTTGGCCACTCTCTGAAGGGGTTTGTGTGTTTGTGTCCAAGATGGGTACCAGCTTCAAGCTCTGTGACATGGCCATGGACTGGATTGCTGATGGGAACGCCAAGCATCTCAGAAAAGTCCAAAATTAGCATGACTGGTAAGGATCTCTCTGGAGAATCCCTGCTTGGATAGATAGCCACCCAAGTTGCATGATTAGGAGCTCTCAGTGCCACAGTGTTCAATTAAAGAAAAGTTTTTCTCCAGGCTTCTTTCCTCCCTATTGTTCTGTTCCCCTGAATGTCAGGGAAGGGTTTGCCTTAGGGCACTCCTTTGGGAATCCTCAAGAAAACAGTTTCAAATGGAAATGAAGAGGCCCCATCTGTGCCTTTTAGGTAAAGTGCTTTGTAAAAGCTGTGTCTGAATCAGACTCTTGGCCCTGTGTGTGGCTGTGAATGACATTCTCAGCACCCCAGGAAACTCAAGAAAAATCCCATGTGTCCATCCAAATCTAAAAGGATGAAAAAGAAGTGTAATATTGGATGAAGTCTCTTGCCTTCCTCTGGTCAGGCTCCTGGCCCCTATAAAGTAAGAACAGGAATCCTCTGGGTCAAATGAGTTGTTGCAAGCCCTCCAGTAACTAGCACACAGGTGTTTGGGTTTTTTCATGAGTCCAGTACACATAAAGAATCTACCCCTGGCAGGCAGGAGGCCTCGAATTTGAGGAGCAGAGCAGTATTAACTAGAGGCCCATTGTATCTATCCTGTTTCTCAGGAAGGGTGTCCTGGCCACCATGACACTTGGCATATGATGGGCATGGGAGCTTACTTTGCACACCATCTTAGACTGCTCCCCCTATGCAAACCCCCAGCCAGAATGTTAAGGTGAGTGTCTGTATGAAAGAAGATGAGGGCCATGTGGGAGTGTTTTTGTTAGAATAGTGGTTTTTTGTGTGGTGGTTGGAAAAGATGACTGGGTCCACCTCAGCTTGAAGTCTGGTGTGATGCCATTAGAGTCTGAGTTCTGGAAGTGATCTCAGAGAACTCTTGCCATGAATTGTGTTGGGATTTTACAAGGCCAGGCATTAGAGGAGCCTTTGGAAACTGAGATCTAGGCCGAGGGTGGCTTTCTCCACATCACTGGGAATCTCAGCCAGGATTTCACATGATTTTGCTGTTAAAGCCTTTTCAGCTATAGTTGAGAGCCAAAACTCACATGAACCTCATATTTTAGACCCCAATGGGCCTGGATTCCTGTGACCTTTGGCCACTCCTTGAAAAGCCTTGCCTGCATGCGATCTCCAGAGCTTTTACTGAAAGGAGATTCCTCAACACTTAATGGCTCCTGAATGAATCAAAACCCACAGTGCCAACTTCTTCATTCTTGAAATATGGCTTGGCCAATACCATGAAGGTTTTGAGAATCCCATGACCAGAAATCCCTGGACAACCTTTAGATCTCCTGTTGCTCATCATGACTGAACCAGCCAGTGCTGTTTTTGACTGAGTGGAATTCAGGACCATGGTGAAGAACAGAGATGCCAGTGAGTAGGAGCCAGCAGGGAACTGGGCCTGGAGCAATGGAGTGCAGGTGTGTGACCAACATGTGTGGTGGGCCCCTGTGGTTCTGTCATTGGCTTCCAAATGACATGTGACTGACAAGGTGCAGCCAGCAGACCCTAAAATATAAAGGCATGTTGTTGTGGGCAGAGGATCTGGTGCGATGCTCAGAATCAAGTTGCTATGCTCAAGTGGGAAAGTTATATGGGGTAGCAGCCCAGTTTGTGTTTTTTCCTTCAGACCCTGACTCACCCCACATGACAGAGCTCCCTCCAGCACTGTGTCCTGGTTGACCTTTATGTATCTCAAAAGCAAAGACCAATTTTCCAGGGAAGCTGCAAGAAATGCCATTAAAACTGGAGGGTGAGCCAAAGGCTTCACAATCCACCCAGGGAGACACTCATACCCCAATGGCCACAGTTACCTACAAAGAGAGGATTCAGCTCTGCTGCCTCCTGTTCGTATTGGAAAATAGGTAACCATGTCCTCCTGTTCACATAGACTGAGACCAAGCTTTCATGGTCTCACTGCAAAGGAAGCTAAAGCACAAAGCTATATTTCTAGTGCACAAATGTCAGAGGCAGATAGTCAAGAAGTCATTAGGCCAGCAAAGTTGCATGTTTGTGGAATGCTTACCCTGTCCCCTACTTTTGGGATCTCTTCTGCCAACCCAAGTTTGTGAGCTCCTCAGAATTTCCAATTCCAGATACGTCTTCACAGATTTTTTTTCCTCTTCTCCTCTCATTGTGTCTTATTTGGGGTGATAGTAATGTCAAGGCATTGTGGTGGATGACAGTGGAAGATTTTTCTGTGGCACGTGTTCGCATATATATTAGACTCATTATCCGTTTTGCCATTTGAATAATTGAATCTCTGACACTATCCCATAACCTGCTAGACTCTTGACTACTTATCGTAACATCGATGAAAATAATCCTAAAGGAATAGAAGTAGAGGCATTTGATAGGAGGCTTGGTGTATACTTGGACTTGCCTTTTGCTTCATCACAGATACATATTATCAAACCAGTCACACATTTTTCTCCTTTTATTTCCCCATGAATTTTCAAAATTAACAAATATGTAACTTCCTGACTCCCTGTCTCTGTCGCCTGGGTCACAATATATATTTTTATATACACATAGATAATCCTACTGCCATCACAGGTATATTCTTGAGACTACTCTGATTTTGGAAACTACAAATTTCAAGAAGAGATCACTGCCCTCCAATACACTGAGGTAACTGAAAATTCAAGCTGTGGTGAGCTTATACTTCAACAAGTTTATACATGAAACAATGTAGAGGAAAATGAATAATTTGGGTACATATCTGAAGGATATATATCCCCTTATGAATTTCGATTGGCATATGTACTATTACATTTTAATATATTAAATATATAGTATGGATTTCCAAACATGAAATATATGTGTCATATACTTATACTACCTTGATTCTTTCATGTCCATCTGTGTGGATTCATAATCAACTTTTCACAAGATATTTCTCAGAAATATTCATTTTCTTGACATACATATTCATTTCTGAATACTCAAAATGAACTTCAGTGAATATTGAGTACTAACCCTAATATTTCTACAGTAAGTGACCCAGTTTAACATCAATGAAAGTATATTCATATGGGACATGATGTGTATTTTGAAGTAAATTTTCATTCAAAATTGTTAAATTCCTATTTCTTCAGAAATGATACATCATCCAATATTCACAAATTGATATGCATATGATTCACTTACATTCACTCCCTGTATCAGAACCCATGTATTTCTCCATGTTGCTTTACTTGCTTTTTCATGAGATTTCTTTCATAACATATTACTTTTGAATTCCATCATCATTTTCAAAGCAAAACTCAAACACAGTTTGTTATGAATAGTAAACCTAAGTGGCCAAGAAACTCCTGCAGGTAGATGGGCTGGAGAACAGCGCCTTGCACAATGAGAAGTTAAGGAGGGCTGGACAGCCTGAGCCCAGCCAGAAGTCGCCTGGAATGGCCCTGGGGATTGGAAGGATTGGTCAGCTACCTTCTGCATACCTCTGTGTGCCTAGATCCTGGCCTGGAGTAAAGCACACCTGGTGTTCTCTGGGTGCCTCCGTCCATGAGGCCCTTGGTAGTGCATCCTAGCCTGTAGCTTACAACCCCTTTGGCTCCTGGACTCCTCCGTCTGCTATGATTAGTCTTCCATCTCCACCTCTGTGCTGCTACCACACTCACATAGGTTACTGTAGATTTTGTTCTCCAGTCACCCCCATGCCATCCCAGCTGCCTGTCCCCCTTGCGGGCTCACCTAGCTCAGCCTCCAGACCCTGCTCATGGTGCTGCCTATGCTTTGGACCTTTGCTCCTGACTGTGACTACATACACACTGTTTCTCACTTCTCCATCTCCCTCCTCTGGCCCTGCAAACTGAACTCGGAAGGTGACATTAACCCTTTGGCTCTTCCATTGGACAGCAAATTCCAAGAGCTGAGACCCCATCTGTCCTTTCCTCCAGCTCAGGAGCCTTTGTGGAGCACTCACTTTATCAACATCAGTGGAGGGTGCAGAGGTCCAGACTCTACCCAGGCCAATGTGATACACTCTGGGCTCACCTTTTCCCTTCCAAAGGAAAGTATGGAGGTGACCCACACATGCCTGATCTCCTGGTAGGAGAGGAAGTAGAAGGAAGGTAAAAGCTCAGTCCTGGCCATAGTTTGCTGCCAGGGTGGCCCCGTGTGCCCTAGACCACTCTTCTACTTACCAGTGCTATGTTCCCAGATGAGCTGCTGCCCATCTCAAATCCTGTTTTAAGGTCAGGCCTTAGACACACTCAAGGCTGTCTCAGCAGATGGCTTTGCTTGGGTACAGTATCCATCCAAGATAGAGCCCTTCCCTTTTCTGGCTTTTAACTAGGTTTTTAAGAGAAAGAGGCTCACATCAGCACTTCACCAAGGAAAGAAGTTCTTTTTAAAGTTTTCTACCCATTTTATAGATTCAGCTTCTGTGGACTGAAGGAGATGCTTTCCTTCTCTCAGGAGGCTCCAGCACTATCTTGGGAATGGTGACTGGCCTGGACCTTCACCCTACTCTGCGAGGTCAGAGGCAGTGCATGCACTCACACACATGCACTTCAGACCCTCTGCTGTCAGCACTTGCCCACTGTGCCTGGGGACAGGCACTGGGAAGGAGCCTAAGGGACAGGAGTCCAAGAGTTTCCTGCTTACACTCAGGACCTCATCAGAGCCTTTAGCCCCTGTGGCTGGCCTGGACCCAAGGGCATGTGTCCCATATTTCTCTGACCTACATTTTGTGCTATAGGCCCTGAAGAGACACAGCCTTAGCACCAAGCTTCTTTACATCTCTGTGGGCCACAAGATGAGCCTGGAGACATCCGTGCACTTAACTTGATGCTGCTGCAGGTGCCAGATTCCAGAACCCTTGTACCAGGTGGGGTCCAGCACTTTCTCCTAAACTTCTCACCATTTGTCAGCTCAGTTGGGGTCACAGAGCAGTGGTTTGAGGACAAGAAGGCCCTGGGCTGAGGACAAGCCCATGAGCCCCTTGCTGAGGAACCTGGTGTGTACATATTGGTCCCTAGAGACAGGAGGGTAGACAGGAGGATGCAGAGTTCTCAGGAATTCTATACTGAGAATTCCCTGCCTGTACTTCAGAAGCCACTGTGCCCGACACTCAGCTTCTCCTTTACTTCAACCTCCTGCACCCAGGTACCAGGTTTTCTGGAGGATCATTTGATGTTATCTCTGATGGCAGGGTGTTCCACCAGTCCCCAATCAGGAGCTCAGAAGGAGCATTTCTTAGCTGAGGACACATGCAGGAACACTGGGGGAGAGCTCTGAGGAAGACTTATGGCATCAGGAACTCCAGGGTGTGGCTATGCCAGGTACTCAGCACCTAAACTGGTGCTCAGAGGTCAGGGGATCAGCACTCTAATGAGCCAGTTGGCTCAGCTGAGAGGAACTCAGCCTGCAGCTGATCACATGATGCCCATAGCTGTCTTTCACATTCAGTTATGATGAGGGCATGCCAGTCACATGCCAGTAAGTGTTCCACAGAAGCCATAAGGTGAAAATCTAAGGGAAGCCACGATCAAGAAGATGTCTGGCTCAGGAACAGCATTTGCAAAAGCCCTGGCTGGGGTAGGAGTTTGATTAGGCAGCTCAGCCAGATGACGGTGGGTGGGGGAGTGTATAAACAAACAGGAGCCAGTTTGTATCTTAAGCTTTCAAATTGCAGACCTCACTGCAGGGATTCAGAAGCCAGTGTTCAGGGCTTTCAGATCTGTCTTTTGGGGCAGCAGCTCCCTGTGTACTACCAGGCCCTTGGGCCTTTGGCAGGAGTTGGGGATATGGTCTGTACCTGCCTTCCTCAGCACAGCCTTGGAGACTGCTGAGAGGTGGGGCAGAGGGACCAGAAGCCTCCCCTCTCTTTCCACTAATTCTGATCTCCCAACTTCTGGGCCTGTTGCCTGTACTGAGTGGATGGAGGCAACCACCAAACACATTCTTTTGAAAGTGGGCTTCAGCCCTGCCTGGGCCTGATTGCAGGTGTGCAGAATGACCTCTAGGTGGCAACAGCAGCCTGCATACCACCATGGCTGTGTTCCTGGGGCAGCTTTGCAAAGAGGTGGTGGATGAGTGGGCTTGTGGATGTCCACCAGCAAAAGCCTCGCTCTCTCCCATCCAGGATGTTGCTGAAGTCTTGGGCTGAGCTGTCTAACCTGAGTGCATCCCCATCCCCAAGAGGCCTTTTCTCTTCCATTCTTTTGCAGTGGCCTAATAAGAAAAAATCCAGAAGATTCTCTCAGAGGCCCTCAGCCCCAGAACTCTGGATTTTGCTATCCCAGACCTGCTGGGCAGGTCTCTGTCCTCTTCTCAGCTTACCAATGAATGACCCCTGTTCTTGCAGCTGAGGTGTCAGCCACATGAAAAGTACTTTGTCCACCTAGAAATAGACAGGCTCATGTGCCTTGAGCTGAAGAAGAGCCCACCAATTCCTAAACTCACAAATCAGAGAAAAGCCCCTTGAATCCAGAAGCCCATGTCCCTGTACCTGCTGGGATGGGTACGGGTCCTGCAGGTCTTGCATTTTCTTTCTGGGCCTATTGGCCTTTCAGCCCTCCTACATAATGTGAGAGATGGTCTTGGAGTTGAGTCTCCCTCCTACTGCTTGGTGGACACCTGGTCATAGATACTGCTGCATTGCCAGTGCCAGGTGCAAGTATTCCTGCCATGCTGGGCTGCTGCCTTCAGACATTCACTGCCCACCTCACCTACTTCCCCAGTGAAGCAGGAGCCATTTGAGGATTAGCTGCTGCTGTCCATGAGTCATGTGACCCCAAAGCTAAGCTAAACCCATCTGAGCTAGGATCATGGGGGCTTCTTGAGGCCAGGGTCCCAGTTGGGACTATGCCCTGTTCCATATCCCTTCTCACCAGGGTCTTTCCCAGTCTCCACCTGTGACACACAAGCCCTCTTTCACTCTGATATCCTTGCTGAACATTCTATAAATGGCAGGAGTCACAGTTGGAATGACAGACTAGCTCTACTGGGAGTCCTCAAAAGAGAGTTGAGTGAAGTCTTCAGACTTCGCTCATGTGGGGAGCTGCTCATATAGAGAGAACCATAGGACCCTCTTCATCTGTTTCAGAGCCTCAACACTGAGGTTCTTGGCATCCCTGTCACCCACACACCAGTGGCTGTTGTTCCTAATATCTGGAAAGCTGGGCCTGTGGTGTGAAGGTATTGCAGACTGTTGGTCAGGAAAGGTGTGTCCAGAGTCTGGCTCAGAATCACCATCACATCTTACCAAGCTCTGTCCCCTTCAGGGTGACATCTGCTCTTGAGAACACATTTGCAGAACTCTGGGTCACTTCAGGCCATCTGCACACGTGCAGAAGAGGTGAGCACTAGGGGAGGCTCAGGCTGCTCATAGGTGATTGCTTTCAGTGGCCAGCCTCTTTCTGCTGCAGTGTTGTGGCTATGAATTGGCCAGGAACACAGGAGAGGTCTCTAAAGGGGGAGGAGAGTGAGACAGACTCCTGGCTTTTTGGGAACTCTCTGGAAATAACTGACCCAAAACTTGTCTCCCTGCAGGGTTATCCCAGCTTCTCATGGTCCACTTTACATTCAAGGGACCCTGCCTTGGGTTTCACAGAAATGACATGGCCTCTGGTAGCTCTTCACAACTAGCTATATCACATGCAGCCTGGCCCTCTTTTCCTCATCTGTGAGGCAGCACAGTAGTTCTGATCCCAGGTGTCACAACACAGTCCTGTTGTGAGGACTGTAGGTGGGCCAGCAAAGTCCTATGGCAGCCTCACCACGAGGCAGGTACTGGATTGTATAGTTGAAGAAATTCAGGCCCAGTATGTAAGTAAGCGGTAGCACAGGCTGCAGCAGCACAGGCTGCAGTGACAGCCTGGCTTGCAGGCCCTATTTCTGGCACTTCTTACTCCCTGAAAGAAACTGTGTGAACACCAGAGCTCTTCTGCTCATTCCATTCTATTGAATATAAACCTGCATCCACCTGCTCTGTCTTTTCTTTCAGAATTCATTTTTAACTTGTGCCCCACCAGCCATAGTGGGCCACAGTGGGGTTCCATGCTGGTGTGGTACTTAGGCCTGGACAGCACAAGTCATTCAAGAGCTGTGCATCCTCTGTGATTATTTCCCTTCTGTTCTCATTTCCTTGTGACTGTCCCTAAGCCTTATTAAGCTGAGAGACAGGCCACTGGGACTGCCCAGCTTCACAGTTGGAGCTGCCAATCTAAATACAGGGTGGGCCTGTCAACCTCTGGGCAGACACATCCTCAGGCCTTCCAAGGACCACACAGTGTCTTCTGGGCTGGCTCTGGCATTTTATGGTAGCCCTTTCTCCATGTCATTACCAGGAACCAGAATGCACAGAGTCCTAAGTCATGACCCAAAAGAGGCCTGGGAGAGCCTGTAGACCACTAAGGACCACAGCAGAGGCCCCAGGACAGGCTTGGAGGCTCACAGGAAAAGCAGGGCCAAGCAGAGTGGAGAGAATTGAGTGCTGTGAGCACTTGGACTGCTGACTTCCCACTCTACCCTCAGGAAAGTAGCTATGAGGACCTCACCCACCAAACCACAGGTAGAGGCCCATCAGAACATGGAGGAGGATCCTGGACATGCCCATTGGAACACCTAGTATGGCCAGTGGCAGTCTATCCTATCCAGCACTGACTGGTGGATGTTGCCACAGTGCCCCAATAGGACAGACCTTCCCAGTGCCAGTTCCAGACCATAAAGTGTCTACAATTGCCCTCCTAGAGTATGTGAAGAGGATTTATGTTCATGTGCACAAGGGACCCAAAGCTGTGTGAATATCACAGCTCTCCTGCTCAGTCCATTCTTTGAATATAAACCTGCCTCCACCTGCTCTGTCTTTTCTTTGAAGGTTCATTTTTAACTGGTGCTGAACCAGCCATAGTGAGCCACAGAGGGAGTTCACATTGGTGTGGCCATGCTTCAGTACTCACAAGTCTGTCCTCAGCCTGGAATGAGGCCAAGGCATGGGCTGCCAGGGGTTCAGAGGATGCCAAACAGGAAGCCAAGTGAGACCCTGTGCCCACTGCCAGAGAGCTAGGGACACTCCTGCCACCCTCACCCAGAGGAACAGCCTCAAGCCCCATCTCCAATGTGGGAAGGCAACTTGTTCCCTGCCTAGCTGGCCACTTCCTCTCTTTGCCTGAGCTTGAAGTGGAAACTGAGAGGAAGGGCACAATGGATGGCCCACCTGTGACCTGCCTCATTCCCAGTCCTTCATGTACCAGTTTGCCCCCCAGACTCTAGGCTCCCAGAGTGGAGTTGGCAGAGAGTAGGTGGCTGCAGATCCTCTGGGACCCATTTCCCCAGTTCCAGATCAAGATGGAAGAAGGTAGTCAACAATGGAGAAGAGGAGGGAGGTGTGTCATCTTTAAAGAAATGGAGGACAGTGAAAAACCATGTCCCTGAAGTGCCCCAGTCTATTCCCAAGTCACATTAAGCCCAGACAAGAATTTCCAGGTAAATGCCATCCTGGGGGACACTGACTCTCACACAGGGTATATAAGGCAGACCAGAATTATCAGAATGAGCTGTTTTTTTATTTGTTTGTTTGTTTGTTTTTGCACACAACCTAGGACAGAAGCTTTTTTGGATGCTTGTCATGAAAGAATAAAAGCAGATGAAGGACTCTAATGATGTCACTGCTGTGGCCTGACAAGTAAACCCCTCTCCCTGGATGACTGGCCTGTGTTGGGGGCACCATGGAGATGAAAATTTCCTCTTGTTTTCCAGCTGCCATTGAACAAGTTATAAAAAAGAAAGATTTGCAGGAGGTATACTGGGGCAGGGGGAGGGGGCACTGCCTGTCCAACTTGCTACCCTGGGCTTTCTCCATGAACAGCTTTCAATACACCAATGTCACTGGGCATGGTGGCACACACCTGTGATCCCAGCAGCTCAAGAGGCTGAAGCAGGAGGATTGTGAGTTCAAAGCCAGCCTCAGCAACTTAGTGAGGCCCTATCTCTAAATAAAATATATAAAATATCTGGGGATGTGGTTCAGTGGTGAAAAACCCCTGTGTCCAATTCTTGGTACCAAAAAAAAGTACACCAATATCTTACATGCCATATGTGCATAATTCCTTGGGTCTCTCAGCAACCTGTCACATTACCCTAGTGCAGCTGGGCTATGGACCAAACAAAAAGGCAGCAGGGAAAGAGACTCGGCTACATGCTGTGCATGATGGCTTCCTGCTGAGCCCAAGGGACAGCCAAACATATCCTGACTAGATATAGCCCAGATGCCAGGCCCCTCATGCAAGGAAGTGTGCATTGAGTGTTTAGGACCCCCTTGGGGTGGGTCTACAGTAGCCTCTGAGAAAGCTGACCACCAGCTCTCACTTAGAACCTGTTTTCCTCATAAGGTTTGGCAGACATTAGATGTGCAACTACAAATGAAGTCTCTTGAACATGCAGAAAATCCCCAGTAAGTGAAGTGGGGGTGAGCAGGAGTTTAGTCCCAGGCTGGGCCCAGGAAAAAGATGGTGGGCAGAGGGCTTGCACCTGTGCACTGAGCACCTGTTCATGGGTCAGCCTCTTAGCCAAGCCACCCAGTGGAATTCTGTCAAGGGTGCTAAGGAAACAGGACCATAGTGGAAGCACCCAGAACTGTCCTTCTAAAATGTCACTTCCCCAGGCAGACCTGAGCAAGGCTCTCCAGGAGACACATGACTGCCACAGGCTTGGGCAGGCATTGCACACACAGAGAGCCAGGAAAAAGGTGGAACTCTCACCCAAGTCCAGGGGTAGACACAACTTTGAGGACCCCTTCCCACTGAGGATTGGAGACATTTGCCTGTCCCTTAAGGAAAGAGGGCACCTAAGTTGACAGCAGAGGGCGCAGAGCCAGGTGGGGAGATATAGGGGCTCCATGGGACCTGAACAGAGAGCAACTAGTTGCAAAAGACACTAGCAGTGTCCAGATTCCTGCCTGTCTCCCCCCAGGTACTCATGGGAAAGCTGGCAGCTTCAGTCCAACCCCCCACCCCCAGACTCTGGGCTGCTTGAGGGGGTCAAGCTGGGGCCCCTTGGCCTCTTCCTCAACATCTCACTAGAGCCATGGGCCTCCTGGAGCTGACCCTTCAGGGCCTCAGAGCCAGCTCAGGCTGCAGGAGAGACAATCTACCTCTTAGATCCCTAGCACAGGTCCCCAGGGTGTTGCTCTCCTGCCTCCTCAGAAGAGGGTCTGAAGGGCTTTGCCTGGCGCTCTGTCCTGATGGGAACATCTGTGTGCAGGTTCTAATTCAGATTTTTGCTCTGTGTGCTGGGATAAGTTACTTCACCTCTGTGTGTCTCTTTCCCCATCAGTGGGATGCTAGGATCAGTGTCTCCAGAATAAGCTGTGTGTTTGGGGGGCCAGAGGGGGTGTCTGCACTTTTCCCTCCAGGCACAGTGTCCCAGCTGTAGACACACCTCTCTTTCCCAAGAAAGCTGTCTCTAATCCCTCATGAAGGTCTTGGGACACCACCAGGGGCCTGTGTGGGATGGAGGCTCACCGACCTGGCCCACCTACCCCAGCAGCAACCCAAGCAGCCCAGCAGTTCTGCACTCCCCTGACCAGGCACTTGGTGGAGTTTTGTCAATTACTAATGACAGCAGAGGTGGCTGCACTCACATGTTGGTGAGTGGCAGGTGGGTGGTGGGTGAGAAGTGTGGAAAAATGGCACAGCCTGGTCCTTGCCTCCCAGCCAGGGGACCAAGCCCCTCAGCTTCTGAAACCAGAGGTCAGTGTGGGCTGGTGGTGAGGTTCTGCTTGCCTAGCTGGCTCCCTGGCTTTCTTAGGCTCCTCCCCACCTTGCAGAGGGAAGCCTTGTTAGTGGCAGGCCAGGGGAGCAAGCTGAGGGCCAGAAAAGAACATAAAGACCAAGGGCACCTGCAGGAAGGGAAAGACAACATTGGGGGGCCTAGACCCAGGAAGAGACCTGGCTCTCTAGGCTACCACCCAGGCTGCAGGGATCTGGGCATGGAAGGCAGCTTGGGTGCTTTGGATTTTGTTTTTGGTGATTAAAATTTCATTTGTGTTTTGTTCTAAACAAAGTCATAAATGTGCACAGTTTGGATGATCAGATAGTTCTGTAGTGCTTGGGATGGAACCCATCTCCTCTTCTGTAGCTCCCTATATTCACCATCCTTCTTCTGGTATTTAGACTGGTTCCTTTAATATTTACTTCTCAATAGCAATGCTGCTTCTGCTTTTCCCTTTTCTTTTCAGATTTAGAAATTACCCATCAACATCCCACTGTGAAGAGCCAAAATTTGTTCTCTCACAGAAGCCAAATGTACACACATGTGTGCACACACACAGCACAGTCTTCTTGATTCCTCCCCTCCTCATGAATCAAAATTCAGTGTGTAGGGAATGTTTCCTTGCATACATTGCTCACTGCTGAGTAATGTGTAGTAATTAATCTCTGTACAACTTCTTGGGTTTTTTTTTACTTAATAATTGCCTCATTTGGGGGGGGATATTCTCTGTTTTCTTTACTTATTTATCCCCAAACCCTGCCATGGATTATGAATCTTCTCGTATTGAAAATATCAGGCCATCTATGCACTAATTTTTTTCCTGGAGCTTCCAAGTTGTCCCAATGATCTGCCCTCCAGGAACTTCTGCCCCTGTCCTGCTGCATGGCACAGGGTGGATCTGTACGACCAACAGAGGATGGCAGAAGCCATGGCTCTCTCCCTGGTGCCAGGTTTAGGTTACAAAGCACACTGTATCTCTTGTCTTGGTAGTGGTCATATTCTCTCTCTCTCTCTCTCTCTCTCTCTCTCTCTCTCTCTCTCTTCCTATCTCTCCATCTTTTTCTCTCCTTGTCTCTCTCCTCTTTATCTCTCTCCCATTCTCTCTCTGTCTCCATTTCTCCCTCTCTCTTTCTCTCTCTCTCCACCTTTCCTCTTCCTCTCTGCTTTGCTCTCCCTCTCTTCTTTTACTTTCTTCCTTTCTTTCTCTCCCTCTTTCTCTCTCTTTCTCCCTGTCTTTAGCTACCTCTCCCTTTTTCTGTCTCTCCTCTCTTCCTCTCTGACTTCTTCTTTCCCTCTTGTCATTTGCTTTGAGGGAGATCACCTGCCCCATCATGAGCCACTCTGTGAATGGGTTCACTTGGCTAGGATTGTAAGCATCTTGCCATTAGCCATGCTAGGGTACAGTTTTGGAAATGGTATTTCAGCCCCCCTCAAGACTTGGGAGGACAGTGCCCTGGCCATCCTCTTAGCTGCAAGAATCCCCATGACACACAGAGAAAGAGTCTTCCACCATTCTGCTTCCAAATTTCTGTCCCCCCAAAACTGTTCGTTAGTAAACCTTTGTTCTGGGATAACTCATTACACAGCAAAAGATTAGTAACACAGAGCCATTTGTCTTTAAGCACTCACATGTCTTTGTCACATTCACACTTGCTGCACCAGCAGAAACTTCCTTCTGCGCCATCCTGGTAAGTTCTCCCATCAGCTTCTGGGTGGATTCCCTCCTTCCTACATCCCACACAGCCCTATATTTTGGACAGCTCTCTGGTTTTATCCTGAGTGGCAAGAGTACCAGCCCACCCTTCCCTGCCTCAACCAGCATCCCAGCCCTGATCTTCCAGAAGAAAGGACTGAAAGTGGAGCTGTTTTTGTTGATTTCATGAGTTCCTAAAGCACATGGACACATTACTTCAGATGTCTGTCAACAGCCTTGATATGAACAGTATGGTTGCATGTTGAAAACCCAGCTGCCTAGAGGGCCTGTTGGCTCCTCCTCTGGGCACACAGTTTTAGGTGGTTTGAGCCCACATGAGCTACCCAGATTTCTGTTACTGTGGTAAAATAAGTGAGACAATTACCTTAAAAAGAGGGCATTCATGTTTTCCAGAGGTTTTAGTTCATGGTCACTTGGTCCTGTGGCATGGTGTTCATGGTCACCACAGGTCCATGATGGGCCTGTGGCAAGGCAGCACATCATGGAAGGAATGAAGCTGCTCACCTCATGGCATCCAGGAAGAAAACAGGAAGAGACCAGGGGCCCACTCTTCCCTAAAGAGCACACTCCTATCAACCTAGGACTCCTATTAGGCCCACTCTCTACAGGTTCCACTACCTCTGGATAGAACCATGGGCTGGGGACCAAGCCTAACACATGGGCCTCTCAGTGACACTCAAAGTCCAAACAATGGCACCACTGGGCTGGGCTGTCTGCCTGGACTGCAAGATGCTGGTCAACCTCCTCCACCTTCACTGCTTTTCAGCTTCTGTTATCTTCCCCTGTCCATGGCTCCCAGCATGAGCAGCAGACCCCTGAGCACAGAGTGGAGCCATCCTCAAGCACATTTGGTCCAGGCCTATCTTTTGACCAGGTTGTCATCCTCCCTGGGGATTCCTCACAGTCTCTCATGGGGGTGAATCCTGGAGCAAGAATGTTCAGGTGTACAAGCCAAGTCATCCTGTGTATGATCAGAACTCTAAGTCACATGTGACAGAAACTACCTGAAGCAAAAGTGAGTCCTGTGTGTTGACTCCAGGGTGAGTCTCTCCAGGGCTTACTGGCCTCCTGGCTCTTCACCATCCCTGACCCATGGGGGTTCAGCAGAAACTCCAGATTTCCTCCTTCCTGCATCTAGTGACCTCATGCATGTGGATGCTCTAGCTGAATGGCTCCAGCTAAAGCCAAAGGTGGTGTGCCTTGACTGGCCCAGCCTGTCACAGGCCTTTCCCTGAGCATGTCACTGTGGCTTGGGGTGGCCAGAGCCAGGGTCAGAGCCAGCCTTCACCCACCCATGGAGATGGGGTTTCTCAGTGTAAAATCAAAGCTCTGTTGCAAGAGAAAAAACAACAGGTGGGGAAACTGAGGCTGGGGCTTTTTACAGAAGTATAGAAGCTCCAGGGACTCATGAAGCTTTATTCTGAAGGCCTAGTAAGGCACCGTCTCCTCCCACTAGCACCCTGTCCCATCTCCTGGTAATTCTCTTCCAATGCCAGCAGGGAAAAGTGTGTTTAGGACCACATTATTAACTTGCCAATCTCATTTCTGGGACACAAATGCTAAAGGCTTAGACGATCCACTTGGCATATAATGAGATCTCCAGGACAAGTTACTTGGGAAAATGTCAGGCAGGATCCATCATGCTCATAGGGAGAGAGAGCCAATCAACTAGAGCAACAATTGGATTCAGCCTCCAGCAGGGCCAAGAAGGAGGGCAGGGCCTCACTGTTCCCTTTACTGGAGCTAGGAATGCTAGGAATGCACTCTGGTATCTGCTACCTCATTAATTTCTTTGTCACCTGCCCAAATGAGTCGTGGCTGAAAGAGAGGAATAACCCAGGACAGAGCAGTGCTGAGGAGGGACAGATGTTCAAGCAGGTGGGCAGAGATCAAGTGCCAGACTCAGCTCTTGCCTCTCTGGCCAGAAACACTCATGTGTTCTGGGTGCCTGGGATGTGTCTCCCAGATGAGGACCAGGGACCACTCTCACATACCCTACCCATGGCTTTGCCCATGGTAGAGCCCCAGCACCCCCTCTGGTGCAGTAGATAACCCCACCCTGGTCTACTGAACAAGTGATTGAGAGCTACCAATTCCCAGCTCTCCAGCCTTATGTCTATTCGTGATACTGACATATGGTACCTCCACATGGATCCACTGGTCCAAGGATGCTGCTAATTGAGAGAGTGAAGCATGTCCTCATTAGATTCCTGCTGAAGCAGAACAAATTTAAGATGCTAGGGAGCAGAGGGCAGCCTAAGGGTACTGTGTGTGTCTGCATGCAGCATTGCAGGGGTAAGGGAGGAAGGAAGGGGGAACATGGGCAGGCTGCAGGCTTGGCAGTGGGTTCTGGGTCTCAGAAGACTCCTGGGCCTCAGTTGATGAAGTCCTAAGTAACTGGGTTGGCCATCCTGGCCCAGGCAGGCTGGTTGTAGCAAGAGCTCAGCTGACAGCAGGCCCCATCATCTCCCTTCATTTCACACCAAAGAAATGTTGAGCCAGTGACCATAGATGCACCAGAGGCTCAGCAGCCCAGCAAATAAGGCCCTAAAATGTTCTAGTTCTTTCTCCAACAAAGACGTTCTATCTCATATTGAACCAAAGTCCTGAGAGCTCTAGACCAGAGTCTTCTGTATTTATTGGGGGTGGCCTGGACCCGTATCAGTGATTATGGTATTGCTACTCACCAGTGCTTTCCCTACCAGGCCCCCACTCCATTCTGTGGTCCCTCCCCAGTGCCCAGCTGAGGATTAACCACCAAAAAGCCCTACTCCTGGGACTGGAGAGGGCAGAGCTGGGACAAATTTAGGGTCTCAGGGTCCTAAGCAGCCTTTCCTCCCCACACAGGTCTGGAGCTTGCTGCCTGGAAAGAGGCTTCTTCACCAACTGGCCACATGCATCCTAGATGAACAGTGGGTTTGAGATTCATGGCCACCTCCTCCCAGGAGGTGTAGGATCATGGTCCCCTGACCTAGTATGACCATCTGCCCCTGCATTGATAGGAAGTTAGAGGAGATGGAGATGGGATCCAGGACATGAAAGGCTAGGATGCTCAGGCTGTCTAGGGGAAGCACTGGGGGTGGGGCTTTCCCTTGTCTCCAACTGAGCTTCTGAACCTCTGGGACACTAGAAAGCTCAGGATGCCCTTCCATTGGCCTGTGCTTGCTCTCTGTGAAGTGGCAGTCTCATGGGGTATGACTGAGGGTTTCACCTACTCCTTCTTGGCAGGGGTAGATCTGGGGCCTGGAACTAGCACCCCAACACTGTGGGCTTTTCCCAGGGAGTCAAGCAGGGGCAGAGTCTTATCCCTCAAGGGTGCAGCCTGCTAGAGAGGTGCCCTCATCAACTCCCTCCAGGCAGCTGGAGTGAAGGGCTACTGCCAAGACAGCTCTGACTCCAGGTCCACCAGCACCATTATTCTAGCCCTGTTGGGCCATCTGGGTGTTCTGACTTTTCCAGCCTCACCCTGGACAAGGTGCTTCTGTCCCAACAGAATGTTTGTGGGGTCTCTGCCCCTGGCCCTGGCCCTGGCTGACAGTGTTCACATCTGTTGCAGGTGCTGGGCCAACCACATGTCAGGCACTGCTGTGCAATGAGGCATCTGCTGCTACCATCTTGGGGCAGATGACTGCCAGTGAGCTAAGTGTGTAAAAGGGAAGGGATGCCATAGGAACCATTTCTTGCAGGGAGAATGGGGTGGAAGAGGCAGACACCTGTTATCTGGGGAAGCAGGGACCACATCTAAGGGAGAGTTCTGGGATCACATGGGCTCCAAGGTTGGGGTGGCCCAGAAGCCAGATCCTAGACACAGGTAGCTTGGGCCCAGCCTCAGAGAGGGTGCAGGACCCTGCAGGAAAGGATTGGCATGCCCTTGTCATGCCTGGTCTGGTGGTCTTAGGCATGTCCCTTCCCTCTCAGTTCTTCAGGGCCTGAAAGAAAGTGTTGGTGTCTTCAGGTGCTTTCATTTCCTGATCCCTGAGCTTGGAAAGATAGGGGCTTCATCAGCACACACATGCTTGCCGTCTGCAGGGTCCTCTGGCCAGGAAGTGACAGGACCCCAGCAACCCTACTAGACTCCCCTCAGGGTGTGCAGGAAGGGCCTCCACCCTGCATCCAGAGGCTGAGGCTCCTACAGAGCTTTAAGTGGTGGTCATTGAGGTCCCCATGCAGAGCAAGACCCTTTGTCAGCTTTCCTCAGCCTCCTAGGTTGCATCAAGAACCACATGGTAAAGGGTATGGCCAGGATGCTGGGCAGGAAGCTGACTGAAATATGAGATCCTGCCTGCTTTGTTTGCCTGCAAAGCCAGTCCACTGGACCCAGAAACCCTCAGTGATATTGGGCCCCAAGGAAAGAGAGGTGTGAAATTTCATCAAGGAAACAGCCCAGTCACCAAAGCCTTGTTTTGGTTGGGAGGGTCTGAGGCTGGAAAGAAGGCCCCATTGGCACCCCCAGAGTCCCTGCTGTAGAGTAATGTCCACTCAGGCCATGAGGGCTTCTCCTTGGTGACAGAGAACATGGCAGGATAGCCTGTACTCAGTCCTAATGTGCTGGACTTGGAGTCCTGGGCTCTCAGCCTTCTGTAAACAGCACACCACAGTAAGACCAGCCCCTGATGCCTTAAACAGACAGGAAACTGGGGCTAAGAAAGCCTGAGTCACTTGCCCAGGTCACTCAGGGCTACTTATTCCCAAGCTGCACTATGAATCTAGGTTCTGATCAGCTTCCATGCAGCCTAAGGTATGTAGACCTGTAACACCAGACCAGAAGAGCCTACATTCTCTGGATGGTCTGCCAGCTGCATCCAGAAGTCCAAGGGAGCATGGCAGGTAGACCCATTTCCCCTCTTCCCACCTTTCAGTAACCTACACCCAGCCACTGACCATGTGCCAGAGGTCTCTGCCTGCCGTGACTCAGCCCAGCTGTTACTCAGCCTCCTGTTTGCTGGTTCCTGCCTTTTTTTAACTTTTCAAAGTATGACTTCACCACTGAGTCCTGGCAGGGTGACTTCTGCAGCACTGGCAGGTCCTCCTCTCAAGCCTCAGTCCATGCATGCCCAGGAGTGTCCTTGGCTTCCTCTCACCAAGTGGCTGAGAATTAGATGCTGGGATGAGGCATCCTTGGACTCTGGTCCTGGACAGACTGTCACCCCCAGGGCCAGCAGTCTGTTCATAGTCACCCTCCCTAGGTGCCTCCAAATCCAAGGACCCAATCAATGTCTGTGACATTGTAGATTGGAGACCAAAGGCCAGAAACCCTCCAAGGGAGGAGCACCCCAGAGTTCCCTTCCAAAGAAAGAGGCAAGAAATGGGGTTTGTCCTGGGAAGTTTCAAGAGGTGGGTCAGTGCCATGAGAGGATGGGGCGTCATGTGGATAAGGGCTGTCTCTGGGGGAAGGCAGCTTCCCTGAAACTCAGCATGGGCATTAAAGGCTGCTGTTTTGTTAGGCACTGAGCCTCCTGTCCTTAGGAACAAAGCATGGAAGGACAGCCCTGATGCAGATGGGATCCTTCTCAGGACTGAGCCCAGCATGGTACAATTGGTGGAGTGTTAAAAGTGGAGGTTTGCCATGTTGAAGTTGAGGCCTGGGTTTAGTCTATGTGGACTAATTTAGGATTCGTGTCTCTCCTCATTCCGAAATGGACTTATTGTCCCCCTTGAGGGCAGTGCTCTGGTGCCAATGAGACAATGTGGGAGCCATCAAGTGTAGAACCCAGTTCTGATACCTGTATCTTGAAGGTTCTCCACCTCTGAGAAGATTTGCTGCCCACAGGGGCCTGCTGAAAAGCAGTTGCCCTACACTCCACAGGAGATCTGGGAGGAGAAAAAGAACTGCTTTGGTGACAGGTAGTGAAGGATTCACTATGTTTTAAATGCAAAATCACAATAAAATGCAAGCAATTCATAGGAAATAAAATTTTACATGACCAAAAAATGAGACATTTGTTTTACAAATATCTACTCCCAGTCTGTGGTTTGTTTCTTCATTATCTTTTCTCTTTTTCAGACCATAAGTTATTGATTCATTGATTGATTCATGCATTATTTATGATGAGATCTCATTTTGTTGCCAGGCTTTTCTTAAACTCCTGGACTCATGCATTCCTACTACCTGAGTCTCACGGGTTCTTAAAAGTTTTAAATTTTATCAAAGTCCCAATTTACCAGTATTTTCTTCCATGGATTACATGTTGATATTGAATTAAAAAGCTACTGTAAAATGCAAGGCTACCTAGATATTTTCTCATGTTATTTTATAAATGCCTTGGAGTTTCATTTTTAAATTTAGATTTACAAATTTAACTCATAGAAGTAAAGAGCAAAATGATTGGTATCAGATACTGAGCTCAAAACAGACACATCCACCAGTGGAATATCATAGAAGACACTGAGATAAATCCACACATGTAGAATCATCTAATCCTTGACAAGATGTCAAAAACATACATTGGAGAAAAGACAGCCATTTTTAACAAATGGTGTTGAGAAAATGGATAGCATATGCAGAAGAATAAAATGAGACCCTTGTTATATATTTAAAAATAACTAAAAGTAAGTTTAAAATGTTTCACCACAAAAATATAATAGATGAGCAATGAACTAGATAGATAATATTAATAAGCTTGACTTTTGAATCATTCTATATTTTGTGTGTGTGTATACATTCACTGCCATATTATCTCACACCCATGCATAAAATATGCCTCATGACAGTTGCCATCACTGCCTTGTATGAGCAGCAATCTTTATTTTTAATGATCATCACCATTACACAGAGGACCCAAGGTCAGAGCAGGTTCATGGGTTAATGTGGGTCAGGATTTGGAGTTGGCTGTCTTGCTCCATATGTTGGTTCCTACTCTAGACATTTCATCTTAAAACATGGGTCTGATTGTTCATGGCACAGTGGATAACTGAAGCCCACTACAACCATGGAAGAGGCCGTGTGGAAGAGTTTGGAAGAATGGCAGCACACAAGCAACTTTGATCAGATGATCTTCTACAAGACTGCAGAAGTGGGTCAGGTTTCAGGGCCAAGACCCAAGTGTTGGAGGAGCATGGTTTGCACAGCAGGGTTTGGTACAGTCTATCACACACCTATGTGTTGGCTTCAAGGCATCTAGCTCTCTAAATAGCGGTTCCCTCTAGCTGGTTGACAGGGCATTCTCTTTGCAACAATCCCAGCACTACAGCCTCTATACTCTAGATTCCAACTCTGCCTTGAGGTTCAGGGTCAGGATAGAGAGGAGTAACCGGCCCAGTAACAAGGTCTCCCTCTGCTTTCTTGGCTCTGCAGAAAGGAAAAGTTGCATTATCCTCATTCAGGCCACCTGCCTGGGAACTGGCACCTGTGTACAGAAATGAGTTGGTCATAACTCATGAAAATAGCCACTACTTCAACATGATATTCCAGAAGAGGGTGGCAGTGGGGAGTGCTTGGTCAGGGGAATCTAGCTCCTCAGATGCCCCAAGGACATGTATCTGGTCTTTACTGTATTTACTGTGTTTACTCTATGTAATCTCTGCCATTCTAACGAGAAGAGAAAGAACCGGCCCTCATTGGAAGCAACCCAATGTTCTCAGATTAGCTTATTCTTTCACATGACCCCTCTTGTGCCTTCCTTCCAAAGCTCATGGTCCTAGCCTCAGTATCCTTGAATTGGGTCAGGACCCCTGGTGTTCCCTGATATAAATAACATCTCTAACCAGTTTAACATCTTATTAAGAAATACTAGAGTGTAGAAAAACTTTGCTAATATACAAAAGTTGATTAGATAAAGGTCCCCAACTGAGGTTCGAATCATCATCAGTTGATTTTTTGGCTAAACTAGACATTTGATGTCTAATTTCCTCTTAACTCTAAAATTAAATAACATATCAACATTCTAGGATAACTATAAGAATAAATACACAAACCATCACCAACATCTGCCTGGTACAATGCTCATGAACACATACTGTATTTTATCACAATATAATCATTGCAGATTATATATATATATATATATATATATATATATATATATATATACACACACACACACACACACACACACACACATATATAAATTTTTTGGCAAAAACTGCTATGTTACCTCATGTAAAGCTTTAAAAATATTGTACTGGTATTACCTAAAAATCATTTATTACTGAACTGTATTTGGTGCAAGATTAGGATGTACAGATACTTCTGAATATATGTTAATGTGGTGGTGACACTTATATGGTGAGATATGGTACTTTGGCACTTAATGGTGAACCAGCTACTAATCACTACTTCTCTTTTTATATAAAGTCAGAATAGTGGTAATGCCCACCCTTTCAGATTGATTGTTGTTTAGTAATATTTATAAGTATTATTGTCATCTTTATTGTCATACTTCTCTATAGAATGGCTAAATGAATTGGAACAAGAATCAAATCTGTACTTACCTTATTCTCTTTGTAAAATGATAATGAAGCTTATTAACTCATATAATAATATATTTTAGGAGTTGTGAGCAGAAAAAAACTTTTAATAAAATAGGATGGAAGAATAAATATATCATCAGGGCAAGTACTATGAGAAATTTTAACTTTGTTGACATTTTTGCATTGTCTATATTGGGTATAATAATTTTTCTATTCATATATAACAAGCTGTTTTCCAAAATAACAAGTTAAAACACTAAAAATTATTAACTTACATTGGGTCATTCTGTCAGAAATTTGAGAATGAATAAAGTGGATGCTTTGCCTCAAAGTCTCTCACAAGATTACTGTCAAGATGTTAGCAAGGACTATACTCAACTCATGTTTAATAGGATGGAAGACCTGCTTGAGATGGCTCACTCAAATGGAGGAGGACTTCATTCCTTACCACATGACAACTGGTTTCTTTGACAGTAAATGATACAGAGAGCAAGATGGAACATTCATTATCTTTTATGAGTCAGCTTTGGATGGCACACTCCTATTCATTTCTTTTTTTTTTAAGTCAAAGAGACACAGATTTTATTTTACTGTTATATTCAGCCAGGGCTGGCAACCTTTTTTGTAAAAGGCAAGACAGCAAAGATGTTAGGTTTTGCAGGTCATATTATTTAGTCTCTGTTTTGTTTTGTTTAGCAACCCTTTAAAAAATATAAACCCATTCTTGGCAGGCTTTAAAAGAAGGCAGCTATATGCCAAAATCAGGCACATAATCCACAGACCCTTATACAGAAGAAAGGCAGTTCTCAACTACTAACTCTCCCAAACACAACCACCTCTCTTGCAATTTTAAATAATTTCAGATACAGCAGGAATTAGGGGTTCAAAAGACTGTAAATAGAAGATCTAACTTTTCAAAAAGTGAGTTGATAGCTCAGAGGGCCCAAGTGACTTGCTTATTATACCATAAAAGCCAAATGGACACTTTCTCTCCTTCCCTTTCCATTTCTGGAATGCTTGTTCAAAGCTGAGGACTTCCTTTAAAATAAAGTACATTGGAGCTTTACTGCATTCGCAGCTTAAAATATCTGTATAACCAAATATTTTTTTCACACATTCTTTTTAGCATGTTCAAGAAATTCACACTAAAATAAGAATCATGGAAAATCTGTAATAATTTTTTTAAAAATATTGGGCTAGTAGGAAGCTTAAGGAGGCTCAGAATTCAGTGCAGCCAGGTGGGGCAAGCTGGCTTCTGAGTGGGAGCCTGAGCAGGCTGCTGGCTGGAGGGGCAGTGCAGGATTCTGAACATTCCAGAGGGCAGAGTAGGTGTCAGCCAATGCTCCTCCCCGAGTTCTCCTAGAACACACAGGGCTACCGTGCAAATGCCTTAAAGGAAGAGTCCGATCCTGACCATCCAACATTTACCCTCTTACTGTAACATTGAATTACCAATTACTTTAATGCCACTTCCCAGAGTTGATCATGTGTAAAAACCAGAACATTCTCATTTTTCTTCAAATGGTAAAACTAAAGTTATTCTTTGTATCTGAGTTTCTAGTTGTTACCCGTAAGCATTTCTAATTAAAAGCTACTTTTATTATAAATGAAGAGATTTTTTGAAGCAAAAACAGAAATATTTGAAACAAACTTGACCTAAATTTAGACCATGAACTTTAAAACTACATTAAATAAGTTTACCACTCTGTACCACAAAACCATTTCATGGGTGTCAATTCTGTATATAAGGTTTGAAACCTCTTGGACCTTTTAAAATATATAATATATAAATCTGTAAATTATTATACAGATTTTATCAATATTATTTTGACACATCATGTACCATCCATCTTAAGCAGCAGTATCACCTACCAACCCCTGAAATACCACAATTCCATCAAGTACAGATTCACCCAAAAATTTCATTTTAGATATGAGTGAATATGTTTTCACCATACCCTGTTCTTACATATCAGGTAAGAAGAATTTGATTTCTTTAAGATTCAAAACAAGCATGTTCTCTTCATTAAAAAAGATTAAAGAAAAAAATCATCACTTCTTAATGATTCATAAACCACTCCTAAGTCTCCTTTTTATTCTACTGTATTTAAAAATTGTTCTTCCTGAAGTTTCAATTTAAAGTCCTCTCTGATTCTTTCCAGCAATTCTGGTTTAAAAATAACATCCAATGCAGTCATTGCTAGAGCCTTGGCTATTCGCAAAATGTATAACTGAGCTTCTTGTGATCCTGCAGCTTTAGTGTACTCTTCAGTATGATTCAAGGCGTTGGATCCAATGTAAAAATATGGATGAATTCCAGGGACCACAAAAGAAACATTTCCCAAATCGGTAGATCCTGAAGTTTCATTCAGCATTGTATCTTCTGAAATGAACTCCATTCCCAGCTTTTCTCCATTCTCCATGTAAGCTTTCCATAGGCTCTTGTTGGGTAGAACATTGTAATAATCATGTGCTCCACCTTTAATTTCTACTGTGCACCCTGTAGCCAAAGCTGCAGATCTGAAGCAATCTTCTGCCTTTTTGGTCAAAACTTGAAGTTCTTTCAATGAGGGTGCACGGAAGTAATAAATTAATTCAGAGTAAGAGGGAATGATATTTGGTTTTACACCACCATTTTTTATTATACCATGAACTCTCCAGGTTGGTTTCATTTGCTGTCTTAACACAGACAAATTGTTGTAGGCAAGAACAGCAGCATCTAAGGCATTGACTCCTTCCCAGGGGTAAGCAGCAGCATGAGATGCTTTTCCATAGTATTTCACAGTCACATCATGTTCGGCCACATCGGGTAGATAAGCAGCATTCTCTTGGGATGGATGGGCCATGAAAACAACATCGAGGTTTTTAAAAGCTCCTGCTTCAATTAGATCAATTTTGCCACCACCATCTTCTTCTGCAGGGGTTCCCAGGACACTTATCTTCACCGACGGAGGAGGCCCAGGGAGGCTCTCTAGGGCCCCCCTCAATCCCAGAGCGGCCGCCGCCCCAACCTGGGCTCTGAGGTTGTGAACGCAGGTGTGGCCGATGCCGGGCAGCGCGTCGTACTCGCAGAGGAAGCCCAAGTGCAGCGCGCACCGCGTGGCGCTCCGTGTCTCCCATTCCGCGCGAAAGGCGGTCGGCAGCTGATAGTGCGGCTGCACCACCCAGGAGGCGGCCGGCTGCTCCTGCTCGAAGAAGCCCGTCAGCACACGGTGGGCACGGTGTTCCTCGTAGGCCAGCTCAGGCTCGCTCCAAATGGCTTGGCTCAGGGCCCCCAGCCGCTCAGCCGCCTCGTCCATACGCTCCTCCGCGCACAGTTTCAGCAGCTCCAGCTCTGAGAAGCCCCGACCGTCGGCCGCTCCCCTTCGGGTTTCATCGTGCCCAGGTCCCGAAACACTTCAGGACTCGGCCCGGACGCTCAACTGCACCGAGCGCCCCGCCGCACTTGCTCCTCCTATTCATTTCTTACTGATTACACAAGCCATCACTATTTGTTTTTGAAAAAGACTATGGGAGGGCTGGAATGGGAGATGGTGACCAGGAGTGCCTTCTTGGAGGTTGACAATAAGGTAAGCTTACAAGATAAAATATTTTCCTTGCTATAGTCTTAGTCAAAATCACTTTGAAAAACAAAATGTAGTACTTTTATTCAAATCAGATGACTTAACTTGGATAAGTAAACTTTCCATGTTGAGTAAATAATCTTTAAGTCTAATATGTGAAAAATAGGAATGAAAATACTTGCCTTTTTCTGAGTGGATAATAATACTGTCAACCAAGATTGGGAAGGTCTTGTCATAGAATAAATGTTTGTTCTCTTAAGCCCTATAGAACACTACTAGTGCAGTCAATGCTAAATAAAACTTTAAAGAAAGTTATCCTGGAGGACACGTGTTTGTTTCATAACTGCATTGAGTATTCAATACAAAACAAAATTTTTAATGTTAAGGAACAAAACACATAAAAACATAACCGTTTTTCAATTTACTCCTCATCCTACTTCACTTCTCATATTTTTAGTATATCTCATAATATATTCCCCTCGAAATCTATTTACTGAATTTGCACTTAAGCTTTATATAAAATCTGATTAATATATTAGCATCCATATGTAAAAATGTTACTTACTTTTGCCTAGGCCAGCGGGAAAATTATATAATTATGTAACTTACTAAAACTCATTTATATTGTGACAAGAAAAAATACAGAAGTATAAAACTAGAGACAACAATAAAATATTTTATCGGGTAGATAATTATGCCTATTATTCCCATCAATGACTCTCCACCCAAGTTAGCATCTATTATGTGTAATTTAACTTAAAATATCTCACTGTAAACAGAATTAAAAGTTAACTTTAATTTGTATTCCAGGAAAAGGTATTTAACATTTAATATTCCTGAAGAAATTGGTCCACACTAAAGAAATAACAACAGCAAGCAGGAGCATCAACGGAAATATTATCACCAAATATTTTTTTTTCTTTGTCAAAACTTTGTGGCATTCAAGAAAATGTGATTGGAAAGAATGTATAATAAGGACTATGAACAGATTATTTCCTTTACTTAGAATGATCACTATAACTAACTTACTCATCTCATTCAAATCTTGGTTCAAAACTTATTTTCTCAACATGGAGGCTCTGAGCACGCTATCTCAAGTTCTTCTATTTCTTCCCATCAATCTTAGTCTTCCTAACATAGTTCTAATTTCTCTCTTTTTCATATTATTTGCTGTCTTTTATCACACTTTCAAGCTCAATATACTTATTGTCTGATTTTTTTCCTGCTCCTTTCACAAAGGCATACATTTTTGCCACTCTTTTTAATGCTTGCTTCCACTTCTAGGAGTACCTCTCAAAGAATAGTTAATAAATATTTTCTTGGATAAATAAATAAATACATACTTAAGTGCTGCATTACTCTCTGAACTATTACATATTTTTATACCAAAATCCATGTGTGCTGGGTATCTGTGGTTTGTGGAATTTTTACCTTACACTTTAAAATTGTCTTTTTTTTTTCTTCCTGGTGTTGGGGATAAAACCCAGGGCCTTATGCATGTGAGGCAAGCAGTCTACCAACTGAGCTATATCCCCAGCCCTAAAATTGCCTTTTATTATCACTTTTTGATGAATTTTCCTGGCTTACAAATATGCCAGAGGTAGTAGACAGTAATTAAGCATACAAGTCTTCTATTAAATAAGATATATCAAACTTCAGTGTATTTTTTTAAAGGCAGAGAAGTCTGCTTATATTGCAGAATGTCACATCAGTAAGCCTCAGAAGGAGCCCAGTAGTCAAAATAATAATCAAACATTACAGATCATTTCCATACAAGGGTCATATGTTACAGTTTGAGAAATATTCTGAGCTGATGGAACAGTGGTTACGATGAGCCCTGACTCAGAGATGAACATTTTCACAAATCTTTAACTAGTCAAAGTATAATAAATTTGTTTGTTTTACATGGATAGAGTAAAATAATAAAGACAAGTAATTATTTCTGGTACATTTACTTATCCCTCATACAGATTTGGTGGTAAATAGCTATATAATAACTAACCAAATTATTTGTTAGATAGAAATTTTTCTTGGTTTTGACTGCTTTTTGTCAATAAGTGAACTTCACATTCTACTTCAAGAGTAAACTTTGTAATTACCCATAAATGTGAAATTTAGACATAGTAATTAAAACCTAGTCATTCATTTTCCAGACCTAAACATAATGTAAACATAATTCTATCACACTGCTTCAGCTATATTATCAATTCAGACTTTCATCTCAATATATGTAACTATTTACAAAGTTGTTATGTTCTTTTTTTTTCAGTCTAAATTCCCTTTTATTTGCACCAGTGATTATTGTGACCAAACTCCACTGGAAGTTGTCAATTAATCTTTCTGTTGCAAAAGACAATTTGTAATTTTTGATATACACAAAATCTATATATCTGTCCTAAAGTAATTTACCTACATAGAAAATTTGAACTACCAAGAAAGTTAAAGTAAAATAAAACAAAACATAAAATAAAAATAAAGCCATTGGGTTTGACACAATTCAACTATGGGCCAGATTGTTCTCTGTTATCATATCAAACTACATATTTTTAATCTCTTGACCATTAATACAATCAATCTTCTTAAGACATGAACACGATTGAATTAAAGAAACATAAAAGTAAGAAGTGAAGGAGTTATTCTTGCAAAATATATTAAAAATAAGTATGAATTTACCTTCTTCTGGTTATAAACATGAAGATGTTTTTTGACAAAGAAAAAGGAATAACTGAAGTAATTCTCTCTAAAACTAAAGCCAGGGAAAAAAAATTGGCTTCAACTTAGATGTTACAAATATATTTGAACTTACAAATTTATATCAATCATGTTCCATTTCTAGGAAAGCTTAAGGGGTAAATTTGAAAGCTGAGTGGTGCTTTCTTGGAATTTTGGTTCCTGCATTTCTTATAATACTTTGTAAGTATTTAAATTACTTTTCTTCACATATCCAGGAAGATTTTTGTTTTCCAAATCTTACCATCACACTGGTTCTTATAAACAATGTTTTGTTCCCAGAGTATAGACTTACTTATCCTATATTCAGACTCAGTCATACATACTTTCCACAACATCAGGGTTTTCTCTAACCCTGAGATAATTTAATAAATATATTCTTAAGTTTTGGAAGATTGATAAGAAATAATTAACATGAAGTGGCCATTTTCCACAGACAAAAGGTACCTCAAAAATTACATAAGTTGATATAAAGAATAATATTCAAATTGACATCTTCATATTTAGGCAGCCATATAGACATATTTGCTTTTATTTGAAATTTATTTAAATTTATATAAAATTCTAAGAAATGCTTGTAAGAAAATATTTCACTGATAATAAAAGAATGCTTTGATGATATTAGTTTAATTTATGCCTAAATAAAGATGCTACAAGTTAATCATAGAATGTCACAAAGGCATATATTCATAAACAGAATTTGTTATTTTTCTATAGAGATACAAGTTAAACTTCAATGTACCTACAATGTTCTGTGGATGTTTTTGTTTTTGTTTATTTTAACATAAGTGTATACAACAGGCAATTTCATTTATACCCTTGAGGATCTCAAAGATTATTTTCAAACTCCTCATTTCTCATTCTATGGCACGATTCACCAGCTCAAAAAAGCACATTATAGTACACATTGTAATGCTTGTGATACAAATTATTTGACATCTTGGTCATATCGCTGTAGCAATGTGGATATGCTTTGTTTTAGCACATATCCTGGATGTATGGTTCCATCAAACTAACAAATGGCAGTAATATAAGAACATGTGTTGTAAATGGGGCAGTTGAGCAAATCATTTGACAATAATTTTGCTGGAAATTGCAGTAAACGGAACAAGAAGTTCACACATGCTCTTTCTTGTAAACATTTACAATGAGGTGAATAAGGATCATTTAATTTTTATGTCTGCCATTTCATCATTTGAGGAATTGTACACTAACTTTTAGCAGCAAATGATTATGGTGCAGAAGGTAATTTTTCTAAGTTAAAATGATAGCTTATTTTGGGGGGGTTGAAAATTAGATTACAGCCACTAATCTGAGGTATGTATAACAAATCAAACTTTATGTGATTTTTGTGAAAGAGCTAAATGTGCTAGAAACTGTGTAGCTTTGTTTAATATACTACGAAACAACTTTGATTACTGAGTTAAAATATGGTTCTGATAATTTTTTCCCAAACAGCAAAAACTTTAAATATGAAACACAGAAGTAAATATTAAAAAGTACATTTTTGTAACTAGTAAATTATTCACTATTTATATAAACTGTTGGGATACAAATTACAAAAGGTTGCTAACTATCAGATTTTAAAGCTTAATACGATTTTTATGTGTAGTAAGTTCTTTCCTCTTTTTGGAAACAGCAAAACTCAAAGTTAAATCCCTATGTGTATATGCTCAAAGATTAGAATGTAAGTCCTTACTAAAGTTGAAGACCAAAGTGAGTTCTCTTAAAGATTATGCTCAGTTAGAATCAGAGGTGGAAGAAGAGATCACCCAGAACAGAAGAGATGGTCCAAATCAATCAGATGGGAATTCTCATGGAAAATTTATGATGGGTATATTTGGCAAAAGTCTCAGGTTTAGGCATTAGTAATAATACACACCATTTTTGCAGAGTAAAAATCATAGGTAAATCAGGTTCCAAATCATAGTACTCAACTACAGTCAGTGGGAGTCAGTTTTTAGACATAACCCACGTATTTTTTTTAAGACAGAGAGAGAGAATTTTTTAATATTTCTTTTTTTCAGATTTCAGTGACATAACATCTTTATTTTATTTTTATGTGGTGCTGAGGATCGAACCCAGCACCCCGAGCATGCCAGGTGAGTGGGCTACCGCTTGAGCCACATTCCCAGCCCCAACCCCACTATTTCACTAAGAACAGAGAAAAATTTTGCCAGGGGTAAAGCACATCATTGATGGTGGAAAAATAAGTGAAATGCCTTTACCTTAGAGCTACTTCTCTGACAAGATTTGATAAACACAACCTAGGACTGGCCTATGAAGAAGATCATATCTTTGTTTACTAATATTGGTATATATAATCCAGTTTGGCTGTTGATATCTCTCTTCCAAGAGTTCTCTCTGAAGTTAGCGAACTAATGAAGTAGCCATGGACTATTTTTCCAAATGACAATGGTTGTATGAAGTTTTAATTATTCTTTGAAACCTTTAATCCAGTTCTTGAAATTTGTACTAGCATATTTTAACTTCCACTGATATTTTCTGCTCTTTCTTCAGATTCAATTCTGGAATCTGATTCTCTAGAAGAGCTGTGACCTTCTGCAGGTAGTAGTGGCTTACTACTTGACTTGCATCATTGAATAGGTTACAGACTTGACCTATTCTGTCCTTGGGTTAGCATCAGGTAGGACCATTCTCTGAGTATTTTTGTTTGTTTGTTGTTTGGGGTACTAGGGATTGAAACCAGGGGTACATTACCACTGAGATACAGGCCCCAATTTTTTTTGAGATGAGGTGGTTTCATTAAATTGATTAGGGCCTCAATAAATTGCTGAGGGTGGCCTTCAACTTCTAATCCTCATGTTTTAGTCTCCCTGGACCTGGAGTTACAGGCAGACACCACCATGCCCAACCCTCCAAGTGTTTTAACAGTTTCATCTAGAGAACTTGTAATATTTCCTCTATAGTTTTGCTTTCAATTATTTTCATACTTTGTTCTCAAATTGAATTGAAAGTTTTATATTGTAAATTTTTGTCATGGCTCATTAGTATTTGCTTCTACCACTTCATACCCTCAATTTGAGTATTTTTGATGTGTTTCTCCAAAACCTGTCCTTACTCTTTGATTCCATACATACAGTCAAGAATTATACAACAGAGTCCCTTCTTTTATTTTTTTAATTGTTATGCATGCTTTCAAGAAAAAAAAATAACAAATGTAGGATGGTAGAAAATTGAAGAACATTTAGCCTTTTTGGTGCTAAATGTATTTTTGATAAAAGTAATTTATTTAGATATATTATGAAGATTTGATTTCACATGATCTCAAACAGCATATTTCTACCAATATATTTATTTCCCTTTCAGATATTTTCATTCTAAAACTGTTACTCAATTCACATGAATTTTATAATTCATAAAATTATTACTCAATTCCCTCTACTGAGTACTAGTTTTAGGAATCAATATTAGCAAATAAAGTACTTCCTTCCAAGGAAATTCCACACTGACTTTTGAGACTTTACAGAAGCATGAAAATACTGCATTTTTCCAGTTCCCTGGTGGATTCCAACTCTGTATCCACAGGTGGATTTCTAGTCCTCATAGCCCCATATGAAATTAGATCCCCAGTTGTGAATAAAGTAGAAATATGATCAGGATGAAAATCAGTGTGTGGAGATACTTGACACCCCAGAAATCCCAGAATAGAAGCACAGAAACCAGTATGGCAATAGTCTGGCCTGAAGTCTGAGCCCTAATTTTCTTAAACTCATTGATTAGTGATCAAAGAGGAACAACTAAAGAAATAATAGGTAAATCAATATGGAGTGTTGGTGTTGCAATAATCCAAAAGAAATCTGGAAATGAAAGTAACAGACAAATTTTAAAAATGTAGGGGAACAAGCAGAAAACAAAGAATAATGTGGGGGACCTAAAGTTAGATGCATTAGTAATTACTTTAAGTGAAAATTGTCCAAACACAGTGGCATGATAGCAGACACTGTCAAATTAGATAAAAAGAAAGAACAAACAATAATATGGTATAGAAAAACTCACTTCATATATAATGCAACAAGTAGACTATAAGAAAGGGGGAAATGGGCTATTAATACAATAATCAAAAAGTTGGAGTGTTATTAATAACAGACAAATTAGATTCTAGAACAAAGAAAATGACTAGGAATAAAAATATCTACTACATAATAATGAAAGGATCAGTTTACCAAGAAGACATAGCCATCTGAAGTGAATATATGCATATACATATAGCCACAGAATGCATTAAAACATTGACAGAAATAAATGCAGCAATATTATCATCCATAATTTTAGTTTAATATTTACCCATTCCTGTCTTGGAGATAGAACATTAGCAAGACAAGAAGTACTCAAACTACCATCACCTATTTGGACCTGACATCTATATAAGACTATACATGCTAAGGCAGAAAATTCCCTTCAAGTGTACAGGGAATATTCACCAAAGTAGACAATATCCTATATTGGAAAATAATCTGTGACTAATTTATAATAATTAAAATCATAGAATGTTCTCTAACCTTTATGGAAATAAATAACAAAATATCTATAGTTATTTGACAATTTAACACCACACTTCTATCAATACATGGACAATAAATGAAATCTCAAGAACTGAGAATATAACTCAGTGATAAAGTGCTCTTCAGTACAAAAAAAAGTCTGCAGGTAAACTAAAAATATTTTGAACTGCACAGAAACTGGCAAGGTGGCATTTTTTTTGTCAATTAAAAATTAAATTAAAAAATCCACAGAATAAACATATGCACACCTTTAAAAATATGCAATAATTAAGTACAGTCAATTGCACAAATTCCCAATGTGTCAATTTATACAAAGTATCAAATGAAATATGAAATAAAAAATATTATTGTGAAAAAACATTGTTCAGTGTTAAAAATATACCAAGGGTCCATACTTGTATAACCAGAGATAGAAAAATAAAACAGAGATAGAAGATAAATTGTGCACTAATATGGTGAGTCTCTGGTTTTGATCATATAAAACATTTTTTCATAATTTTTTTTGGTTTGGTGAGGAGTCAAGGTTTCAATATAGAACTAAACATTGTGGACAAGAAGACTCACGGAGTTGTATAACTAAACTGCTACATCTCCTTCTATGCTTTTGCCCCAGGCAGAACTTGTCTTCTCTAAATATGTGCTGAATGTGTTTATTACTAACTGGTTTTACAAATTGCAGAGTTACTAACATACCAATGTTTTTCCTTTTAATAGATTACTAAATCTTTTGTCTTCCTTGACCATTCTGAAGCCTTGATAGATTAACAAAATAAAATGTGAAAGAGATGTGATTGTTTAAGATAAAGTGTGAATATCAAGAGAGATTTCTTCCACAGTCGTTTCAGGCTCTGTTCTTAGGGACCTAAGATACTTCTTCTCCCTTGCCCTTAGAAACAGTCTATAGATGTGTTGTTGAAACTAAATTCCCTTCTATCTGGATAGTTACTAAATCACTTTGTGAGTTTACAGAATCACAACATGCCAAATTTGTAGGATAAAACTTGAATGCTAAGTTTAAGGAAAAATATCACTTTATCATGGCAGTAAACATAGACTTCATTTCCCAAATGTAGGAATAAACATAACATAGACATATATCTCAACAATTTTAGTTTTGAATATCCAAATGAATGATGATTATTAAAAACCTATTAATAATTCATAAATTTGAAGTATTTGTTGTCATTATACTATCACCATGCAACATCATATTTCTCATAGTCAGAAGAAAAATTCTGAGAAACATAAAAGTGTGGTCTTCTAGGGAGTTTAGAAAAAAAACACCTAAATATAGAACAACTTCTCTTGGCAGTGGCTTTAGTGTGTGTGAATCAGGGTATAAGACAGCTGCCAGTGTAGTGGTTTATCTGCTGCTGGATTTAGCTGGTGAATTATAATTGTAGTGAGCACACTTTTTCTAAGCATGCAGACCCAATTTTGACTTTACATTAAAATATTCTTTTAAATTTAGTACCAGCATTATTTTCATTATAGATTTTATAGTCAGGTGGTAAAAATATAACCTGCTTTGGAGTTTTATCCATGCTGTTTCCCATAGACTCATAGTATAGAGCTAAGGTATTCGGTTCTATGATTAAAGTTCAAAATTTCCACTGGTTGAAGAATGTTCTCATCTTTCCAAATAACAGTCTATGCTCATTGTAGGACACAAATTGAGGACACAAGTCCATTAATGCTCAGAAATTTTAAGCAAAATAACATGAGAATGACCATATTTATAGAATCCAGAATTGTGAATAATTTTTAATAAATTAATAAAAAAACATGTTATAGTTCTCAACAGTCCAGTTTTTTAAAAAAGTATTTCTGATTTTGGGAAACCCTGACAAAGGTTTAGAAATATAAATTAAATTGCTTGAGCGTCTCTACATGAACAATAGCTCACCACAATATAGCAGTATCTTGTTGTAATGATGAAGCATTTCAGTGACAGGCTGTTCTGTTAAAGTCACCTATAGGTAATGTTAAAAACCTACTAGTTACTAATTCATACATTTTAACTGTTTATTGAATGTGTTAGTTCATTAAATAATCAGATATTGTTTTACATTACTTCAATAGATTCTAATTATTTTATGGGATTAATAGTAACATTCCTAATAATTCTTTGGCGGATTCATTTTTTTAGGAAAACATTTGCTGAACAAGGCATAATTCTTGGCCCCAGGTATACAACATGGAACAAGGTAGACAATAGATTCCCTTCCCTTTCTTACCATATATGGTTAAAGAGAGAAGGAAATACTGGATCATGTAATTAGGAGATTTTCCTGAAATCAGCTAACTGTTTAGGAATGAAAAAGACTACATGAAGGAAAAATAATGTCATATAGATCCAAAAAGTGCTGGACCCATGGGTAGGGCCAGAAGAGGAAAAGTATGTTCTGGGAAACACGATAAGCTAAGTTTTCATAAAAAATTTCACTGACGATCCACCCATACCAGCCTGCCTGGGACCCAGGCTCACAGAAGGCCGAGGGCCATCCCTTCACCCACAGGCACCCTCAAGAGCACAGCCTCTGGCACAGGACTGCCCCTTCAGTGCAGCAGTCTACAGAGGGAGGTCAAGCTCAGCAGCTCAAGTCCACTCACACAAACCCGTCCAGGACTAAGGCTCACAGTAGGCCCAGGTCCATCCCCTCCACCAGCAGGGTAGACACGGAGCCCAGCCTCCAGCACAGGACCACCTCTTCCCACCAGCAAACTACAGCCAGAGCCCAGGCCTGGCCCAGATCTGCCCACACGGACTTGTGCAGGACCCAGGACCAGGGTAGGTCCAAGTTTACACCTCCTCCCCTACCTGGGAGCCTAAGCCTAACCCACTTCCATCTTGGGACACTGCAGTCATCGCCATAGCCTTCCCTACCCAGTAGCCCCTAACTTTTTGACAACAGACAGGGCCTAGAAGCAGCTGCATCTCAGAGCAGGCATCCCAAAGAGATTGTGAGGCCCACCCTTTCAGCCCCATAAGACATTGCTTCCATCTTAGGGCCCCTCTACTATCATCTCGAGTTACCTTGGCGATTGCTGCCACCAACTTTAGATGCAGTAGCATACATTGAGGGACTTCAGCAGGGTGTTTAAGCCCAACATCAGAGTGAGGTACAGGTACTACAAAAATATAGAGCGAAACTGTAATATCTTAAATCCATGCTGCAAGAAAGGAAGACACATCGACAACATGAAAAAACAAAGGAAGGAAACTGCCCCAAACAAACCAGGACACTACAATAACAGAACCAATAGACAGCAAGGTTGATGAAATGTCAGAGAAGGAGTGCAGAAGGTTCATAATTAAAGTGATCTAAAGGAGCAAATACAGGCAAAAATTGATCACTGCAACAAAGAGATAAGGCAGCTAATACAGGTAGCAAAAGATTACTTCAAGAAAGAGAGAGAGACTCGGGGGGGAAAAAGTCAGAAATTCTTGAAATGAAGGATAAAATAACTTTTCCCTGGACAAGTCTACACCACCACCCCCCAAAAAAGAAAAGGTTAATTGAAGAAGAATATTCTAGTTGAGTATGTCTTCCAGCAATTTCTGGAGCATGGGCTGTGAGAGAGGTGCTGAATAACTAGAAGTAGTGTATTAATGTGTATCAATACTATATGAGAGAGAGAAAGGGCAAGCATGTTGAGCCTTTAGGTATTTACTAATTTATCACCAGTGAACATAATTCTAACTTAAGGGTGAAAAGCGTCATGCTGGGAAGCATCAATTATGGAAGATACAATAGAAAACAACAAAGTAAAAGAAAAGAAATTAGATCTCTTAGGCATCAATTTGCATTAGGTGAATCAGAGCTTCTATAGATTTTGAGCTGGGAACTTTGAAAAATAAAAGACTTGGAAAAGAAGGAAAAAAAGACTGTTTTGTAAAAGACCATATAGGGTAGTTGTTGAGCTTTTTGATTAACTTATTATTATCTTCTTTCCTTAATAATTTAAACAAAGAACTAATGAGAACTAATAAAAAGACATATCAAAATAACACTTGAAATATGACAATGTTGTTCATGTAATTTATAATATAAAGTAACCACAGAGCATTGGAATGTATTTTGCATCTTGGTGTAGAATAGGAAATCAGAATATTACACTTTGCTTAAAGTTTTCCCATACTTTATTTATACAGTTTCTCTGATTCTTTTTCTTCTTTCTGATTAAGGAATAAAAGGCTAAATATTAAGTATTTCTGTTCCATTTTAAATATTTTAAACCAAATTTATCACTGATTTATTTAATGTGAAGTTTTTGCCAAAGATAGTATGAACAACTTTGTCTTTACTCTGCCATTTTTGGGTTGACTAGAAGAAACTGTTGAAATCAAAATGATTGGGATATATTTTTATTGTAGAAAACAAGACTGCTTAAATTTTCTTAACATATTCATTGCTTTTTTAAAAAAACCCTCTGGAAACAACATTCAAAACATAGTGATCTCAAAGTAATTCACTTTTCAATCATTTTCTTCTCATGCCCAAGTCTTTTAGTCATATTTGTTATTTTCAGTATTATAACAGATTGGCACTCTTGAATAATTTCAAGAGTACAGCATATGTACAATGGCCTCGCCCATACATTTTCTTGAATCTCAGCTCTATAGTCTGAGTCATTTTTCATTCTGGATGACAAAATACAGAGAAACAGAAAGTAATTATGAAGTGTTGGTATGATTTGATAGTAAGGAGTCAAAGAATCCAAGCACAAAAAGAGCTCTTTGACTCTTCATAGGCCAGCTTCCTACCACTGTTCAGGCCAATTCCTAAACAACTACAGGAGACATAGTGTGGAGCTATAACAAGAGGTGCATGTTCTCACAACTTTTGGGAATGTGAAGTCATATTACATATTCTAAATTCTTTTAGAATTCTATCACTGAAGATTACTCCAATCTTGTGGCAGCATCCTTGCATAACATTAAATATATTTTGACAGCTAAACTTTATCTGTTAACTATTTGAACCCTTATTGCTTGACATATAATAAGTATATAATAATTATTTTATTTATGGTAACAGGATGCCTCCGTGTAAATAACAACTGATGATCTCAGATATGTGAGGACTATGAAGGAGTAACCCCTGCTTCTTTCTGTGGCTTAAAGATTAAATTAAATAGTTATCCAAGTAACAGATTTTTCTTTGAATTAAAAAGGAACAATAGATCCTCATTTCATTAATTGCTTCATGAATTACTTCAGATTCTTGTTTTGTTTTCACTCTAATGACTATGTTTAAAGGATAAGAAACAAACTAAGAAAAACAAGGATGCTAGGAAACACAGGCTGGGGCTGCCTGCCTTTGGCCACTGATCATTTAAAATGACACCTTTTGTGACTTTTTCTCCTGCATCATTTGGTTGCTGAGCTACATTACAAAGGAAAGAGTCCAACAATGAGTTAGTGAAACAATAGGGCATGAAAATGGTAAAAGTTATGCAGTTTAGTCTTACCTTTTGGGGGACAGATTAGGACATAAAATACTAAAACCTAATTCCTGTGACAGCGCTTGTATAAATAAAAGAAAATATTGCATCATAAATCCAGACCACTGCCACTGACTAGAGCAGAAAGGATGGTTGACAATTTAAGTTGGTTTAGTTACAAGGTTAAGAATGTAATCTTGTGACAAACAGTTTTATAATCAGGATTAAGCTTCAGTGCCCTTCAAATAAGGAGATTTGTGATAGAAAATTATACAGGCACTTTCTCAAGTAACCTTAATGTCTACAGTATTTATTTCTTTTAACAATTTGGCTGGAGAGGGGTTTAAAAGAATCTCTGAGATACAATGGATACATTTGAAAACTTACAATTTCTCATTTGCCAGAGGCTAGCATTTCAAAATATAAAGACAAAAATAATTTTTCCTGATTAAGTTTATATTTTTAATCTTGGAACTTAACATTTTGAGAAATTATGTATCAATTTCTGCAGACTTAAGTGGGTTTATCCTAATAGTTAAGTCAGGATCGCCTAAATTAATTTGCTGCCATGTATTTTTATATATCACCATTTTTTTAACCTCACAACTGAAGAGATTCCAAGTCAAAATATATCTTGTTCTCATATAGATTATCAACATAGACTCTAATTAGTTCTCTTGTCTTATATGTTTTCATTTTTTCCTAGAATCAGAGAGTTAGGTAAAACAAACTATATTTAAAAAATAAACCAGTAACCCCAAAATACTAATGAAGGACATAGTTAGATTGTTGGATTCATTTTGTTTTCATTTTAATGAACATGTTTAAAGGATAAAAAACCAACTATGGAAACGAAGATATTGATTGCTAGATATTGCCAGTTGATGTGTTTGAAATTCCTTAACTAGTTTAGTAACGTAACACCAATAAGATTATATTATATGTATTTTCTTTTTCAGACTGTGTTTTTCAAAAATGATCACACCAATATTCTGCTTCCATTTCAAATGAAATATCAAAAGAATTCAGATTTCCAGGTATCCTCAATTTCAAAAAAATGTCTCTGACAATTTACTTCAGTCACATGTTCTATGGCCACCTGGTTGGACTTCTATCATCTAAAACAGACCCATTTATGAACTACTTTGTGCAAATATCCACAACAGTTTTATTTTTCCTGTTTTGTACTCATTTCCCACTCCTTTGTCTCTTTTTTAAAAATTTTAAAGTAACAGTTTTCTACCCACTTTCCTTTGTGTCAGTCTTCCATTTTTATTTACTTCATGACCTTTGAATTCTATGACCTATCAACTCAATGACTCTCTTATAAATATTCTCAGTTGTCTAGCTCCATTATCTTTCCAGTCTAGAAAACCTCCAACACCATTTCAACTTAACTGCCAACATTCTCCAAGCCTCTATTTAATTGTTGAGTGATGCACAAATATCCCACTTTTAAGTAACAACATACTCAAATATTGTGACTTTATTTGGCCCCTCAATAATGCCAAATAATCTCTTTTGTTATGATTATTATTCTTAATCTGCTGTCTCCTGGCCCATGGACAATCTCTTAAAATTTTTTCACTTGTGAAGTCTGTCTTATCAGTTTAACTTTATTATCAGGCAATGACTTGACTTTGTAGCTTTAGAGAGGAAAAATAAAAGTTAATTTATAAGAGAAGTCTCAAATTCCTGCCAAAGAGCCTTCAAATTTACCTGAATCCCCAAATATCTGCATTACTATATATACTGTTACAATGGGAGACAAGGCCCTTTCCTTTTTTCTAAAGCTTCTCCTTCAAACTTGTTCTGATTTATCCACATTTATCTCATCATTGCTAATTCTTCATTCCCCTTTACATAATACTCTTCTTATTTCTTTTAACTATCTTCAATTCACATTATGACATCTTCAAATCTCCCTGATTTCTATCATTCTCAGTCCCTATTTTTTCTCTTTTGCTTCACAGCTAAAAGTCTTCAAAAAACATTCATTTCTACATACTCATATTTGTCTAATAAACTACAATTGGCTTTCCTATGGTCACTAAGAACCCTAAAGATGTTTGCATTCTAACTCTTAGTCTTCACAATCATAAAAAATATTACCTAAATGACAATATGGAAATTTCTTATGTAATTTTAGTAACAGATCTTGAAATGGAGGTATTATCCTATGTTATACAGGAGGCTTAATGAAATCACAAGGCTGAGTCAGAGGAAGAAAAAGGAAGAGATCAGAGTGGTGTGGTCATGAGCCTCTAGAAGCTAAAAAAAGGAAGAATTCTGGTTGCTTCCAGAAGGAGCACAGCAGTGCCCACATGTTAGGTTTAGCTCCATAAAGCCTTTTTCAGACATCTATAATGTAAGATTGAAAAATAATATTTTTTCATGGTTTAAGCCACTAAACCTGTGGTAATGTATAATAACAGCAATAGGAAACTAATACTACTTCCTGGCTGGTAAAGGCAATAGTTGAAAACTTTTAATTTCACCATATTTCACACTCCTTCCTTCCTGAAACACCATCTCCCATTACCTTTTAGTCCATTGTGTTAAGAATTTTTCTGTTTTGTTTAGGATGAGCTTTTTTAGTTTCCTTTGATTACTCTTCTTCCTCTTCCTGTTTCAGACATTTCAGATTCTTTGGCTGTATCTTTTCAATTTTAGACCACTTGTTTTGTCTCTAAAGAAGATGTCATCATAATCAATTTCCATTACTTTATTTACCATTCTTTAATTTCAAGATGCATACCTTAAAATTGTACTTTTATTTATTCCCAGATTTACATAAAAAATTCAAAGTTGAAGTGAAATATATTTCATGTAATGGAATACAAAATGTTTCTTGATATGTTTTAGATATATATTCTAATATTTAAGGAACAACTATTTGTTGAATTTTGGTAAACTATAAAAGAAGCATATCCATAATAATTTTAAAACATTATGAAAATTATTCTGTATTTTCCAACTACACAGCTCCATGGGGTTAGATTCTTATTAGACATTCTTTATTTTTTAAGAGAGAGAATTTTAATATTTATTTTTTAGTTTTCGGTGGACACAACATCTTTGTTTGGGTGGTGCTGAGGATTGAACCAGGCCACACACATGCCAGGTGAATGCGCTACTGCTTGAGCCACATCCCCACAGCCTTAGACATTCTTATTACACATTCCTCATGTACCTTTTAGGTTACGGCTATTCTTACTACTTAAAGTTACCAAAATATGCCAAGGTTTCCCCTGCCTTTGAGCTTTTTTATCCAGTTCATCCTTCTTCAACTCCCCTTCTTCGCTGTCTAGATTAAACTATTCAGTATTGAGTGAAGCAGCACATCCATCTGAAATGTTATCCAACCCTTTAATTTCATGTCGGCCTGAATTGATGCCTTTTTAAGAAATCCATTAAAATCTTCTAAATTTCTCTTTTATCACTGAATATTCCTTTTTTTTAGAGAGAGAGAGAGAGAGAGAGAATTTCAATATTTATTTTTCGGTTTTTCGGTGGACACACATCTTTGTATGTGGTGCTGAGGATCGAACCCGGGCCCCACGCATGCCAGGTGAGCGCGCTACCGCTTGAGCCATATCCCTAGCCCCTCCTTTTTTTTTTAATCTTAGGTCATATGTGATTCTAGCAGTAGAGTCTTGATTTTGAGAACAGAGGCTGAGTCTTCTTCATCTTTGTGGCTCATATTTTTTTAAACACATTCCTTCTGGCACACAATAGGTACCTAATTAATATTTATTTAACACATGATATTAAGAATTTTAAAAATAAATTTTATAAAGTAAAAACTACAAGTATTGACTGATTATAAAAATTGATTTATTGTTACTCAGTTAAAATTGATTCATATTTTATATACTACATTGTAATCAAGTATCTCACAATTTATTTTGCATAATGAAATATAGACTTTAATATAATGATTAAAAGAATATGTCATTTGCTAAGTACATGTAATTATATTAGATGAATTAATTGCTCTGTATTTGATTCAATAGTTGTGAAGTGCTTGTTGACCTTTCAAATAAAATTTGTGGTATCAATTACAGTTTTATAAGAAATCATATTTTTTCTTACATATTTATTTAATTAGCTACTTTATTCATTTAAAATGTTTTTATAAAATTAAAGACACACATCTAACTAGATTGTACAAAGGTCTTTCAATAGCAGTTCACTGTGAAGTAGAAGCTAAAAGAAACTATAAATTTATAATAAAAAAATAAATTATAAATCTGTAAAATATACCATATAAAATCAAGTTCTTCCATAATTCCATATCTACAGTTCTCGTGATCTTGCTGTCATTGGAAGTGAATCGAATTAAAGTTATCTATCATAAGAATTTTTACAAACTGATAAAATATATCAAATGACTTGCAAAGAAAAGAATATTTTCATAATACTTTAAAATAAATAAAACTTATTTTCAGCTTTAACTACTTGAGAAAAAATCATAATTATCTGTGACTACCTGGGGAATTCAGTCACTTCAGTCTTATACTTTCATTATATTTAAGATTTCTATAGATCAAAAATACTTCTAAGGTTTTGGGGATATGTTTAACCACTCATTTCATATATAAAAATGGGAACTCTGATTATTTGCAAGAACTACTTGTCTTCAAACATAATCTTTCCCATGTCATGTCCTAATCTAGGATCCCATCTAACCATAAGCTTTTTTAAAATTAATAAAGTAATTAATTTGTTTATTCATTGTGGTACTGGGGATGGAACCCAGGGTCTTGTGGCATGCTAGACAAGTGCTCTATCCCTGAACAATATCTCCAGTCCTAGCCATGTTCTGTATGAAAAAAAAATTGTTTTGGAAAATTAATCTATTTTTTTCTTGCACATATTATATAAGTGTTAGACCCTTGGAACTACTTCGGTCCCTCTTCACCCACATTAGACCAAATGGCATCCCAATTATCCTAGTTTCTTCCAAGGGAAGAATGTGAAAACTAAATAAAGAGGGCAAAAATAAAAGAGTATATTCTCCAGTCCTTTATATTTCCATAGTGAGGACCTTTACATTTCCAAAGTGAGGGAGCATATAAGGATTTAGAAGAAAGGCAATACTCTTAGAAGCAGGAAAGACATGCTGGAAGATGAACCATGTTTCTCATCCCTGAGGCTCGAAACCAGAAGATTCTCTGAGGTGCAGAGAAGTTGAGGGAGAATTATGCAATTGGAAATCCACATGATGACTTAAATTTTCTCACCTGAATTCCAGAGGAATGGCCAAATCAATTAAAGAAAGTTCCACACCAATTAAAAAAAATTAGAGAAAAGGGAAGCAAGACCCATATATTATGCTGCTGACAGCCAGGGAAAGCAAAAAGATGTAAGAGGACTTGGTCTTAAAAAGAACTGCCCAACTTATGTCCAATATAAAACCAGGATGACTCATGTGCTCCTAGGGTTAACAAGCAAGTAGGAAGCCACCCACAGATCTAAAAAGTAATGTAGATGGGAACTAGTTATCAATCTATGTGGACAAATGCTTGAGGCCTAGATTAGACAATGTGCATCAAGATGACACTGTGGACATATGTCTCTGCAGATCCTTCAGCAACTCTTAGTCCCTTATGGTATGATATTTGGAAGTTCCTTTCTTGAATCTTAGTCATACATAAGTGGCGACAAGTCAAAAAAGACTGAGTTTATTTGCTTTACTCTGATAAAATACAGCTGTTTCAAAAATGTAAAATACTTAATACAAGAAAAAAAACTGAATGAAATGATAATATATAGAAAGTTACTTTCTAAATGCATCAACCACTGGATGGAATTCTTACACATTACTTGGCAAGATGTTGTTCTTGACATTTTGGTATTATGCCATGTTCTGTTTCTTCTTTCTCCCTGTCCTCATATAGACTGCAGCCTGACTATCTTACTCCATGCTATAATTTCCTCCCTTTTAACTTTACTCTCCCTGTCTACAATGCTCTGTAACCAATTAATTGGCCATGTTCTTAATATTTTATATGGAGCACCAATGCAGAGAAATAAAACCTATGAATAAGTCAATGAAAAGATGTAAGAAAGTGAACTAAGTACATTCTTTTTCATTCATATATTTAAGTGGTTATGTCTAGAAGTACAAACATATAAATATCTTTAATTCATACATATCGAGCACATATCACAGGTACAGATTTTGGAGTTGAATATATTATGAAATCATAATCTAAAAGTGCACCTTTTATACATGACTTCCTCACCCAGACTTGCAAAACCTAGCACCATCTGACCTGTGCCTCCCTTTTAGACCTAAGTGTATAGGAGTCAGTATTTTCTAAGTTCCAGGTATGTTGACCTTTATTTTTCTATCATTTCAGACATGCAAGTTAGGTATGGGCTCTGCGCAAATATTCTTCACGCCTCCCTGTGTTCTTCAAATAGATGCTTTCACACTGTCATTCAAATGTGAGTTATTGCACCATTTATTAGTCATCTCACTATGACTTATGAACCTCATAGTGATTCTCTGAATGGCATTTATAATATTTCCCCATTTGACACCTAATCTTTTTGTTTTTATCAATTGGCTTTCATAGCATTTAAGCACATAAAATTTACTTTTATGGTTATTACTAGAATACTAATTTTTGTCTGTTTTGTTCAATGTTTTATTCCCCTAAAAAGATATACTCAATTAATGTTTCTTAAATGTTCATAAATAATATTGTTTTTGGTTATTATTAAACAGTTAGTTTATTAGAAACATCCTAACATTAGAACTTAAAATCTGTAGGAAGAGCTATACCTTCCACCATTCATTTCTGGCCTAGAGGATTTCATTTGACTTCCTCATCATTTAGACCCAGAGTTTATTTTACACACAGCAAACATAAAAAATACTTAATGATAATTTTTTAAATAATATCATATGACAATTTGATTGCAGTAAACAGCCTTTTTTTAAAAAAAAATTCAGAATTGATGCTTTCCTTACCATACTCCAAAACAAAAATATATCATAAATAGCCTGGATATATATGAGACATATAAGGTTATTTTTCTAGGTGCTTTTAAAATGCATATATAAATAACTATCAAAGATAAAATAAATGATCACATTCAGAGTTGGAAAGACATGTGGAAATGGGTACTTATGTGTATCATTAAGAAAATATAACATCACAATTTTATTGAAGGAAAATTTAAATTGTGTATTGAATTAACAATGACATTTTCCATGGCATGGTGGATATTTCAGATACCAAAATAATTTTACATCTTTTGATAGTAGAGACAGTTTCAATCAATGGCTCCACAAAAAAAATTGATAAGTGCTTGAGAACATAAATGTGCTTAGCTTGATTTAAACATCATGTAATGAACATACATATCAAACATCACATTGTACTACATTAATGTATATAACATTTAGGTTTTTGTGTATCAGTTAAAAATAAAATTGGCTCTTAGAACTGTAAACTCACATCTCCCACTGGATATTCACTTATTTAAATTCATGAGGCAATGAAGAATTAGAAGTGATACAATTGTTCAGATTTGAATGGTAGTATGGAGACATCTATTTGAAAATTACAGAGAGACAATAAACAACATTTGTACAAAGTCTATAACTAACTAACTTGTACATCTGAAGTGATAGAAAAATGAAGTCCAAAGTACTTGGAACACAGAAAACACTCTTGTGTATAAAAACAATTCTCAGCATTGAAAATATTATCACATGAATTGCCCTTCCTTGAAACCTGTAAAATGCTTTCTGATGTTTAAAAATATTTCCTAATTTCCTACTTTTTTTATCCACAAAATTAAACAGCAAACAACACACTTGATATCATATGTTTAGGGGTAGTAAGTAGCCTTAAGTATTTCAATAGAATATATTTCTTAATAAAACTCAGCTCTGGTAATGTAATCATATTGAATTAGCTAAATAAAAACTAAAATAGGATCTATGGATTTTAATTATATATTTCAAAACAACTTAGATTCTAGAATAAGGCTTGGCACTTAGATTATGAGACTCGGTTATCTATATAATTTAACCACGTGGAAAGACTAATTTACTGATGGACCCTACTTAATTATTATATAAGAGTAAATAATCACTCAATCACAATCACACTAAACTCTGTTTTTTTTTTTTTTTTTTTTTTTTTTTTTTTTTTTTTTTTTTTTTTTTTTTTAGGAAGGAATGGCAATAATCAACCTTTGCTTATAGTCTTGTGGCATTTTAAAAATTGACTTAAGTCACACATCACCTATTCTTTGAAGTAATATTGACAAAAAAGTAAACCTACTTCATATGGGCTATTAGTTTTCTTTTTGTAGTGCTTTAAGAAGTACATTTTTATAATGCATCATTAAAAATTATTCCTGTTGTGGCTTTAATCTATAGGTTGAGCCAGGAAATAGAAACTGAAACATGCTTCATGTTGAGAGAAGATGCTGTGCTCCCTAGGAAGAGTCAAGTAAACCCCATTCTGAAGGCAACAGCCATAAAGATTTAATCATACAGAATTAAGACTGATCTCTCTCTTGCCTCAAGGCAATCCGTCATCTATTTCTTTACATTCTAAACTCTCAAAGTCTTCTAAAACTGAGAAACTATCCAATTGAAGTAATTGTCATTTATACTCCTTGTGCATCTTTGATCCTAGTAATCATTATATTATAGCTACAATAAATAATTTGAGGAAAATTGTCTTATTAAAGAGATCAAACTTAGGTAAGCATTATCTTATGGGAGAATATGAGCAGTATATTTGGTTTTTCTAAATCTACTTCTAAAAGTAGATAAAGATTTCAGCTTTCATTCTTTCTTTCTGCCATGTGAACTTTATGTGTATCATACATGTATCAGCTAGACAAGTAGATAAGTACATAGGTGGATAGGTAGATGATAGATGGATAGATCCAGTTAAATATTACTACACTTAGTTAACGCTATTTTAACTCATGGTGTCTAAGCTCCAGTGAGAAAACAGCCCCTGCCAACCACACTTCTCCTCTAGGTTTTCTAAATGATATGTTTTCTAGGTAAAAGAAGGAGCAGGAGGCAGGAGCACAGATCAGGATTATGTCTCACATACAAGAAATGCTAATTTCTGTGGCTTTTCCAGGTCTCATTATGCCCTTAGGAGACTGCAAATATTGACATAAGTTATTGTCTTCACCTTCAGGTACTAGATGGAGTTCATTTCATAACAAAAGATCCTTTCTCAGAAAGGTCTTCCTGAAGTGGACTGTTCATTTCATCTCACAGTCTCTCTTTCCCTGAATATGTACAAAACAGCCTCAGAGGAGAGTGAGTTCATGAAATCACTTCAAATAGGACTTAAAACAGTGAAGGCCTCTGGATATCTAGGTTCTTTGGCTGAGTTTGACTTAGTTTCGATTGCCACTGCTGGATTTGCTCCTCTAGTTTATTTGTTTGTTTGTTTTTGTTTTTCTCCCAGGCACACTGGAGCCCATACATAGGTGTGTTAGCTATAACCTGATGCTTAAAGTGTGTGTCCCAATGTAATATATACTAACATGGAAAAGTTGTATTATTTTTAAAAGTATCTAATATCCATGTTAGTTGTACTACAAATATTATTTTGTTCTAAGAAGACTTTATTGATTAATTATTCTACATTCAAAACCTCTTTTGTTGTGAATTTTAAGAGTGTCTTTCAAATTTGGAGGGATTATGTGTGAGAAACCAACTCTTTAAAGTTGTAATCTAGTATTGTGATTATTTTTATTGTCACTTTGTTCAGTTTTCACTCTTGATCTTAAACATCTAAATGTCTTCTGTTTTCATTGATTATCATAAATGAAATCTTGTCAGATTGGCACCATCTATCTTCAGAGAAAATACATCCAAATCTTTTCTCTGTGCTCTCATAACCAGAATAGCTTCCCCGATCATAGGAAACCTTCATTGGTGTCAAGATGAGTTTCCAGAGGTGTGCTGTTTCTCTAGACCACAGTTCCCAATAGAGACAAAAATTCAGACTTCTTAATATTTCAAGAAAACTAACACTTACAGAGAGCTGTTTGCCAGTGTATTAAAAGAACAGAGAGTGTTAGCATATATAATGCCCACAATGTAACTATTCCTTCTAAAGTACACACAGGTGGACCAAATTCACAGTTTATGACTGAGCCTGGATTACATCCAGGCAGTCTTATCCTATAGAACCTTTGCCCACTCTACTATTCTGCATGGACTATTATGTACTTCCAATAGTAATACTTAATACACAGATGTATATAAAATGGATTTTATTTTTTAATCAGGTTTTAGGGAAATATAATAGCTTTAAAAGTGTAAACAAGGATTTTCAGCATAAAATTAGAGATTAGGATAAAACAAGAGATTAGGATACTCAAATTTTCCAGATAGGAAAACTACCTTTTTAAAGTTTTATTTTTAATTGACATATAACAATGGCACGTGTTTATGAGGTACAGTGTGATAATCTGGTACATGCAAATGATATATAATGATCAAATCAGGGTAATTAGAATTACAGCTCTTCAAATATTTATTATTTTATTGTGTTTGAAGCCTATTAACTGCATTTTTCTAGTGCCTCATAAAACACATGATAGACTATTATGAACTATAATTGCCCTACTGTGCTATAGTATACCAGGACTTACTTCTCTTATCAAATTGTATCTGGGTACCTATTATCCAACTTCCCTATCATTACCTATCACCTGTCTCCTTCTTACAATTCTTAGTCTCTAATAATAACCGTTTACTCCCTTCTTCTTGCTAAATAATATATTATTATGTCTGTGTGTGTGTATTTATATACATATATATATATGTGTGTGTGTGTGTGTGTGTGTGTACATTTGCAATTATGTAGTTGAGTATGTATAGTCATATATGTATATGTTATATACACATATACATGCATATAAATACATATACCACATATATATAACATATTCTTTATATGTATTTAACATTTATTTATATATATATAACACTTTTTTATTGATTCATATACTGATGAACACCTCAATTGATTCCAGATTTTAACCCCTATGAATAGTGATGCAATGAATACGGAAGTGCATGTAACTCTTTGATATGCTGATTTCTAAAAAACTTTCTTAATCTTTACACTGTAGAGTACTTTTTACCCAAACCTGTCAAGGGACATCATAATCAACATGGTCATTTTATGCATCATTTTAGTCAGCAAGCATTCAGGCAACTTAAGTTCATCCATGTTAATATTCTTTACCAAAAGTTTCTAACATGAAAACTATGTTTTTAATAAAGGTCAAGACAATTTTAATAAAGACCAAGACAATTACTTGTGTTAGAAAATACGTAGGTTTGCAGAAGCGGCTCCTCTACCCTGTGCCACCGTGGCCTGGAATTCCAGCCTTGAGCCACCCTGTGCTGGGTTCCTTGTTCACCAAAGCGTGGCTCCACAGCCCAACATTAGGAAACACAGAGGCTTGAGGCTGCCATCACCACAAAACTGGGATATCAACACTTGTATCAAGAAACAACAATAAGGACCTGGTAAGACGTCACCAAGGTCCTTCTGGCCTGACTGCAACAGAGGTTTTCCTACTAGGGGTTCCTAACTGTTTTCTTGTTTCTGAGGTAACAGGGAGTCTGCATGGGGTTGCCTATCTCCTCCTACTAAAACCAACTTCCTATGATTACCTTCTCACTAGTCATATAATCTAATATGACCATATTCTCACCTCCTACCTCATAAACATCTGAGCCAACCCCCCAGACTACCTTCCACCATCAGAAACTGTAAACCATCACACAAACCTTTTGACTATATAGTTGAAGATAACCAAACTAATCATTTCTGTATATAGTGACAAAACTGTAAATGTAAACATAGAAGCTAATTGCCATATGGCTGCATTTTGGGTGCATTGTGCGCTATAATATTGATCTGTCCCTTAAAAGTGAGGTATTGGTAACCTGTAGGTACACCATAAGACAATAGGGCAGAAGCTGTAATACTTCAAGTCTACACTGCAAGATAGGAAGACACATAGACATCATGAAAAACCAAGGGAGGAAAGTACCCCAAACAAACCAAGACACTACAATAGAATCCATAGATAGTGAAGCACGTGAAATGTCAAAGAAGGAGTTCAGAATATAATAACTAAAATGATTTGGGAATTAAAGAACAACCTAAGTGAGTAGATACTGGCAAAAATTAATGACTCCAACAAAGAGATAAGAGAACAAATTTAGGTGACCATCAATCACCCCAACAAAAAGATAAAAGAGCAAAGAAAGTTTGTAAGATATTACTTCAAGAAAGAGATAGAGACACTGAAAACAAACAAACAAACAGAAATCCTGGAAATCAAAGAAACAATAAGCTAATTAACAAACTCAATAGATAGCATCAACAACAGACTAGACCACTTGGAAGACAGAACTCAGACAATGAAGACAAAATATACAATCTTGAATATAAAGTTGACTTCATAGGGAAGGTGGTAAGAAACCATGAACAGAACATCCAAGAATTATAGGATATCATCAAAAGACCAAATTAAAATTTATTGGGATACAGGAAGGTTCAGAGATTCAAACAAAAAGATGCACAATCTCTTCAATGAAATAATATCAGAAAATTTCCCAAACATGAAAAATGAATTGAAAAAGCAAATACAAGATTTTTCAAATGTACAAAATTACAACAGATCAACATCAAGACACATTATAATAAAAATGCCTAGCATACAGAATAAGGATAGAATTGTAAAGGCCATAAGAGAGAAAAATCAAAATACCTATACGGGAAGACCAATGTCGATCTTGTCAGATTTTTCAATCCAGGCTCTCAAATCTTGGAGACCCTGGAACAACATTTACTAAGCTCTAAAAGATAATGGATGCCAACCAAGAATCTCATATCCAACAAAATTAAGCTTCAAATTTAAAGATGAAATAAAACCTTCCATGATGAACAGAAGCTAAAAGAATTTACAGCAAGAAAGCATGCACTATAGAACATTCTTGGCAAAATAGTCCATGAGGAGGAAATGAAAACTAACAATGAAAATCTGTATAGGGAAGAACTACAGTAAAAGAAAAGCCAACCAAAGGAGAAACCAAAACAAACTAAACACCAAAAATAAACAAAAATGACTGGCAATACAAATCATATTTCACTTTTAGCCCTAAATGTTAATGGCCTAAAGTCACCGGTCAAAAGACATAGGCTGGTAGATTGGATTTAAAAAAAGATCCAACAATATGCTGCTTTCAAGAGACTCATCTCATAGAAAAAAACACCCACAGACTGAAGATAAAAGTTTGGGATAAAATATACCATTCACATGACCTACATAAGTAAAGAGAGGGTTTTCATTCTCAGATCAAATAAAGTAGACATCAAGCCAAAGTTAATCAAAAGGGATAAAGATGGACATTTCATACTGCTTAATGGAACCATATATCAATAAGACATAACAGTTATAAATATATATGCCCCAAACAATGGAGCATCTATGTTCATCAATCAGACTCTTCTCATTTCAAGAGTCAAACAGATCCCAACACAATAATTCTGGGTGAGTTTAACACATCTCTTTCACCACTAGATAGATCCACCAAACAAAAGCTAAAAAAAGAAACTATAGAACTCAATAATATAGTCAATAACTTAGACTTAATTGACATATATAGAGTATATTATCCATCAACGAGGGAATACACTTTCTTCTCAGAAGCACATGGATCTTTCTTTAAAATAGACCATATGATATGCCACAAAGCAAATCTTTGTAAATATGGAAAAGTAGAGATACTACCCTGCATTCTATCAGACCACAATGAAATGAAAGTAAATATCAATGCTAAAATAAAAAATAAAAGCTACTCCAACACCTGGAGACTAAATAATACACTATTGAATGAACAATAGGTTGCAAAAGATATCAAGAAGGAGATTAAAACCTTCTTAGGTGTAAATGAGAACACTGATATAACATATTGAAATCTCTGGGCAACTAGGAAGGCAGTGCTGAGAGGAAAGTTCATTGCATGGAGTTAATTCCTTAAAAGAATTAACAAATCAACAAATCAATGACCTAAAATTACATCTAAAAGCCATAGAAAAAGAAGAACAAACAACACCAAAAGCATTAGAAGACAGGAAATAATTAATATCAGAGCTGAAATCAATGAATTTGAAACAAAAGAAACAATTGAAAAAATTCACAAAACAGAAAGTTGGTTTTCTGAAAAAATAAAAATTGACAAACCCTTAGTCATGCTAATGAAGGGAAGGAGAGACAAAACTCAAATTACTAACACCTGTGATTAAAAAGGAAATATCACAACAGACACTATAGAAATACAGAAGATAATTAGAAATTATTTTAAAAACTAGTCTTCAATAAAATAAAAATATTGAAGGCATTGACAAATTTCTAGAGGCATATGATATGCCTAAATGAAATCAGGATGATGTACACAATTTAAACAGACAAATTTCAATCAAGGAAATAGAGGACACCATCAGAAGCCTACTAACCATGAAAAGCCCAGGATTGGATGAATACAAAGCTGAGTTATACAAGAATGTTAAAGAAGAACTAACATTAATATTTCTCAAACTATTTTATGAAATAGAAAAACAGGGAACACTTCCAAACACATTCTATGAGGCCAATATCACCCTGAATCCAAAACCAGACAAAGACACATCAAAGAAAGAAAACTTCAGACAAATATCTCTAATGAATATAGATGCAAAATTTCTCAATAACATTCTGGCAAATCAAATACAAAGATAGTGCATAATGATCAAGTAGGGTTCATCCCAGGAATGAAAGGTTGGTTCAACAATACAAAATCAAAAATCAATAAATGTAATTAATCACATCAATACACTCAAAGATAAAAAATTCTATGATCATCTTAATAGAAGCCAAGCCTTTGATAAAATACAGAATCTCTTAGTGTTCAAAATGCTAGAAAAACTAGGGATAACAGGAACATACCTCAACATTTTAAGGGCTATCTATGCTAAGCCCCAGGCCAGAATCATTCTAAATGGAGAAAAATAAAAAGCATTCCCTTTAAAAACTGGACCAAGACAGGGATGCCCTCTGTCACAACTTCTATTTAACATAGCCAGAGCAATAAGACAGATGAAAGAAATTTAAGAAATACAGATAGGAAAAGAAAAATTCAAATTATCATTATTTGCAGATGATTTGATTCTATACCTAGAAGACCCAAAACATTCCACCAGAAATCTCTTAGAACTAGTAAATGAATTCAGCAAATTAGCAGGATATAATATCAACATCCATAAATCAAAGGCATTTCTGTATATAAGTGACAAATCCACTGAATGTAAAACTAGGATAACCACCCCATTTATAATAGCATCAAAAAATCACATGGGAATAAATTAAATGAAAGACCTCTACAATGAAAAGTACAACACATTAAAGAAAGAAATTAAAGAAGACCTTAGAATATGAAAAGGTCTACCTTGTTCTTGGATAGGAAGAATTAATATTATCAAAATAACCATAGTACCAAAAACAGTTTACAGATTCAATGCAATACCCAATCAATGTCTTGAAAAATTATGTTCTTTTTGTGTAATATGAAATGAACTGCATTCTGCCATCATGTATAACAAGTTAGAATAAATAAATTAATTAATTTAAAAAAAGAAAATATGTAGCTTTGAAGCACACATACCCTGTGACTCAATAGTACATTAATTATGCTATTTCAATGAAATTATTCTTTTTGACTTGAGGAAGCATTTTGGAAAATAAATGGGAAATTCAAAGATACATCTACCTCAGGGCTTCTCAATGTTGATACAAGACTTTTGGTGCTGAACAATTCATTGTTGCAGAGTGCTGTCCTGTCTGCTCATTGTAAAATATTTGGCAGAATTCTTGTCCTCCATTCTCCAGATGCCAGTAGGATTTCCCTCTAAATACAGTGATTGCCAAATATTTCCTGGGGCACAAAATTAAACCAGGTAAAGAACCTCTAATCTAAATATTTACATCACTGCAAACATTCAAGTAAACATTAACTAAAATTGTCCTGTGATCTAATGAAAAATAAAAGATTCAGGGAGAAAATTCCCTTACAAATATTAGCCCTGAAGGGATGGTTAATAATAGGTGGGCATTATATGTGGTAAAATATTAATAAAATATATATATATATAAACATGCAAAATATTTAAAACATAAAAGCAATAAAAGGATACCCTTTATTTGTCTGTATTGGTGGAATTTTCTGTCAAACACATCAATGGCTTTATTTTTTTCCCCCACATAACTCAGATTTCAATTTTGCTTTGATTTTCAAATCAAGATTATATTCAGTATTTAGGCCACATACTTATAGGTAAAAATGTACCTATTTTCAAATGAACTATTAATTTAATATCAGAAAGATAAATTGTCCTATGAATATTTACACCTAATTGCATGGATTTAAATGTAAACTACCACACATAAGATGACCTTCCATCTGAAATAAGTGACTTGATAAAGATTCACTGAAAATTTGGCCATGAATATTTCAATATCCTTTTTATCTACTAATTTTCTCTCCCTTGTGTTTGATATAAATGGTACATTAGCAGCTCCCTAGTCTCTTGGACTCTCTGGTGAAAGACATTTCATTTATCTTGGTTCTTTTTATAATTCAGTTGCCCTTGACAAGAGCTTGTCCTGACCCCCACTTCAAACAATTAAGTCAATTTTTCCAAGTCATTTCATGTACTTCCTTCACTATTTACCATCCTAGCCACGTAATCTTGTCCTTTATAAGGTTGGTATTTCAAATAATGAATATACTAAATTATATCTCAGTATTTTAAGCAGATTTAACAAAACATTTTTGGAATTTGCCAAAATGAAATTCCCTCTATTAACTGCTACAAGTCATCAATAACTATGTTGTTAATTCTTTAGTGATATTATTGTCTGCCCAAAGTTTGACAATAGATCCTTACTAAATAATTTCTAAGAAGACCAGTGGATAATGGCACAGCATTTATGTTTACATACATAAACAGTGGGCACATTCTTGTCATTTATCAACTATTCAACAGATTTTTGTCAACTTGTCTTTCTTCTACTACATCATTAACTGCTTAATGCATTCAGTGATCAATAACATTCCCAGAATAACCCATATAGTATATACTACAATGCTTAATGTAGTATGTGAAAAAATCAGCAACCGATAGACACTACTTGATTGAAACAGAGTTTGAAAGCAAATAGAAGCATTTAAGAAATGACACATTTGCTTGGCATGGTAGTACACACCTGTAATCCCAGTGAGTTTGGAGGCTGAGACAGGAGGATTGCAAATTCAAAGCCAGTCTCAGCAATTTAGTAAGGCCCTAAGCAACTTAATGAGACCCTTTCTCAAAGGAAAACAAGTAAAAAGGCTGGGCATGTAGTTCAGTGGTAAACTGCCTTTGGCTTAAATCCCCAGTATTTGCCCTTCCTGCCAAAAAAAAAAAAAAAAACAAGCAATGCATTTATACATACACAGATTTTTAAAGCTATACTAGTTTATCAATCCTAGAACAAATACTTCTATATGAAAACATGAGGTCAGGTTTCCAGAGCTCACTGCTATCTATCTAAGTAATTCTCAGCATTTAAATTATTGCCACTTACACTGAACTATTTCTTGAAATCTGTAAAATGCTTTCTGCTGCTCGAAAATATGATCATAATTCTGTTTTGAATTATTGTTATATATAATTGATGAATTATTTCCAAATTTGGGTCCTCTGACATAAGATAGCATATATTTTGTTTCAATTTTGATGGAATGGTGCCTACAGATAAAGTGATCAAACTTATAGGTAATATTTTATATAGGTTATAGGGACTACTTTGTTAATTATATTTATTTTTCAACAGCAAACATATTTCTATGATGGTGCGTTTCATCATTCATCCAGGAAATCATCTAAAAACTTTAAATTATTTAATTAGTCTATTGGGTAATAAGCTGATCCTTGTTGATGAAAAAGTATGAAGGGCAACCAATATTTAAAGCTCTGGCAGACATTTATCAGCCTAAGTGTGTGAAGTGCCTCTGTATGCATATTATTATTAGAGTTGATAAGGAAATTAGGATAATTAAAAAGGAAAATGATACACTTTTAATGTAGGCTTCTGTGGAGCACAGGCAGCAGCAAAAACTAAATTCTTTGCAATGCTGCTGCCACATTAAATGAAAAGGTTGACATGTGCAGAGCATAAGTAAAAGTCAATTCATGCCTTGAGTACTCATTTCATCAGACTTTAGCAACAAGAAGCATAAAATTAAGCTGAATTACTTCATGTTAGAGAGAAAAGAGACAAAAGCATTTCTATCACTTTTTACATTTGAAGTTGAAGAGTCTTAAAGCGAGGTTAAACACACAATGTCACATTGCATCCAGCAGCCCCTGAGATAGATTCCAATGCTTGCAACTCTTGGTCAACTGATCTCTTACACGACAACATGAAAATCCTGATTAATAATGCTGACCTTCTTTATATGAACCCTAGGATGTAAGACAAAGAGTTCAAATTTTAATATATAAATCATCACTGCTTTCTAAAAAAACTTTATTTTAAACAAATCTCTTATTTTTTCCATTATAAAGAGTTTATACTGGAATCACAGTGACATTTGGTTTTATAGCCTACTTGATGTAATATTATGGGAGCTGCAAAAAAAATTTCTCTAATATAAGAGGAAATTATTTCCCATTTGCTAATAAACTCAATTAGAAAAGTTTTTCTTAGTGTGATTTAGGTGTGTGATATACTGGTTACCCTTTCATGCTTTGAAAGAGAATATATTTTCCACTTTATAAGTCATTTTGCCATGATATCAATATGAAGTATTATGTTCAGAATATGGGAACGGGAGTCAGGCAGATACAGGTACACTCTTGGTAGTACTTGTATTTAATGTAACACTTTGAGGAAATTTCTTAATCCTTTTCAGCTTCAATTTCTTCATTATAATGTGAATCATTAGTAATTTTTCCTGACTTGTTATAACAATTAAATGTTTCTGAGAATATTAATTCAATTAATGGTAATGATCAATGGTAAATTATACTGCCATTATCATCATTAATGTAATTTCTAATTATTTTGGGGGAAATTATTTTTAAACACAAGGTAGAGGAATATAATCTTTAAAATCTGATAAAAGCTTTTGATTTTATTGTTTCTACCTCAAATACACGTTTTTTTAATCAACTTTAAGTAATATTTAGATACTTAGCAAGACATTTAGTATTTGAAACTGGGTCTTGGACATTAGGCTAGGAGTCTCAGTCCAAGAGTAAGTTCTGACTGGGATTAGAATAAGAAAAACATGGAAACTTCATATAGATATTGCTAGAAGATAGAGAATGGAGTTGAAAAGTTGCCTGTAACTCTGAGGATGGGGCATACATTCATGTGTGTATGAATGAACCTGAATTTAAGATCAGATAGGTGTGGGTTCTAATGTGAATTATGTAGCAGAATGCTAACATGAACATACATTAGATGCGATTTAGTAGTCACATTCCTGGCAGCCAACCCAGAATAACCAAATCCTGTTCCTAACCCATCACTTCTTCTCATGCAGCCTCTGGGGAGGGGGTGTGCAGATGGAAACAGAGAAAGTCTGGCCTGTTTTATTATCCAAGACTTTGCCTCAAAAGCCAGCAGTGCAATCCAGTGGGCCAGATTGGATTGGATTCCTCATGCTCCTTTATTTGTGCATGCCTGCTGCCTAGTCTTATCTTCCTAACACACAGGAAGTGGTGAGTGTTTGTCTAAATATGCTGGGGCTGGCTCTCTTTTATGATGGAGACTCAGGACTTCTTAAGTCAGGAAAAGCAACTGGACAGCATTACTTTTGTATATGGGATAGTTTTTGATTTTCATTTTTGTTGAAGTTATTAAAATTTTTACTTGCTTTGAGGAGAGAAAATTTGAGATAGATTGATTTTTGGATTTGTGTGAAAGAGGGAAGAAGTGGGATAAATATTAAATTTTGCAACATTTTTATTGTCTGTAGAATGGGCTGTACTCATTAGTTACATGAGTATTATTGCTAAAAGAATATATATAATGCATGCTGATCTTTGTAATCTTGTTTATATTCTCAATTTAAGAAGCCTAAAAATATCACTATCTTCAAATTTTACAATGTATCTTGTCCTCAGAAGGACTGTACTTTGCTTTGTATTCTGGCTCATTTCTTTGAAGAAGCAGAAAATTTGGAGGAAGAGGAGAAAGGAGGCTTGAATTCCTATTAATAGGTAAGTCTGTCAACTACTTAGTAGCTGGTTGAGATTAAGAAAACATTTTAAATTCATGCATGAAATACTGAACACACTACCTCATACAAGACGAAATGTATTACAGCATAACTTTACTAAAGGTTAATTACAAATATTGAAAAATCAATTACAAGTTTTATGCACAATATTCAGCATGTAACTAGATCTAGCATTTGATACGAACTAACATAAACTACATCTTATTTTACTTTACATTTCACTCTTATGTTGATTGACTTTTTCTACATTTTTCTCCCTCTCTCCTCTTTCTCCTCCTCCTCCTCCTCCCTCTCCTCCTCCTTCTCCCTCTCCTCCTCCTCCTCCCTCTCCTCCTCCTCCTCCTCCTCCTCCTCCTCCTCCTCCTCCTCCTCCTCTCTCTCCTCCTCCTACTGTGGTGCTGGGGCTTAAATACATGGCCTATAACATGCTAGGCAAATGTACCACCACTGATATAAACTACCAGGCATACATTTTTATTTATATATTTATTAATCTATTTATTTTCATTGTGGGTGATACGGATTCAACCCAGGGCTTTTCACATGCTAAGCATGTACTCTACTACTAACTTATACCACCAGACCTTTTTTACATGTTTTAAGTATGTGAACCAATTGAGAAATGGTGATGCATATATAACACTGCATACATTTCCAATATATATATATATATATATATATATATATATATATATATATATACACACACAAATACACACACACACATATATATATATATATATATGTATGTATAAAGTCATGCTAAAAGTTCATAAAGAAGAACCCTATTTGGCAGGTGCCTCAAATTACTGACCAGAGGTTCCATTGCACAGTCCTTTAGCGACATTATTTGTGATGGTCTTTTTCTACATGAGAGTTGAACTGAATGTGTCAATTCATTTGAGTCAAATTTTTCAGATAGTAGGAATTATAAAACTTCACAGTGCCATTCATGCTTAACAGGCAAAAATATTATGTTTAGATAGTCTCAGCTGTTCTGGAGAGCCATTTTCCCCATTAAGTAAGGTTAATGTATAATACAATTTCATTCCCAGAAGTTAATTATTGAAAATCTGTCCATGAAACTATTATAAAAATGCTTAGACATGGGTCATATAAAGGTGCTCAAAGGCCAGAGCATGTTGTATTATTGATCTTGATTATAATGTCATCAAGGAGGTCATCTCAGATATTAGAAAAGAACATCATTTTTTAAAGAAAGTGTTAACCACATCAGATGTCTTTTTTCTTAAATTCTCTGCACCAAAAAAAGAGTTCATTTCTGCTTGTATAACACAAGATCTTAACAATAATGGCCTACATAAGATATGTTTTTCTCTACGTAGAAGTCTATTAGCCATTCATATAAACATATCAGTTCCACAATTTCACCAGAAGTTCTACCTGCAGTTTGTCAGTCTGTTATCCTCAGGATTACTAGAAATAAGTGGAAGGAGAAAGTTAAGTGCAAAAGGATGTACAGCTGTGGTCCTGGGCACTGTCTCTTTAGCTTCCACACAAGCCCTGACCAACAATTTACTGTAACATCGTGTGTGGTGAGTTTTGCCAATCAATCACAACTAAGTAATGTGTAATCTTGGAAACGGTCTGGCAGTGGTGATGCATGCCTAGAAACCCAGTGGCTCAGGAGGCTGAGGCAGGAGGATTGTGAGTTTAATGCCAGCCTCAGCAACAATGACATGCTAAGCAACTCAGTGAGACCCTGTCTCTAAATAAAAAATACAAAAATAGGGCTGGGGATGTGGCTCAGAGGCCGGGTGCCCTTGAGTTTAATCCCTGGTACCCCTCCCCCAAAAATATTACTGAAGTATTATATATTCTTATGGGTTCACTTGTGCTCCCTAAAATTTACACATTGAAGCCCTGACTCCCAGGACCTTAGAAGAAGACTTTATTTGGAAAAATAATCCTTAGAGTAGTAATTTAATTAAAGTGAAGTAATTGGTGGGAGTTCTAAATTCAGTGACCCCAGGCACACATGGAGAAGTGACCACCTGCGAGGGAGAAAAAATGGCCATCTACAAGCCAGGAAGAGGAATATGGGGAGAAATCAGTTCTAGCAATACTTTGATCTCAAACTTCTAACCTCCAGATGAGAAAACACATATTTGTCGTTACTTTATTATGGGTCTAATCAAAGTAATATATGTACTAAAATAAAAATCCACATCTAATTATTGAAAAAGTTAAAAAATTACAGTATTCCTATCATCCTGTGCCCAGTACAAAATTCAGTAAGTGTGCTATATATGTTCCCATTGGGCTCCATTGCCAAAAAATGGACAGGGGCGCCCAATGCTCCAGGGCCCAAAACCACAAATATATCAGTAATTTCACCAGGAGATAGAATAGCACAGTTACTAATAATACCCAGCCTACATGATAAATTTTCCAGTCATACTGTAGAAAGAGGTTCCAAGGGATTAGGCTCCACAGGTGTAGATTGGGCTATGCTGTCTTTAAATTCAGATTCTCACCCCATGCTAAAACTAAATATTCAAGGACATGAATTTAATGGGCTACTGGATACAGGTGCAGACCTTAGCATCATCTCTCATCAAGAATGGCCAAAACATTGGCCATTACAACAAGCCACTCAAACGCTTTGAGGCCTAGGAGTGGCGACTAATCCCCATAGAAGTGCAATGGTATTAGATTGGAAGGATCCTCAAGGATGTGAAGGAAATATACAGCCATATGTATTGGATCATCTTCCCATAAATTTATGGGGACGAGATGTCCTAGATCAATTAGGTTTGACATTAACAAATAACATCAACCAAAATGCACCCACTATTATGACTAGACAAGGTTTTAGGAAAGGAAAAAGATTAGAAAAACAAGAACAAGGTATAGCAGCACCAATACAAATAGATCAAGTAATGGACAGACATGGGTTGGATTTTCAGAAAGGGCCACTGAGACAATCAAAATTACTTGGAAATCAGAAAGACCAGTATGGGTTCCTCAGTGGCCCCTGTCTAAAGAAAAGATACAAGCAGCACATGACCTGGTCAAACAACAATTAGCGGAAGGACATATACAACCTTCTGTATCTCCCCATAATACTCCCATTTTTGTCATCAAAAAGAAATCTGGTAAATGGAGATTATTGCAAGATTTAAGAGCCATTAATAATGAGATGGTTATTATGGGACCTGCTCAATCGGGGATTCCTCAATTGCCTGCTTTGCCAAAAACCTGATATGTTTTAGTTATAGATATTAAAGATTGTTTTTTTCAATTCCAATTCATCCTGAGGATAGTCCACGTTTTGCATTTACTATCCCTGCACTGAATCATGAAGGTCCTGATCAGAGATATGAATGGAAAGTACTCCCTCAAGGGATGGCTAACAGCCCAACTATGTGTCAAATTTATGTTAACAAAGTAATCCAGCCACTTAGAAATCAAAATCCTGAACTACAAATATTTCACTATGTGGATGATGTATCATTAGCACACAAAGATAAAAACACATTGCTAGAATGTTATGCCACACTTACAAACATATTAAAAAATTATAATCTAGAGATAGCAATAGATAAAGTACAATTAAATTTTCCAATTAATTATTTAGGAGTTCTATTATCCTCAACCATGGTCCATCCACCAAAACTTCAAATACGAGTAGATCAACTCAAATCACTTAATGACTTTCAAAAGTTATTAGGATTCATAAATTGGATAAGGCCTTATCTAGGTATACCAACAGGAGAGTTGGGACCTTTATTTGATATCCTAAAAGGTCCATTAGATCCAAATTCACCCCGAATGTTAACGCCTGAAGCAAGAAAGGCATTAAAAATCATTGAAACATATATGGAAAATATGCATTTGGATAGAATTGATATAAGTTTGCCTTTATTATTTATTGTACTACCAACAAAAAGTATTCCTACAGGAGTATTTTGGCAAGAAGGTCCATTATTATGGATACATTTATCTTATTCTCCTAACACTATTCTTACTAGGTATCCTGAGGCTGTAGGACAATTAATACTCAAATGAATAAAAGCAGCAAAGGGAGTGTTTGGAATTTCTCCCAATAAAATTATTACTCCATATACTATGAATCAAATTGATGAGTTAGCTAATGAGTTAAATACTTGGGCAATAATCATGTGCAAATCTAATGTTTCATTTGATAACCACTTACCATCTAATCCTTTATTGTCTTTTTGGTCATTGCATCCTATATTTTTTCCAAAAATGACAAGAAAAACACCTATCATGAATGCTCCAAATATATTCACTGATGGATCAAATAATGGTACAGCAGCAATAGTTACACCTGACCAAACTTTTACACTTTTAGTACCCAAACAATCAGCTCAAAAGGTAGAGCTTAATGCAGTATTACAAGCTTTTGTGATGTTTAAAGATTCTGTATGTAATTTATTTTCCAATAGTCAGTATATAGTTAATGCTATAGTATCCCTTCAAGATGCTGGTAAGATTTCCCCTTCCTCTACTGTTTTCTCTTTGTTTTCCGCTATACAAAGTATAATCTGGGACAGAAAAGATCCATTCTTTATAGGACATATCAGGGCACATACAGGATTGCCTGGAGCCCTTAGTTTGGGCAATGATTTAGCAGATAAAACTACACATGACATACATATTTTCTCTACACTAGAAGAAGCTACAAATTTTCATAAAATGTTCCATGTCAATGCTAATACTTTACAAAAGTGTTTTAAAATAACTAAAGAACAAGCTAGACAAATAAAACAGTGTCAAAATTGTGTGACCTTTTTACCACAAGTTAATCTTGGAGTCAATCCTAGAGGACTGATACCTAACCATATTTGGCAGATGGATGTCACACATTTTCCAGAATTTGGAAAATTAAAATATTTGCATGTTACAGTTGATACATCTTCCGGATTTTTGATGGGCTCCCTTCATGCAGGAGAAAAAACTAAAGATATTATAGCTCATTGCTTACAAAATTTTGCCACTGTGGGCGTTCCAAAACAGTTAAAAACAGATAATGCCCCTGGTTATACTTCTACCTCTTTTAAACAATTTTGGTCATCATTTGGCATTACTCATAACAGGAATCCCATACAATCCACAGGGACAAGGCATAGTTGAAAGAACTCATCAAACTATTAAAATGTACTTATTAAAGCAAAGAGAGGGAATTGGGAAGGGGTATATATTCCCCAAAGATAAACTTAAAATAACCCTTTTTACTCTAAACTTTTTAAATTTGGATTCATCAGGGCTTAGAGCTGTGGAAAGGCATATGTGTCCAAAAAATGTCCATAAGCCCAAGGTACTTTGGAAGGATATTCTAATAGGACAATGGAAAGGTCCTGACCCAGTAATTGTCTGGAGTTGGGGGTCTGTTTGTGTGTTTCCACAGGGAGAACAGCAGCCGATTTGGATTCCAGAGAGACTAACCAAAGCGATTTCTACAGACCAAAAAGAAGATGATTTGGCTCAAATCCTTAACAGCTGATATCCAAAACTCCAGTTTGGCTATCCTTACATCTGCGACAGAACCAGGATGCTTTTTTTCAATATCTCTTTTATTATTACCCTTTCCCACATCATGAAGTTCTATTTTGTTTTTTGAGCTCATACAGACCTAGGTTAATGTTTTGCTGAAAAGTTCTATTTTTTGACTATAGAGTTTTTTAAACATTGCAATGGAGATTTCAACTGTAAAAAGTTATAAGGCCTTTACTATTATGTGTTGTATGTATTATATTATGTGTGCACACTTGTGTTTTATGTTGTATGTTTGCATGTACAAATATCCATATATCATATATGATGAGCGCTCATGAAAAAAAATGGATCCAAATAATTTTTTTTATTCACGTGATTTAAATGGTTTAATTTAAATTGGGTAAACAGCTGTTGAAGATTGTTTTAAAATGTGAACAAAAAAGGTTAACAGATGTGTTTGTTTACTTTCACCTTTCCTTTTCATTATATTTAATAATTCTGTTGAAGATATTGTAAATTGTTAAGAAAATTGTTCTCTTTTAGTGCCTTCTGGAATGTTACATAATTTTTTCTTTAGCCATTATTGCCAGAATTCCTATCTTCATCCCAGTGCCAGTGAAGACAAAGATAAAACCAATCTACAGCTTTTCCAATAGCCATCACTGAACTGCTTGCAGAACTTCCCTGGACTATGTATCACTTGTATGCATTGTGAACTCACCTGTATGCATTGTGAACTATCTGTTGGTGCAGCGACTTGTGGTAGTGTTGGGGTATTTTTGCTGATGGTGTCATCAGTGGTACAATTTTTCCAAAAGGAAAATTAGCTTGGTGTATCTTCCTCCCTTCTGCTTGTCATGGTCATTCAGCTAAAATTTGGGGGCCAACAGAGGTGAGGCAAAGAACCTCACCACCACCCCCCCCCCCCCCGCTGGTACAAAGACCTATCCACAGGTGTGGCTGTATGCTGAACTAATAGTCAATAACGGGTAAGATCCAATTGCAATGGTACCAACCTAAGACAGGGGGCTGACGCCTTGAGGTCAGCTCATCCGATTACGGGTAAAGACCATTTGTACTATTGGACAACCTAAGGCAGGCACGGTCCCTAAGCCACATGCTTGTTGTTTAAACAGAGAGGGGGAGATGTTGAGAGCCACAGCTAAGGGGCCCAGCAAACTTCCAGCTGCCAGCAAACTTCCAGCTGCCAGCTGATGATTGGCTCACAGCGGCCCCAGCAACTTCTAGCTGATTGGCTCCTCTGCGGTGATGTTCATTGGGCTGTTTCCCCGCCCTTTCAGACTACGGAGCTGCTCATTGGGGGACTTTTTTGGCTCCGCCCACACGACCCAGCCAATCGGCCTCAAGAGCAGGAGGAGTGTGGGAGGGAGAGGCTTGTGGGAAGCCAGTGGTGGCAGTTGGGCTCTGAGGGTTTTTCCTGAGGAGCTGTGTGGTGTGGTGTGTGGTTCTAAAAATAAAGTTCATTTCTTTTGACAAGTGGCTCCTGAATTGTGCCCAGCCAGACTGCGGCAAGAGTTCTTCTATTCCTCCCATGCTCCCTCTCCCTATCCCACTATGAATCAGCCTCCTTATAATAAAGAAAACCTTCGACATTTGGTTTTTGGGGATTAGCTAACTTCAATTAACATTATCTTCTCTAACTCTATCCATTTACCTGCAAATGCCATGATTTTATTCTCTTATTGCTGAGTAATATTCCATTGTGATATATGCCACACTTTTTTTTATCCATTCATCTATTGAAGGGCATCTAGGTTGGTTCCACAGTTTAGCTATTGTGAATTGTGCTGCTATAAATATTAATGTGGCTGTGCCTCTGTAGTATGCTGTTTTTAAGGCCTTTGGGTATAGACCAAAGGAGAGGGATAGCTAGGTCAAATGTTGGTTTCATTCCCAATTTCCCAAGAAATCTCCATACTGCTTTCCATTTTGGCTGCACCAATTTGCAGTCCCACTAGCAATATATGAGTGTGCCTTTTCCCCACATCCTTGCCAACACTTATTGTTATTTGTCTTAATAATACCTGCCATTCTGACTGTAGTGAGATGAAATCTTAGAGTAGTTTTGATTTGCATTTCTCTAATTGCTAGTGATGATGAACATTTTTTCATGTATTTGTTGATTGATTGTACATCATCTTCTGAGAAGTGAATCTTCAGGTCCTTGGCCCACTTATCGATTGGGTTATTATTATTATTATTATTTTGGTATTTAGTTTTTTTGAATTCTTTATATACCCTAGAGATTAGTGCTCTATCTGATGTGTGAGGGGTAAAGATTTGCTCCCAAGATGTAGGCTCTCTATTCACCTCACAGACTGTTTCTTTTGCTGAGAAGAAACTTTTGTTTGAGTCCATCCCATTTATTGATTCTTGGTTTTAATTCTTGCACCACAGGAGTCTTATTAAGGAAGTTGGGGCCTAATCCCACATGATGGAGATTAGGGCCTACTTTTCTTTTCTATTAGACACAGGGTTCTGGTTGCATTCCTAAGTCTTTGATACATTTTGAGTTGAGTTTTGTGCATGGTGAGAGATAGGATTTTAATTTCATTTTGTTGCATATGGATTTCCAGCACCATTTGTTGAAGAGGCTATCTTTTCTCTAATGCATCTTCTTAGCACTTTTGTGTAGCATAAGATAATTGTAGTTTTGTGGGTGAGTCTCTGTGTCCTCTATTCTTTACCATTGGTCTACCAGTCTGTTTTAGTGCCAATACTATGCTGTTTTTGTTACTATTGCTCTGTAGTATAGTTTAAGGTCTGGTATAGTGATGCCACCTGCTTCATTCTTCCTGCTAAGGATTGCTTTAGCTATTCTGGGTCTCTTAGTTTTCCAGGTGAATTTCATGATTGTTTTTTCTATTTCTATGAGGAATGTCTTTGGAATTTTGATCAGAATTGCATTAAATCTGTATAGTGCTTTTGGAAGTATGGTCATTTTGATAATATTAATTCTGCCTATCCAAGAGCAAGATAGATCTTTCAATTTTCTAAGGTCTTCTTTGATTTCTTTCTTTAGGGTTTTGTAATTTTCATTATATTTATTTCATTATAAAATACTTGGAAATCACCTCTTAAGTTGATTTCCAAGTATTTTATTTTGAGGCTATTGAAAATGGGGTAGTTTTCCTCGTTTCCCTTTCTGAGGATTTTCACTGAAATACAGAAATGCTTTTGATTTATGGATGTTGATTTTATATCCTGCTACTTTGCTGAATTCATTTATTAGTTCTAGAAGTTTTCTGGTAGAACTTTTAGAGTCTCCCAGGTATAGAATCATATCATCAGCAAATAGTGCAAATTTGAGTTCTTTTTTTCCTATGTGTATTCCTGTAATTTCTTTCATCTAATTGCTCTGGCCAGTGTTTCAAGAACTATGTTAAATAGAAGTGGTGAAAAAGGGCATCCCTTTCTTGTCCCAGTTTTTAGAGGGAATGCCTTCAATTTTTCTCCATTCAAAATGATGTTGGCCTGAAGCTTAGCATAGATAACCTTTATGATGTTGAGATATGTTCCTGTTATCCCTAGTTTTTCTAGTGTTTTAAACATAAAGGGGTGCTGTATTTTGTCAAATGCTTTTTCTGCATCTATTGAGATGGTCATATGTTTCTTATCTTTAAGTGTATTGATGAGATGAATTACATTTATTTATTTCTGTATGTTGAACCAACCTCGTATCCCTGGGTGAATCCCACTTGAGTATGACGCAGGATCTTTTTGATAGGTTTTTGTATTAGAATTGCCAGAATTTTATTGAGAATTTTTGCATTTATGTTCATTAGAGATATTAGTCTGTAGTTTTCTTTCTTTGATGTGTCTTTGCCTGGTTTTGGAATCAGAGTGATATTGGCCTCATAGAATGAGTTTGGAAGTGCTGCTTCTTTTTCTATTTCTTGAAATAAATTGAAGAGTATTGGTATTAGTTCTTCTTTAAAGGTCTTGTAGAACTCGGTTTTGAATCCATCCGGTTCTGGGCTTTTCTTCGTTGGTAGACTTTTGATGGTGTCTGCTATTTCGTCACTTGAAGTTGATCTGTTTAAATTGTGTATATCATCCTGATTCAATTTGGGCAAATTTTATCACTCTAGAAATTTGTAGATGCCTCCGATGTTTTCTATTGTATGGGAGTACAACTTTTCAAAATAATTTCTAATTATCCTCTGTATGTTTGTAGTGTCTGTTGTGATATTTCCTTTTTCATCATGTATGTTAGTGATTTGAGTTTTCTCTCTCTTGGTTAGCATGTTGTTTTGTTCAATTGTTTTTTGTTTCAGTTTCATTGATTTCATCTCTGCTTTTAATTATTTCCTGTCTTCTGCTGCTTTTGGTGTTGATTTGTTCTTTTTCTAGGGCTTTGAGATGTAGTGTTAAGTAATTTATCTGTTGACTTTTTCTTCTTTTAATGAACTCCATGCAATGAACTTTCCCATTAGAACTGGTTTCTTAGTGTCGCAGAGATTTTGATATGTTGTATTTGTGTTCTCATTAACCTCTAAAATTTGTTTAATGCCCTCCTTGATGTCTTCTGTAACCCATTGTTCATTCAGTAGCATATTATTTAGTCTCCAAGTGTTGGAGTGGATTTCATTTCTTATTTTATCATTGATTTCTAATTTCATTCCATTATGATCTGATATAATGCAGAGTAGTATCTCTATTTTTTTATATTTGCTAAGAGTTGCTTTATGGCATAGTATATGGTCTATTTTAGAGAAGGAATCCATCTGCTGCTGAGAAGAAAGTATATTCTCTCATTGAAGGTTGGAATATTCTATATATGTGAGTTAAGTCTAAATTATTGATTGTATTATTGAGTTCTGTAGTTTCTTTGTTCAGCTTTTGTTTTTTTTCTATCTAGTGATGAAAGAGGTATGTTAAAGTCACCCAAAATTATCATTGTGGTCTATTTGACTCTTGAACTTGAGAAGAGTTTGTTTGATGAATGTAGAGTCTTCATTGTTTGAGGCATATATATTTATAATTGTTAAGTCTTGTTGGTGTATGGTTTTAACAGTATGTAGTGTCCTTCTTTATTCCTTTTGATTGACTTTAGCTTGAAGTCTACTTTATTTGATATAAGGATGGAAACCCCTTCTTGTTTCTGCAGTCCATGTGAGTGGTATGATTTTCCCAACCCTTCACCTTTTTTCTGAGACAAGGCTCTTGGACACAAGAGTATATTGTTGGGTCTTTTTTTTTTTAATCCAGTCTGCCAGTCTATGTCTTTTGATTGTTGAGTTTAGGCCAGTAACATTCAGGGTTATTACTGAGACATGATTTGTATTCTCAGCCATTTTTGTTTATTTTTAGTATTTAATGTGACTTGTGGTTTCTCCTCTGATTAGATTTTCCTTTACTGTAATCCCTCCCTCTGCTAATTTTCATCATTGTTTTTAATTTCCTGTTCTTGGAATATTTTGCTGAGGATGTTCTGTAGTGCAGGTTTTCTAGTTGTAAATTCTTTTAACTTTTGTGTATCAGGGAAGGTTTTTATTTTATCATCAAATCTAAAGCTTAGGTTTGCCTGGATATAAGATTCTTGGTTGGCATCCATTTTCTTTCAGAGCTTGGTGTATGTTGTACAATCTCCTGGCTTTGAGGTCTGGGTTGAAAAATCTGCTGATATGGGTTGGTCTCCCCCTATATGTGATCTGATTCCCCTCTCTTGCAGCTTTTAAGATTCTATCCTTATTCTGTATGCTAGGCATTTTTATTATAGTATGCCTTGGTGTAGAACTGTTGTAATTTTGTACATTTGGTGTCCTGTAACCTCTTGTATTTGGTTTTCCAATTTGTTTTTCATGATTGGGAAATTTTCTGATATTATCTCATTGTAGAGATTGTGCATTCCTTTGGCTTGAAACTCTGTCCCTTCCTTTATTCCAATGACTCTTAGATTTGATCTTTTGATGCTGTCCCATAATTCTTAGATATTCTATTCATGGTTTCTTTCTTCACTGTGTGATCAATTTTATTTTCTAGATTGTATACTTTGTCTTCATTATCTGATGTTTCTTCCAAGTGATCTAGTCTGTTGGTTATGCTTTCTATTGAGTTTTTTGATTTATTGTATCCTTCATTTGAAGGATTTCTGTTCCCCCCCCCCCCCCAGAGTGTCTCTCTCTCGGAGTAATATTTTGCTACTTGTATTTGCTCTTATTGTTGGAAGGATCAATTTTTGCTTGTATTTGCTCATTTAGGTCATTCTTTAATTCAAAGATTATTTAATTTATTTATTTATTTTTTTTAGAGAGAGAGAGAGAGAGAGAGAGAGAGAGAGAGAGAGAGAGAGAGAGAATATCTTAATATTTATTTTTTAGTTTTCGGCAGACACAACATCTTTGTTTGTATGTGGTGCTGAGGATCAAACCTGGGCCGCACGCATGCCAGGCGAGCGTGCTACTGCTTGAGCCACATCCCCAACCCAAGATTATTTTAATTATGAATCTCTGAACTGCTTCTCTGACATTTCATCAACTTCACTGATATTATGGGTTCTGATATTATAGCATCCTGGTTTGTTTGGGGGCACTTTCTTCCCTTGTTTTTTTATGTTGTCTATATGTGTCTGCCTTTCTTGCAGTGTGGATCTGAGATGTTACAGTTTCTTTTCTATATTTTTGTCATACCTGTGCAGAATGTCTTCACCTCACCTTGATGTTGGGCTTCCAGACCCTTCTGGTGTCCTCAATAAATGCTACTACATCCTGGATCTGGGTCCTGCTTAAGTTGGAATGGGTGGGTCTGGGCCGCTGGGCTTGACCTCCTGTGGTAGTCTGCTGGTTGGAAGGGGAAGTCCTGCACCAAAGGCTAGACTCTGGTGGTGTCTGCCCTGCTTGTGGAGGAGTAAATCAGGACCACTGAGAGCAGGGATTCTGGGTAGGTTGGTGTGGGTGGATCTGGGCAGCTGGGATTATAGGTGGCTTATAGTACACTTTAATGTTTTAATATGTACTATATCACAACTTGAAAAGTTTAGTAATTATTTGTGTATAATTGGTTTTCTTTGGAATCATATGTATGTATGTGTATATATATATATATATATATATATATATATATATATATATATGTATAGTCTTTAAAAGCATTCTGAAAATCAGGATTGATAGCTTTGGCAGACGGCTAAAGAGATCCATGTCAGTGGTCAGGAGCTGGGATTAACTATGTAATAAGCATGAGTTGGTGGGTCAGGGTAGAGCTCAGTGGTAGAGCACTTTGCCTACCATGTGCGAGGCACTGGGTTTGATTCTTAGCACCTCATATAAATATGTAAAATAAAGGTCCATTGACAACTTAAAAAAGAAAAAAGTTAAGAACCCTAGGCAAAGCTGCTCTGTTAGTGAAGTTTGATTTCAGTTTTGCTTTATGGTGTTATGGCTTGAAACTAGCGCCTTGTGTATGCTAGGGGAGCACTGCAGATTTAGTTTTTAAACTACAGACTATTGAGAACTGCTGTTGCTAAGTACTTGTCCATCTGCTCTTTTTTAAATTTTTTAAAATTTATTCTGATTTGTTATACATGATGGCAAAATGCAATTCATTTTATATTACGCATGTAGAACACATTTTTTCAAGACACTGGTTATACACAAAGTATTTTCATACCATTCATGTCTTATACATATACTTAGGGTAATGATGTCTAACTCATTCCACCATCATTCCTATCCCTCTTGCTCCCTCCTCTCTTTTCCCCTCCCTCCCCTTATGTCCATCTGCTTTTGTCATGTGTCTACAACAAAATAGTCCTGAATGGCAATCATTTTAGCTTCTGGTTCTTACCCACAACTCTCCTCCACTTCCACTAGCTGTTTTAGGATACTTTTGCTATGTTTAGAAATCCTCATACTGAAGCCCAGCTGCTAATATTGAAACTTCCAAGAATGTACAACTCGTTACTATGCTTATTTGTGTTGATCTAAATCATAGGACATCAAAATCCTCCAGACATCAGCAACAAATACAATTCCTGTTTTAGTGAGTTGCCATGTTATTGGAACACTCTAGATAAAGAAACAACATCTGTGACAGCTTCCCACTCTGAATTGTGTTGGACAGCAGGAATTCTGTTTCATTCTGCTGAAATCTAATTAATAAATTTAGATTATTTGAGCTAAATGATTTTTGTGTCATAGTGGGCCACAGATTGTAAAGACATACCGTTAGATACATGTAACACCAAATGTAATTGAATAAATATGGCTTTTAAGAAATATTATCCTTAGATATAAGTTGATGGAAAGGCAGAGGGAAAACCTTCATAGAAAACCCTAATATACAATTATATGAGGACAACTTTCTGTTTGAATCCTAAGGTCTTGCGTATTTAAGATAAGTAATTTATGAGGATATGCACCAGGAACTATATGGCTCAGTTAAAAATGAAGAAGTTTCAAATACAGTGTGGTGAAAATGGTGAAGTCATTTTTATTTTCAGTGCTTTGACAAAATACCCCATAAAATTCAAAACTTCTACCATTATACAAAAATAGGTGTCTACAAGTGATATCTTCTGTCTTCATCACCAGTAGCAAATATATTAGGCAGAAACATGTAATTTCAGTAGCCTTAAATGAAAAGTGCAGGACACCGCAAGCTACACATTCAGCAGTATCATATCGGCAAAAGTTTAATCTTTTCACCCATTTGATAAATACACAAGGTTTATAATTTAATCATTTAAATTAACATTCTGCAAATATACATGTAATTTAGTGATTATTGTGCATGAATACATACACAATGCTTGTATGTACAAATTCCAGTTTGTTTTCATGTGCAAGAGATCTGATACAATCATAAGCTGTGTTTGTTTTGGTCCCATTAAATATTCACAATATAAAAGCACAAAAGAATCTTCGATTTACAAAAGAGAATTTGTTTAAAATCACTTCAACTTTTGATGTTTTTAAAGTATTATCTTCTCATACCACTATGAAATGTAGTAGTTGAACCTGTAAGAGAAAAACAAGACATTTTGCATGATTTTAAATTAGATTGTTCTATATAAATTAGCTGATATAGATAACAAAAAGATTACTCTTAACTCTCCATCAGAAAAATGCCCTTTGTTCCTTAAACGTCTTATTTATAGTTCAACTGATTTTTAAAGAGATTTTGACTATACTTATAAGTCATCAAGAGTGGTTCTAAAGCAAGGAATCAAGACTCATGCTAATATAAAGTGTTCTAAAGGTTGAAGTTCTATATATTTTTAGTATATCCTAAAAAATATTTTGGTCTTCAGATTCTAGGTCTTGTGAAATTTGGACGCTTAAAACAAAACAAACCTTTAACCAACAAACAGACTTCAACTATAATAATGAGAGTTTCCTAGTACTACAAGTTACTTGTGTTAAACACATGAATTTTTTGAATGAATGAATGAAGAGATAACTACTAACTCAATCTGATATTAGTCCACAGTTTGTGGGACTAGTAGGAAAAGAGAATCATTAATAAAAGTTAAAAAAAAACCTGTAAAAGTAGGCTGAATACAATTCAAACTAAAATGATTCAAAATCTCTGGATCAGAAGTGAACTAAAGGAAGACAGGGTAAAGAAGTTTTCTCATAATGAATAGAAAATCCACTTCTGTTATCAAGTATGACACTTCAGGTATGTTTTTGAGGAAAGAAAAGTAAAAGATCATTGTTAGGATTTTTTTTTTTTGGATCACTCTTAAAAGCACCAGGCAGTAGTAGGGATAATGGTTGTACTAAGTGATCAATCCTCTTCCTCACCAGTATCTGTATGCCTCACCACTTTCTACCATGCATTACCTCAGAGCACCTTCCCACATTAGTCTTCAATCATGAAAGATATTGTGTCCACCTAAAACTAAAATATATAAAAAAATAAAAAAAACAATTTATTTATTTATTAATTTTAGTTGTAGATGGACACAATACTTTTATTTATTTATTTTTATGTGGTACTGGGGATTTAACCCAGTGCCTCACACAGTTAGCCACAACCCCAGCCCTCCAAGAACTTTTGAAAATCGCACATAGTACTTGTAGGAGTCATTCATGTATCTATGACTATAATGGTTGCTTCTTTTGTTCAGCCTCTCTTTGCAGACAGTCCTTAGGAACTTTACTTTCATAATTGTTCCAGAAATGGAAGTCCAAACTCCAGTTGAGATCTTGTTTGTTTCAATAAAAACGAACCAAAACCTCCATAATACACATTTGTTACAATGAAAAAAAACTCAAGAATTTAAATCTCGGCCAGGTGTGTGGTGAAAGCCTGTAATCCTAGTGGCGCAGGAGGATCATGAGTTCAAAGCCAGCCTCAGGAATGGTGAGGTGATAAGCAACTCAGTGAGACTCTGTCTTTACATAAAATATAAAAGAGGGCTCAGTGGTTGAGTTCAATCCCCGAACTAAAATCTTATACATGTTAAATAAGAACAGGTTACAAAATATGCATCAGGATCCTGTTTTTATGACAAAAAATATACTTATGTACATATGGACATTGAAAAGGTCTGTAGACATATTTACTTGGGTGTTAAATAGTCATTATTTTAGGATTTATGTGACTCAAGATGTGATTTTTACTCTCTTGTTTTTCTATCCCACCATAAATATGTAACACTACATATTTAATAAGAAAAGTTTTTACTTAATATTCTAGCAAAGTTCATCAATAGACATTACAATTAGTAAGAATGATATCACAAGAAGGACATAACATTGACTTTAGATGATAATCATGTTAATTTAGCTTTTAAAACTATTTCTTAGGGGTAGAGGTTAATAATTTACACATATAAACATGAATCTACAGAGATAAGACTTCAATAGCATTCTATATAAACAATATTAATTACCTTTAAAACTTTTCAATTAAGCCTTTGTCTACAGGGATATGTTTAATTTAACTTATTATACCTGTTTTCTCTGAAAAATTTTAACATGATTCAGCTTTTCAATGACAGATTTTGAGCTTGTGTTGTGATTTTAAAGTCTGCAAAAGCACAGGTGTTTCTATCATCACTACATGAAACAGTTACTAAAGATGCATGTGTCCTCAATAGATATGATAAGAATTTAATAACGATTTCCATTTATAGTTAAATTAAATAGACTTTTATCAGAAAGTGGGGAAAAGATCCAAGCAAGCGTATCACAAAAACAATAATCCAAATAGTTGATAATCATATGAAAAAGCACTAAGCCACTTGAATAATTAAAATCAATTAAAACTACAATTATGTACTGCACACCAAACAGATTGGAAAGTCGGCAAAGTTGTATATAACATAACTCTCACATACTGCTAGTGCATGCACAAATTGACAAAACTACTTTTTAAAAAAATATTTATTTTTTAGTTGTAGTTGGGCACAATATCTTTATTTTATTTATTTTTATGTGGTGCTGAGGATCAAACCCAGGGCCTCCAATGTGCTAGGTGAGCACTCTACCTGTGAGCCACAACCGCAGCCCCTAACAAAACTACTCTTTAAAATAGTTTGGTGTTCTCTAATAAATTTAAAGATATGAATCCTATGACCCAGCAATTTCACTCCTAGAAAGACATAAGCACAACTGCATTAGAAACACTTTGCAACAGTGTCCACAACAGCATTGACTCTAATAGCTAAAAAGCAGAAACAATCCAAATCTAATCAACCACAGAATGAAATATTATATAAGTTGTAGAATATCCAAACAAGAGAATTCTATATGGTAACAAAAATGAACTATAGATAAATGCAGTAAGTTGGGATAATTCAGGAAGGTGACAGAAGCAAGACATAAAATATACAGATAAAGTTCAAAAATAGAAAAACTAACATATATGATTTTGGAATATATAAATTAGTAATAAAACTAAAGAAAAATCAGGATAACCTCTAAGTTACTAAAGAGGGGGCGGCTTTAGGACGTGGGCAATGTTCTACTTCTTAACACAAGCAATGTCTCCTCCACAGACATTCATATAATAATGTTATACTGGGGCTGGAGTTGTGGCTCAGCAGTAGAGTGCTCGCCTAGCATGTGCGAGGCCCTGGGTTCAATCCTCAGCACCACATAAAAATAAATAAATTTAAAAAAATGTATTAAGTCCAACTACAACTAAAAAATAAATATTAAAAAAAATTTAAAAAATAATGTCATACTGAAGAGTTGAATTGTTCACTTTTCTGTATGTTGTTATAGTTAAATTTTTAAAAAGAGGGATTAAAAAAGAAATGGCTACTTTCATTATGGATTTCCTTTTCCTTTAGGTAGTTATCCTCTAGTATGTAAAACACCTTTCTTAATGTACAGCTTTAAGAGAGTTCAACATCTCTAGCAATTAGAGAAATGCAAATCAAAACTACTCTAAGATTTCATCTTACTCCTGTCAGAATGGCAATCAATCATCAAGAATACAGGCAACAACAAATGTTGGCGAGGATGTGGTGGAAAAGGCATACACTCATACATTGCTGGAGGGACTGCAAATTGGTGCAACCACTATGGAAAGCAGTATGGAGATTCCTCAGAAAACTGGGAATGGAACCACCCTTTGACCCAGCTACCCCATTCCTTGGTTTATATACCCAAAGGACTTAAATAAAATCAGCACACTATAGTGGTGCAGCTGTATCAATGTTTATAGCAGCTCAATTCACAATAGCTTATCTATGGAACCAACCTAGGTGTCAATCAACAGATGAATGGATAAAGAAAATGTGGTATATATACTCAATGGAATATTACTCAGAGCTTTAAAGAAGAGCGAAATTATGGCATTTGCCAGAAAATGGTTGGAGTAGGAGAATATCATGGTAAGCAAAATAAGCCAATCCCATAAAACTAAAGGCCAAATGTTTTCTCTAATTTGTGAATGCTAATTCACAATAAGGTGGGGGTTAGTAGGAAAGAATAGGGTTACCTTAGATTAGGTAGAGGGAAGTGATGGGAGAAGAGGGGAGGAAATTTGGGGATAGGAAAGATAGTAGAATGAAACAGATATTATTACTGTATGTATATATGTGACTACATGACCAATATGATTCTTCAACATGTATACTCAGAAAAATGAGAAATTATATCCCATCTATGCATGATATATCAAAGTGCATAAATGAATTCTACTGTCATGTATAACTAATTAAAACAAACAAACAAACAAAAAGAGACCATGAAATTAATTTGTTTAACTTGGTCAAGGTAAGGCTACTGTATTTAAAATTAGATACAGTTGTTCAAAACCAATTTGACAGTCCTCTAGCCACTACAGTAATCAATATAATTAATGTTATGAAAATGAGAAATCAATACCACTAAAAGGAAATGTTTTAACTGAGTAATAATAATGTAAAGTGAAATATTTTCACCCATTTGTGTAATTATATGAGTCTGTTTTGTAACATACCTAGGTTTGGTTTATCATTTTCTTGTTCTCTTTTCAAGGTCATTTTCTTGTCATTAATTTGAGCATGTAGTACTTCAATTTCAGATAATAAGCTTCTTCTGTCTATTTTTTGGAGATATTCCATAGCTGCTTGATATTCAATACCCTTTTTGTAACAAAGGAAAAGAAAAAATCAAGTGAAGAGAGTTGTAAAGATAATAAAATTAACAACCAGAAGTCTGAAGAATAAATGAACCACACATGCTAAAGTTTTTTTCTTTTAAAAATTTCATTATTTTTTCTTGTCTAAAATGTGGGAAGATTTCTTGCAGATAGATGCTTCTTTACCTCTAAATACTGTAGTGTATTTCCTAAAAATAAGAGCATTCTTTTACATAACTGCAGTATAATGATCAAAAGAGTAATTAACTTATCATAATATTATCTGGTATAGAGAGTTTATTCAAATTTTGCCAAAAGTTCTTTAAGAAAAAAAAAAGTGATTCATTCCTTTGTCTTTTGTGATCTTAAATTTTTTAAAGAGTACAGACAGGTTATTTTGTTACATGTCCATTAATTTAAAAAAAACTTTTTTGGACTAATGTAAGTCAAAGTACTTGAGGGGTTCCGCCAGCTTTCCCCAATAATAGCTTATATAATCAGAGCACATTATCAAAACTAAGAAACTGACATGGATAAAATTCTATTTAAACTATAGGTTTTAATAAAATTTCATTTGTTTACATGTACTCATTTTTTCTCTTGGCATACAGTACTATGAAATTTCATCACTTGAACAGGTTCATATATATGTACCACAATAAGGGTACAAATTATTTCAATCACCACGGAGACTACTCTGTAGTCCTACCCTCTCTCCCTAATCCTAACCTCTGGCAACTACTGATATGTTCTCTATCACTATAATTTTGTCATTTTTAGAAGTTACATAACACACAGGAAGTTTAGGGTATTGATTGTTCCTTTTTTAATTGGTGAATAGTATTTCATTGTATGAATATATCACAGTTTCTCCATCCATTCACTTACTGGAAAACATCTGGGTTGTTTCAAGTATTTGATTATTACAAAGAAAATTACTGTGAACATTCATAAATAGGTTCATAAATAGACACAAGTTTTCATTTCTGTTGATTAAATATCTACAAGTGTGACTGCTAGGCTGTGTAACAGATGTACGTTTACCTTTACAAGACACTGCCAGATTTAGTTTCCAGAGTAGCAGTCCTACTTTACACTGCTTACCAGCAATGTATGTGACATGCAGTTTCTCTCCCTCTTTACCAGCACTTGGTGGAGTCACTATTTTTTATTGTGCCCAGTCTAATAGATGCATGGTGGCCTCAGTTGGTTGTGGTCTCATATTTCCCCAAGTGGATTCTGATTATGCATTTCATAGAAGTACAACAAATTAATTCTTTCGTATTAGGAAGTACTCGATGTCTTTCTTTCCTCATTACTGGTAATATTGATTCTGATCATTTGGGTGGGGTTTGCAAGGTTTCTCCAGTGTAAAGTTACTGTTTTTCCTTTTGTAGTTAAAAATGCTCTTTTAGGAATTTTACTTTTCTTATCAACTTTTTCACATTAGTTTTAGCATCCACTGTTGATTATTGCTGAATCGATCGTTACTATATTGTTGAATAAAGTATGATCTTATAATTCCTTTGTTCCTTCTACATTTAATAGCTGGCATTCAACTGTGATAATATATATCCATCTATATGAGCTCATGAATTTTTATTTTACTCTTAACTTTAAAATCTGTTACTTTCATTTTGTTTGATCTTTTAATTTTCTAACTTTGGCCAGTGAGGGAACCTTCAACAGGCTTCTGTGACCTTCTGTCATACTCCCTTATTTCTTTGAATAATTCTTTACATGCTGGCAAAATGAGGGATTCCAGGTTTACCTTATTGTCTTCCTACTCTACTCTTGGAATCACCAAATTCAAAAGGATTCCTAATTCTTTTTAATGGATAATATATTTAAAAAAAACAAGTCCTGGGTACTAAGTATTGTGAGAAGATTTAAAAAAATTTTGTTTTAGTTGTAGATGGACACAAAACCTTTAACTTTTTTTTTTAAAGAGAGAGTGAGAGAGGGGGGAGAGAGAGAGAGAGAGAAAGAATTTTTAATATTTATTTTTTAGTTCTTGGCGGACACAACATCTTTGTTTGTATGTGGTGCTGAGGATCGAACCCGGGCCGCACACATGCCAGGCGAGCGCGCTACCGCTTGAGCCACATCCCCAGCCCAAAAACCTTTAATTAATTAATTTATTTATATGTGGTGCTAAGGATCTAATCCATCAATGTACACTGAGTTGCAACCCCAGCCCTGTGAGAAGATTTTTAACTACTGATTTGATTCTGTTGTAGGTCTTTTCAGGTATTTTATTTCTTCCTGCATGAATTTTGATAAGTGATTTTTTAAAAATTTCACCTCAATTTTTTTATTTTTATAAATAAAATAATTTATAATATTTTGTTATTTTATTTGTTGCATGTTTAATTATGATCTCATCTTCATTTATAACATTTAAAAATCATAATGAATTCTCCAGAAAAGATTTTCTTATTAGCATTTTCAAGGAACCAATTTTTAATGTTTTATCCTCTATATTGTACTGGTTATACTTTATTATAGTTAATCCTCATTATTAATGGATCCTGTGTTTTCAGATTTGTCTACTTGATAAAAAGTTTTTGTAACCCTCAAATCAATACTTGTATTGCTTTGTCAGACATAGTTAGAGTAGTAAAAAATTTAAATTTCCTCATGCACATGTTCCTGGCTGAGTTAAACAAGGGCATACTCTACCTTTGTATTTTAGCTCTCATATTGTACACAAATGTCCTGTTTAGTAACTTGTTTTTCCATATTGTGCTTTTTATTTGTGATTTCATGGTTTTAAATGGTCCACAAGTGAAGGGCTTGGTGTTCCTAAGTGCAAGAAATCTGTGACGTGCTTTAAGGAGAAAATTGTGTTAGATAATCTTCTGTATGATTGCTCTTTGCCGTGTTAAACATTAATGAATAATATACAACACAGAAAGTATTTTTTTTTTCTTTTTTTAATGGCACTGAGTACTGAGCCCAGGGCCAAGAGTATGCTAGGCAAGCATTCTACCACTGAGATACATCTCTTCTCCCCTCCCCATATAAGATTTCTTTAAACACAACCACACAGAAAATAAGATCATGTATTGACTGGTTGATGAAAATATTGTGATTGAGGCTTGCAGTAATCTATTCCTGTATTTCCCACAGGAGCAATGACTCCTTGTAGGTTTATAAAATATAACTACTGCAAATAATGAGAAGTGACTGTATCTTATTCCTTCTCTTTTCTTTAGGTTTTACTGCTCTTTTTAACTTTCCACGTTTGAGGACTATCTCATTAATTTTAAGTTTTTCTTACTTTCTAATATAAGACAAAAGGTAATGTTCTTCTCCTTAATACTCCTAGTGGCCCCTGTTAAAAATGCTAATCTTCATACTTAAATTAAGACTCTAAAACAAATCAGCAACTGATTTCCTTATTACTATTAAAAATAGTATTCTTTAAAATAAAATTTTGTTTTGATACCTGTTCTTGTATTCGCTGTTCCAAACACTTTAATAATCCAACTGCATCTTTAGTACCTAGAGCTGTCAGTTCAGTCTGAAATGCAGCTAGCAAAACATTGCACTCCTTTAAGAAAACATGTTGGAGAGCAAGTAGAAATTCCCCTCGCCAGTCCGGGAGGCTCTCATGAGATTGAGAATTATCATAAACCTAGCAGAGTACAAATAACAAAAGTTAGGTTTCAAATAAGCATGTTTTTAAAACATTCCACTAACCAAAATAGGTATTTAAAAGAACGTATGTATTTTCAGACTCAAAAATACATACAATAATTTATGTGAAAATTCATATAAAAAAGAATTTAATTTACAAAGTTCATTATTGTCATTAAAAATAACAATGCTACATAGAATATAATATTCTTTGGGTACCTCAGATTCCCTTTGCACTTGTATTTTGGTAATTAAATCCTTAAGAGATGAGATGATCTTAAGGTAAGCTCTTCTCTCTTCTAGCCAAAATTCTGAAACCTGTTGAATAGAATGATCTTCTCCATCACCACATGGTGACTCAGTAAGAGAAAGCACCTGCATGCCCTCATTATGAACAGCTCTCAGTAATCCCTAGAAACCAAAATCCAAAAGCCAAAGTTATGACAACTCCTCCAAATACTGAAAAAATGAGAGCTACAAAGAAAAATAAATATTAAGCAATATAGCATTATGAAGCAAAACAGATTTAGAAAAGCAACTGCAGAAAAGAAACTCTAGGCACCTTTACTAAATGCCTTCTTCCTGTGGAGAGCTAAGTCAATTGCAATAGATGGTCTATGATTTCCATAGCTTTCATCTCTTAAGTTCCTTCAGTTTAGCTAATGTACTCTTCCCAGATTTAATGATTAGCCACTGATTTGACCAAAAGAAATACTGTGAGAAAAACTTCCATTCCTTGAGACTGCTTTTATAATTTTGGCAAACAAAAACACCAATAATAAAAATTATTTTTTAAATCTTCATAACATAATTATTTAATATATTATATTTTATTATCTGTGGAATATGGGAATAAAATGAAATAGATTCTCATGGATATTTTTTTTCTTTTAAGTCATTTATTTTAGCCTGTTTTCATTTGAAGCATGAGGTGAGTGCTACTCTTTGCTTCTATTTGATGGGTAGACTGTACTAGACTTTGTTTGAGCAACCAGGGATGCTACTTCCAACATCCTTTTTCCTCAATATCTAGTTAACAGAGAATTGACAAAAAGATCTGGTCACTCACTAATCCTGGAAGAAAGGAGGGTGTGGAGGGCAGCATATTTTCTCCCTCTCTCTCTCCCTTCCTTCAATCTTTCTTGCTATACAAGTTTTTTCAGAGATCCAGTATATAACTTTAAATAAACTACAATGTTCAACATAGAAATTATACAGGCTAAGTTTATTAAAATATATACCTTTATTTTCTTTGGAAATGATTCTGTTAAATTTTCACCTTCTTCTCCTCGTCCTTCTGATGCTGTGTCAAATCCCTGATTTTGTGTAAGATAAACTCCCTGACTCCAGTCTGATCCAGAATCTAAAATAAAGAAAACAATCATTTGTTGTTAAACAAACAAACAAACAAAAATAAAAAAAAATACCCTCTCCAAACAAAAATAACACGTTTTAATCAAATACAATTAACATTCCAGAATTTTATATAACTTACCACTGGAATATATTTCTCTAGTTTGGTAAGCATTAGAATACGTTAATTCAGGTATCAAGGATACCTAATTAGAAAAAAAGAAACAACATACATAAATATTTTTGTTTTAATAAAAACAGAACCCAAGGAACTATTTTGCTGTTATAATGCTGTAAAAAGAAAAAAAAAAGGAAAGAAAAAGAAAAAAACTGAATCTAAGCATACTTGAAATGAAACTATCTATGATTTATAACAAGTCTATAATTTTTTCCTTATGGATTTTACCATAGTAAGAAGAGATAGTTATTATTTAAGGAACCATAACAAGTTGCAAATTTACATAAGAACTCTATTATCTAATACAATGGGGAAATTTAAATTCTAATAGTATAAAGAAGAGATATTTCCCAAATTTCTTTTAAAATTTTTGCTTAAAAACAGATTGTTGACAACAGTGGAAACTCCCCCCACATGACAACAACAAAATAAATACCTCTTTAGGTCTCAGACACTGTATCACTGCCTTCAATGTACCACACTCCTCTGTCAGTAACTCAACAGCAACATAATGTTCCCTCTTTAAAGTTTCAGTTTCTGAAATATGTCTGGATTCCATATCCAAAATTTCAGCGGCATGAAGTTCTTGTATGTTTTCAATTCTTTTAGTAAATTGCCTAATTATTTCAGAGACTTTTTCTGAGGAACAGCTAGTCTGTATATCAATTTGAATTCCTGCATTTTTAACAAGAATTTGTGGAGTCTGGTTGCTCATGTTGACCTTGAGTATTTGGTCCGTTTGGGATGCAGTGTTTTTACCTACTTCAATAGGAAGTGGCTCTAAGCAGATGTTTCTGTTTGTTGGTACTTCAGACTTATGCTCTTTTATTAAGAAGTGGGATAATTTCTTTTTTTCCTCATCAAGTTGATTCTTAACTTGGCTTAAATCTCTCTGAAGAGATGCCATATTTGTCTCTTTTACCTGAAACACAGATAAATTAAGTTGAAAATCTTGCACATCAAATGAAGAACTTACAGTGGAGAGGGAAAGAGTATAATTTCATTTATATGTTCACTTGCCTCAGAATAATAGGAAAAACACTTTGGAAACTGTAATACATATATACTTTCGCATGTATGTATGGTCACAGGTTACTACAAAATTGAAATAATTTTATTAGCCTTTACTTTTGTTTCTCAAGGGATTTAAGTTCTCTTTAACAGCAGTTTTTCGCTTCCTTTACTAAAAGACTAGAGATTAAAAGCATTCTTCTAATATAAAGATTCCTAGCAAAACAAGCAAGGAGATGGTGAATAGATTTATAACAATGGAATTTTTCAAAAAGACTTGTAAATTTAGTTTAAGTTATGGCTCTGGACTTGTTTCTATAGGACATTTTGAAAGGGAATTAAGATGGGTAGAAATGAATGAATTAGGAGTTATGTTACTTGTCTTACCAAAAGCTCTTTTTGAAGTTTTTCTGTCCTTTCTTTGAAAGTGGCAAGTTCTTCTTTGGTAGCCACCAACTCGATTCTAAGAGCCTCAAGTTCTTCAAAAAACCCACTTTCTCCACTGGCATTTATTAACTCAGTAGTTGTCTGGATAACAGTAGAAAACATAAGAAATACACCATTTAAAAAAAAAAAAAGCTAAGTTCAAAGCATTTACACATTCTAATGAAGCTTTTCCAAGACTGACTGCCTAGGGGTTTTAGTGATAAATGCTCTTTCAACAAATAGTGAAACATTTTAAGAACTATCGTTTTGTATTCTTAAGGAAATAAGAAAGATTTTCTGGGAATGAAAGACAAATCATGCCATTAATATATATATATAACATTTATAAATTATTGATAAAAGTATTCTTTGTGCCACTCAAAAGTTTCATATTTATATTACTTTCCTCAAAAGATATGAGCTCAAAGATAATTATTATAAGTTATACCTAAAAAGTTATATTAATATTTTAATAATTATTTTAATAATTATTTTAATAATTATTACCTAATATGCAATTCCAATGAGCTAGGAAGAAGTATAGTGAATGAAATTATTATCCTTTGCCAATATAAATTAAGTAGACATAAAATCCCAATGTATCAATTAATCTTCTGGGGCAGGTAAGACTGAACTTCTGGTACTTGAAATTGTAAGTTTATTAAGTGAGGGAACTTGAAGGAAAAAAGTCTTTGTCATGTCTGTCATACACTAAGAAATAACTGCAATTTCTGATCTTGTAAGTAGACTTAGGTCAGTTACAAATTTTTCCTAAGAAGAATAAAATCTATTATGAGGCATAAAATTTGCCAAGCTAATAACTTGTTACTCATATTAATTCAATATGAATATATTTTGATATTTTTATAATTGTATCTCACCTACGTAACTTTCACAGATTTTATGCCAAAATTGTTTTTGCAAAATTGTGGTATGACCATTTTATGAAGCTCTCCCCCAACCAAAAAAAAAATTGTGCTGGTATTAATTAAAAATCATCTATTAATAAACTGTCTTCGGTGCAAGATTAGAATGTATAGAATACTCATGAATATACATTATTGTGGTGGTGATGATTATGGGGTGCACTATGGTACTTAAAAGAGATGATGACATAACATACTTAGTAGAGGTACATTAAGGGGGAAAATATCCACAGAAATTCTAGAGGACATTTGCTAAATTTAATGTTTCCATATTTATTTGAACTATTCTAATTAATGACAACCCTGATTGAATAAAGATGTTTGAAGATCACAAAATATAATTTGGGCCCATTATTCTAGTGATAATAAAATGACCCTATATTGTTAAATTTAATCTGGTCTCTATACCTTGAGTTTCTGTGTAAGAAATGTTACTTGTCTGCAATGTAACTTGGTAGGAAATCAAATGAACAGAGTATAATCAACTACTAAGTCTCAGCCAATGATAGTAGGCAACTATGTTTCAGCCAATCATAGGCAATCAACCAATCAAATCACATCCAAACAAGGTCTAGCCATGACCAATCAAGCAATTTCTGAATTTTATTTGTGAGTTCTGCCTCTAAATACCACCCACTGTTGCACGGTGAAACTGTTTGAATCTCTTCTGGTTCTGAGTGTTGCACAATGCATGTAGCACTTTTTGCTCAAACAAATTCTTTAGTTTGTCTAAAGTTCTTTAAGAACAGTATGATTTTTTTAAATAAAATCCCATTATGTATAAATTGGTAGGTGTCAGCAGAACTGTTTGACTTAGTAAATTACTAATCAGCTTAATAAGCAAAGAAAAAAAAAAAAGAGTTTCTTAGGGTATTTTATGTGAAAAACTCAAATATAAAACTAACCTTGAGAACAAAATCTCTGTGAGGGCTTCTTTTCCTTTCTTTTCCTTCAAGTTTTTTCTTACTGTCCTCCAGTAACTTCTGCAGTTCTATCTGCTTCTTTTCTTTTTCCAAAGCATTTTTCTCTGCAGTTTCTACTTGTTCTTTTTTTGAAATCAAAGTAGTATGCATTTCAATCACTTGTCTTTCTAAGTCTGATATTCTCAAGGTTAATGCAGACATATCTGACTCCATCTTGTTTTCTGTTATTTGATTTAAATTCTGCATATTTTCCTTTTCAAATTCTGATGAAGCTACTCCTTTATCTTGATAGAATTTCACATATTCCTGAACTGCCTCAAGTTGGACTTGACTTACAAGAGCAGCAGCTACTTTCTCCTCAAGTACTTTCTGTAGGTTTACGATCTTCTTCTGAAGCATTTCTGTTTCAGATTGGCCTTGTTCTTTTATGTCTTCTATTTGTTTATAACACTGGATAAGTTCTAAGTCCTTTGCGCTAACAGAGCTCTCAAGCTGTAGCAGTTTCGTTTCCAAATTTCTGGAAACTTTGGTGCTTTCTTCAAAAGATCTGAGATACATCTTGTTCTCAGGGGGTTTAAGAACATCTTCAATATGGATTACTTCCAGTTCGGGTTGGTCTTTGCTGATATCATCTATAGTCATGCTAACACTTTCATCTGGTATACTTTGGATTTTTTCCTTAGGGTCATGTTCTCTCTTCAAGTTGACTAATTCTTGTGTTAGCGGATCCATTTTAAAATTGGTTTCTTTAAGTACATTTTTTGTGAAGGCCATTTCTTCATTAGTGATTTCTACTTGCTGTTCCAAAGCCAGCTTTTCAGCTATAACCTTTTCTAACTGATGTTTCAAGCTGTCCTCTTGTTCTGAGGGGGTACTGGTATCCACCAACATATTCTGTTCAATATATGACAATTCCTCCTGAAGTTTTTCAATCACTTCATTGAGCTTGTCTGTTTCTTCTTCTCTATTTTTCTTCAAACGTTCTTGATCACTCTTCAGACATTCTATTTGGGCTTCAAGATCCCTTATCAGTTCATTTTTTTCTTCAAAATCCTATTAGTTAATGAAAAAGGGAAACACAGAAAAGTATGTATTCATATTTTAAAATTTTGTTTTATTTTAGGGTAAAAACTTAAAGATGATCAGGCACAAAAGCTGTATGCTTGTCAGACACATTATGTTACAATAATAGACCAACAATATAGACCAACACCTCCCTTATCACATCAAACAAAGACCTTATTTAGAACATCATTCTGGAAGTTCTATTAAACATAAGTGGCTTATGCTTTTAGTATTTGATTCTCTATTAGGAAAATGTCAACATTAGTACATTTTATTGGAAAGGATAAAATACTGAATTAAGTCTATAACAGATGGCATCCAAAGCTAATTACTCTATTTAACTATATTAGATTTCAGATAATAACCAATTTTAAATGAGTATACCTTGTTATCTGTTGTAAGTCTAATTTGTTGATGAAAGTCTCTAATTTGCTCATTTAATCGATCAATTTCTACCTCTTTTTCCTGTATTATTTGAGCAAATTTCCCAAATAGCATATGCTGGTCATGAGTAGAGATAGCCTCAGGATCCTTCATGGCAAATCTCAATTTCTCCATTTCATCCTAGTGACAAAAATAACCATCATAGTTGGATGTATTAATGACATGGCATTTTTCACAACATTGTTTCAATTAAGTCTTATAAAAAATACATTTCCTACAATGTACAAGTAAAAAAAACATTAGACACAATGTAGATCAATAATTCTTGAAATATTTTCATAAAAGATCTCAAAAATTTAATTATGAACAGAAAATAAGTTCCATGCAAATCTATTTGCTTGCTAGTGTTCTTCGAGTATTATTTAGATCTGGACTTAGTAAATGTTTATTATAACTACATAGGAGCAAAACTTATTATCTCTTTATAGAAAAAAAATTTTCTAAAATAGTTACCTTGAATAATTTATTTTCTTGTTCAAGTTCCTGTAGACGGGTAGTGGATTCCTTTTTCTGTATTTCCAATTGCATATGTAGTTGCTGAACTTCTTCATTTTTATTTTCAAGCTCATCTCTAAATTGCTCTAGTTGTTCTTCTAAGTTTGTTATCTTTAATATCAAAATTATGAAAAGTAAAGAAAAAAAAACTTTACACAGATGTTTGTCAAGATAGAATTAAGAATGTTGGGGCTGGGGCTGTAGCTCAGTGGTAGAGCGCCTGCTGTGCACATGTGAGGCACTGGGTTCGATCCTCAGTACCACATAAAAATAAAGATATTGTGTCCAACTACAACTAAAAAAATTAAAAAAAAAAAGAATGTTGTATTTGCTTTACAAAGTACATATGCTTAATTCATAAGAATAAAGGAAAGTGGTTTTCTAAGCCAGCCATACCTGTATGGTTCCTAGACATGCTCACACTGCACATTCTTTTTTTTGTTTTTTGGTTTGTTTATTTTGTTTTTGTTTTGGCACTGGGGACTGAACCCAAGGGAGCTTTATCATGGAACCACATCCCCAGCCCTTTTTTTCATTTTATAGTTTTTAGATAGAGTCATGCTAAGTAAGTTGCTTAGGGTCTTGCTAAGTTGCTGAGGCTGGCCTCAAACTTGCAATCTTCCTGCCTCAGACTTCTGAGTTGTGGGATTATAGGTGTGTGCCACCGTGCCTGTCACACTGCACATTCTTAAACCATCTTGCCCAATTAGAAGACACCTTAAAGAAGGACACCAGGAAACATTTTCTACCATAAGCAGAAAGAGTCACAGAAAGGAGCAGTCCACATGCTAACTCTTATGTTAAATTCAGTTAAAATTAAGTTAGTTGCTATTGAAAAGCTTAGAAAAATTGTAGAATTAATTCAGTTATTCTAGTATCAAATAAAACTAACTTAATATAGTCCCACAAATATCTAATTATAATCCATTGAATGCCCTGGCTGCTTTGTGGTTTGATTAAGCAGATGGAAGCAGAGATACACAATAAGGTCAAGAGATCTTTAGGTCTGAATTGCAGAGTAAGTTAACAAAATAATTTTAGTAGAAAATCAGAGAGCTCTTACTTATAGGAAAACAGAAATTTAATTTTTGAAGATAGATTATTAGTAATAAAAGTAAAACAATCCTCTTTGATGGTTATACAAAAAAAATGAACCTGATGACGAATATTAAGAGCTAATTATTGCTCTATTTAAAAAAAATGGGTTTGAGGACATTAGCAGTCACTTTAGCTCACTGCTTCACAGCTACTTAATATTTAATAAATGAATTTATAAACATATATTTACTTGATGATCAAAAATGTTGCATTAACAGCAACCTAAGATGCAGAAGCAGTGTTTAGTAGTAACTGGCTCAGAGCCAACTTTAAATCATTTAGTGCCTTAAAGTTGAAAAGGGGCATATATTGCTTATATACTGATACATCACATAATTAGAATCATTCTAGCACAGGCAAGGCAAGGCCTTAAAAATCAGCCTAAAAAAAGAAATCAGCAAGGAAAAAAAAATCAGCCTAATATTTCTTAAACAGAAATGGTATCAATACTAAATAATGGCTATTATTTATAGAGAATTACTGCTAGGCATAGGTACAAAGTACTTTATATATTGTTATTTTTTAAAAAGCCTGTAACAACCTTAGGAGCTCTATTCTATGATTAACCCCATTTCAGAACTGAGGAAGGGAGTTACAGCAAGGAGTAACTTGTCCTGAGGTCACATGTCTACTATGTGGTGACACCACCTTTTGAACCTGGGGAGTTCCAGTCCTAAACTATAATTTGTCCTGTTTCTAATAACTAATGTCTAAGACCTCTACTTAAATTTTTTTTGTAACACTGATATTGAACTCTGTAGACACTAAAATACATTTAGTGGTTGTACATATATAATTTCCAGGTTAGTTTATTGAAAATTGTGATGACTGTATCTTCTTCAAAGTTATCTGACAGTATGTACACCTATTCTCTTCTATAACAAATTTTAATGACAAGGTATTATAAAATCAACATACACATAGTTATTTAAGTAAAATTGCTGCCCCACCTCACATGACCTTTTTTTTTTCCTTGTAATATCACTTAATAGTCAAATTCTTAGCTCTATGTCTTAAAAGCCCTGCTACTCAAAGTGTAGTCTCTGGAGCAGCAGAATAGGCATCATGTGAGAGCACGTTTGATGCACAGAATCTTGTGCTGCACTCAAGATCTGCATTTTGGAAGCTGAGGTTGTGGCTCAGTGGTAGAGCGCTTGCCTAGCATGCGTGAGGCACAGGGTTTGATCTTCAGCTATCAGCACCACATTTAAAAAAAAAAAAGGTATTTAGTTTCTCTACAACTAAAAATTAAAAAAAAAGATTAAAAAAAAGACCTGCACTTTAACAAGATCCCCAGCTGATTCATATGCAGAGAAGGACTGGTTTAAAGTACTAACATTTTTTTATTTTAAGTAGCTGAACTTTAGACATCACATCAGACTTTAGTTTCTCCAAATGACACTATGGAACATTCTTGTTATTCAAGCAGACTCTAGTTTCAGGCTGTCTTATAACAACACCCAAACCAGAACATTAGAAAGGTTTAAACTTGTTTTACTTATCTACCAATTGATATCTAGACTATTTGGATGACACTGATTTGTACCTATTTGAGTCTTATTTTATTTTTTAAGTGTTTTTTTCTCTTAAAAAAAAAGTATAGGGGCTGGGGTTGTGGCTCAGTGGTAGAGCATTTGCCTGGCATGTGTGAGCCACTGTGTTCGATTCTCAGCACCACATATAATCAAAAAATAAAATAAAGGTCCATCAACAACTTAAAAAAATGTTAAAAAACTTATATATGTTCCACTAATTAGATAGCATATTCCTTGAAGTCTGGTGTTGATTTCACAACTGAACAAAAGTGCTCTACATTCAGAAACAGCTTAATAATAAATGTTGAATGACAGTCTTTAACATTTTTCACTAACAAGCAAAATATATTCAGTGTTCTGGCATCATAGCATCATAGGGTTCCAGAATCAGTTCTTTCTGTCTGTACTAAGTACTAACCTCTCTTAAGGATCAGGTCACACACTGGCAAATTAGGAGATTTTAGAACAGAATCTATTCCCAGGGAGAGTGTTAAGGGTTAATGGGACAAGGCATCTAATATACTTTCTAGCCCTCAGCCCTCAGCAAAGTTAACTATTATTTACTATTGCTATCTGTAAACTAGAGCTCATTAGTTCTACAGAGAGCTAAAACTTACTGATCCTTTTCCCAAAATAACTATTGTCTCCACAATATTTCCTTCTCCTATAAGAAGCTGTTTTCTTCTTTTTATTCATCCCACATTTCTAAATAGTCTAATGAACTTTCAAAAAATGTTTTATACAAATCTAGGTTTTAGGAGTATTTGAACGTCTCAACTACAATGATACATAAAGATATCTTTATGTTTATACTCAATAGGATATCTGAAAACATTTGCCTAGTTTTCAGGATAGAATGCTTAAGTTATTTTCATTAAAAGACATATGCTTTAATTCTACATTCATACCTCTCATTATTCAGTTATAGGTAAGGGAGTGAGTTCTGATATAATACTCATTATAGTTATTTAAAGCAAGTAAATGAAGGTCAGCTGTTATTTTAATTTGTATATATTCACTCAACATCTTTGGCTCTGGGTCTCTATCTGCAAAAACTGAAAGTCAGTTAACAGATGCTCTCTATGGTTTCTTATAGTTCTGTACTACTAGTACTATGATCCTGAGTAAAAGGTAGATGTTTATTAGAAACTTAATTCAGGAAATTAAGGTGTTAGTAGATATATATTACATTCAAATGATAATAAAAATAATAGGGCATGGTGGCACATGAATGTAGTTACAGCTACTCAGGAAGCTGATGTGAGAGGATTGCTTGAACCCTGTAATTTGGAGTTTATAGTCAGCCTGGCACTATACTTAATGGCTTCCATCTCAAAATACAAAAACAAAAACAAAAAAACCTGTGTGTGTGTGTGTGTGTGTGTGTGTGTGTGTGTGTGTGTGTGTATGTATAGAATTAGGGCTAAGGAAATAACTCAGTGATGGAATGCTTGTGTGAGGCCCTTTGAGCCCCAGAACACACACACAAATGAAGAGAAACAACTAGTAAGCTACATCAAGTATCCTTAATCAACTACCACTACTTTTAGATCCAGTTGTGAAGGTTCATTTTTTGGGGGAGGAGATTATTCAGTATTTAAGATAAATCATTAAGTATTAATTCCTTTCAAATATACAGAAATAGTTACACACACAAAAAGTGTGCTCACTGCTTCCATGAAAACTCCAAACTTAATAAACAAGAACTTCTCAGATGTTACATAAAAATGGGAAAACGATCCTTCTCATGGATTATTTCAACTATAGTAATTTCTATGGATTCCTTTTTTCTTCTTTGAACTACAAATTCACTGAACCGTCATTTTAGCTGATGTCTAAATTAGTTTTGTAAACAGATTTCCAAGTACTTATTACCAAATACTTCTACGATATTTAAGCAAAATAAGTAATTATTAAAATAAATTTAAATGTTCTGAGAAAAATTCTATGGAAAGAGACAAAAACATAATTAAAAACATTTTAAACATTTAAAATTATTTATTACTATACAATGTTGAGTATTATATGTTTTAGGAAAACTACTAGTAGACAAAGAAAGTTAAAATTACTATAGCTCTAAAGGTAAATTTTCTTTTCTTGTTCTCACAGGGGTATTATTATGTTGCCTAGGCTGACCTTAACCTCCTTGGCTCAAGTGATTCATTCTCCTGCCTCAGAGTCCTGAGAAGCAGGGACTACAGGCATGCACCACCATGCCTAATTGGATCCTTCTCTTTAAGAAGGAGGGAGAAGGGCAACACAGGATAACTTTATAGTTACTTTCTTGTTATTATTATTTTGTGGTGCTGCAGATTCAAACCCACATTGAGCTAAATTCCCATTCCTAGTTCATTATTAATCTTTTAAGCACAAGCTTCATATGTTGTAAAACAATACTATCAATTCTCAGGGAAAAGTTTAAAAAGAAAAAGGAAAGCAAGCAAACCCAAATTCACAGTAGAGAGGAGCAAAAACTCAATGCCCATAGCACGAACAGGAGAAAATAGATGCTGCCTTTTGTCCTAACTACTACATTTCTCCACTGTCCTCTTCATTCAGCCCGTACCTGCTAAATTATCCTTTCTCCCTCTCTAAATTTCTTCTTGCTTCAAAGTGCTCACACTAGGTATCCTCTCAACCTGGAATAAACTTCCTTCATAAGCTTATCAGTTCACATGTTTATTGTCTTGAAGATCAATTTAGGCACTGAATTGAGAAAGTCTATACTTTGGTTTTAGACCACAAACTTCATTTTGTTCAAATGATATTTTCAAGGTAACTGATTTTAAAATAACTCAAAACATATTTTGTCATTTAAAAATAAAGTGGTAGAGCGCTTGCCTAGTATGTGTGAGGCACTGGGTTCAATCCTCAGAACCATGTAAGTAAATAAAACAAAAGATATTTGCCCATCTACATCTAACACACACACACACACACACACACACACACACACACACACACGAAAGAAAAAAAAAGTCCTTACCTCTTTCTCTTTTCTGTCAGGTATAATTTACAATGAGAACTTAACATGTACTATGTCCATAAGACAACCAAGAATACTATGATCTGACTTATTTTATACTTCACACCAATATTGTTTCACTTAATCAAATACCTTATAATTAATAAAACACATTAAAGTCAAGACTGGACTTCATACTTTCATTCTCTATTAATCAGCATTATTGCTACTGTTTTAAACTGAAGATATTTTTATAAGTTTTTCTTTTTTATATTCAAAGAAGCATACTTACAGATTCGCCAACTATAAATGTTTTGTCTTTGGAAAACATTTCTTCTGAAATAGTTAGTTGGTGGACCTCTGATTCTACTATATCATCAAGATGATCACTGTTTGGTAACAGAACTTCTCCATCTTCTCCTAACTCTTTACTAAGTGGCTTAAATTCCTCTTTAAATTTCATGTCCAATGCATCAGAGGTCTGAAGATCAATTTGATCCTGAGATAATTTCATTTCATTAAAATAATGTTTTTCATTTTGCTGACAGAAAGTAAGTGCTTGTTTTGATGACATAGTATTTTCTTTTCCCTTTGATAGTCTAGATAGTTCAGTTTGGTGAGCAAATGCAACGCTCATTGACACAATGACCTAAAGAAATCAATCAATCAAACAAAAAGGATTAGATTTATAAATACCAGCTGGATTTAAAAAGTGGGTCATTATTCAAAATTATATGAATTAGAAAAAAGCCTGGCCTCATAGTTTTAAAAACAAAAATAAATCCTCTGATAAAGTGATACAGAGATAGGCTATTTTTCAATAAATTTAACATCAAAGTGTTTTACTGCCTGACTTTTAAAATAAAACAAGCAAAATTTTTCTAACTATAACATCAATAAATTCTCAGTACAAAAATAAAAAGAATAAAAGTCTTTATATTTCCCCTTCCAAAAAAATTCACTTGGCCATGAGTGATAATGTTCCGTGACAATCCTCCATCAGTATCTGTAGTTATTATCTAACATTGCAATAATTTATCAGGGTAATACAACCACTTTTTCTCTTCATAACTTTTCCCTCATTTTTAGAATGCCAAACTCCTTCACAAGGTAACTATTTACAATGTAACACATATATAAAAACTTGTGGCATTCTGAAAAATTGTAATTACTATTCTATATCAAGAAAAAAATGTTCTTCTCAATGAAAAGCACCGCAAAACATTCTATGAAGCAGCAATTATAGTTGATGCTGTTATACAACTGTTTGGTGGACTATATATGAAACTTACAAATAAAAAGAAAGTACATACCATCAATAAAATCTATGCTTTTTTTTTGACAGTTCAAAGATCAAGAAAATCTATAAACCAAGAAAATCTTCCAGATAAACTATAAACTTACCTTAGCTATTTCTTCTTCTAATCTTTCTTGGTATTGTTTTTCCAACAATTTAACCATATTTGTTTCTTGTTTCATTCCACATTCATTAGAAAACTAAATTAAAGGGTGAAATATGACAATTTACACTGATTTTATACCATTAATTTTAAGGATGTACTCATTATTCCAAAAATATCACTATTTTTGGACACTTTCAAATAAAAATAAATTTCAGTTATCTTTAACTAAAAATATTAATCTAATAATCCTACGAAATAATTACACTTATTATAAACTTAAAGATGCAAAGAGAGAAATATATTTACATATCTGTAATTATTAGCATAAATTCTAGGGTGGGTTAAGGATACTTAAATATAATTAATAAGACATATATATATATATATATATATATATATATATATATATGTATATTTATTTTAAGTAAAATGTTAACAAGTGGCTATGTTTGATAATGAAATTATGAGCAAATTTTCTTCTTGGTATTTATTAAAAGAACACAATTTTCCACATACAAATTATTTTTATCAATTAAAAAAATAAATCTTCTTTTAGAAATGTAGATATACTGTCAACATGAAAGTATTTGTTTATTTACAAATTATTTGAATTTCATCCAACAGACATTTAATAAGGGATGAGTGTGGCTCATATCTCTTCTTAATATCCAGAATGAGAAAGGGCAATAGGCAGTGATTTTAATTTTTACTAGAATTTAGAATTATTGAGTGAAGATGAAGATGCAGTTGGGGGTTTGAAAAAAGTTTTGAATAATACAATGTTGAGGAGAGGCAGAGAGTGGTTCAGTGGCAAGCACAGTAAAAAAAAGGGCTTTTCTATCATTACTTCTGTTGGAAGATGGCCTGATCCATTATTCCAGCCCTAGCACCTTGGATTTTAGGGAATCCTATACACCATTCTGAAGATACCCTCTGCTTCCATAAGAGGAAGAAAAGACTATGTTGGCCATGGTACTGAAGCTGATTTATTACACAGTTCATAAAGAAATGTTACAAAGAAAAAATTTAAACTGTAACAAGGAAGGAAAATTCTCAAATTTAACTTTCTCTGTGTTTTTCCTATGCTATGAAAATATTTCTATAGACATTCTGAATCTTTTACATAAGGTATTATCCTTATGCTTTATGCTTAATCTTAGCCAAATATTTACTACATAATTACAAAACTGAGACATAAAACTGATAGTAAGAAAAAAGTATCAGTGTACATAACTGTTTAAAAATGAAGATTAAAAATAACATACCTCTATTGCATGATCAATATTCTTTTTTAGACAACTTCCAGGATGTACTACTGATTTCTGTACATCAGATTCTTTAATTACCACTGAATCAACAGAGAAGCTAAATATAAATGAAAAAGTATACAAAAAATAGTGTTATGTGTTTTATCCAAAGTTTCTACCATGCATAATGTGTACTGAGGCAGTGGGGAGACAAAAATGATAGTTCCCCCAGGGTTACAAGTATTGTAACTTAAAACATTTTTGACTAAGTTTTCCATTTAAAAGTAACAATGAATATTATGTCATTTAATGAATTTCAGTATAAATGTATGATAAAAATTTATTATGTAAAAAAACATTTTTAATAAGTCTTTTAAAAATAACATCTTAGATATGCTTATATAGCAACAGTGTACATAATATAATATACTATATACACTGATACTACACACTACTTATATACCTAAGATATATGATACATATTATTCATATTACATGGATATCTAAATTACACAGACACAAAACATATAATAATATAGAATAGATTATATTGGATTAAATATATTAAAAGAGTCAGGTACAGTGGTGCATGCTTGCAACTCCAGAAATTTGGGAGGTTGAGGCAGGAGGATCAAAAATTCAGGACGAGCCTTAGCAATTTAGTGAGACTCTCTTTCAAAATAAAAAAAAAAAAAAATGTTGGAAATGCAGGAAGATGGCTGAATAAAGTATTTGCTTCCCTGACAGATCTGTGGAGTGAACCAAGAAAAGCAGAAAGGCCACTTTTCAACAAGATGGGTGGGTGAATAGTCCAGAACTAGGAAGGACTTAACTGGAATTTAATACTGGATACTCAAAACAGATCATGGACTCAAGAGATCTTGTATAATAAATCTGTAAAATAGCTGGAAGTACAAACCAGAATAATCCCTATGTGAATGTAGTAAAGCAATAAAGGAACTAAAGGAACCCCCATTCCTAGGAAAACAGAGGTGTTTTGCGGTATGGAGAGCTTAAGAGCTCAGAGATACTGCTCAAAAAACAAAAAACAAACAAACAAACAAACAAAAAACCTCAGTAAGCTGTGTTGCACAGCATCTGTGTACAGGAGGGAAGCCACCAGCTTTCTTGGCGTCATGCATGGAGGACAGCAGAAAGAACCATTGCGAAGCAGTGGCTGGGGGGCCTGCAGCTAGGTGAGTCAATTATTGGCAGACCAAAGTCTGGCCCCCAAAATGTGCAAGGCAAACCTATGCTGTGTGATAGAGAGTGTTCCAAAGTGAGAAAATCAAGCATGGAGGGATATTTACACAGGAGAATACTGATCAAGGAAACCCACCTGGCTTTCCCCTCCCCATCTAATCAGCTGCTTGCAGTACTGGATGGAAGAGAAGTGCCTGACTGTGAATTTGAAAGGACAGGCAAAGGAGAGATCAAGTTTGGAGACCAAATGACGACCAGGGTTCATGGGGTCTGCAGGCAAAGTAGTGGGCTAAGAAAAGATTCCTACATCACATGTGTAGAACCTAAAGGAGGTTCCCAAGGTGCGGTCTTCCAATGTGAACAGACAATTGCTGAGCCTTGGAGGTGTGATGACTTAAAATCTTCAGACCAATAGGCACGCAGTGAAGAGATTGGAACGTACCTAAGCCTACACCTTAGCTCTAGTAGTTCCGCTTCCAGGACTAACCCTCTCACCCTAGCAACCCTAACTACCCTGAGGGTAGAGCTAGCATCAAACTCCAGACAACATACCTAACTGCTCAGAAGAGAAGCTGAGAAACTTTTGAACTGCCATGGAAAAAAGTGTTCAATTTTTCATCCAGATTCCTTTTTTTTCTTCTCTCACATATCTACCATTTTTAAAACCAAGTATTTTTCATGGATCAGTTTACTGAGGACTGGGATATCTGAATACTACATTACAGTTTTGTTGTTTATTATTTTCTTTTAAAAATTTTTTTACTATATTTATTTATTTATTTTTCCCTCTCATTTATCTGTCTCCTTGAATTCTCTTTCTCACTTTTCTCTTGCTAACACCCAACCTCTATTAAGTCCTCCCTTCATTCTTCCTATAATTTTTTTTTAAAGAGAGAGAGAGAGAGGAGAGAGAGTGAGAGAGAGAGAGAGAATTTTTTTAATATTTATTTTTTAGTTCTCGGCGGACACAACATCTTTGTTGGTATGTGGTGCTGAGGATCGAACCCGGGCCGCACGCATGCCAGGCGAGCGCGCTACCGCTTGAGCCACATCCCCAGCCCATTCCTATAATTTTTTAACTTCTATCTTTTCTGATCCTTCCTCATAAACATCACACCCTACATGACTTTTGTTCTCTCTTTGTCCACCAATGGAAACTGTAAACTTTTTTGCAAACTTACTGTTTATGTTGCAGACAATAATTGAACACATCATTTCAGTTTAATGGAACAAAACTGTGGATGCCTTAATAGGAGCTATTTGGTTTAAGGCTGTATATTGTTTGTATTGGGTGCAGTTATTATTTGTCTCTTCCTTAAAGGCGAGGTACTAGAAATCTTCAGGGACACTATGAATCTACAGGGTAGAAACTGTACTGCCTGAAATCCACACTGCTAGAAGGGCAGACATAAGAACAACATGAGAAAACAATGGAACAAAGTGGCCCAAACAAACCAAGATGATCCAATAATTAAACCCATAGACAACACAGTAAAAGAAATGTAGAAAAGGAGTTTAGAAAGTACATATTAGACTGACCTGGTACATAAAGAACGATATAGGGAATAAAATCAGAGATAAATTTGAGGAGGTAAAAGATCATTGCAGAGGCAGAGATTCTCAGAAAATGACAACAACAACAACAACAACCCCAGAAATCTTCAAAATGAAAAATCAATAAACCAATTAAAAATTCAATGGAAAGTATTATCAATAGACTACACCATTTGGAAGATAGAACCTCGGGCAATGAAGACAAAATATATAATTTTGAAAATACAGTTGACTACACAGGGAAGACGGTAAGAAACCATGAACAGACCTTCCAAGAATGATGAAATAACAAGAAAAGACCAAATTAAGATTTATCGGGATAGGTGAAGGCATAGAGATACAAACCAAAGGAATGCCCAATTTTTCAATGAAATAATATGAATAAATTTCCAAAATCTGAAGAATGAAATGGAAAATCAAATACAAGAGGACCTCAAATGTACAGATCACAACAGACCCACATCAAGACACATCATAAAGAAAAAGGTCAATTATAGAAAATAAGGATTGAATTTTAATGGCTATGAGAGAAAAAATATCAGATTATATATAGAGGGAAACTAATTAGGATCTCAGGTGATTTTTCAACCCAGACCCTCAAAGCCAGGAGGTCCTAGAATAATATATACCTAGTTCTGCAAGAAGATGGATGCCAACCAAGAATTCTATATCTAACAAAATAAAACTTCAGATTTAAAGATGAAATAAAAACCTTCCATAATAAACAAAAGTTAAAAGAATTCACAACTAGAAAATCTGTGCTATAAAACATTATCAACAAAGTATTCCATGAAGATGGAAAAAAAAGTCAAAATCAGCAAAGGAAGGAGCCATACAAAAGGAATAATCAATCAAAGGAGAAATTAATTCAAAGTAAAAAGTAGAAATAAACTAAAATGACTGGGAACACAAATCATATCTCAAAAATAACCTTGAATGTTAATGGTCTAAACTAATAAACCCAAAAGACATAGATTGGCAGAATGGATTAAAAAAAAACAAAACCCCAAAATCTGTTGTCTCCCAGAGACTCACCTCATAAGCAAAGACATCCACAGAGTGAAAATGAAAGGACGGGAAAAAACGTATCACTCACATGGATTGAGTAAACAAGCAGGGGTTTCTATCCCCATGTCAGATAAAGTGTACTTCAAGCCAAAAGTTAATCAGAAGGGACAAAGAAGACATTTCATACTGCTTAAGGGAATTATACATCAACAAGACATAATACGTTAAATATTTATGCCCCAAACAATGGAGCATCTACATATATCAAACAAACCCTGCCTCAATTTCAAGAATTAAATAGACCATAATACAACAATACTGAGTGACTTTAACAAACCTTTCTCACTACTGGATAGATAGTCAAACAAAAACTAAACAAAAAAACTATAGAACTTAATAATATAATCAATAATTTATACTTAATAGACATATAAAGAGTATTACATCCATCAACGAATACATGTTCTTCTCAGCAGCACACAGACCCTTCTCTAAAATAGATGATATATCTTATGCCACAAAGCAACAATTATGAAATAAAAAAAGAGATAATACCCTGCATTCTATCAGATCATAATGGAATGAAATTAGAAATCATTGATACAATAAAAAATAAAAACTACTCCAACACCTAGAGACTAAATAATACGCTATTGACTAACCAATGGATAGAAGAAGAAATCAGGGATGAAATTTTTAAAATACTTACCAGAGATAAATGAGAACTGATACAACTTATCAAAATCTCTGGGACACTATTTAAGCTAAATTCATTAAAAGAATGGAAACTCAATGAGCAAATGACCTAACATAAGATCTCAAAGCCCTAGAAAAGAAAAACAAATCAACACCAAAAGCAGTAGAAGACAGGAAATAATTAAAATCAGAGCTGAAATAAATGAAATTGAAATAAATGGAACAATTAAAAAATTAACAAAACAAAAAGTTGGCTCTTTGAAAAAATAAATAAAATTGATAAACTCAATTGTGCTAATGAAGACAGAAAACTCAAATCACTAAAATTCATAGTCACCAAAAATATTACAACAGATACTGTTGAAATACAGTAGAGAATCAGAAGCTATTTTGAAAATTTATACTCCAATAAAAATGAAAATTTTAAAGACATCAACAAATTTCTAGAGACAAATGAGCTACCCAAATGGAATTAGGAGGACATACACAATTTAAACAGATCAATATCAAGCAATAAAATAGAAGAAGCCATCAAAAGCCAACCATTTAAGTAATGCCCAGGACGAAACAGATTCTTAACCAGTTCTACAAGACCTTTGATGAATTAACACCAATAAGCCTCAAACTATTTCATGAAACAGAAAAGGAGGGAACTCTTCCAAACTCATTCTATGAAGCTAGTATCACCTGATATCAAAATCAGACAAAAACACATTAAGGAAAGATAACTTCAGACCAATATCCCTAATGAACATAGATGCAAAAATTCTGTATACAATTCTGGCAACTCGCATATAAAAACATTAAAAATATAGTTGTTATGGTTTGGTTGTGAGGTATACCCCAAAAGTTCACATAAGACAATGCAAGAAGATTCAGAGGAGAAATGACTAACCCAATCAGTGAATTAATCCCCTGATAGGAATTAAATGAAGTGGTAGGGTATGGCTGGAGGAGATGGGAATTGAGGGGATGGCTATGGAGTATACATTTTTTATCTGGAGAGTGGAGTCGTCTCTGTCTCTGTTTCCTGATCACTATGTGAGCTCCTTCCCTCTGCCACACTCTTCTTCCAGATGTTCTGCCTTACCTCAAAGCCCAAGGGATGGAGCTGGCTTTCTATGGACTAAGGTGTCTAAACACCATGAGCCCTCAAATAACACCATGAGCCCTTTTCCTCTCCTAAAATTGTTCTGGTCAGATCCTTTAGTAACAGAAATAAAAAAGCTGACTAAAACAATAGTGCACCATATTCAAGTGGGATTCAAGGTTGGTTCAACATACAGAAATAAATAAATGTAATTCACCACATTAATAGACTTCAAGAAGAATCATATGATCATTTCAATAGGAGCACAAAAAGCATTTGACAAAATAAAGCACCCTTTCATGTTTAAAACACTAGAAAAACTAGGGATAATAGAAACATATCTCAACACTGTAAAAGCTACACATGCTAAACCCAAGACCAAAATCATTCTAAATGGAGAAAAACTGAAGGCATTCCATCTAAGAACTGTAGTAAGACAAGAAAACCCTCTTTTTACCACTTTTATTCAATATAATCCTGGAAACTAGCCAGGGCAAGTAGACAGAAGAAAGAAATTAAAGGGATACGAATAAAAAAAGAACTCAAATTATTACTATTTGCCGACAATATGATTCTATATTTAGAAGACCTAAAAAATCCACCAGAAAACTTCTAGAATTAATGAATGAAATTCAGCAAAGCAGCAGGACATAAAATTAACAACCATACATCAAATGCATGATACATCAAATCAGTGATAAAGCCACTGAAAAAGAAATTAGGAAAACTACCCCATTCACACTATAGTCAAAAAATAAAACAGAATATTTGGAATCAATCTAACAAAAGAGGTGAAAGACCTCTACAGTGAAAACCACAGAACACTAAAGAAAAAAATTGAAGACCTTAGAAGATGAAAATATCTCCCATGTTCTTGGATAGGCAGAATTAACATTGTCAAAATGGCCATACTACCAAAAGCAAATTATATAGATTTAATGAAATTCCTATTAAAATTCCAATGACATTCTTTGTAGAACTAGAAAAAGCAATCATGAAATTCATTTGGAAAAAAGAGACCCAGAATAGCCAAAGCAATCCTTAGCAAGAAAAGTGAAGCAAGAGGCATCATGATACCAGAACTTAAATTATACTACAGAGCCATAACAACAATAACAACAACAAAAAAAAAATGGGATGACACTGGCACCAAAACTGACACATAAACCAATGATACAGAATAGAAGACACAGAGACAAACCCATATAAATACAGTTATCTCATACTAGACAAAGGTGCCAAAAATACTCACTGGAGAAAAGATAGCCTAAAAAATGGTGCTGGGAAAACTGAAAATCCACATGAAGCAAAATGAAATTAAACCTCTATCTCTAATCTTGCACAAAACTCAATTCAAAGTGGATCAAGGATTTAGGCACTAGAACAGAGACCATGCACTTAACAGAAGAAAAAGTAGGTCCAAACTCTACCATCTCAGCTTAGGAACTGACTTCCTTAACAAGGCTTCTAGAGCACAGGAACTATAAGCAAGAATCAATAAAAAGATTCAAACTAAAATGGTTCTTCACATCAAACAATCAAGAACATGAAGAGAGAGCCTACAGAATGGGAGAAAACCTTTACCACATACACCCCAGAGCATTAATCTCCAGGATATATAAAAAACTCAAGAAACTTAACACCAGGGGCTAGGGTTGTGGTTCAGTGGTACAGCGCTTGCCTGGCATGTGCGAGGGACCTAGGGTTTGATTCTCAGCACCACATATAAATAAATTTAAAAAATAAAGGTTCGACAACTAAAAAAAAAATTAAAAAACAATAAAAACACCAGAAAAACAAACCAATCAATAAATGGGCTAAGGAACTGAACAGACACTTCACAGAAGACATACAATCGATCAACAAATATGTGAAAATACGTTCAACATCTCTAGCAATTAGAGAAATGCAAATCAAAACTACGAGATTCCATCTCACTCCAGTTAGAATGGCAACTATCAAGAATATGAGCAACAGGCCTAGGGACATAGCTCAGTTGGTAGAGTGCTTGCCTCGAATGCACAAGGCCCTAGTTCAATACTCAGCACCACAAAAAAAAAAGAAAGAAAAAATATGCAACAATAAATGTTGGCAAGCATGTGGGGGTAAAGATACACTCATACATTGCTGGTGGGACTGCAAATTGGTGCAACTACTATAGAAAGCAGCATGGAGATTCCTAAGAAAACTTGGGATGGAACCACCATTTGACCCAGTTATCCCACTCCTAGGTTTATACTCAAAGGACTTTAAATCAGCATAATACAGTGATGCAGCCACATCATGTTTATAGCAGCTAAATTAACAATAGCTAAACTAGGGAACCAACCCAGGTGTCCTTCAACAGATGAATGGATAAAGAAAGTGTGATATATATCTCCCCAATGGAGTATTACTCAGCCTTAAAGAAGAATGAAATTATGGCATTTGGTGGCAAATGGATGGACCTGGAGAATATCATGCTAAGCTAAATAAGCCAATCCCAAAGAACCAAAGGCTGAATATTTTGTCTGATATGTGGATATTAATTCACAATGGGGTGGGGGGGATAGGGAAGAATAAACATACTTTGGATTAGACAACAGGCAATGAGGGGAGGGGAAGGGTTATGAGGGAAGAAAGGATAGTAGAATGAATCAGATATTATTATCCTAGGTGCATATATGATTACATCACATATTCTACATCATGTACAACCAAAGAATGAGAAGTTATACTTCATTTATGTATGATGTCAAAATGCATCCTACTGTCTTAGATAACTAGTTAGAAGAAAAACAATTGCTAGAACTAAAAAAAAATAATTAGTTATTGAAACTACATATATAGAAATAATAGTTCATTAAATTTGATTTCTCTAACATTACCCAACTGGTATGTGGTAGATCTGAACATGAGTTATTTTAAATAAAAACAGTAGTTCTGAAAAAAAAGAAGAGGGGTGAGGATGTGGCTTGGTGATTAAGAGCCCCTGAATTCAATCCCTGATACTATATATATATATATATATATATATATATATATATATATATACACACACACACACACACACACACACAAACACACACACGTGTGTGTGCGCGCGCGCATGTATGTATATAAAGATATATCTAAGATATATTACTGAGTTTAAAAAAAGTTTGTAAATTCTCACTTGCATTAAAAACCTGTTTTAACATATATGTCTATATAAATAGGAAAATGTCTGAAAGAATACATATCAAAAGTAACAGTGATTGTTTATATTGGAAATGAAGTGTGGCAACAGTAAAGAGAAGATTCTTAACTTACAGTTAGTTTAATTTTAACTTACAATTAGTTTAATTTTAATTTTATCTACCCACATATCTTTTGGTATGTATGTCTGAATTCTGTATTGTTATATAAGCATTCAATACTTTGTAAAAATGTTTTCTTAAAATGTCTAATCTTATACAATAAGGTAAGATTAGTATTTAGGAATCATGTGGATTTAGAATATATCAGTGACTTAAATAGACAAAGATAAGCTTAAATTCCTAGGCTGGGGTTGTGGCTCAGTGGTAAAGTACTTGCCTAGCGTGTATGAGGCACTGGGTTCAATTCTTAGCACTGCATGTAAATAAATAAATAAAATGACAACTAATAAAAATATTTTTTTAAAAGGCTTAAATTCCTTAATTGAAGACAAACAAAATGAAACAATACTTCCTCTAAATTTATATACATTTGGATATATAAAGTGCATACATACATTATTTATATATACACATACATGCACACACACAGTGATTATAATGTATGTGTACATATAAAACAAATAATTAAAAAAAATGAAGTAGAAAAGTAAGACACAGACTCTTTGGGGACAATTTCAATTTATGTAAGAACATGACATCTAAGTAAAGATCCAAAAGGAGATGAGGGTGTGGGCATACAAATACCTGGAGAATAATCATTCTAGGTAGAAGAAAAAGACAATGAATCCCTAAAGCAGAAGCGTACTGATATGTGATATATTTGAGGATCACAGTGGGGTTGTATGAGGTTTTTTTTTAATCTTTTAAAATTGTTTTTAGTTGTCAATGGACCTTTACTTTGTTTATTTATATGTGGTGCTGAGAATCAAACCCAGGGCCTCACACAAGCCAGGCAAGGGCTTTACCGCTGAGCTCCAACCCCAACCCCATGGGATTATATGGTTTGAGAATAGTAAGTGATAAGAAAGACAGTAGGAAATGAAAGTCAAAGATGTCATGGTCCTCAGGACCTAGTGAGACTGTAAAGAGCAGAAGAGGATTAGAGTAACATGATGTAACTGAAATTATAAAAGCAAAGGTTCTGGCGCTTGTGTTGACTATATAGAGAACAGACTGTAAACAGAAGTTGAGTAATCCAGGTGAAACACACAACAATGGCAGGGACCAGTGGAGCAGTAAGGAGTGGCACAGTTTTGATGTACGTTGAAGGTTAAAAAAAAACCAAGATTTTTTCATAGAATGGCAGAGAGTTATGACAGAAAGGAGTCATGATGGATGAAGATGGCTACATAAGGAGCAAATTTTAGAAGATCCTGATCCAAGAAAACATAAATAGTGGTAATTCAAGATCATTTCTTCTCTCCTCATAGATCAGGGTTCTATTTGGGACATGATGAATTTGAGCAATTAGACAATCAAATGGAGTATGTTCAAGTCATAGTGGAATGATCATACTTAGACTATTTAAGTATTCACCACATCAACATATCAAAGCCTAGGCATAGAATAAACAAGTAAATGTCTACTACCTGACTTATTTTAATTCAGAAAATAGATTAATGATAACATCTTTATAAGAGTATAAGTAAAATTCCTATAACAAAATGTCTTTGGTTTATACCAACATTTATTTCACACATTTCAATGTTACAGAATTATCTCCTGCTCTTATTTCTCAAAAATTTTACATCCTATCTCTTTGTTAAAGTTATATTTTATTCTTAAAATAACCATTCCAGATGATACTATCATTGTTACTAAGCTACAAATACCGCTGAATGAAGTTTTAAGTAAATAGATACCTTGGGTCCACCATGGCCTCACTAATGGCTTGAAGCTTCTCCTGTAGAGAATAAATTTCTGCCCTATGATTTTCTTCAGTTTCTTTCAATTGTTGGTGCAAAAAGCATATGAAGTTTTCTAATTCTTGAATTTGTTCTTCAAGTTGTTTAATTTTTTTGGTATCTTACAGAGAAGATAACAGGAAGAGAAGACAATACACATTTCAATACAAACTTCTCAGTGAAATAACAATCATTTTATTTCAATGTATAAAAATATTTATTCTTTGAAAAATGTTTTGAGTGAAACTCAGGTTTTAATTTGACTCATTCTGACTGATGAAAACAAGAAAACAGTGTGATTCAATATCATTTCTCCTATCCTTATGGTATAGTATCTCTAAATTCAACAATTTTATATCATTAAAACAATTCAGAAACATGAAACAAAAGAGGTGTTGAAAAGGGACCAGAGGAGAGTAGTTCATACCTTTCACTTTCCTCTTTTATTTTTATTTCTAAAAAATGCTGATAGTTAATCACTAAACTAACTTTTTTGCCAATTAAATGAACCATTAGTTAACATGAAATTTGGGAAATAGTGGACAGACTACCTCAAGAAGATATCAATTAAAAAAAATACAAACTTAAAATATTACTATATTCAAAGAACCCCTGAAGTGAAAAAGCATGGTATTATCTGATATGCTTGAAATTCTATTCTGTTCACCAAAGCAATTCCAATAATAAAACTCATTCCTAAAAGCAAAAGTAAAGGCCTAGAGATACCTTGAACACAAGAAGTCTAGTTAACTGGCCAAATATTCATGAAAGAAAAACATTAACTGTGACTAATTGTTTATGGTTCATTGTATGGTCCCTTAACATTGTTGCTTTCCATTATGCCATCTTGGTCTTTTAACTCACTCTCTAGTTTCCCAGGATAACTCATTCTTGTCCTTGACCTCTTGTCCTTGACATTCATGCTGATTATAAATCTTTGCCTCATACTTAAAATTTTTCTCCCAGGTTTCAGACTTCTATTTTCAACTAACTCCTATAGATTTTTCAAAGTCAGTAAGTATTCTATTCTTAACTCAATATATTTAAAACTGAATTTATTATTTTTTTCACATATTGGTTCCTTTTTATGACTAGAACCATACTCTAGTTTCTTAAGCTAGAAACTTGGGTATCATCCTTAATTTCTGCTAACATTAACGACAAACTAAAACCTAACTCTAAGTGTTGAACTTAACTTTCTATCATACTCAATTCAATCTGGCTGGTCTTCCCATCAATAATTTCATCCTTTCCAACTGATCCTAATGGTATCACCTTAAGATAAAAATCTTATTGTTACTCCCACTATTTAAAATCCTGCTGTAGGTCTTATCACCAATAGCATAAAACATAAACATGTTTCATCAGGGTACATAAAACCTTTCCTGATCAAGCTCCTTCCAATCTCTCCAGTTTTTTTCTAGCTAACACGACCTGAATTCCCAGTTCTCCCAAATGGATGCAATCTTAGATAGAGCTCAATGCTTAAGACTCCATAGCCTTCCCCAAATTTCCAACCTAATTACTCTTGTCCATACCCTCATCCTAGTCATCTCCCCAGGAAAGACAAGACTCTTTTTTCTCCCTCCATTCATTATATTTCAGAAATTTTCAGTTTATTTTATATATGCTTTCCCAATAGATTATGATTTCCTATGGGAAAATGACTCAGTAATTTTAGTTTTCTCTAGCACTTGAATGAATATCCAATGATTATATGAACAAATAAGACTAGGGCTTAGATACACAAGTCACCTTCCCCTGTGAGTTCTAAGGACAGAATTATGAAATGGTGGACTCTAAGTGATGCTTCATGGTAATTATAAGTCAGAAACTATTTACCTGTTTCTTGTGTTTTTACATTCTGTAGTTCTAACTGGTATATTTTCTGAAGTTCGTTGATCTTTTCCTCTTGAGTAGAAATAAGCTCCTCTTTAAGACTGCAAAGAGCTTTATCTTTTTCATTTTCCATATATTCATGAACCTGATCCACATGAGCTGAATAAACCACTGAAAGGCATATGCGCTGAGCTTCCATCTGTAGCCTTAAATCATTCTGAAAGTGAATATATATTAGAAAAATTTAAAATAATTTACTATAAAATAATTTACTTTTTGCATATACTAAAACAAGAGGAGAAATAAATTATAGTTTAAAACTTCATAAGAGAACCAATGAGATTTTTTTCTTCATTCTTCATTCAGTTATACTGAGCTACTTCTTTTTTCAAGGAGAGTAGTATCATTACCTCAATTTTATAGCAAATTTTGATATTTGATATAGCTTATAATTTGTCCATATTGGAGAGTCTTTATTCTGACTGTCTGGGACTGCTCCCTACAGGAACAAGTTGTCTCTGCAGGAAACAGCCTAGAGCCTCAACATTTTAGGATATTTAAAGGCGAAAACCACATCCAGATTGACTTGGCAACCAGCAAGCAAGCAAGCAAGAAGTAGTACAGAAGCTGAATAAAGCCATTAGCGAAACAATGCAATGTCTTAATCAAATTTTCATCTCATTCATTTCTCCTGGGATTTTTTCATAATCATAATCAAAAGAGAAATGGATCAAAGTGACCCTAGTTGAATACAAATTAAAGAATGGCTACTAACATCTAATCAATTATTCCCCAATTAGATTATAGTTCCAACTAAAGATTAATGGAATATATCCAGTTGTCAGTCTAGTTATAATTGAGAACCTAATTAACATAAAACCATACCAGGGTTGGAAAAAGTAGGGTTTAACTGCAGGTTAATTTCTGCAAAAATACACCTGATAAGACTTTTTAGAATTTTTAAATAGAGACAGGGAAAAGTACAAAGAAAATAACAGCAAGAAACTACCCAAGAAGTATAAATTAAATTCTTGATTAACATAACACTTATTCACTAGTTTTTCCAGTACGAATAAACAAATGGCTTTATAACAGATTTGTTCTAGAAAGTGAAAAAATTTAAAAATTCATTATAAAAATCGAGTAAGTCTTGTTCTACTTGTAATACTTACTTGTTGGAATTGAATCTGCAATTTTTGACTTTGCTCCGTCAACGCTAAAAATTCTCTCACTGTTTCATCCCTTTCCCTTCTTGCCTGTTGTATATTGGCGGTGAGCTGTGTGATAATAGCATCTCTTTGTTTAAATGCTGCTTCAAATTCTTGTAACTAAAGGAAATCAGAGAAAAGAATTACATTCTAGGCTTATATTTTACATAAAACTGATTATCACTATTACAAGCAACTTTTTAAAAAATATGAGATTCAAAGCACATTAGTGGAATTCTTACAATTTATATGCTATCTCCCACATTTGAAAGCTATGAGCTTTAAGAAATTTGTTTTACTTCCAAATCAATCTCAAAGAAATTAATGTGCACATGCAAAAAATTTTCACTTGTTCTGGCTTTTCTATATATCTAATTCTAGAAGCAAATGCCTTTATATTGGGGAGCTCCCCCAATCTGTTACCAGGCAACACCACAAACTTGTTTTTGGAGAGGATGAAACTGAAATCTATTCTGTCATCCTCATTAATGTCCCATTTTCATCTTGAGTTCATAACTGATTACTTAATACAAGAGATGTCACTCTAACTGCAGAGAATATTTACAGGGACTTGCTGATATTCTTAATGGGTTTAAGTCATCATTTTTTTAAAAAAATGTGATTTATACCACAATTTTCTTTCAGGCTCATTAGAAAAACATCTATCCTGAAATCACTAAAGTTATTTTACTCTATCTTATTAAGTTAAATAAACAAAGTAACATACATGTTACCCCTATTAGTTGAATTCTAGTTGTAAAATGGGATTCTTAATACTATGCGCAAGAACCCCATTTTTCTCATGAATGAGATAATCTTAAGTTAACACCTGTAATTCTCATTAAATACATAAACTATCATTAAAATTTCCTGGAGGGCTGGGAATGTGGCTCAAGTGGTAGTGCCTCGCCTAGCATGCGTGAGGCACTGGGTTTGATTCTCAGCACCACATAAATGTAAAATAAAGATATTGTGTCTACCTAAAAAAAAACTAAAAAATAAATATTTTTTAAAAAATTTCCTTTTTTGTTTTTGTGAGTAGCAAACAAAGGCCACAGAAGGTAAATGTACCTGATGCAATCCTTCAGTCCCATAGGTGGCCCTCATTTCTTCCAGTTCTCTGTTCAGTTCTTCGGGCTCATGTTCAGGTTTCCCAACTAATTCGTTTTCTATCAACTCTAGGCGAGTCTCACTATAGTGTGTGCCTTGTTCAGAATAAGAATCAACGACACCAAATTCTTCTTCCTAAATCAAACCAATATTTTTAATGATTCAGTACTAGCAACATTCCTGAGATAGGAATTCAAATATTGAATTCCATAGCAAAATCCACTTTAAAACATCACTCTTCACTTTGAAGTTCACTTCTATAGCAATCTGGTTTGCTATTAATGTGATATTACCTTAAAAGCACCTAAACAGCATATCTGCAAATTTTGTTCCAATTCAATGTTATAATGAAAATGAGGTAACTTTGTTTTGTTAAGCAGTAAAGAAGATCTAGTAACTTTTAGAAATCACATACAGAAATAATTACATACAGGAGAAAGCTTGGTTAGTAAGTCAACTGGTTTTAAATAATAAAAAACATTAGTATCATGAGTAGTTTTATATACTGGACCATTAATAAATTGGTAGGATTTTCTGATTTCACCACATTACAGCAATCATTTACCTGTATAAAAAAATTTCCTGATATATTATGATAGACCAAATTTTATTTACCTAACAATAATATTTCTACTAACTGTATCTTTTACATCTAGGGAAAATGCCTTAATAGCAAAACAAATATGGTGATTATATTTAACTGAAGTATCTAAGAGGCATATCAAATGTCAATCATTCCTCAAACATCTAAGTTCTTACAATGCAAAAGACACTTTCATTTAAGTAACTGAAGTTCTAAGTGCAGTTCCTATTTAGTCTTCAGAAAGATAACTAAAAGCTTCAAGTTACTAGATCTTCTTTTACAAAATGCTTCCTTAAAATTAGCTAAATATATTTTTAAAATTAAGCGCTATTTATTTTCAAATAAAACCATTTACTGGTATAAATTTAATTAAAGGCTAGTAAGCAAACCAAGGGAAATAAAGAGGTAAAGAACACTCCCCTAAGAACTTTCCTCTGGGGATAGTACTACTGCTAGTCACGCCATCCAGACAGATGAGGGGGTTTTCTTTAACATATCACCACTTGTCTCTAGCACAGATATGTTGTAGTAAGAGAAAGGAGGATGATAGAGTACAAAAACCACCTTCATTCCTGCACACATTCCTGCCCATATCTTAAGCCTTCACAATTCTATGTTAATAGAACCCACGAGAATGAAATTGTTAACACTGAAATATGTAGGACAGACTTGTCAGAATGTCTAGAGTTAGGATTAAGACTATATGAGCCATGACACTTTAAAAAGTACAAATCCTAGTACTGAAGATGTAGCCCAGTTGTAGAGCATCTGCCTAGTATGTGCAAGGCCCAATACCCACAACTGCCAAATAAAAGGGGGAGAGGGTCCTCACTAAGAGACTTTTTAAAAATCAGTTTGATTGCTCTACTTTTATTCTAAGAATAATCTCTGAGAAATAAAGCTAAAGGGAAGGCAAAAAACCAACTTTTGTTAACACATTATTGCAATTGGTGAAAAACCACAAGAATGTAGGAATACTAATTCTAGATATAAAGTCACTTGTGATAATTTTCAAATTATAATACTTCTAAATTTCAATTAGTTTTTCATGACTCAGAAATGACACATTCTGATTTTAGTACACACTAAAATTTCTATTTTGAAGTAACAGTGTCATAAAATGAATATTTGTAAATATCCATCAAAGATCATGTCAAATATCATGTTATCAGTATTACATAAATTATTTATCCAGTATAATAATTATATCTAATACCTCTATAGCAAATATTCAGTTAGTTCTCCTCTAATTCAGTTTAAACATATGTATAATGCCCCACAATGAGTTGGTTAGGATCTATCTCCAAGTACTTTCTGGTCATCATGTTGCCCACTGTAGAGTTGTCTTGAAGTGCCTGGACTGTTATGATCTGCTCTGAGTTCGCTGTTCAGCCCTGAGTACTAGTCACAATGCAGCAGGTTGAAGACAGCCTACTGGAGGATTGTCACAACCTTCATAACTAAGATTCTCAACTTCTTATCTAAGATTTCTTTCATAAGTTTGCAGAAGAGTTCTCAAACTTCACCTCACTCCCCTCCATTTCATTCTTCTCATCCTCATCTTTAGTTAGTTGCAGGCCTTCCCACCAAATCCCCCAAGCTACAGCATGCAATACTCACCAATACACAACCTGAAAGCCCTGTTTCTCCACTCCACAAAAGCAGAGTTGCTATCTGATCTTTGCTCTCTTCAGTGATGAGACCTGAGTCTCCTTCAGGCAACAGACATTTTTGACAGAAAAGTGATCTCACCTCCAGACTGGGAGGTATGATAGTCAAGCAGCTCAGAAAGGCATCAGTAGTTATTGGGAGTCCTCAGAGCTTCCAGGTTTTAGAGAGTTTTAGAGAATGCCTCTGACATTTTTTTTTTCCTGTAGTTTTCTTTATTGTGTGCCAGCTCAGAAAAAAGCTCAAGGCAAATTTTAACAATGTCTTTGTGAATGACTTTCAAGATTTTGCTGTGCTGGAGCATTTTCTTGGGAGATGTTCAAAGGCAGGTCCTCAGAGTCAACCACACCATGGATAAAGTTGAGATAATTCTGGTTTGCAAGTACAAGGCTAGCCTGAGCAACTTAGCAAGTCAGTTTCAGATAAAAACAGCTGGGAATGTAGCTCAGTGGTAGAGCATCCCTGGGTTTAATCCCCAGTAACAAACATACACCCACACCCAAACAACAAAAATAAAAACTGTAATATGTTAATTTAAGAACATAGTTTTTCGAGCTGGGATTGTGGCTCAGTGGTAGAGCGCTCGCCTAGCATGGGCAGGACCTGGGTTTGATTCTCAGCACCACATTAAAAAAAATAAAATAAAATAAAGGCATCGTGTTGTGTCCATCTACAAAAAAGGTTCATATTCATTCTCTCTCTCTCTTAAAAAAAAGAACCTAGTTTTTCTATTAGAAGCCTACAATAAATTCAGACTTATGAAATATACTAAGTTGCTTAAACATTCAGAGTAAATAATAATTTTCCATGTACTCTAAATTTGGGAGCAAAGAAATGACAATCATATCTAAAAAGAATAAGATAACAAAGTGATACTTATTGCAAACATGTAAAGAAGGCAGGTATTTCTTAAGAGACCAATGCCTATTTTACAGTTTATCACCTAAAATAAAAATCATCATTGTCAGGCATGGTGATGCACACCGTGCATCAGGAGGATCACAAGTTCAAAGATAGCCTGGGCAACTTAGTGAGAATCTATCTTAAAATAAAACTGAAAAGGGGCTGGGAATGTAGCTTGGTGACAAAGTGCTTTCCTAGCATGTACAAGGCCCCGAGTTCAATGCCCAGTAACACACACGTACACACATGCACACATACACAACACTACAGCAACATTAATTCCAATAAACACATTTTATTAAACTAGTATTCAAACATTTGTAAAAAGCATTACTATAAAAATCATACTAAATTATAAAATTTTTACTGTGCTAAATGGCTATCTTAAAATGGTCATGGGTCCTAGAAATGCAGACTCACTTTCCTAAAAACCAAAATAGGGCTGCTATATAATTAAGGATTAAGCAATTCAAACAGTTAAGACTTTAGCTAACCACTGGAAAAAGATACAGCAGTAAAATATAATTTTCAGTTTTTCAATCCATTTATATTATATTATGTTAAGTTATATTAAATATATACAGAAGCATATAAATTTATAAGAAATAAAGTACCAACAATCAATAATTTCAAAAAAATATCAATTTTATCTATGACATTTTTAATTGGGATATGTTAGTCTTACCTCCGAAGTGTAATCATCTGCTGTGGTTGAAATCTCACTTTCCAGCTAAAACAAAAGTAAAACATGATTACAGTTATGACATTTTTCCCCTGCTAAATATCATACTTTACAAAAAAAAAAAAAAAAATCCTGCTTTACTAAGACATTGCTGTTAGTAACAATGATAGAAAATTCACAAAAATACTATTAAAAAACTAGTAAAAATTATCCAAATCTTTAAAAATTTCGTTTCATTATGAATTACAATGACTTATAATAATGCATATAAAATTTATCACAAGGCATTGTTATAAATACAAAAGTACCAAGAACTTTTACATATATAGTAGATGTCATCTGTAAGCCAAAAGCATCAAAGACACCATTCCTCTAATTTATGTAACTCTTTTAAATAAAACTAAATCCTTAACATGCCATCAGAAAAATTCAAGTTCTTTAAAAGAATTATCAGTTCTTGATGCTAAAAAGTCAATGACTTTGTCAAGCTTCCCTCAGGTGGATGCTAATGACTTTTCACTGCCACTACTTTCTAGTTAGGGGTAGAATGTTTTAAACTCTGGATGAATACTTACATCACCAGAAAAGACTTGTTCATGTTTAAGCGTTTCTTCATTGTTTAGAGTTCTCATTATTGTGGATTCAGGCATCACGGCCGATCCAACACCCTGAGAACTATTTATGAACGTCTCCTCACTCTTTGATTGATCAATATTCAAGCCATGAACATCATTTTTATTGCTTGAGGTTTTCTTCTTTTTTGGCTTCTTAGGAGGGTTTTGTCCATCCAATCGAGCTCTTCTTTCTCGAAACTCGGCAAGCTACAGGAAAAAGTATCATTAACATCAATGATAATTTTTCTTTGGGATCACTTTCTTTAAAAGATCAAACTATCACCAAATTAAAATGATGATAATAATATAGATGACTTCACAGTTTCAGAATAACTATTGGATTGAATATTCGGGTTGTAAAGTTTGTAACACTAGGTACTTGTGAATGAACTTATTAAATATTGAGGGGTAAGAAATGAACATGTCAAGTCTAAAGAAGAGGAAATTAGAAATTAAAAAGATAATGTTCTAGGCCTATATTACTCATTATATGAGTTATATTATTTTTTCAGAAAAATTAACCAGAAGGTAAACCCCATGAGGGCAAGGACTTTTTTTCCTCCCTACTTCTATATATTAAAAGCCTAGAGCAATATTAAATAAATGTATGTTGAATTTTTTATCTATTTTTTTAAAAGAGAGAGAGACAGAGAGAGAGAGAGAGAGAGAGAGAGAATATTTTAATATTTATTTTTTAGTTATCGGCAGACACAACATCTTTGTTTGTATGTGGTGTTGAGGATTGAACCCGGGCCGCACGCATGCCAGGCAAGCACGCTACGGCTTGAGCGCACCCGGCTGCCGCAAACTCGTTCCCCAGGCCTCCTCCCACCCTTTCCCGGCCACCGCCTCCCACCTCTGGCCCGGCGGTCCCCTGCTCTCCTACCTTCTTTCTACCAGCTTCTATCATTCTCCTTCTTTCTTCGTCCTCCATGGCTTCTGCCTAAAGAAGAGGAAATTAGCTGAGTTAGGGGAATAACTATTCTATAACTAGAACAGGGGAATAGAGGGACTCTCATTCACAGTATAATCTCTGGATTTAAGATTATATGAAAATACACACAAAAACAAGGAGCTCCAAACACACTTGTTCTGTTCTACTACTTTATACAAAAGATATCGTCTATAATTATCTTTTATACAAAAAAGATAATTAGCCTATTAGCTATACAAATGCTCACTGCAGCCATATTTATAGTGGGAAAAACTTACAAGTAACTTAAAATTTTAAACAGCAGTGTTTTATCATTTGTCTGTCATCATCAGAATTTGTACCAAACCCTAGTCATCGGTAACGTTATCATTTACTTAATATATTTTAAACAGTGTATTTTCTTTAAATTGAAAGTTAATATCACTTGTTATTTCTTTTAAGAGATAAATTGAAAATAAAAGAAATGATAAATCTATTATTGAAATTTTAGTTAGAGGTTGCTGAAGGCTATGAAAAAAATGGACAAAATAAAAGACTGTTAAAGACAGACAAGCATCAAACAGATTTTCGTTATCATAAGCAGAAAGAAAACTGAAAACGGTAAAAACTTTCTTACAATACTATCCAAAGTTTTTTAAGACCTAAAATATTTTCTTACCACCTAAAATCAGAAGTACACATTATATACCAGGTAACACTAGACTAATTATGGTGAACTTATATTAAAAATACCAATGCAAGCAATTGCTATTAAAGACTTTGTGATATAATAGCAGGTATAAAGTAGTATTGTAGCATATCTATTTCTTTTCATGAAAGGAAAATTATACTTCATTTTTAAAAAGATAAGGCAAGTCTCAGGCTCATAGCTTTCAATGATTATATCCAGTATGAATTTAAATATCATTATATTCATAGGCATAGATAAATTCTGGAAAACTACAACCTTAACAACTTTTGTTTACATTTGGAGTTCAGATTACAGGTATTTTTCCTATTGCTCACTTACATTTTATTTATTTATTCTTATGAATTTTTTTTGATGGACACAATACCTTTATTTTATTTATTTTTATGTAGTACTGAGGATCAAACCCACAGCCTTGTACGTGCTAGGCAAAGGATCTATTGCTGAGCTATTACTGTATTTTTTTAAATAGAGTTAAGTTTTCTGATTTTTATATAAAGAAACTACTGACAAAGACTTCTTAAATTTAATTTGAGCTCCTGAATCACTCTTAAGAGGAGAAAAAAGAAGACCACATGTAAGTTCCTTTCTGCCTTAAAAAGAGGAAATATATGCTTAGAATTACCATAACTATTAACCAGACCAATTACAAAGACAGCAAATAAATTTCTTATTATCTAAAGTATTAAAGCAATCTTGCTAATGTTACTATCAAAATATGTGGCAAATATATTATTTATAAATAACATTTTATACTTAAATTATCTGCTGTAGATGAAGAAAAGCATATAAACATGTCCTATTCCCTTAATGAAGATATTTAATTCATAAGTCAAAATAGCAAGCACGCTATGGCTTGAGCCACATCCCCAGCCCCTATGTTGAATTTTTTAAAAGGATAATTTATCTTTTATTGAAAAGTCACCACACTAAGCAAGATCATATAAAAGGCATATCTAATTCTACTTTATTAAAATGTTCCATGGTTTCAAAATTAAAATGAACAATTTTCAAATTACTTGAATCACTCTTAAAAGGTGAAAGATAAAAGAATGAGACTAAGTAAATTTCTTTGTTCCTTAAAAAGAGGAAATATATGATTGGAATTACTGTAACTATTAAATAGACCAAATACAAAAATGGCTAATAAATGAATAAGAACATAAAAAGAATCCTTCTCACTATAACCTCCCTCCCTCCACCAAGAAAACCAAAACAGAACAAAAAGTTTCTCATAAAAATAATATCCACAATAGCTTTCTGGCAAGACTACTGTTTTATAAAAATGTGAAAGGAATAAGATCGTATCACATATTCAATTATTTATAGCTATTTAGTTTTATTTTAAATTTGAAAAATGGCAAGCTAGCAGATAAGCATAAAAATCTGAATCAATTAGATAACCATCTGATACTGAAATGATGCACTTTAAATTACTGAGAAAACATTTATTCTAAAACATGCTGAAAATTCAGACTACAGCCATCTGTGTTTGTCATTTGGAAGCCAATTATAAAAGTGTTAACATGTGTAGTCACAGAAATAGTTGCAAGATTTACTGGAAAGATATTATGTTCACATATTTATCTTTCAAAAGTAGACCAGATCACAAGTAAATGTCTTATCTTGACCAGAACATGAATAGACAACTGAATATAAATATATTGAGTTCCTTAAACTCAATATTTATAATTTTATAAATGATCATTCTCAATAAAACAATACATTTTCAAAATGTTATATATAAAAACATTCCAAGTTTTTATAATGTTCCTTCAAAAATAAATGACTAATTGAAGTCTGTTTTGTGTATTTTTGTGTGTCCATTGACTATTTACTACATGCCAGGCACTGTGCTGGACATCAATGAAACACATGGTCTCAAAAGTAGAACTTCACAATACAATGCCAAACTATTATTAAATGGAGTTAGAAATAAGGGTTAAAGCACAATTTCTTAAGCCTGACAGTCATTCATATATACATATATGGACAGCGAGAAGAGAGAGAAGAGGTGTATTGTGTTATAGGAAACTGTATTTTCCTGATTTTCTTTAAAAAGGCCTTCTGAAAGAGATGTGTTGTAGTTTTATGCCTGGAAAGCATAAAAATTGGATTTATGTCAGGTTGTAAGTATATAGTTCAGTTATTTAACAAATACTTATTGACTGCCTATCATGAGCTATGACAGGGCATGCGGTGATAAATAACACATATGAACTCTCATGAATTGTAATCCAGTAAGAAAGATAATATTAAACAAATAAAGAAATATGTACATTCAAGTTATCAAAAGTGCTTTGAAGAGAAAGTATATGCATTAAAGACAGCATACAATGGAAATTCAATTTGTGGGACTGTGGGGAGAGGTCAGAAAACATCTTACTGAGACAAAAATGTAGAAGCTGATATATAAAAATCAATTTGTTAGGGGCTGGGGTTGTGGTTCAGCGGTAAAGCGCTCGCCTAGCACATGCGAGGCCCTCAGCACCACATAAAAGTAAATAAACAAAATAAATGTATTGTGTAGAAATAAAAAAATATTTTAAAAATCAATGTTACCTGATCAATATCATAATCAGTGGCAAAACAAAACAGAACTAGAGTATCTGACTCCAAATCCAACCTTTCATTATACTAATTTGCTTTCTATGTATTTTTAGGTCCTTTTTCATAGTATTTCACAATCCTAGAACATTAATTTTAAAGACGTGAACAAATGAAATCGCCAAACTGACAAGTGTTTTTTGACGAGAGGAAAAACAAACGTGAAAATGCACATACCTCAGAGAATGTTACAAAAATATGTAATCTGGTAATCTCTATAGTATTTAAAAATAACTATAAAAAGTGATTTTTATGTTTTTCCTGTAGAAAATGGAAGAAATCCCAAATAATTCTAATTATGGTGACTATTTGTTCTTTTCAGGGTTGTCATTAAGCCTTTCAATATTCCTTCATGGATGATAAACAAGAAGCTATATAAACTGTCACAGAAAAACTTTGGTGGCCTAACCATGGAAACAAAAAGATTATAACCCAGACCCTGCAGCACCTCCCTACGAGCGCAGCACACCGGGCTGCCGCAAACTCGTTCCCCAGGCCTCCTCCCACCCTTTCCCGGCCACCGCCTCCCACCTCTGGCCCGGCGGTCCCCTGCTCTCCTACCTTCTTTCTACCAGCTTCTATCTTTCTCCTTCTTTCTTCGTCCTCCATGGCTTCTCCGGGGTAGGCAGGGAAAGAACAGGGAGGGGGTGGGGGTAGAAAGGAAAAACCGGTTCAGACCGAGGTGGGACGGCTAGCTCCGCGATCCAGGCCGCAGAGCCCGGCCGGGAGCTGCCTCCCAGCCGGGAGCTGCCTCCCCGCGGGAACAAAACCAGTCAGTCGCTGCAATCACTGGCGAGTCCTCCTCATCCACACCAGTACAGCAGCAGTCAACGCCATCTTCGTCTCCATGTAAACACAGAGTGAGGCGGGAGTCAAGACACGTCACAGTGTGCAGGCGCCTCAAACGCCTCGTTGCCTGGCAGGTGCGCCCGCGGCCCCTCCCCACCCACCTCTCGGGGCCGAACATTCTAACCCAGTCCTTAGCGCGGGGGAGGGGGGGCTCCAGCCTCCCAGGCGACCCCCACCGTGCAGGGGATTCAGTGCTTCCAGAACACAGCTGCCCCGGCCCGCCCCGCCACTCCGACCCGACCTGCCTCGACCCGGCCGCCCCGCCCCGCCCCGCCCCGCCAAGCCGAGCCGACCCGCCCAGACCCGGGCAGGCCCGCCCGCCCGCCCCGCCACAACGACCCCACCCGCCCTGACCCGGGCCGGCGCCGCCCGCCCCGCCCCGCCCCGCCCCGCCCCGATCCGATCCAGGCCGGCCCCGCCCGCCCCGCCACGCCGAACAGACCCGCCCCAGGCCCGCCCCGCCCGCCCCGCCACGCCAACCCGACCCGGCCCGGCCCGCCCCGCCACAGCGACCCGACCCGCCCCGACCCGGGCCGGCCCCGCCCGCCCCGCCACGCCGAGCAGAGCCGACCCGCCCCGACCCGGGCCAGCGCCGCCCGCCCCGCCCCGACCCCATCCGATCCGGGCCGGCCCCGCCCGCCCCGCCACGCCGACTCGACCCGACCCTGGCCGGCCCGCCCCGCCACGCTGACCCTACCCGACCCGACCCGTCCAGTACCCTCCTCTGCCGTCCCTCCCGTCCACCCCATCCCCTGCATTCCCTCCCAGGCCCTGTCCTTTCCCTTGAGTCCCTGAGTCCGGCCGGGACCCCTCGCCATCACTCTGGTCTCCCGTTGCAGGGCCTGGTTCCTTGCTTGAGCCCAGGCCGCTCTTCGGGAGGACCCTGTCCCTGTCCCACCCTCTCAGGCCCCTTGCTTGGGCCCCCTCCTGTGCCTGCCCTCTGGTCCCCAGGTGCTCTGTGTGTCCTTGCCCTGCCGAGAAACACCCCCTCCCCTGCTTGCCCCTCGCCTGGGCTCCTGGATCGGGTCCTGGCTCTCCCCGCACCCCAGCTTGGGACCCAATGTCTCCCCCTCACGGTGCCCTCCTTTGGCCCCTGTTGGCCCTCCACAGTTGGTCCCCCGGTCCCTTGGTGAGCAACTAGTCCCCTGGGGCAGCGGAGTGGCCTTGTCTGGCCTGTGCGCCCTGCAGGCTCCCAATGGGAAACACAGTCCTGCCCCTCCCCGGGCCCCCTTGCTGCCCGCACCCTGACACCTGGCAGTGGACATTGGGCCTGGCCTTGCGCCGCCGCTCTCCCCCGCGACGTGCCCTCCCTACCCCCGCCCCCACCCTCTGGCCTTGCATGCTGCCCCCTACCCCCGCGGAGCCCTCCCCAAGCCTGACCCTTCGCGCTCCAGTCCCCTGAGCCCCTGACCGCGTTCCTCATGTCGCGTGGCGCGGCTTGGCGTCGCCTCTGCACTGGGGGCCCCTTGCTTGGGCCCCCTACCGCGCTGCCCTCGGTGTCCCCCGCGCCTCCCTCCGTACCCCTCATCCTTGCGCCGCCCCCATCCTTCCCTTCCCTGCATTCCCCTCCCACGCGCGGTCCTGGGGTCGGTGCGCTCGGTCGGTGTGTGCGTCCTCCTGCATAGGGTCCCTCCCCTGCCTGGGCCCCTTGCTTGGGTCCTGGCACTCACCCCTCTCCGCCCCTACCGCGACCCCCCGCGCCGAGAGCCCTCCCGTCGCCCTCCTCCAGGCCCCCGTCCCTTGCCAGGCCCTCTTTGCCAGGTCCCTGTCCCAGGAAGCTGGGTGTTGGAGTAGGGGGTTGAGCTCCCAGTCCACCCCTCACCCAGGGCAGAGGTCACTCCCCCCTCCGCAGGGGAGGCTTCACCAACCTGGGTGTCGGGGTGGGGGGTGGAGCTCCCGCCTCCACTCGGCACCTAGGGGAGAGGGCACTCTGCAGTCTGTTAGAGGTAGAGGACATTCCCCCCTCTGGGGTGGATGCGCCACGATCCTGGGTGTGGGTGGGGGAGCTCCCACTCGGCACCCAGGGGAGAGGGCTCTCCGGACTCCAAGGGAAGGCCCCTCTAACTTGGGTGTTGGAGGAGAGCTCCCCCCCCCAAACCCAGAAAAGAGGGCACTCCCCCTCCAGGGGCTAGTCCCCTCTAACCTGAGTGTCTGGGGGAGTTCCCCAGTGCACTAGGGGCACAGGGGAACTCCCCTCTCCAGGAGGGAGGAGCCTATAACCTGGGTGTCTGGGGGAGCTCCCTTGTGCACCCACCACAGAGGTGCACTCCCCACTCTAACCCTAACTTTAACCCTCCTGGGGGAGGCCTCTGGAAGATGGGTGTTGGAGTAGGGGGTTGAGCTCCACCTCCACCACTCACCCAGGGCAGAGGGCACTCCAAACTCCACAGGGGTGGCTTCACCAACTTGGGTGGATGGGTGGGGGGTGGAGCTCCTGCCCTCACTCCACACCTAGGGGAGAGGGCACTCCACCCTAGGGGGGGAGGCCTCTCAGACCTGGGTGTGAGGGGGGGTGGGAGCTCCACCTCAGCACCCAGGAGAGAGGGCATTCCCTCTTGGGGTGGAGGCCCCTATAACCTGTGTTTGGGGGGGGGAGCTCCCCTCCACAGCTGAGGAAGAGGGCTCTTCAGACTCAAGGAGGGAGGCCCCACTAACCTGGGTGTGTGTGGGGGAGCTCCCCCCTCTGCACACAAGGGAGAGGGCAATACCCCCTGGGGAGTGAGGCTTCTCCATCCTGGGTGTTCTGGTGGGGGGAGGAGCTTCCGCCCCTAACCCCTCACCTAGGGGAGAGGGCACTCCCCAGTCTGGTAGAGGTAGAGGACATTCCCCCCTCTGGGGTGGATGCCCCACTAACCTGGGAGTGGGTGGGGGAGCTCCCCCTCCGCACCCAGGGGAGAGGGCTCTCCCGACTCCAGGGGAAGGCCCCTCTAACTTGGGTGTTGGAGGGGAGCTCCCCCCCTTCCACACCCAGGGGTGAGGGCACTCCCCCCTCCAGGGGCTAGTCCCCTCTAACCTGGGTGTTGTGGGCAGTTCCCCAGTGCACCCAGGGCACAGGGATACTCCAGTCTCAGGGGGGAGGAGCCTCTAACCTGGGTGGCTGGGGGAGCTCCCTTGTGCACCCACCACAGAGGGGCACTCCCCACTCTAACCCTAACCTTAACCCTCCTGGGGGAGGCCTCTGGAAGCTGGGTGTTGGAGTAGGGGGATGACCTCCCCCTCCACCCCTCACCCAGGGCAGATGGCACTCCCCCCTCCGCAGGGGTGGCTTCACCAACTTGGGTGTAGGGGTGGGGGGTGGAGCTCTCGCCCCCACTCCGCACCTAGGGGAGAGGGCACTCCACCCTAGGGGGGAGGCCCCTCTGACCTGTGTGTGAGGGGGTGTGGGAGCTCCACCTCAGCACCCAGGAGAGAGGGCATTCCCTCCTGGGGTGGAAGCCCCTCTAACCTCAGTTTGGGGGGGGAGCTCCCCTCCACACCTGGGGAATAGGGCTCTCCTGACTCAAGGGGGGAGGCCCCTCTCACCTGGGTGTGTGGTAGGGAGCTGCCCCCTCCGCAACCAGGGGAGAGGGCACTATCCCCTGAGGGGGGGGGTCTTCCATCCTGGGTATTGGGGTGGAGGGAGGAGCTCCAGCCCATAACCCCTCACCTAGGGGAGAGGACAATCCCCAGTCTGGTAGAAGTAGAGGACTTTCCCCCTTTTGGGTGGATGCCCCACTAACCTGGGTGTGGGTGGGGGAGCTCCCCATCCGCACCCAGGGGAGTGGGCTCTCCCGACTCCAGGGGAAGGCCTCTCTAACTTGGGTGTAGGGGGGAGTTCCCGAGTTTACCCAGGGCACAGGGGAACTCCCCTCTCCAGGGGTGAGGAGCCTCTAACCTGGGTGTCCAGGGGAGCTCCCTTGTCCACCCACCACAGAGGGGCACTCCCCACTCTAGTCCTGACCTTAACCCTCCTGGGGGAGCACTCTGGAAGCTGGGTGTTGGAGGAGGGGGTTGAGCTCCCCCTCCAACCCTCACCCAGGGCAGAGGGCACTCCCCCCTTCCCAGGGGAGGCTTCACCAACCTGGGTGTCAGGGTGGGGGGTGGAGCTCCCGCCCACACTCAGGACCTATGGGAGAGGGCATTCCACCCTAGGGGGGGGAAGCCCCTCTGAGCTGGATGTCAGGGCGGGTGGGAGGTCCAATCAGCACCCAGGAGAGAGGGCATTCCCTCTTGGGGTGGAGGCCCCTGTAACCTGTGTTTGGGGGGCAGGGAGCTCCCCTCCACAGCTGGGGAAGAGGGCTCTCCCGACTCAAGGAGGGAGGCCCCACTAACCTGGGTGTGTGGGGGGGAGCTCCCCGGTCTGCACACAAGGGAGAGGGCAATAACCCCTGGGGGGGTGAGGCCTCTCCATCCTGGGTGTTGGGGTGGGGGGAAGAGCTTCCTCGCCTAACCCCTCACCTAGGGGTGAGGGCACTCGCCAGTCTGGTAGAGGTAGAGGACATTCCCCCCTCTGGGGTTGTTGCCCCACTAACCTGGGTGTGGGTCGGGGAGCTCCCCCTCAGCACCCAGGGGAGAGGGCTTCCTGACTCCAGGGGAAGGCCCCCTCTAACTTGGGTGTTGGAGGGGAGCTCCCCACCTACACACCCAGCGGAGAGGGCACTCCCCCCTCCAGGGGCTAGTCCCCTCTAACCTGGGTGTCCAGGGGAGTTCCCCAGTGCACCCAGGGCACAGGGGAACTCCACTCTCCAGGGGGGAGGAACCTCTAACCTGGGTGTCTGGGGGAGCTCCCTTGTGCACCCACCACAGAGGTGCACTCCCCACTCTAACCCTAACCTTAACCCTCCTTTGGGAGGCCTCTGGAAGCTGGGTGTTGGAGTAGGGGGTTGAGCTCCCCCTCCACCCCTCACCCTAGGCAGAGGGCACTCCAACCTCCACAGGGGTGGCTTCACCCACTTGGGTGTAGGGGTGGTGGGTGGAGCTCCCGCCCTCACTCCACACCTAGGGGAGAGGGCACTCCACCCTAGGGGGGGAGGCCTCTCCAACCTGGGTGTGAGGGTGGGTGGGAGCTCCACCTCAGCACCCAGGGGAGAGGGCATTCCCTCTTGGGGTGGAGGCCCCTGTAACCTGCGTTTGGGGGGGGGAGCTCCCCCTCCACAGCTGGGAAATAGGGCTCTCCCGACTCAAGGAGGGAGGCCCCACTAACCTGGGTGTGGGTGGGGGAGCTCCCCCTCAGCACCCAGGGGAGAGGGCTCTCCTGACTCCAGGGGAAGGCCCCTCTAACTTGGGTGTTGGAGGGGAGCTCCCCCCCTCCACTCCCAGGGGAGAGGGCACTCCCTCCTCCAGGGGCTAGTCCCCTCTAACCTGGGTGTCCAGGGGAGTTCCCCAGTGCACCCAGGGCACTGGGGAACTCCTGTCTCCAAGGAGGCGGAGACTCTAACCTGGGTGTCCAGGGGAGCTGCCTTGTGCACCTACCGAAGAGGGGCACTCCCCACTCTAAACCTATCCTTAACCCTCCTTGTGGAGGACTGTGGAAGCTGGGTTTTGGAGTAGGGGGTTGAGCTCCCCCTCCACCCCTCACCAAGGGCAGAGGGCACTACCCCCTCAGCAGGGAAGCCTTCACCTACCTGGGTGTCAGGGTGGGGTGTGGAGCCTCCGACCCCACTCCGCACCTAGGGGAGAGGGCACTCCACTCTAGGGGGGGAGGCCTCTCGGACCTGAGTGTGAGGGGGGGTGGGAGGTCCACCTAAGCACCCAGGAGAGAGGGCATTCTCTCTTGGGGTGGAGGCCCCTGTAACCTGCATTTGGGTGGGGAGCTCCCCTCCACAGCTGGGGAAGAGGGCTATACAGACTCAAGGAGGGAGGCCCCATTAACCTGGGTGTGTGGGGGGAGTTCCCCCCTCTGCACACAAGGGAGAGGGCAATACCCCCTGGGGGGGTGAGGCATCTCCATCCTGGGTGTTGGGGTGGGGGGAGGAGATCCCGCCCCTAACCCCTCACCTAGGGGAGAGGGCACTCCCCAGTCTGGTAGAGGTAGAGGACATTCCCTCTCTGGGATTGATGCCCCACTAACCTGGGTGTGGGTGGGGGAGCTCCACCTCGGCACCCAGGGGAGAGGGCTCTCCTGACTCCAGGGGAAGGCCCCTCTAACTTGGGTGTTGGAGGGGAGCTCCCCCCACTCCACACCCATGGGAGAGGGCACTCCCCCCTCCAGGGGCGAGTCCCCTCTAACCTGGGTGTCCAGGGGAGTTCCCCAGTGCACTGGGGGCACAGGGGACTCCCCTCTCCAGGGCGGAGGAGCCTCTAACCTGGGTGTCTGGGGGAGCTCCCTTGTGCACCCACCACAGAGGTGCACTCCCCACTCTAAACCTAACCTTAAACCTCCTGGGGGAGGCCTCTGGAAGCTGGGTGTTGGAGTAGGTGGTTGAGCTCCCCCTCCACCCCTCACCCAGGGCAGAGAGCACTCCAACCTCCACAGGGGTGGCTTCAACAACTTGGGTGTAGGGGTGGGGGTTGGAGCTCCTGCCCTCACTCCACACCTAGGGGAGAGGGCACTCCACCCTAGGGGGGGAGGCCTCTCAGACCTGGGTGTGAGTGGTGGTGGGAGCTCCACCACAGCACCCAGGAGAGAGGGCATTCCCTCCTGGGGTGGAGGCCCCTCTAACCTTGGTTTGGGGGTGGGAGCTCCCCTCCACACCTGGGGAAGAGGGCTCTCCCGAATCAAAGGGGGAGTCCCACTAACCTGGGTGTGTGGGGGGGAGCTCCCCCCTCTGCACACAAGGGAGAGGGCAATACCCCCTAGGGGGGTGAGGGCTCTCCATCCTGGGTGTTGAGGTGGGGGGAGGAGCTCCCGCCCCTAACCCCTCACCTAGGGGAGAGGGCACTCCCCAGTCTGGTAGAGGTAGAGGACATTCCCCCCTCTGGGGTGGATGCCCTACTAACCTGGGTGTGGGTGGGGGAGCTCCCCCTCCGCACCCAGGGGAGAGGGCTCTCCCAACTCCAGGGAAAGGCCCCTCTAACTTGGGTGTTGGAGGGGAGCTCCCCCCCTCAGCACCCAGGGGAGAGGGCACTCCCCCCTCCAGGGGCTAGTCCCCTCTAACCTGGGTGTTGTGGGCAGTTCCCCAGTGCACCCAGGGCACAAGGGAACTCCCCCCTCCAGGGGGGAGGAGCCTCTAACCTGGGTGTCTGGGGGAGCTCCTTTGTGCACCCACTACAGAGGGGCACTCCCCACTGCAGTCCTGACCTTAACACTCCTGGGGGAGGCCTCTGTAAGCTGGGTGTTGGAGAGGAGGTTGCGCTCCCCCTCCACCCCTCACCCAGGGCAGAGGGCACTCCCCCCTATGCAGGGGAGGCTTCACCGACCTGGGTGTCAGGGTGGGTGGTGGAGCTCCCGCCCCCACTCTGCATCTAGGGGAGAGGGCACTACACACTAGGGGGTAGGCCCCTCCGACCTGGGTGTGAGGGGGGTGGGAGCTCCCCCCTCCGCATCCTGGTAGTGGCCTCTCCATCCTGGGGGTTGGGGAGGGGGGAGGAGCTCCGGACCCTAACCGCTCACATAGGGTAGAGGGCACTCCCCAGTCTGGTAGAGGTAGAGGACATTCCCCCCTCTGGGGTGGATGCCACACTAACCTGGGTGTGGTTTGGGGAGGTCCGCCTCAGCACCCAGGGGAGAGGGCTCTGCAGACTCCAGGGGAAGGCCCCTCTAACTTGGGTGTTGGAGGAGAGCTCCACCCCCTCCACACCCAGGGGAGAGGGCACTCCCCCTTCCAGGGGCTAGTCCCCTCTAACCTGGGTGTCCAGGGTAGTTCCCCAGTGCAACCAGGGCACAGGGGAACTCCTGATTCCAAGGAGGCGGAGTCTCTAACCTGGGTGTCCAGGGGAGCTGCCTTGTGCACCTACCACAGAGGGGCACTCCCCACACTAACCCTAACCTTAACCCTCTTTGGGGAGGACTCTGGAATCTGGGTGTTGGAGTAGGCGGTTGAGATCCCCCCCCCTCACCCAGGGCTGAGGGCACTCCCAACTCCGCAGGGAAAGCTTCACCAACCTGGCTGTCAGGGTGGGGGTGGAGCTCCCGCCCCCACTGGGCACCTAGGGGAGAGTGCACTCCACCCTGGGGGGGTGGCCCCTCCGACCTGTTTGTGAGGGGGGGTGGGAGCTCCACCTCAGCACCCAATAGAGAGGGCATTCCCTCCTGGGGTGGAGGCCCCTCTAACCTCGGTTTTGGGGGGGAGCTCCCCTCCACACCTGGGGAAGAGGGCTCTCCAGTCTAAGGGCGGAGGCCCTTCTAACCCGGGTGTGTGGGGGAGCTCCCGCCTCCATACCCAGGGGAGAGGGCACTACCCCCTGGGGGGGTGAGGCCTCTCCATGCTGGGTGTTGTGGTGGGGGGAGGAACTCCCGCCCCTAACCCCTCACCTAAGGGAGAGGGCACTCCCCAGTCTGGTAGAGGTAGAGGACATTCCCCCTTCTGGGGTGGATGCCCCACTAACCTGGGTGTGGGTGGGGGAGCTCCCCCTCCGCTCCCAGGGGAGAGGGCTCTCCCGACGCCTGGGGAAGGCCCCTCTAACTTGGGTGTTGGAGGGGATTCCCCCCCCTCCACACCCAGGGGAGAGGGCAGTCCCCCCTCCAGGGGCTAGTCCCCTCTAACCTGGGTGTTGTGGGCAGTTCCCCAGTGCACCCAGGGCACAGGGGAACTCCCCTCTCCAGGGGGGAGGAGCCTCTAACCTGGGTGGCTGGGGGAGCTCCCTTGTGCACCCACCACAGAGGGGCACTCCAACTCTAACCCTAACCTTAACCCTCCTGGGGGGGGGAGGCCTCTGGAAGCTGGGTGTTGGAGTAGGGGGTGGAGCTCCCCCTCCACCCCTCACCCAGGGCACAGGGCACTCCCCCCTCCGCAGGGGTGGCTTCACCAACTTGGGTGTAGTGGTGGGGGGTGGAGCTCTCGCCCCCACTCCGCACCTAGGGGAGAGTGCACTCCACCCTAGGGGTGGTGGCCCCTCCGACCTGGGTGTGAGGGTGGGTGGGAGCTCCACCTCAGCACACAGTAGAGAGGGCATTCCCTCCTGGGGCGGAAGCCCCTCTAAGCTCGGTTTGGGGGGGAGCTCCCCTCCACACCTGGGGAAGAGGGCTCTCCCGACTCAAGGGGGGAGGCCCCTCTCACCTGGGTGTGTGGGAGGGAGCTGCCCCCTCCGCAACCAGGGGAGAGGGCACTATCCCCTGGGGGGGGGCTTCCATCCTGGGTATTGCTGTGGAGGGAGGAGCTCCCGCCCATAACCCCTCACCTAGGGGAGAGGACAATCCCCAGTCTGGTAGAAGTAGAGGACTTTCCCCCTTCTGTGTGGATGCCCCACTAACCTGGGTGTGGATGGGGGAGCTCCCCATCCCCACCCAGGGGAGTGGGCTCTCCTGACTCCAGGGGAAGGCCCCTCTAACTTGGGTGTTGGAGGGGAGCTCCCCCCCCTCCACTCCCAGGGGAGAGGGCACTCCCTCCTCCAGGGGCTAGTCCCCTCTAACCTGGGTGTCCAGGGGAGTTCCCTAGTGCACCCAGGGCACAGGGGACTATCCTCTCCAGGGGGGAGGAGCCTCTAACCTGGGTGTCCAGGGGAGCTCCCTTGTTCACCCACAACAGAGGGGCACTCCCCACACTAGTCCTGACCTTAACCCTCCTGGGGGAGGCCTCTGGAAGCTGGGTGTTGCAGTAGGGGGTTGAGCTCTCCCTCCACCCCTCACCCAGGGCAGAGGGCACTCCCCCCTTCCCAGGGGAGGCTTCACCAACCTGGGTGTCAAGGTGGGGGGTGGAGCTCCCGCCCCCACTCAGGACCTATGGGAGAGGGCACTCCACCCTAGGGGGGAAGCCCCTCTGAGCTGGATGTGAGGGGGGGTGGGAGGTCCAATCAGCACCCAGGAGAGAGGGCATTCCCTCCTGGCGTGGAGGCCCCTGTAACCTCGGTTTGGGGGGAGAGCTCCCCTACCACCTGGTAACAGGGCTCTCCCGACTCAAGGGGGGAGGCCCCGGCTCTAACCTGGGTGTGGGGGGGAGCTCCCGCCTCCCCACCCAGGGAAGAGGGCACTACCCCCTGGGGGGATGAGGCCTCTCCTTGCTGGGTGTTTGGGTGGGGGGAGGAGCTCCCGCCCCTAACCCCTCACCTAGGGGAGAGGGCACTCCCCAGTCTCGTAGAGGTAGAGGACATTCCCCCATCTGGGGTGGATGCCCCACTAACCTGGGTGTGGTTGGGGGAGCTCCCCTCAGCACCCAGGGGAGAGGGCACTCCTCCCTCCAGGGGCTAGTCCCCTCTAACCTGGGTGTCCAGGGGAGTTCCCCAGTTCACCCAGGGCACAGGGGAACTCCTGTCTCCAAGGAGGCGGAGACTCTAACCTGGGTGTCCAGGGGAGCTGCCTTGTGCACGTACCACAGAGGGGGACTCCCCACTCTAACCCTAACCTTAACCCTCCTGGGGGAGGCCTCTGGAAGCTGGGTGTTGGAGTAGGCGGTTGAGTTCCCCCTCCACCCCTCACCCAGGGCAGAGGGCACTCCCCCCTCCACAGGGGAAGCTTCACCAACCTGGCTGTCAGGGTCAGGGCTGGAGCACCCGCCCCCACTGGGCACCTAGGGGAGAGTGCACTCCACCCTAGGGGGGGAGGCCTCTCGGACCTGGGTGCGAGGGGGGGTGGAAGGTCCACCTAAGCACCCAGGAGAGAGGGCATTCCCTCCTGGTGTGGAGGCCCCTGTAACCTGCATTTGGGGGGGGAGCTCCCCTCCACACCTGGGGAAGAGCTCCCCGACTCAAGGGGGGAGGCCCCACTAACCTGGGTGTGTGGGGGGAGCTCACCCCTCTGCACACAAGGGAGAGGGCAATACCCCCTGGGGGGGTGAGGCCTCTCCATGCTGGGTATTGTAGTGGGGGGAGGAGCTCCCGCCCCTAAACCCTCACCTAGGGGAGAGGGCACTCCCCAGTCTGGTACAGGTAGAGGACATTCCCCCTTCTGGGGTGGATGCCCCACTAACCTGGGTGTGGGTGGGGGAGCTCCCCCTCCGCACCCAGGGGAGAGGGCTCTCCTGACACCAGGGGAAGGCCCCTCTAACTTGGGTTTTGGAGGGGAGCTCCCCCCTCTCCACACCAAGGGGAGAGGGCACTCCCCCCTCCAGGGGCTAGTCCCCTCTAACCTGGGTGTCCAGGGGAGTTCCCTAGTGCACCCAGGACACAGGGGAACTCCTGTCTCCATGTAGGCAGAGCCTCTAACCTGGGTGTCCAGGGGAGCTGCCTTGTGCACCTACCACAGAGGGGCACTCCCCACACTAAACCTAACCTTAACCCTCCTTGTGGAGGACTGTGGAAGCTGGGAGTTGGAGAAAGGGGTTGAGCTCCCCCTCCACCCCTCACCCAGGGCAGAGGGCACTCCCCCCTCTGCAGGGGAAGCTTCACCAACCTGGGTGTCAGGGTGGGGGTTGGAGCTCCCGCCACCACTGGGCACCTAGGGGAGAGGGCACTCCACCCTAGGGGGGGGGTGGCCTCTCCGACCTGTTTGTGAGGGGTGGGAGCTCCACCTCAGCACCCAGTAGAGAGTGCATTCCCTCCTGTGGTGGAGGCCCCTTTTACCTCGGTTTGGGGGGGGAGCTCCCCTCCACACTTGGGCAGAAGGCTCTCGCATCTCAAGGGGGGAGGCCCCTCTAACCTGGGTGTGTGAGGGGGAGCTCCTGCCTCCGTACCCAGGGGAGAGGGCACCACCCCCTGGGGGGGTGAGGCCTCTCCATGCTGGGTGTTGGGGTGGGGGGAGGAGCTCCCGCCCCTAACCCCTCACCTAGGGGAGAGGGAACTCCCCAGTCTGGTAGAGGTAGAGGACATTCCCCCTTCTGGGGTGGATGCCCCACTAACCTGGGTGTGGGTGGGGGAGCTCCCCCTCCGCTCCCAGGGGAGAGGGCTCTCCCGACTCCAGGGGAAGGCCCCTCTAACTTGGGTGTTGGAGGGGAGCTCCCCCCCCTTCCACACCCAGGGGAGAGGGCACACCCCCCTCCAGGTGCTAGTCCCCTCTAAGCTGTTTGTCTGGGGGAGTTCCCCAGTGCACCCAGGGCACAGGGGAACTCCCCTCTCCAGGGAGGAGGAGCCTCTAACCTGGGTGGCTGGGGGAGCTCCCTTGTGCACCCACCACAAAGGTGCACTCCCCACTCTATTCCTGACCTTAACCCTCCTGGGGGAGGACTCTGGAAGCTGGGTGTTGGAGTAGGGGGTTGAGCTCCCCCCTCCACCCCTCTCCCAGGGCAGAGGTCACTCCCCCCTCCGCAGGGGAAGCTTCACCATCCTGGGTGTCAGGGTGGGGGGTGGAGCTCCCAGCCCCACTGGGCACCTAGGGGAGAGTGCACTCCACCCTAGGGGGGGTGGCCGCTCCGACCAGGGTGTGAGGGGGTTGGGAGCTCCACCTCAGCACCCAATAGAGAGGGCATTCCCTCCTGGGGTGGAGGCCCATCTAACCTTGGTTTCGGGGGGAGCTCCCCTCCCCACCTGGGGAAGAGGGCTCTCCCGTCTAAGGGGGGAGGCCCTTCTAACCCGGGTGTGTGTGGGGGATCTCCCGCCTCCATACCCATGGGAGAGGGCACTACCCCCTGGGGGGGTGAGGCCTCTCCATGCTGGGTGTTGTGGTAGGGGGAGGAGCTCCCGCCCCTAACCCCTCACCTAGGGGAGAGGGCACTCCCCAGTCTGGTAGAGGTAGAGGACATTCCCCCCTCTGGGGTGGATGCCCCACTAACCTGGGTGTGGGTGGGGGAGCTCCCCCTCAGCACCCAGGGGAGAGGGCTCTCCGGACTCCAGGGGAAGGCCCCTCTTACTTGGGTGTTGGAGGGGAGCTCCCCCCCCTTCCACACCCAGGGGAGAGGGCACACCCCCCTCCAGGTGCTAGTCCCCTCTAAGCTGTTTGTCTGGGGGAGTTCCCCAGTGCACCCAGGGCACAGGGGAACTCCCCTCTCCAGGGGGGAGGAGCCTCTAACCTGGGTGGCTGGGGGAGCTCCCTTGTGCACCCACCACAGAGGGGCACTCCCCACTCTAACCCTAACCTTAACCCTCCTGGGGGGGGAGGACTCTGGAAGCTGGGTGTTGGAGTAGGGGGTTGAGCTCCCCCTCCACCCCTCTCCCAGGGCAGAGGTCACTCCCCCCTCTGCAGGGGAAGCTTCACCATCCTGGGTGTCAGGGTGGGGGGTGGAGCTCCCAGGCCCACTCAGCACCTAGGGGAGAGTGCACTCCACCCTAGGGGGGGTGGCCGCTCCGACCAGGGTGTGAGGGGGGTTGGGAGCTCCACCTCAGCACCCAATAGAGAGGGCATTCCCTCCTGGGGTGGAGGCCCCTCTAACCTCGGTTTCGGGGGGGAGCTCCCCTCCACACCTGGGGAAAAGGGCTCTCCCGTCTAAGGGGGGAGGCCCTTCTAACAGGGTGTGTGTGGGGGAGGTCCCGCCTCCATACCCAGGGGAGAGGGCACTACCCCCTGGGGGGGTGAGTCCTCTCCATGCTGGGTGTTGTGGTGGGGGGAGGAGCTCCCGCCCCTAACCCCTCACCTAGGGGAGAGGGCACTCCCCAGTCTGGTAGAGGTAGAGGACATTCCCCCATCTGGGGTGGATGCCCCACTAACCTGGGTGTGGTTGGGGGAGCTCCCCCTCAGCACCCAGGGGAGAGGGCACTCCCCCCTCCAGGGGCTAGTCCCCTCTAACCTGGGTGTCCAGGGGAGTTCCCCAGTTCACCCAGGGCACAGGGGAACTCCTGTCTCCAAGGAGGGGGAGACTCTAACCTGGGTGTCCAGGGGAGCTGCCTTGTGCACCTACCACAGAGGGGGACTCCCCACTCTAACCCTAACCTTAACCCTCCTTGGGGAGGCCTCTGGAAGCTGGGTGTTGGAGTAGGCGGTTGAGCTCCCCCTCCACCCCTCACCCAGGGCAGAGGGCACTCCCCCCTCCACAGGGGAAGCTTCACCAACCTGACTGTCAGGGTGGGGGGTGGAGCTCCCGCCCCCACTGGGCACCTAGGGGAGAGTGCACTCCACCCTAAGGGGGGAGGCCTCTCGGACCTGGGTGCGAGGGGGGGTGGGAGGTCCACCTAAGCACCCAGGAGAGAGGGCATTCCCTCTTGGTGTGGAGGCCCCTGTAACCTGCATTTGGGGGGGGAGCTCCCCTCCACACCTGGGGAAGAGGGCTCCCCCGACTCAAGGGGGGAGGCCCCACTAACCTGGGTGTGTGTGGGGAGCTCACCCCTCTGCACACAAGGGAGAGGGCAATACCCCCTGGGGGAGTGAGGCCTCTCTATGCTGGGTGTTGTGGTGGGGGGAGGAGCTCCCGCCCCTAACCCCTCACGTAGGGGAGAGGGCACTCCCCAGTCTGGTAGAGGTAGAGGACATTCCCCCTTCTGGGATGGATGCCCCACTAACCTGGGTGTGGGTGGGGGAGCTCCCCTCCAACACCCAAGTTAGAGGGGCTAGTCCCCTCTAACCTGGGTGTCCAGGGGAGTTCCCTAGTGCACCCAGGACACAGGGGAACTCCTGTCTCCATGTAGGCGGAGCCTCTAACCTGGGTGTCCAGGGGAGCTGCCTTGTGCACCCACCACAGAGGGGCACTCCCCACACTAAACCTAACCTTAACCCTCCTTGTGGAGGACTGTGGAAGCTGGGAGTTGGAGAAGGGGGTTGAGCTCCCCCTCCACCCCTCACCCAGGGCAGAGGGCACTCCCCCCTCTGCAGGGGAAGCTTCACCAACCTGGGTGTCAGGGTGGGGGTTGGAGCTCCCGCCACCACTGGGCACCTAGGGGAGAGGGCACTCCACCCTAGGGGGAGATGGCCTCTCCGACCTGTTTGTGAGGGGTGGGAGCTCCACCTCAGCACCCAGTAAAGAGTGCATTTCCTCCTGGGGTGTGAGTCCTCTCCATGCTGGGTGTTGGGGTGGGGGGAGGAGCTCCCGCCCCTAACCCCTCACCTAGGGGAGAGGGCACTCCCCAGTCTGGTAGAGGTAGAGGACATTCCCCCCTCTGGGGTGGATGCCCCACTAACCTGGGTGTGGGTGGGGGAGCTCCCCCTCAGCACCCAGGGGAGAGGGCTCTCCGGACTCCAGGGGAAGGCCCCTCTAACTTGGGTGTTGGAGGGGAGCTCCCCCCCCTTCCACACCCAGGGGAGAGGGCACACCCCCCTCCAGGTGCTAGTCCCCTCTAAGCTGTTTGTCCGGGGGAGTTCCCCAGTGCACCCAGGGCACAGGGGAACTCCCCTCTCCAGGGGGGAGGAGCCTCTAACCTGGGTGGCTGGGGGAGCTCACTTGTGCACCCACCACAGAGGGGCACTCCCCACTCTAACCCTAACCTTAACCCTCCTGGGGGGGGGAGGACTCTGGAAGCTGGGTGTTGGAGTAGGGGGTTGAGCTCCCCCTCCAACCCTCTCCCAGGGCAGAGGTCACTCCCCCCTCCGCAGGGGAAGCTTCACCATCCTGGGTGTCAGGGTGGGGGGTGGAGCTCCCAGCCCCACTGGGCACCTAGGGGAGAGTGCACTCCACCCTAGGGGGGGTGGCCGCTCCGACCATGGTGTGAGGGGGGGTGGGAGCTCCACCTCAGCACCCAGTAGAGAGTGCATACCCTCCTGGGGTGGAGGCCCCTCTAACCTCGGTTTCGGGGGGTAGCTCCCCTCCACACCTGGGGAAGAGGGCTCTCCCGTCTAAGGGGGGAGGCCCTTCTAACAGGGTGTGTGTGGGGGAGCTCCCGCCTCCATACCCAGGGGAGAGGGCACTACCCCCTGGGGGGGTGAGTCCTCTCCATGCTGGGTGTTGGGGTGGGGGGAGGAGCTCCCGCCCCTAACCCCTCACCTAGGGGAGAGGGCACTCCCCAGTCTGGTAGAGGTAGAGGATATTCCCCCTTCTGGGGTGGATGCCCCACTAACCTGGGTGTGGGTGGGGGAGCTCCCCCTCCGCTCCCAGGGGAGAGGGCTCTCCCGACTCCAGGGGAAGGCCCCTCTAACTTGGGTGTTGGAGGGGAGCCCCCCTCCACACCCAGGGGAGAGGGCAGTCCCCCCTCCAGGGGCTAGTCCCCTCTAACCTGGGTGTTGTGGGCAGTTCCCCAGTGCACCCAGGGCACAGGGGAACTCCCCTCTCCAGGGGGGAGGAGCCTCTAACCTGGGTGGCTGGGGGAGCTCCCTTGTGCACCCACCACAGAGGGGCACTCCCCACTCTAACCCTAACCTTAACCCTCCTGGGGGGGAGGCCTCTGGAAGCTGGGTGTTGGAGTAGGGGGTTGAGCTCCCCCTCCACCCCTCACCCAGGGCAGAGGGCACTCCCCCCTCCGCAGGGGTGGCTTCACCAAATTGGGTGTAGGGGTGGGGGGTGCAGCTCTCGCCCCCATTTTGCACCTAGGGGAGAGTGCACTCCACCCTAGGGGTGGCGGCCCCTCCGTCCTGGGTGTGAGGTGGGGTGGAAGCTCCACCTCAGCACCCAGTAGAGAGGGCATTCCCTCCTGGAGTGGAAGCCCCTCTAAGCTCGGTTTGAGGGGGAGCTCCCCTCCACACCTGGGGAAGAGGGCTCTCCCGAGTCAAGGGGGGAGGCCCCTCTCACCTGAGTGTGTGGGAGGTAGCTGCCCCCTCCGCAACCAGGGGAGAGGGCACTATCCCCTGGGGGGGGGCTTCCATCCTGGGTATTGGGGTGGAGGGAGGAGCTCCCGCCCATAACCCCTCACCTAGGGGAGAGGACAATCCCCAGTCTGGTAGAAGTAGAGGACTTTCCCCCTTCTGGGTGGATGCCCCACTAACCTGGGTGTGGGTGGGGGAGCTCCCCATCCGCACCCAGGGGAGTGGTCTCTCCTGACTCCAGGGGAAGGCCCCTCTAACTTGGGTGTTGGAGGGGAGCTCCCCCCTCTCCACACCAAGGGGAGAGGGCACTCCCCCCTCCAGGGGCTAGTCCCCTCTAACCTGGGTGTCCAGGGGAGTTCCCTAGTGCACCCAGGACACAGGGGAACTCCTGTCTCCATGTAGGCGGAGCCTCTAACCTGGGTGTCCAGGGGAGCTGCCTTGTGCACCTACCGCAGAGGGGCACTCCCCACACTAAACCTACCCTTAACCCTCCTTGTGGAGGACTGTGGAAGCTGGGAGTTGGAGAAGGGGGTTGAGCTCCCCCTCCACCCCTCACCCAGGGCAGAGGGCACTCCCCCCTCTGCAGGGGAAGCTTCACCAACCTGGGTGTCAGGGTGGGGGTTGGAGCTCCCGCCACCACTGGGCACTTAGGAGAGAGGGCACTCCACCCTAGGGGGGGGTGGCCTCTCCGACCTGTTTGTGAGGGGTGGGAGCTCCACCTCAGCACCCAGTAGAGAGTGCATTCCCTCCTGTGGTGGAGGCCCCTTTAACCTCGGTTTGGGGGGGAGCTCCCCTGCACACCTGGGCAGAAAGCTCTCCCATCTCAAGGGGGGAGGCCCCTCTAACCTGAGTGTATGAGGGGGAGCTCCCGCCTCCATACCCAGGGGAGAGGGCACTACCCCCTGGGGGGGTGATTCCTCTCCATGCTGGGTGTTGTGGTGGGGGGAGGAGCTCCCGCCCCTAACCCCTCACCTAGGGGAGAGGGCACTCCCCAGTCTGGTAGAGGTAGAGGACATTCCCCCTTCTGGGGTGGATGCCCCACTAACCTGGGTGTGGGTGGGGGAGCTCCCCCTCCGCTCCCAGGGGAGAGGGCTCTCCCGACTCCAGGGGAAGGCCCCTCTAACTTGGGTGTTGGAGGGGAGCCCCCCCCTCCACACCCAGGGGAGAGGGCAGTCCCCCCTCCAGGGGCTAGTCCCCTCTAACCTGGGTGTTGTGGGCAGTTCCCCAGTGCACCCAGGGCACAGGGGAACTCCCCTCTCCATGGGGGAGGAGCCTCTAACCTGGGTGGCTGGGGGAGCTCCCTTGTGCACCCACCACAGAGGGGCACTCCCCACTCTAACCCTAACCTTAACCCTCCTGGGGGGGGAGGCCTCTGGAAGCTGGGTGTTGGAGTAGGGGGTTGAGCTCCCCCTCCACCCCTCTCCCAGGGCAGAGGGCACTCCCCCCTCCGCAGGGGTGGCTTCACCAAATTGGGTGTAGGGGTGGGGGGTGGAGCTCTCACCCCCACTCCGCACCTAGGGGAGAGTGCACTCCACCCTAGGGGTGGTGGCCCCTCCGACCTGGGTGTGAGGGGGGGTGGGAGCTCCACCTCAGCACCCAGTAGAGAGGGCATTCCCTCCTGGGGTGGAAGCCCCTCTAAGCTGGGTTTGGGGGGGAGCTCCCCTCCACACCTGGGGAAGAGGGCTCTCCCGACTCAAGGGGGGAGGCCCCTCTCACCTGGGTGTGTGGGAGGGAGCTGCCCCCTCCACAACCAGGGGAGAGGGCACTATCCCATGGGGGGGGGGCTTCCATCCTGGGTACTGGGGTGGAGGGAGGAGCTCCCGCCCATAACCCCTCACCTAGGGGAGAGGACAATCCCCAGTCTGGTAGAAGTAGAGGACTTTCCCCCTTCTGGGTGGATGCCCCACTAACCTGGGTGTGGGTGGGGGAGCTCCCCATCCGCACCCAGGGGAGTGGGCTCTCCTGACTCCAGGGGAAGGCCCCTCTAACTTGGGTGTTGGAGGGGAGCTCCCCCCCCTCCACACCCAGGGGAGAGGGCACTCCCCCCTCCAGGGGCTAGTCCCCTCTAACCTGGGTGTAGGGGGGAGTTCCCCAGTGCACCCAGGGCACAGGGGAACTCCCCTCTCCAGGGGGGAGGAGCCTCTAACCTGGGTGTCCAGGGGAGCTCCCTTGTGCACCCACAACAGAGGGGCACTCCCCACACTAGTCCTGACCTTAACCCTCCTGGGGGAGGCCTCTGGAAGCTGGGTGTTGGAGTAGGGGGTTGAGCTCTCCCTCCACCCCTCACCCAGGGCAGAGGGCACTCCCCCCTTCCCAGGGGAGGCTTCACCAACCTGGGTGTCAGGGTGGGGGGTGGAGCTCCCGCCCCCACTCAGGACCTATGGGAGAGGGCACTCCACCGTAGGGGGGAAGCCCCTCTGAGCTGGATGTGAGGGGGGGTGGGAGGTCCAATCAGCACCCAGGAGAGGGCATTCCCTCCTGGCGTGGAGGCCCCTGTAACCTCGGTTTAAGGGGGGGGAGCTCCCCTACCACCTGGTAAGAGGGCTCTCCCGACTCTAGGGGGGAAGCCCCACTAACCTGGGTGTGTGAGGGGGAGCTCCCGCCTCCCCACCCAGGGAAGAGGGCACTACCCCCTGGGGGGATGAGGCCTCTCCTTGCTGGGTGTTTGGGTGGGGGGAGGAGCTCCCGCCCCTAACCCCTCACCTAGGGGAGAGGGCACTCCCCAGTCTGGTAGAGGTAGAGGACATTCCCCCATCTGGGGTGGATGCCCCACTAACCTGGGTGTGGTTGGGGGAGCTCCCCCTCAGCACCCAGGGGAGTGCTTAACAAGATTAAGGAACAGATCATTCTAAACAACTTAATGTTAAAAAATAAATAATGTTAAAAAATAAATAAATAAAAGATACCACCCCTCATGATCACATATCTTATATTTAAAAAGAAAAATTAGGGCTGGGGTTGTGGCTTAGTGGCAGAGCGCTTGGCTAGCATGCATAAATAAAATAAAGGTGTTGTGTTCATCTACAACTAAAAATTACTTAAGAAAAAAACATTAAACTAATATTCACCATGCTAACCAAAACCTGTTATTTAAAATTAAATAAGAATCAACTTCAAAAAGTCCTAAAATAGGGCTGGGGATGTAGCTCAAGCGGTAGTGCACTCGCCTGGCATGCGTGCGGCCCGGGTTGGATCCTCAGCACCATATACAAAGATGTTGTGTCCACCAGAAACTAAAAAAATAAATATTAAAAAAAAAGTCCTAAAATAACTCCTTTGGATTAAACCTATGCAGAGACTAGATATCAGATATATTCTCAAGCAGCCACCAAATGATGAAGTCAAGGGAAGTCACCACACAGAATATAATATTTTTAATCTAAATTATACCATAAATACTATTCACAAAAAGAATTTCTCAGGTAAACCAAAGACTTAAAGGCCAAAAAGATAACAGTGATTTCTCCTTTCAAGAACACAAAAAGATCTTGAAGTCATCACTCCACCTTCAAAACAAGAAAAGGCTGAACAAATTGAAAATCACCAGCTCTTCTTAGGGCCATGAGAAAATTGAGATCCCAGGACAAACTGCTGCACCAGAAACTGGAAACAAAGTCCTATACCTGTGTCTGCTGCACCAGTCCCAGCAGGATCTCTAAGCTGCCATTGATGTGCTACTGCAGGATCAGCGTGGGCTGGGTGAAGACTTAGAAACTCCAAAAGTCCAGTGTGAAGAGGACTGCCATCCTTTGAGTTCCCAGGAACTCAGCCAGGTTCTCAGGGTAAGGATATGGGGATGAGGGGAGTGTCCCTTCATTCTTCCTGCAGGGGCAGGAGGAAATAACCATTTTGAATATGCCCAGAGCTTCATGTTAGCCTTATGAATGGTCTGCCCTCAAGGAAAACAATTTTTACTCACAGCCCAACCTATTTGGGGATTACAAGAGCCTAACCAATTGAGGGAAAAGGAAACGTACAACTCCAGCTCCCTTCCAGTCTTCATTACCTAAGGAAGGAGAAAAAAAGCTGAGCAGCATTAGTGAAGGTCACAGCCCAGAGGCACAAGCTAAAATCCAAAAAAAAAAAAAAAAAAAAAAAAACCTGACAACATCAAATGCCCGGTAAGCATGTGGAGCAACAGGAACTTTCACTGACCACCGGTGAAAAAGCAAAATCATTTGCCACTTTGGAAGACCGTGGGATGGTCTTCCATACAAAAAACTTGGTTACATACTAACTTTGTAGTTCCACACAAAGTTAAACATAATCTTACAATACAATTCGGCAATCTCATTCTTTGGTATTTGCCCAGTGAGTTGAAAGTTTCTGTCCATTCTGATGATATAGAAGAAAAATTAACTCTAACTCTGTTTCCACTACACTCTTACTCAACAATAATCAACACAGAAGACTTTTGTGATTCCAATATACAGGGATTTCTCCCCACCCTCACGCAAGAGCAACTCTACAGCAGACAACAATTCAAGTGAATTGGGCATTCAAATCAATTCAGTTCAGACACCATCTACCTGGAGGTATTTATTCCACAGGTTGAGGGCTCAATCCCACCAGACTGCCCTCACTTTAGATGCCACTCACATGTCCAGGCCTCCAGAACTTCTGACCAACCAGCTACCAACTAAGGTGTAGACACATACATATACACACACCTTGTATACAAATACACCCACACCTTTGGGTTTGATTAATTTGCTAGAAGACCTCACAGAACTCGGAGAAGCACTTACTTGTTTATCAGTTTCTTATAAAGGATACACAAATAAATAGCCAGATAAAGAGACAGGACAAAGTCTGAACGGGTCCCAAGCACAGGCATTTCCAACCATGTGGAGTTGGGGTGTGCCACCCTCCTGGCACGTGATGAGTTCTAGTTTACATCCTATAAGTCTCTAGGTATTCAGCTGTCCCAAAGTTCCCTGAACCATGTCTTTTGGGATATTTATAAAGATTCCATTGCATGATCATGATTGAAGCATGAAAGACATGCAAAAACGTGACTGAACAAATCATCAATAGACTCATAGGGGAAACTAACAAGGCCTGTTGTGACTGTCTGTTCAGATCCTTCTTGACCTCTGAGTGCAGCATTCTTTCCTCACACGTATGGGACAGGATCTCTTCCAAAACACAGGTCTTATGTTCTATCATCAGACAAGATAGGTCAGAGAAATTCTTTATGGCCAACATGAAGAAAGGTGGGGAAAGAGTTTCCATGACACCATAGGGAAAAGAAATTCTAGTTTCTTTGGCCTGTCTTGAGAAGAAAAAGGAACAGGTAAAAGGGAAGCATGAGAAGTCCTGGGCAGAATAAAATTGTACTCTGTATGCTACAAGATAATGTTGAAGGACATAGAATTTCTGAGTATGGAAAGAAATCCACGTTCATGGATCAGAGAATTTAATATCCTTGGGATGATAATAACTCCCAAATTGATCTACATATTCAACACACTCTGAAAATTCTAGTTCTTGCTTTCCTGCAGAAATTGACAAGTTTATCATAAATTCACAAAAAAATCCAACTAATCCAGAATTACCAATCATGGAAAGAACAAAATTGGTGGACTTACAATTCCAAATTTTAAACTTACTACAAAGCTACAGTGATCAAGACAGTGTGGTACTAGTACAATGACAGACACACAGATCAATGAAACAGAACTGAACCCTTATATCTACTATGGTCAACTGATTTTCAACAAGAATGTTGAGACAATTCATTGAGGGAAAGAATAGCCTTTTTAACAAATGATACTTGAAAAACTGGATACCCATTTGAAAAAGAATGAAGTTCTTTCCTAAATTATACATAGAAATAAACTGTAATGAAGTCTAAAGCCAAATGTAACAGCTAAAACTATAACATACTTAGAAAAAAAAGTAAATATTCATGATCCTAAATTGGCAAGGCCTTCTTACATATCACATAAAAAATATTAATGATAGATCTGAGGTTGTAGCTCAGTGGTAGAGCACTTGCCTAGCAAGTGTAAAGCACTGGGTTTGATCTTCAGAACCACAAAAAAAATAAATAAAGGTATTGTGTCCATCTATAACTAAAAATGTTTTTTAAAAATACAAATAACAAAATTTTAAACATACATAATTTAACTTCAAAACAAGTAAGAACCTTTGTCCTACAATTAAAAAAGTGAAAAGATGACTCAAAGGAGAAAATATTTGCAAGTTTTATATCTGAGATGGGTCTTGTATCTAGAATATACAAATAATTCTTCCAACTCAATAATTATAATAAACCAACTTAAGAATGGACAAAGGATCTGAATAAACATTTCTCCAAAGAAAATACACAAATAATAAGCACATAAAAAAGATGTTCAACAGAATGAGTTATCAGGAAAATGCATACAAAAATGACAATGAGAGACCATGTCACACCCACTAGGATCATTATAATCCAAACCAAAATGACAAGTAAAATGAAGATATGAAGAAATCTCAACATTGATGACAGGAATGTGAAGTGGTTTCATAACTGTGGAAAACAGGTTGATAGTTCCTCTAAACAAAATATAGTGTTTCCATATGACCCAATGTGTCCACTCCTCCATATATGCCCAAGAGAAATGAAAATGGATTTCCACTCAAAAACTTGTACACAAATGGTCTTAGCATTTTCATAAAAGCCAAAAAGTAGAAACAACCCAAAGGTCTATAATAATTGAATGAACAAAATGTAACATATCCAAATAATGGAATAGATTCTGACCATAAAAAAGAATTCAGTCTGGGCTGGGGATGTGGCTCAAGCGGTAGAGCACTCACCTGGCATGCGTGCGGCCCGGGTTCATCCTTAGCACCACATATAAACAAAGATGTTACGTCAGACGAAAACTAAAAAATAAATATTAAAAAAAATTCTCTCTCTCTCTCTTAAAAAAAAAAAGAATTCAGTCTGATACATGCTTCAATTTGACAGAACCTTGAAAAAATGCTAATTAAAAGAAATTAGATATTAAAAATTATATATTACACGATTCAATTTATATGACACAACCAGAATATGCAAATCTAGACAAGCAAATCTAGGCAAAAAGTATATTAGGGTTGCTGAAGCTTACAGGAAAGAGAATGAGGAGAAATAGAAAATGACTGCTAACCGGTAGACAGTTTGTTTTCGAGATAAAGAAAATGTTGAAGGATTGTGGTAAACTGCACAACACTGTGAATATACTAAAAACTACACTATTGAGTGAACTGTAAAGTATGTTAAGCCTATGAACAAAACTGCTTAAGAACTGTTGAGTTAATTTTAGGCAGCATTTTCACTATTCTGGTAGAACAAATACACACACACACACACACACACACATATATGTATGTATGAACTACTAAATATGAATTGTATAATTTCAGTGATTCCACATTAGTAAAATACTCTTGCATTTATATTGAGAACAGTACTGACTGCATAACATAAAGATGAATGATAATAATAGATATTAAAGTGTAAAATTAGAATTTTCTATTTTACTAAGTGTTAAAACATAAGAGCTTTCAAAGAAAAATTCTGAACATCAGCCCCTTATTGTATTCTTCTTATAATGCCTTCAGTTCTTGAATTATCTTATCACCAAAACTTTCAGGAAACTGACCTGTTTATTATTATATTTGGATGTACTCTCCAAATCTGTAAAACCATCATGAATGAATAGCTTCAAAAATATACTACAGACACTGGGGGATGGGGGTGGGGGGGTGGAGAAGACTTACTATCCTCCTGCCTAACTTTGGCTTGGAAACAAAACATTGACATTAGATAATGCTAAAAGGACAAGACATTCTTTGGATGTCTATACCTCTAAGGTATTCTGACTATAATTTAATAAAGAAAGAATACAAAATACCGATTGAACTTATAAAAAGAAGTCAATACCTGTCAATATCAAAAATCATAAAATACAAAGGAAGACAGAAATAATGAAAATGGCAAAAAATAAAAACAACTAAAAGACCAACAGAAAACAACCAAATGAAAATTGTAAATCCTTCCCTATCAATAATTATTTTATAAGAAAATGGATTAGATTCCCTAATAAAAGGTACAGAGTGGTTGAATGGGGGAAAAAACCTAGCTATATGCTGCTTACAAGAAACTTGCTTTAGACTTAAGGATATATACAGGCTGAAAGTTGTGCTGGGGTTGCAGCTCAGGAGTAGAGCACTTGCCTAGCACACATAAGGCCCTAAGTTCTATCCCCAGCACTGCATAGGAAAAAAAAGGCTGAAAGTAAAGAGATAGGAAGAAGGTGTTCTATCAAACGATAATCCAAAAACAGTGGGTATATATACTTATTTCAAAACCTGACACAAGATACAAAGAATTATTTTTAAAAGTACATACCATAATGACAAAATAATCAATACACCAGAAAGACTCAATACAATCATACATGCCCACAACATCAAAGCACCTAAATGTACAAAGCAACAGAACTAATTGAAGGGAGAAATAAGATGGAAAGAATAATAGAAGTCTTCAATACTCTAACCTTAATAATGAACAAAACACCCAGACAGAAGATCATAAGGAAACAGATGACTTAAGTAATACTATGGACAAATGGATACTCCAAAACATAAAGAACACACCATTTGTCTGGGATTGTGGCTCAGCAGTAGAATGCTCGCCTAGCATGCACAAGGCCCTGGGTTTGATCTTCAACACCACATAAAAATAAATAAACAAAATAAAGTTATTGTGTACAACTAAAAAATAAATATTTTTTTAAAAAAATGAACACACAACTCAAACAGCAACAGAAAACACATTCTTTTCAAGCACACAGGAATCCTTCTCCAACGTGAAATCATGTGTTAGGTCACAAAAACAAGTCCTAACAAATTTAAGGAGACTGAAATCACCAAACAAGGAATCAACAGAAGGATCACTGGAAAATTCACAAATATGTGAAAATTTTAAAACAAAATCTTGAACAAAGAAGAAATCAAAAAAGAAATTAGAAAGTAACTCAAGACTGATTATCACAATATACCAAAACTCATGGAATGCAGCAAAAGGAGTACTGAGAAGGAAGTTTATAACAATAAATGACTAGATTAAAAGAGAAGATCTCAAACCATCAATGTAACATACCAAACCAACAAAATAAAGGATAAAAAAATCAATGTCATCTCAACTGATACATAAAAAGCACTAGAAAAAATCCAGCACTCTTTCATAGTAAAAACTCTTTTAACAAAGCAGGAAAAGAAGGAAATTATCTCAACATAATAAGAGTCATATATGAAAAGCCTATAGCCAACATCACACACAATGAAGAAAACTGAAAGCTTTCCCCTTAACATCAAGACTAAGGCAGGGATTTCCACTTTGCCACTTGTACTCAACACATTACTGGAAGTCCCAACCAGGGAAATCAGACAAGAAAAGTAAAAAAGAGGCATTCAAATCAGAAAGAAAGAAGCAAAACTATTCCTGTTAACAGACGAAATCATCTTAACTATAAAAAAAGAAAACACACACTAAGGACTACATTTTTTTAAAAAAAGTTACAACTAATAAATTCAGTATACAAAGTCAATATAAAAAAATCAGGTGTATTTTTCGATACACTATGACAAAGTATCTGAAGAAATTAGTAAAATAATCCCACTTACAATAGCACCAAAAAACAATAAAATGCATAGGAATAAATTTAATCAAGAAGGTGAAAGACTTTTATACTAAAACCTACAAAACACTGATGAAAGAAATTAAAGGAAGCAAAAATACATGGAAGGACAGCTATGTTTTTAAGAAAGACTTAATATTGTTAAAATGTCCCTGCTACCCAAAACAATCTACAAATTCAATGGAATTCCTATCAAAAGCACAATAGCATTTTACAAAAATAGAAAAAAAAAAGTCTAAAGTTTATATTGAACCAAAAAAGACCCCAAGAGCCAAATCAATATTGAGCAAGAACAAAGCAGGAAACATCACACTTCTTGATTTCAAACTTATTACAAAACTGTGGTAGTCAAAGCAATGTGATACAAGAAGACAGACAGACATAAACAACTATGGAACAAAGACCGGAGGAATAATTCACTCAGATATGGTCACCTGACTTTAAACATGAATGCAAAGGACACACAATGGGAAAAACATAGTGTCTTCAACAAATTATCCTAGGAAATTGGATATTTACATGTAAAAGAATGAAACTGAACCCTTACATCATAAACAAATATCAATTCACAACGGATTAAAGACTTAAATGTTTAACATGAAATTAGAAAACTCCTAGAGGAAAACATTCATGACATTGGTTTTGGCAACTGTGTCATGAATAAGACACCAAAAGCAGAAGCAACAGAAACAAAATTAGAAAGTGGCCATCATAAAACCAAAAAGTTTCTGCACAACAAAATAGACAATAAACAGAGTGGGAAAAGCAAACTAAGAAATGGAAGAAAAATATCTGCAAACCGTTGAAGACTGATTAAAGAATTAATATCCATTCGGTCTATACCCAAAGGATTTAATATCAGCATACTATCGTGACACAGCCACACCAATGTTTATAGCAGCTGAATTCACAATAGCCAAACTGTGGAACCAACCTGGATGCCCATCAATAGATGAGTGGATAAAGAAACTGTGGTATATACACAATGGAATATTAATTGGCATTAAAAGAGAATAATATTATGGCATTTGAGGGTAAATGGATGGAGTTGAAGAATATTATGCTAAGCAAAGTAAGCCAATCCCCAAAAACGAAAGGTCAAATGTTTTCTCTGATTAGTGGATCCTGAGCTATGATGGGGGGAGGACACAGGAAGAATGCAGGGACGTTGGATTGGGCAAAGGGGAGGGGGGAGAGGGGTCACATGGATAGGAAAGATGGTGGGATGAGATGCACATCATTATCCTAAGTACATGTATGATTGCACGAATGGTGTGTCTCTACATCGTGTACAACCAGAGTACTGAAAGGTTGTGCTCCATTTTCGTACAATGAATTGAAATGCATTCTGCTGCCATGTACAACTAAGCAGAACAAACAATAATAATAAAAATGAAAATAATAAACAATTCATAGAACTTTAAAAAAAAAGAATTAACATCCAAAACACAAGCAGGGTATAGTGGTGCATGCCTGTAATCCCAGTTACTCAAGAGCCTAAGGCAAAAATATCACCTAAACCCAGGAGTTTGAGATAAGTATAGGCAACACAGCAAGACCCTGCCTCAGGGAGGAGAAGGGAAATATATAAATAAAATTCCTATAACTCAAAATTAAAAACAACTAAAACCTGATTTTAAAATGGGCTAAAGACTTCAGTAGGCATTTCTCGAAAGATGACATACAGCCAATAGGTATAGGCAATGCAACTGAAAACCTCAATGAGATGACACCTCACACCTGTACTGGTGAGGATGTGGAGAGACTAGAGCCCTGGCACACTGCTGGCAGAGAGATAAGACAGTTCAGCCTCTATGGAAAATAATTTGGCAATTCCTCAAGAAATTAGATATAGAATTATCACATGATCCAGCAATTCCTCTTCTGGATATAAACACAAAGGAACTGAAAGCAGGGACTTAGATACCCGTACACTCATACCAGCATTATTCACAACAGCCTAAAGGTGGAAACAACCCAAGTCTGCACTGACAGCTGAATGGATAAGCAAAATGCGTTATATACAAAAACAGATTGTTCTTTAGCCTTAAGGAAATTCTGACACACACTCCAATATGGATTAACCTTGAAAACAGTATGCTAAGAAAAATACACCAAATACAAAAGGACAAATATTGTAGAATTCAACTCATATGAACTATCTGGAATAGTCAAGATCATAAAGACAGAAAATACAATGGTTATTAGCAGCTTGAGGGAGTAAGGGAGTCTTTGTTTAATGGATATAAAGTTTCAGTCTGAGATGATGAAAAACTTCAGGAGATGGACAGTGGTGGTGGATGCACAACAATGTGAATTACTTAATGCTACTGAATTGGACCTTTAGGCAAATTTTATGTTATGTACATTAATCACAAGAAAAACATTAAACAAAAATTATAGCACTACATGGAAAAAACAAAAAGAGTTGAATAATTTTTAAAAGTTAGACACAAGTCCTAGAGAAAAGGCAAGTATTGACAGACACCCTAAATATGAATAATTTGAGGAAGAAATGCCAAACACTGGAAATCCACTACACTTGGGTACTTATTACCCTGATTCTACTGAAGGTGAAGTGCACTTGACCACCCAGGGGTGCTGAGTTGAGGAAAATGGGGTGAGGAGAGACAGAACTAAGAAACTATGATCAGAGAATCATTGCCAAAACTGAGTTGTTTCCAATGAAGTAGATAAAGGTAATAAAGCTCTGGACTACCATAACATGGGTCCCTTTCTCAATAATAATTACAGAATATCTAATTAATTAATAAAAATAAAGCCAAAGACAAATAAACCAACGGGACAGCACAGAATCCAAAATTAAACCTCACAAATATAGAGCTGCCTGTGGCAAAGGTCATAAATAGTGCCAAAGTGATTAAACATTTATGTGAAAAAAATATGATTCCTACCTCATACTATATACAAAAAAAAATACTCAAATGCACTGTAGATTCAGATGGGAAGGACAATTAAATAAAGCACTGAGAGAAAATCATAAGAGAATATCTTCATACCCTAGGAGTAAGCAAAGATTCCTCAATCTTTTTTTCTTCTTCCAGTCAGTCTTGGGGATTGAGCCCAGTGATGCTCTACCACTGAGCCACACCCCCACACTTTTTATTTCTTATTTTGAGACAGGGTCTTACTGCCCAGACTGGCCTTGAATTTACAATCCAACTGCCTCAGCCTCCAAAGAAGGTGGGATTACAGGCATGTCTAACATCATGATGCCCGATTGCAAGGAAAGGTTTCTTACTCAGGACATTTACTCATCATACAGGAAAACATTTTGCAAAAATGAACTACAGTAAGAACTTACATATATGTCAAAATACACTCTACTGTCAGTATATCTAAAAAAAAAAAAGAGAGAGATTTTAAAAAGTGAAAAAAAGAACTTATGTTCATCAGAACAATATCATTAAGTGTGAAAAGTTATCCAGAGAGTGGGAAAAAAAGTATTTGCAATACACATATATGTCAAAGAAATCATATTTAGAACAAAAACCCTGCAAATCAATACTACCAGGGGCTGTGGCTCAGTAGTGGAGTGCTTGCCTAGCACATATGAGGCCCTGGGTTCAATCCTCAGCACCACATAAAAATAAATGAATAGAATAAAAGTATTGTGGGGCTGAGGATATAGCTCAATTGGCAGAATGCTTGCCTCGCACGCACAAGGACATGGGTTCAATCTCCAGCACCACATACACACACACAAAAAAAATGGCAAATCTTACTGTATATTAATTGTACCTCAATAAAATTGACACAAAAATTGTTTTTTTTAAAAAAAGAATAAAGGTATTGTGGGGAAAAAAAAAAAGTATACACTACACTACTGGGCACGGTGGCGCACACCTGTAATCTCAGCAGTTCTGTAGGCTCAGGCAGGAGGATTTTGAGTTCAAAGCCAGCCTCAGCAGTTTACGAAGGCCCTAAGCAACTCAAGAAAAGTGTACCTGGGTTCAATCCCTGGTACCAAAAAAACACACATTTATATACACATATACACACACACACAAATTTTAAAATGGAAAAAGAAAACCTTGAAGATATTTCACAAAATATTATAAATGGCCAATAAACATATAAAGTGGTGCAAATTCATTATACATCATGAAAAGGCAAATTAAAAACCTTTGTACAATGAATACCCTGACATCCTTGCTAAAATGCAACAATTTTTTAAAGGGCTCGAAAATAATATCAAGTGTTGGTAAAGATGGTGGTGGGGGGACTGTTTAAAAGCATCCACTAAAATGAACAAATATATAGCATCTAACCTAGAAAATTTCATTTATAGGTCTACACCCAACGGAAATGCACCCACCGGGTCACCAAAAGACATGCACAAAATTATTCATGGCCAAAATCTAGAAAGCACTGAAGTACCCATCAACAGTGAAAACGAAAAACTAAAAATAAATTGTGCTACAGTGACACAACTACAGCACTAAGAATGAATTATAACCACATACAACATGGAGAAATTTCACAAGTTATTGTTAAGTGAAAGAAACTAGATACAAATGAGTGCATACTGTAAGATCTCATTTGTATGGCAGCAAAAGGTCATCTACAGTGTTAGAAGCCAGGGCAGTGGTTAACTTTCGTTGGAGCTGAGGGTACACAAAGCGAGGGTGAGGGGGGGACCTCTAGTAAAATTCTGGTTCTTACTCTTGATACGGAATTGCACAGATGTGTTTAGTAAGAAATACACACAGGGGTACACCTATGATTATATACATCTCCCTGTATAACATTCATTTTAAAAAAAAGCAAATTCCACTCTCTGAAATTTTGCATCTCCTTCTATCCCAAGCAAGGTATGACTTGGCAAGCTGATTCTCAATTTTCAAGAACCATAAGTACACAAATTGAACAATTTTAAACCTCTAATCAAGAGTGTGCCTGAACACGAGAGGTGTCAGAAGACAGGAGAAGTAAATACAAACAGATAAGTAAACGTATTTTACACGATTAGGGGCACACGTTTCTGCCCGCCTCCGGACTGCCACCCCGCCCCCGCCCGCCGCGGCCCCCAGGCGGCCGAGCTCCCCGAGTGCCCAGCTCTCGAGCCGCTGCACCTGCACGGGTCAGGGAGGAGGCGAGGACAGGGGACTGGGGGGAGGGGAGGGCAAGGACAGGGGGGTGGGGGACGCGGACAGGAGACGCGGGGAGGGGCGGGCGAGGGCAGGGGACGCGGGGGGGGGTAGAGGACAGGGATGGGAGGGGGGACGAAGGCAGGGGTGGGGGAAATAGGGCAGGTGACGGGGGCAGGTGACTGGGCCGGGGGGCGAGGGCAAGGGCAGAGGCCCTCCAATGCCCAGGGAGGAAGGGGTGGGGGGGCACGGACGCGGCGGAGGCGGGGTGAGGTGGGCGCCGCGGCCCAGCGCGGACCGCGCAGCCGGCAGGGCTGCGGCGGGGCCGCGGGGCAGAGCGCGGGCGGCGGGGGCAGAGGCTGGGGAGGGCCCGCGGCGGCGCCGCCACGCACCGTGCACTCCCGCACTTGGCTGTGGAAGTGCTGCTCCCTCGTCCTGACCGTCCATCCTCCTTCATGCCCGCCGCCGCGCCGCCCCTGTCCGCGCGCTCCGCCGCACCATCGTCCGCCGACGCAGGGGCTCGCACCACCGCGCCGGCCCGGGCCGCAGCGGGGTCTCGACACCGCCTCTTCAGCCGCCGCCTCAGCCGACGGGAGACGCCGCTCAAGCTGCGGAGGACCAGTGCCTCGGCGGGGGCGGGGCCGGCGGGGCGGAGCCTCGCATCACGCGGAGGCGCCGGTGCGTCAGAGAAGCGCGCCTCGGCATCCGGGGAGTCGGGAGGGGCGGGAGCAGAGCCTCGAGGTCTGGGCGGGGCCTCGGGGTCTGGGCGGGAGCTCGGGCCTGGGCGGGGCCTCGGCGGCCGGGGCGGGGCCGGCTGATGTGCTGAGGTGACAGGGTGGCCCGCGGCGACCCCTGCTGGACGGACCGGTCAGCTCTAAACTTTTTTCTTTTTACATTTTTTTTAGTTGTAGATGGATAGCATTTCTTTGTTAATTTTTTTAAAAATATTTTACTTGTAGTGAGATACAATACCTTTGTTTATTTATTTTTATGTGGTGCTAAGGATCGAACCCAGTGTCTCACATGTGCCAGACAAGTGCTCTGCCACTGAGCTCTAGCCCCAGCTCTCTAAAGTATTTTTTTTTTTTTTTTTTGGTACTAGGGATTGAACCAGGGACACTTAATCACTGAGCCATATCCCCAGCCCTTTTTTTACATACATGGTCTTGCTGAGTTGCTTAGGGCCTCCACCAAGTTGCTGAGACTGGCTGGCTTTGAACTTGCCATCCTCCTGCCTCAGACTCCTGAGATGCTGGAATTGGAGGTGCATGGCAGCATGCCCGGCTAAACCTTCTCAATCATCTCACTCCTGAGCTTCTGGGAGACACTTCATATCCACACCATAACAAGTTTTCTTACTCCTCAAACTTTCATGTGTGCACAAATCCACTAGTGGTGCAGAGGTGGCTGGGTTTGCTAAAATGGGGATTCTGATGGAGCAATTTGGGATGAGTCCTGAGGTCAGCACATCTGACAAGCTCCCTGATGTGGGTGGCCTGGAGGAACTTTAGGTAGTAATGTTTGAGTGGAGGGGGAAAAAAAGCCAATCTGCAAAGGCAACATACTTTCCCAACTATGGAATGATTCCGACTATGTAACATTTTGGAAAAGGTAAAAATAGAGAGATAGGAACAAGTTCAGGAGGAGGGAGGGATTAAATAGGCAAAATGCAGAAGACTTTTAGGGCAGGGAAACTGCTCTGTATGATTTTATAATATTGGGCACATGCCATTGTACATTTGTCAAAATCCATGGAATGTAGAACACCAAGAGCCAACTCTAATGCAAACTAGTCTTTTTGTTGTTGTTGTTGTTGTTGTTGTTGGTAGCTGCGATTGAACTCAGGGGCACTCAACCACCCACTGAGCCACATCTTCAGCCCTATTTTGTATTTTATTTAGAGGCAAGGTCTCACTGAGTTGCTTAGCACCTCATTTTTGCTGAGCGGGGCTTTGAATTTGTGATCTTCCATCCTTAGCCTCCCGAGCCACTGGGATTATAATGCAAACTAATCTTTAGCTAACAATAATGTATCAATACAGCTTTAATAATAATAATAATAATAATAATAATAATAATAATAATAATAGACTATCCTAACAATAATAGGGAAAACTGAGACATGAGGGAAACTAAGAATGCTATTTAATTTTTTAGCAAACCCAAAACTGCTAAAAAAATTAAAATATATTAATCTGAAGCGTTAATCTGCACAATATTTTATATACAGTTTGGGGGAAGGAGGGTCCCTCCCCCAGTTGAAAACTCCTGTCCTAGCAAACAGAAAATATGTCTTATGCATCCACCCCTTCCCCCACAGTGCCCAGGAAATGTCTAGTGGGAATAGACAACTTGGTGCATTTTTGTTGATTCACTTAAAAAGCAGAGCCTGGCACAATGCCCAGCACAGAGCAGGTGCTCCATAAATATTTTCCTGATGAATAAACATGAGGCAAGATTTCTAACAAAATGCCTCCTATGAGAATCTCTGGATATGGGCACCGGGTCCGTCTTCTCCTGTGCTGGTGCAGCCTGGCGCATTGCTATCCAGAGCTCTCCCAGGTCTTTGCTACGACTACATCATGGTGACAGCTCTCACCTCCAGGAGACTGCAAAATCCTCAAGGGCAAGGCACTACCCAGTTCACCCCTTGTGCTCCTGAGCACAGCCATGCATGCACTTTGAATGTTTATGGACATCTCTTTGAAGTGACCCTGCTATCTGTTTCATTTGTTGAGACTTTGAGCTCCTAGAAGCAGCTAGACAACCACTGAGCTCCAGCCACAGCTGCCCATAACATCACAGCTGGAGGGCTTCTTCACATACCCCTATCAGACTGCCAAGCCTTCCCCATCCACAGCACAAAGACTCCTCCTTTACTAGATGACCCCCACACACCAATCTCAAGGTCATTTGATGTGTCTCTAATTCTTTCATCCCCCTCCCCCACTCCCTCTACTTGCTCAGGTTTTCTATAACATCTGGAGGAGCTTACATGTATGGCTGCATCTAAACTTGCCACATCTGTATGGGGGCAGGGGATGAATAAAAGATGGGACCCTGCTCTCTGGAAGAGAGGAAACTGAAGCTCAGTGGGGGCGAGTCTCCTGCCCATGGTCACACAGCAGGGAGCAGCAAGCAGCTCTGTTGATTCAAAAACAGAGCAGTGACTCTAAAATGTGTACTCTTTGCTGCCCAGATTGACTGAGCCTCCCTCTTGTCTGAGTAACTATCTGAAGTTTCAGCTCTTTTCATGCCAATCTCATGCTCAGAAACATTCAATAACTTCTTTATAGACCACTGAATAAAGTCTCCACCCTTTTGGCTTCACAGCTCAGGTTCCCACTGAAGGGTGGTCAGTCCGTTGTTTTAACCTTATGTCTTAGGCATCACAAAATCTATCCTGTAGCCACAATGAACTGCTGACCAAATCCTGCATGTACGTAGACTTTCCTACTTCCGGTCCTTGCTAACTCCCAAAGTAAGCAGCCGTCCCTTCCTCATCAAAGACTACCTATTTCATAAAGTCTTCTGTAGGATGTGCAACTAGAAATAATTTGTTTCTCCTCTGTTTCTATTCCTTTATTTAAACCACCATCTGACCATCTGATCCACCATGCATTCATCTACCATGCATTTACCCACTATCCATTCACCCACCCATTGTTCATCTATCCAACCACCCACCATCCACTCATTTATCCACCCACCATTCATCCATCCATCCACCCACCATCCATCCATTTGTCCACCAACCATCCATTCATCCATACAGTGCTGCCTAGGAGCTTCCCCCGTACCTGACTCTCTGCCCGGTGCTATGGAGTCTGAAGTAGACAAGACAGACACGCTCTTTGCTCACAAAGTGCTGAAATTCTAACTGAGGGGACTACCATTGAACACATCCACACTCCAAAAAGCCATCAGCCCTGTGAATTAAGGACAACAGGGCTTTGTTAAAGCCATGAGACTTACAGGGGGATGTTTGAACTCAGCTCATCAGAGGTGACCCGACATTGGAGCTGAAACCTGCAGAATGAGACATAGCCAGCCACAGGAATAGTTAAAGGAGGCATAGCCCAGACAGCTGTCACAATCCAAAAGTAGGAATGAACCCCAGGCCATGCAGGAGTTGGGGACCAGGCACTAGACTTGACCACAGACAGCAGTTTGGATTTTAACCTCAACTATAGAGGAAAGTGGTAAGCAGGGGAGGAAGACCTTGGTTTCTGGTTTGGAGTAGCTGGGATCACAGCAGCGCTCCTGACACAGCAACTGTCAAAGCAGGAAAATATATAGGAGGCAGCTGTTTTCCGGCAGTGGAAAATCTTCAGGGCAAGATGTTCGGCCTACTTTTCCTGAACAGGGTGCAGAAAGCCTGGGTTCTTCGAGCAGAGTTGTGTGCTCTCACCAGGCACAGGATGGAGGATAAAAAGTGGGATGGCTGAAATAGCTGGAATCTACATTAAGGGACACTAGGAACTAGGGGAGAGGTGCATGGGGTGGTAGGGCATGGGGAGGTTTCCTATGAGGCTGTGACAGGGTGGGCAATGGACACCTGGTGTGAGACCACCTAAACTCCCCTGGAGAGTGGCTGGGGGCCAAATACTGGCTGTGGGCCAAATACTGGCTATGGAGGAACACCACCAGGGGATTGAGGCTCTCCCCTGCTGGGCGGGGGGGATATAGTCCACACCAGATTTTCATCTTTGGCACTCAAATGAGACACAGAATGACCCACAGGTTTCTTGACCTTGGCACTACTGACTGTTTTACTCTGATAATTTTTTGTTGTCATTGTGGGGGCTACCCTGTGTATTGTAGGATGTTTCAGCAGCATCTGTGACCTCTGCTCAGGAGATGCCAGTAGCACCCTTAACTCTGACCATGAAAAAATATTTCCAGGCTCTGCCAAATGTCTCCTGGGAGGCAAAGTTTCCCCAGTTGAGAACCACTGTTACTGTGTCAAATTTGACTCTATACCTAGCTTAATGAAGTGCAAAGCCATGTCCTGACAAGACCTATAAGGGACACAGAGTTTGCAATGCTATCAAGTCCCACTGGGTCCTATGAAGTTAGAAGGGCTTGGAAAACAACTTTGGATTACCACACATCTGCATTCAGAAAACACAGGTGAGCCTAAGCAAGTTCAAGGTGATTAGCCAATAATTTAAAAAAATATAAATTAAAATAAAAAAAATATTCTGGGGAAGTTAACGGAATCCAGAGTGTCTACAACATACTCATAAAATGCAGTATTTCATCAAAAGCTATCAGTCAAGTAAAAAAAAAATAAGAAAACAGGATTCACACTCTTGAAAAAATGGGACTCTGTATTTACTATAGACTTTAAGGTAGGTACTACAAATATATCCCAAGACTTGAAGGTGAGGCCTCCCCATCGCAGGAGGGATCCATCAGAGGCAGATTATCCTTGAGGATATTTCTGCATTACATAGGGACTAAACCTGGTGAATTAGACATCCAGGTCTGGGATCTCAAAGACTCCAAGCCAACCTTGCCAACCCAAGGCTGGGCAGACAGAGAGAAGTGAGAAAATCAGATCCAACAGAGTTTCCACATTGCACCCTGTGACCTCTAAGTCAGACTCACCTGGGTTCAAGGGTTAACCATGAAAACTTTAGCCTCTGTGAACCACAGTCCTCTCATTTATCAAACCTTGAAGATGCAGGTATAAACCTTATAGGTCATGGGAATTTTACTTGTAGATGGTACTTAGCCTCCACATTCAGAACATAATCTTTTCATTAATTATTTGCTGATTGAGTAAACTGGATAAATTAAGTGACATGTTTCTAAAGCACAGTACCTGGCGTATATGTTAACTAATGTGATTACACTTTTCTTACACTAGGGATCAAATCCCTATATGCCAAGCACATGCTCTACCACAGGGCTAACATCCTCAGCCTCTAGTATCGTAAAATTTTTTATTAAATGTTCTGAGAATGATGCTTTAAAGAATTTTTTATAGCTTTTTAAAAAATGTCTACTTTTTAGTCATAGATGGACACAATATCTTTATTTTACTTTTATGTGGTGCTGAGGATTGAACCCAGTGCCTCACGTGTATTAGTGAAGTGCTCTACCACTGAGCCACAACCCCAGCCCCAGGATCACTAATTTTATAGGTACCCATGCAGTTCTTCATTCTCCAAGATTGCTGATTATATGGTGCTGCTAAAATGGCTTGGAACTAGAAACCACAAAACTTCATCTTGAGCAAACCTGTAGGTGGAACTATTTAACGTCACAGAATCTCAGCAATGCACAGAATCCCAGTGGGGTATACACAAGAATTCTGATCCCACAGGGGGCGACTCAAGGAATCTTAAGGAGCCAAGAAAAGAAAGATCTGCTACCTTGTGCATGATGTTAGATGAGTAATGCATCTTTAATTCCCAAGGAATTGAACTGCAGACCCGAAGAAGCACATGGCCAGGTCAATTCCGACCCAGCACCACCCCTCACCACTGTTGCAGGCACTTAATTGTATCTCTCCCAAGAGCCTGGGACTTCTTTGAAAAGAACCACCATGTGTGAGTTGACTGAACATCTCCAGCGCCTGGAACCCAGTACACAGCAAACCAGTCCTGGTGGAAACAGTCAGGGACCCAAACCCAGAACCAAATAGGTTGAAAGGAAACCTTGCGGGCTCTCCAGGCCAGGGAGTGAGCCTTGCATCGGTGATGTTTACAATCTTTTTACATTTGTCTCTAAACTGAAGGTTGATATAGACATTTTGTTTTGAAAGCTCCCGCAGCCCGGAAAGAGGTTTCTTTTTCCCTGGGTCCTTGGCTGAGAATCAGAGTACACTGCCACCAGGTGACAGCAGATTCCATGGTCATATTTGCAAGGTTCAGCAGGTAGGGTTTTGAACTAGGTCTTACTTTCCCCTAGTTGGGCCTCCTGTGGGGTGACGGGGGTGGGGAGGTAGGAGAGATCTGAGGTTCCGAGGTCTGCCCCAGCCCCAGGATTCAGACACCTCTGGCCTCAGGCTCGGGTCGGTCCCCTGGCGGCACACTCTGGTAACTGGTGTCCCAGTGCCCTGGGAAAGCAGACCCTGCAATCTGGACCTGTGACCGGCCTTTTCTGCTCTTGCCCAGAAAATACATACTCGAAACACAATGCAGAGGGAGAGTGGCAGGAATCTGGGGCAGGGACAATGGGTTTTCTTACAAGATCCCTTTTTGGCCCTCCAAAGATTGAAAAGGCAAGAAAGTAAAAAAAATTTTGAGGGGGAAAAACAAAATGGAGTGGAAGCACTCCACACTTCAGAGAGAACAGAGGGCTGACAGGGAAGACAAATAGATGTTTAGAAAGTTATAACAGACCACAGAATGCAAATTACAGGGGCACAAAGAGGCTGAGCTGCTGTGTTGCTTCAAGTTCTTGACGAGAAACTTAATTTACTGGACCTAAAATAAAGGCACTTGGTTCCGAGTTCAAAGCCCCCCTTTGGGCTGTGGGGCCCGGACTTGTCCTGCCCAGAGCTAGTAAGGTGCAAAACCCTTTTATGTGCCAGGCCCTGGGCATGGGCACCTAAAATGAGAACCAGGTGTGCTTTGGCAGTTGTCTGCACATTTGTCTCATGGCCACCCTGTGTGGTGGGTATTCTTACTCCTGAGGGACAGGTGGAGACCTTGAGCCCAGAGGGGGAAAGATACCGGCTAAAGGTCACCCAGCTGGGAAATGGCAGAGAAACTCAAATTTGCTTCCTTTGACATCAGGCTCTATTAGCAAAGCCACTGCAGGGAAGCTGTGTCATCTAACACAAAATAACACAGGCCCGGCTAGAAATTTCCTTCCTTTCCTTTTCTCCTTCCTTCTCCTTTTTCCTTCCCTCCCTCCCTCCCTTTTTTCCTTAAATTCTTCAGAAACATCTACTTTGAGCATCTCCTTTGTTGTAGGTGCTGTCCCAGGGGCTGGAGACTCCACCGTGATGGAACAGACACCGAACAGTGGTTTGGAACAGTGTCTGAGATGTTGACAGAGGCTAGGGAGGAACCAAGCTGGGGGACTGGACGGGATGTGCCAGGATGAAGAAGAGGGTGGCATTTATATATGGTGGTCAGGGAGCTCCGGGACTACTATGGCTGGGTGCCTGCCCTGTTGGGGATCCAACCCAGGGCCTCACACACGCTAGGCAACTGCTCTACCACTGAGCCCCAGCCCCAGCCCCCTGATGGGCTTTTACACACTTTTCATGGTTATCTTTCTCGACCCACGAAGAAGGTATCACCCCATTTTACAGATGAGCGAGGCTTTAAAGAGGGGGGAGTGGGAATAATTCACTTTGCCTCCTGGTGGGCTGAGCTCCCTGTGGACACCCCATTCTAGAACTCGCTGCCTTCCCTAGTCGGGGAGAGAGGCAGAGGGAGCTGCTGTGAACGTGCTCTCTGTCTCAACACTGCACCGCCTTCCAGCAGATTCCCTGTCACAGAAGCCCAGAGAGGACGGGAAGGCTCCTGGTGAGTGGGGACTTTCCTCTTGGACCCCAGAGGCAAGCAAGGTCCAGAGCTTTGCACCAGATACCTGATGTGCCTTCAGAAATGTCAATGGCATAGCACAGAAGAACAGGCAACCTCGAGCCCCTTGCAAGCCTGCTGGGAAGGGGAGGTGGCCCTGGTCTGCAAGCAATGGAGATCGGGACTGGGGATCCTCCTGGCTTCCCTTGGGGGAGTGGGAGGAGGCGCCCTAGGGACTGACCCGCCTCGCCTGTGACCTGCACATGTCCTACCCCTCTGGTCCCAGGCCTATCTTGAGAGAAGTCAACGCTGGTGATGATGATGACATGGACCACCCCAGTTGTGATGGCAGCACAGGGTCTGGCTGGCCCCTCAGGCCCCAGGAGACAGGGAACCCAGGTGCTGTCTAATGCCAGGTCCATCAGCCACTGGCCTTCCCTGCTTCCTCCATGAGAAGGCAAGAAAGGGAAAGGAAGGGTGTGGATACCCGCACTAGAACTCCACTCTGCTGCACCAGAGGCACGTGCGGCTGGCAGGTGTTGGCATGGGGATCACCGACAACAGGTTGCCACCCGCCCTTCACGGACCTCAAGGATGGTCCAGAAGCTCTGTTCTTGCCTAGACCATGGGGACCACCTGGAAGAAGAGCGGTGAGCCTTCACTTCCCCACGGACTATGGCTCCTGGAGACAGGAGAGCAGATGTGCTTCTGCACCCAGGACCTGGGCGCACCCACACTTGATCACTGCTGTTGGGATAAATTTGCTGGGCTCTGGTGACAGATGAGATGTACGCGGGATTGTCTCAGCATCTGACCTGGAGGCTTTTCCCCTTAAGTGCTAGTTTTACCTGCTATTAGCCCCCAGTCCACTGGAGGCCCCATCCTGAGGGACTGGATGGAGTAGCCCAGAGGCCCGAGGGGTCCCAGGGGCTTTCCTTCCCCTCCATCAGCCTTCCTTCCTGACTGACTAGCCACTGGAGGATTCTGGCAATGACAAAGTGATCCCCTTCAGTGCATCCTGGGCTCAGGAGGCCTAAATACTGCAACTTCAAGATTATCCCCAAACAAATGGGGGTACCCACACTCCCAGACCAGCCAAGCAACTGGGCCTATCTGCTCCTTCTGGGAACTTTTATTCCGGGTGCAGTTTGAAGTGCACATGGGAAACCAAGTCAGGATCATTACTCAGAAAAAATACCAGGGACAAAAACAATCAGAACTTGGAGAATGCCAACCAGAGAGATAAGACCGAACCTTATACTGACCTCCTGAAAGAAAATACTTGCAGCAGGCAGCTCATCTAACCTGCCCTGACTTGGAGCTGTGCCTCTGGCAACTCCAGGGTGACTCTGTGGCTGCCTGAAGCCCTGGAAGAATCTGTCTAGCAGCAATGTGTCCCAAATTACAGCCAACTGCTTTCCGCCTGAGCCATTTTTGTCATGTCTATATTTGTTCCAATGTTTACCTAATATTCGCCTTTAAAACGAACCTTTCTTTTAAATCACATATGCACGCATGCATAGCATGTATACGTTAGTATGGATGAGTTTTGTGTGATATACATGTCATATATGGCCTCGTTCTAGCCATTGCAACAACGAGGACATGCTTTTAATGTCTTTTATATCTGAGGTTTATCTCCTAATGCAAATTAACTAAATGCATAATTATAAAACAAGAAATAATGTTTCTCCAGCAACTGAGCCACCATGCTGGACTTGCCCCTTTCCTTTCCTTCTTTTTCTGGGATTGGGGATAGAACCCAGGGCCTTGCACATGCTAGGCAAAGCCCTCTGTCACTGAGCTACACCCCTGGCTCTCCTGGCAACTTGACTTTCAAGGCCATTTGCTGGGACAGGCAGGTACCTACCATCTGTGATCCTTACTGTAGGGAAGAGAGCATTTGACCCCAGAGAGGTAAGGGACCTAACTCAGGAGCACACCACCAAGAGTGGGAAGGCAGGAATGGAACCCAGAGCCCTCCTGTCTTTTCATGGTCTGGGATATTCACAGATGGGGCTAGCTGACCAGGACGTGTTGGGGCTCTTCCTGCACCACACCCCGGTTTCCAAATAAACAAAACCCAGCTTACAAGCAGTTTTCTTTCCTCTTTCCCTCTTGGGGCCATTATCTTTATCTCTTCCCCTGACGATTAACAGGGGCTTTTGAGAACATGCACATGATGCCCTTAGGTTTCCTGCCATCACTAAGACAGAATCAAAGCACATTACAGCTTACAGATTTGGTAACCTGAGGTTACTAGATTTTTTGTTAAAGAAACACAACATTTTCAAACACTGAAAGAGCTCTGTCTCTTACACTCATTGAAACAAATATTTACTGAGCACCTTACTATGTATTGGGCACTGGGCCACTGGTGGGGAGGACAGATGAGACTTTGTCCCAAGCTGTCTCCTCAGCCAGGCCCTCCTGGGTCACCCTGTGGAGTATCCTTCTCTCTCTCCAGCAGTCCACCCCTCTCTCTGCCTTACTTTGTCTGCAGGGTACCTGTCACATCTAGTAGATTCTAGGTTTTACATTTCAATTTTGTTAGTGCCTTCTGCCCTAACTATGATATAAGCTTCCTGAGGCGGGGATCTGTTTTGTTGACTACCATATCTTAAATACCCATAAGAATGTCTGACACCAGGGAGGCACTCAGAAAATACCTGTTAAATAAATGGATATCAAATGAATAAAAATGTGCACACATACACATATAATTATATAGATATTTCACTGCAAACATAGGTACTTTGGAATATAAGTATGGAGTACTGGGTGGTAATGGTGCATGGTGGGCAGTTGAGAAAGACTTGCTTGAGAAGGCTGGTTGAAATGAATCCTAAAGCACGAGTGGATGTTAGTCACAGTGGGGAAGGCAGGTTCTGTGGGGGAAGGGATCAACAGTTCCAATATAGGAAAGGCATGTTCAAGGACCCTGAGGCAGAAGGAATACATGTATTTGTGGTCCCAAAAGGAGGCCATTATCTGGAATGAATTGAAAGAGGGAGAGTATAACAGGGGATGCAGCAACAAAGAGCCTTCTGGAAGATGTTGGGGGCCCTACTATTTGGATCTTATTCTAAAGACCACAGGGAACCCTAGAGGGGATATAAGCAATAGGTGCCTGATGGATTCACATTTCAAAAAGATCACTCTGCTGCTAGATGGGGAGTGGTCTAGAGGGGTCAAAAGTTATTTCTGGAAGACCAGTTGGGAGGCTAGTCTAGCTTTCAAATGAGAGATGGTGGTGGCCTGAAGTAGGGTGGTGATAGCAGAAGTAGAGAGCCACATGGACAGAGTAGGGTCATGTGAGGGTCAGAGGCCACTCTCCCTGCTCATGTGCCCATGGGGATTCTCCAGGGCAGAGGTCAGCGAACTTTTTTCTAGGAAGAGCCAAAGAGTAAATATTTGAGATTTTTGCAGGTATGCAGGGAAGTCCTGCTTGTAGGCTGGCTCTTGGCTGATATTTGGGAACATAGCTTCTAAGAGGTTCCCCGTGGCACTCCCTGAGGTGGCTGTTTTTTGCATGCCTGGGATACGGAATTCCACTGAGGCTGACACTTAGACCATTTGTACGAGCTGTGTGATCTGTAGGGCACGCGTTTCCTTCTGAGAGCCTGGAATTCTGCAGGTTGCAATGGGTCATGTTAGGCAGACATAACTGCACTCAATAAAATGCCCCATAAAAATTCCAGACTCTGAAAATATGACTGGGAATTATTAAAATAGACTTTTCTTTTTTTTAAATTCTGGGCCCATTCACTATGAATAATCACTTCTATTAGTTTTTATTTAGTTTATGCAAATTCAAGCAAACATGAATATCTACTCTGAAGTCCTTCTTCTTTTAAAAAAATGTCAGAAACTTTAAAAGTTACTCAGTGTCAGATTATATTGTTAAATCTTGCACATGTGCAAATATGTAACAATTTGACCATTATATAAAGTTACAATGTACTAATAAAAAAGTTATTCAGCACCTTGCATTTTTAAGCCACCAACAGACTCATTTCTATATCTATCGTTGGAGAGCTTATTCTATTTCTCCATGGAGTTTCATTATGTAATTCATTGTGTAGCATTGCTGATTCTACCAATCTGTTATTAATGGAAAAACAAGATTTTCCCCAAAATCTTGCTATTATAAATAATGTCAGAAACAAAAACTGTTCCAGACTCAGAGTTCCTGGGCAGGTGTCTCGAGGTAGAAAAGCTTCATGGTTGTTGTACTTCAATGCTGGAATTCTAAAGGAAGAGTATGTTCTGGGTGCCTCTCCCCTGAAGGAAAAGAACCTGAGCAGAGGTGTTTGGACTCCTGAAGACAGGAATCAAAATAAAAATGTGCAGAGGGATGGATTTAGACTAAGGGCCATAGTTTGCTAGCCCCTGCACAAGTGGCCTCTCTGGCTCCACTTTGAAAATCACAGACTGAATTCAACCTTTCTTACCATCAAGGGAGAAACTCAGGCCCAGAAGGGGAAAGGGAGGGAACTTGTCCAAGGTCAGGATGAGGGGCAGAACCAGGAGAACCCACTTCCCAACTCCCATTTCAGTGTGCTCCCTGGTACCCCAAGTGACTGCTCCCCAGAACAGCCCTGTGGGTACATACTGGCCTTGAAGCCGGGGCCTGAAAGGAAGGAAATGATAGGAAATTGGGATGATTAGGGCAGAAGAGATGAACGGTGAATGGCTTGGCCTTACCTCTTACCTCCTATTTGTCCGTCTCTCTCTGTATAGGATTCTAAGGTCATAGGTACCAACCAGATTTTCTGAATTATTATTATTATTATTTTTGCAATGCTGTGTATTGAATCCAGGAGTGCACCAGCATGGAGCTATATGCTCAGACCTTTTATTTATTTATTTATTTTTGAACTTGTGATCCTCCCGCCTCAACCTCCTGAGCAGCTGGGATTGCAGGCATGCACCAGAGCACTCGAATTCTCAACCTTTTTTTTTTTTTTCTCCATCATCAAAATCACCTCTGAAGCTTCTTATTTTTTTCAGGATTGAGGACCAAACTGAGGGCCTTGTGCATGCTGGGCAAGAGCTCTGCCATTAGGCTAAATAAATCCTCACCCCTTCTGAAGCTTCTTAACAGAAACGTCCAGGGGCTGGGAATGTAGCTTAGTGATAGAGAAATTTGTCTAGCATGTACAAGGCCCTGGATTTTATGTCCATACACACAAAAACAGACAGATAGATGCCCAGGTGTCAGAATCTCCAGGGTTGTGGCCTGGAATCTCCTTTTAAAAAAGCTCCCAAGGAGCTGGGGTTGTGGTTCAGCAGTAGAGCACTTGCCTAGCTTGTGTGAGGCCCTGGGTTCGATCCTCAACACCACATAAAAAAAATAAAATAAAATAAAGGTATTGTGTCCAACTACAAATGAAAAATAAATAAAATAAATAAAAATGCTCCCAGGTATTCTGATGATTAATCAGATTTAGAAACTCTGGGGAATGCTCAAGACCACCCCTTCCAAAGACCAGGAAAAGGAAGTCCAGGAGCAGAAGAGACAAGAGTAAATCTGCTCTGGATCAAGGCAGAGAAAGTACAGATGTCACAAAAATACACAGACCAATGTTTTCTAAAGCTGCTTCTTCACATGAGCCTCTGCCCTGAGAGGCTGGGTTTGGCAAGACCAACGGTCACGAGTCAATTTTCTTCTTCCTGGGAATTCTGCCTACAGCTCAGGATGCACTTGAGGTGCTTAGAGGTGCCCTGAGCTGCAAGGCAGGGCACACTGAGGCAAAAATGAGCACTCTTCCCACTCCACCGTTCCTTTTCGTTCACTGTGATGAGGTCCATGTACCAGCACTCCATGGACATTCCCACCCAAGCTCCCCAAGATATCATGTATATTCAAATATTGTAAAATCAGAAAAAATCCAAATTCTGAAATATTTCTGGTCTCAAGCACTTGGAATAAGGAATCCTCAACTGGTAGTTGTCAGACCTGCTTGTGGATCTTGCTGTTTAAGGTACTGATTAAAAAAAAGTGCCTATATTATAACCTGTGCGACAAATTTGCCTTTTATAAATGTAACTGTATTTTGATATCTTTGATTTCCTACAAATTTAATGGACACATTAAAATTTTGTGTCCTGAGAAGAGGTCCACAGGTTTCCAACTTGTTTAACTGGCCATTGAGCCTCTGGGGGTGCTGGGGGTTTGCAGAAAGCTTCCTCCACTGGCTGTGGGTGACACTGAGTAGACAGCCCTTACCTGTGGGTCTGAGAGCCGGGAGAGATCAGGGTACAGGTAGAACTTGATGCCTTCAGAGGCCCCTGGCAACGTCACCCCTCGGATCAGCAGGATCAGAAGCATGATGTAGGGGAATGTCGCAGTGACGTATACAACCTGCCCGGGAAAAGGAGAGCACAGACTCAAGAAGGGGTGACAATGTCGGGGTTACTTCACTTAGCACAACATCCCAAAGTTCATTCATTTTGCTGCACATCACATGTTGTCCTTTCTGAAGGCTGACTGGTATGTCATTGTATGTATACACTATGTTTTCTTTCTTTATTCATCTGTGTATCACAGTCACAGAAAAACAAACACAGCCATCCCTCAGCAACCAAGCAGGTTGGCTGCAGCAGCCCCATGGGTATCAAAATCAGTGGATGCTCATGGCCCTTACATGAATAAAATAGCCTAGTATTTGCAGAGACCCCTTGGTTCATCCTCTCGTATCCTTGAAATGATCTTTAGATGTCTTATAATACCTGATGCAATTCAACCATGGAAAAAAAAAGTCATTTGATTGCATTATTTAGGGAACAACAGCAACAGAAAAGTCTACATCCTCAGGTTTTAAAAAATAGTTTCTATCTATTTGGGTAAAATCCACAGATGCAACACTAAGAGCCCACTGGACTGTGTGATTTCACTCATACAAGGTATCAAAACAGTCAGATTCATAGAATCAAAGAATGAACTTGAACTGGTGGTTGTGAGGGAGGAAAAATAGGGAGTCATTTGTTAATGGGCATAAAGTTCCCATCAAGTAAGAGGCATGTGCTCTGGAGATCTGCAGTCCAGCACTGTACCTGGAGTCAACAGTAGTGTACTACACACTTAAAAGTTCATTTTTATTTATTTATTTATTTATTTGGGGGTACTGGGGATTGAACTCAGGGTTATTTGACCACTGAGCCACATCCCCAACCCTATTTTGTATTTTCTTTAGAGTCAGGGTCTCACTGAGTTGCTTAGGGCCTCGCCATTGCTGAGGCTGGTTTTGAACTTGGGATTCTCCTGCCTCAGACTCCCGAGCTGCTGGGATTACAGGTGTGTGCTACCACACCCGGCTTTAATTTTTTAAAATATTTATTTTCTAGTTATAGATGGACACAATACCTTTATTTTTTATTTATGTATTTTATGTGGTACCGAGGCTTGAACTAAGTGCCTCACATATGCTAGGCAAGTGCTCTGCTACTGAGCTACAACCCCAGCCCAGCACACTTAAAAATTTCAGGGAGGGGTGGGAATGTAGCTCAGAGGTAGAATGCTTGCCTAGCATGTGTGAGGCCCTGAATTCCATCTCCAGTGCTGCATGCAAAGAAAAAAAAATGTTACGGTAAATCTCATGTTAAGATTCTAACCATAGTAAAATAATTTAAAAAACCGGTGACAGTGGTGGGCCCTGCAGGGACCAATGGGAAGAATAATTTCCTAGTAAAGCAATAAGAATGGACCCCGGATGCAGCCTGTTGTCCTGCACTGTCTCCTACCACTGTCCCTTCAAGGACTGGATCTTCTGGAAAATACCTACTGAGGCCTACAATCGGCTTGATGGTACTGCATCTCAAACATTTTTGACTACAGCCCATGGAAAGAAATATATTATCACAACCCAGTGCACACTGAGCTGAAAAGGAGTTTCACAAAATCAGTTGCATGTGTGACACATGGTAATATTGTCCATCGTTTCATTTCCTTCCTTCCCCTCCCTCCCTCCCTCCCTCTCTCTCTCCCCCCTCCCTCCCTCCCTCTCTCTCTCTCTCTCTCTCTCTCTCTCTCTCTCTCTTTCTTTCTTTTGTGCCAGGGATTAAACCCAGGGTGCATAACCACTAAGCCACATCCCCAGTCCTTTTTATTGTTATTTACAGACAGGGTCTCGCTGAGTTGCTTAGGGCCTTGGTAAGTTGCTGTGGCTGGCTCTGAACTTGTGATCCTCCTGCCTTAGCCTCTAGAGTCACTGGGATTACAGGTGTGTGCCACCATGCCCGGCTCTGTTTCATTTTCTAAGAGGCTGGTCACGATCCTTAAAATCCATTTCATAATGCACCAATGAGCTACAACCCACAGTTTTGAAAAAAAAAATACTGCTCTTAATAAAAATCAAGGTTTTAGATCCCAAGATAGGATAGGAGAGGTGAAGGAAGAAGAGAACAGAGTGGAGGGAGGGAGGAGAGGGAAGAAAACTGGGGTAGAAAAGCCGCTGGCATGGGCCTGAAGTCATTTAAGCTTGCTCAGCTATAGAGGCAGGTGATTGGATCCAATGAACCTGAGAGACCTCTTCTGCTGGCAGATTCAGGGTAAGAGCTGAGGCACGTGGAAGACACACAAACCTTCCCTGCACAAACGCTGCCTAGATGGGATCAGGCAGACCTTCGCACGCTACCAGAATCTCAGTCCTGGGGGCTGCACGCAGGCACTGGACACACCTCCCACCTGAGGTCCCTGTGGGGCTTGGTGTCCTGCCAGGTCTGATATTTTCTCCTTTGTCACCTTCTCTCCAATGCCTTGGGTGCATCCCCCAGGGCAGGGCCTACTGCTCCACCACTATAGACCACCAACTTGGCAAGAAGCCAGAGATATTTCTGAGAATCCGAGGACAGTCCGGGCCTTCCCAGCAAATGCGCAGACCCAGAGATGAAGGATCCTCTGTGATGGTGCAGACTCAGTTTACCCCTGTGTTTTGAGCCTGGCTCTGGTTTCACTTCTCACTCCTGCTCAGCCCGAGGCTTCTATGGCCAGGAGAGTTCAGTCCTTCGCTCCATTCATTCATTCATTTGCTCAGCCATCTGCCTACTCGCTCCACTCACTCAGATACCACAGATGCTCCTAAGAGCCAAGCATTGAGAGAAGCCCTGGGAATGTATAAATAAGGGTGACTCGGGGGATGGGATTTCTGCTCCAAGAGACTTTCAACTGGTAGAAAAGACAGACATGCAGAAAACAGATAATGGGGTCATGGAGTCAGGGGAGGGCAAAAGAGGATGGAGAGGAAGCAACTCGTGACAAGAGCAGTCAGGGAAGGCTCCTCCAAAGAGGAGATGCTGGCTCACAGAGGATAAGAGGAGTTCAGGACATGGAAAACGGGGATAGAAGGAAGAGGGAAGCAGAGTTCTTGCTTTATGCCAGGTACACACGAAGATCGCATTTGGTCAGGACTTCATTTCCTGACAAGGTGTAGCTGTCTTCTTTTTACACATGAGAAGGTTGGGAGAGGTCACCATTAATTTGCCCAAGGTCACCCAGCAACAAATGGTGACCAGATGTGGGATTCACAGCAAGCCCTGCCTGACTCCAAGATCATGTTTTCAGCCATCAGGAGAGCCACAGGAACACCATGTTATTTTCTCAATCTGGGAGATGAGACTCTTAGAGAAGCTAAGTTGTTCCTTGAATATGTGACAAAGCAGAGATTTAAACCCAGACCTCAGAAAGTAGGAAATCGGGGCCAACAGGGGGTAATGATGATGGGTCCTGTGGACATAACCTAGAAGGTTAGATCATTTTATCCACACATTTCTATATTCAATGACAATGATGGCATTGTCCCTAGAGCCACCAACTCCTGCATCCCTGTTTCCAAGTCAACCACTGGTTCAACTGACATGTCACATACTCAACATAATTTCTTGCTGTCATATATGAGCCAGAAAAGGGGCACACAAGCCAAACATAGAAGAGCAATTGATATTAATAATAAAAAAAGAGGTCAGCAACTGATATTAATAATAAATAAGAGGCCAGCAACCAATAAATGCTTGATGGTTCCTGCCCAGTAGTATACAATCTCCACTTTCATTAGGCTTTCTAGGCACTAGCTAGGATAGATCTTCAGCATCTCATATCAATTTTGGATTTTTTTTTTCCCTCCATGATGAATGCCAGTCCCCAGTAAGTGAGCTTAACTTGACAAAAAGACAGGTTGAGGCTAACAATTTGTTGCTTTCACAGAATAATTTCCAGTTGCTCTGTCATGTGACAGATTAATTTATCCACAATGGCCAGGAGCTGACCTCTTCCAGATTCATGATATCTCTCCAGCTTAGCTACCTTAACCTCTCATGCTCAGACAATTTAAGAACAGAACATTACCATGTCAAACACAAGAACAACTCAAAATCTTAAGAGATTTGTCCTTCACCTGCAAGACTGCCTTAATGTGACTAACCTTGCCAGTTTTGCTCTGCCCAGTCTCCATGGAGTGGACTGGGTCTCTCTAGGGTGTTGGTAGGTGGCGGGGGGTCACTTATGACCCTGGCTAAATGTACCCAGGCTGTACCCAGGCAATCTACATAAGTGATTCCTTGACCACTACAATGACATGGTTCATTAAGTAGCTGATGATTATTTTTGAAGCCGTTCTATTGTTTAGAGGTCTAAATGAATGCTCTTGCTTTTTCAATTACTTTTAGAAGAGCCACATTCCCTCCACTAGAATCCACAACTTCATTTTTATTCTCCTTTTACAAAACCATAAAGGAAATAAAATATTCAAATGAATTGCCCAAAGACCTGAGTGCAGACGCATTTAGCTGCCAAGAGTAAACCACTGGCTGGCACACATTACCCTAGAAAAATTCATTTGTAAGCTAAGGTTTGAGAGCCTCGAGTTAGGGTACAAAAGGTGGTTTAGGGGCACCATTATGTAATGCATACCAGAGGAGGGTGGTATGAAAGCTGTAAATGCAACACAGAGCACAGTGGAATCTGTTGCTGGTTCCGGTTCTTCTAAAAAGCTCCTTCTAATCTGTGTTTATCCTTGGCCACACCAGACACTTGGACATTCATTTCATTTTTTTTCCTTGAGAACAGCTGAAGGCTGTCAAAACCCATACAGGTCCTGTCATCAGGAGATTGTTCATAAAGGACTCAAATGCTCCCATTCGCCCCTCCTGTGCTCTTGTTAGGCATCACTAATTGATCACAGCATTCTTTGCAGCCAAGCCTGGATGCAGCCACAGAGACACCTCCACCCAGTCCTCCAGGCAGACCCCGTAATCAGCGGGGATGGAATCCCTCTCTCTGCGACCTGTGATCTTGTCCATGTTTCATTTATACATTTTCAAGAGTCTCCTGAGGTTTAACAGAATGGTAATATAGTGGGAAATGAGGGTCAGGCCCCTTGAGATCTGGAAGCAACTTTATTAGAGGCAACATTCCCCAGAGGAATAATTCCCCAATTCTGAGCCCCGAGCATAGCAGAGCTCTTACTTTTATACATAAGCACATTTGGGGTACATCAAGGCAAGGAAGTTGATGCAATTCTATTGGAGGGAGCATTCTATATTCCTTATATGGGTGCAAGCATGTCAACAGCCTAGGGACACTTAGCTCACAGGTCTTAGGGACTTTTACTGCACTAAGCCTAAAGGGGGATTGTTCTCTCTCCATTGCTTTGTTTCTTGCTTCTCCTACCGTGGTTTATCTTCTGTAGATACCTGTCAGCCGTTGCAAGCCTCCAGGGTTAAATGTCAGTAAGCAGAGCTGTGTGTCCGCATGCAAAACCACAGCCTGTCAGCTCTTTAGCTGCGAGTGTTCCTGCCTTGCTCTACCAAATTAAGACCTCAGCCTTGACCTCAAGGAAAGACCTGGTGCCTGTGTGCATGCATATATGCACGAGACTTCCGAGGTCATGATAATGCACAGGCAGGATCCGATGGGGAAAAAAGGCTACGGAGATAATGGGAAAAGCACTTCCAGGGTCTGCGAGATGGGATCTGTCAAAGTGAGTGGGAGCTGAGTGGCCAAGTATAAATGGGAATGGGAGAGGCTGATTCAGGCAAGGAAGACATGGAACCAGCCAAGGATGCAGAAATGGCCACAGAACATTGCCCCCTGGGACATCTAGGAGCCCCCAGGTGGTGACCCAGGGGCTCAGACTCAAGTTAGCCTCGCCTCTTTCCTCAGCTTGTCCCACATGCAGTCGGGAACCAAATCCTTCCCATCTCATCTTCAACTGTATTCTGAAATCGAACCTCATCCCTCCCCTTCACAGGGCCCTTTATCAGCTTCCTTCTTAGTCACCGTGACAGCCTGATGTTGTCCATTCTGCAGCCCAAGGTGCAAAAATACTAATCGACTATGTCTCTTCCTGGCTCCTCTGGGTCTACCCACTCCCCACCCAGCCTCACATTCAAGGTGGTGGGATCTAGTGAATAGGTTGGGCTTTGAGTGAGATAATCCTGAAATCAAATTCAGCTTTGGGCTGGGGTTGTGGCTCAGTGGTAGAGTGCTCGCCTCACATGTGCGAGGCCCTGGGTTCGATCCTCAGCACCACATAAAAATAAATAAATAAAATAAAGGTTAAAAAAAATCGGCTCTGCTCAAACTTCCCGTGTGGCTCTGGTCTGTCTCTATCCTTCTTCATGCCAGGCTTCTTTTTTGGGGGCATGAGGGATTGAACCACTGAACCATATCTCCAGCCCTTTTTATATTTTATCTAGAGACAGGTTCTTGCTCAGTTGCTTAGGGCCTCACTAAGTTGCTGAGGCTGGCTTTGAACTTGCGATCCTCTTGCCTCTGCCTCCCGAGCCGCTGGGATTATAGACATGGCACCTGGCCCCACGCCAGGCTTCTTAAGGACTTCTTGCCTCTTCCTAGCCTCTGTCTGTCCACAGGATCTGTCTCCAGCCCTTGGCCACCCAAGGTGTTCATTTTCTGTGTGTCTATATCCCCACAATAAGACTGAGGACTCCTCAAAGTCAAGTGCCCAGCCCTCCCTTGAGAAGTCACCGTCCTGTCTTACATAGGTCTGGAAATAGGGGCTCAGAGTGGTCAATTTGAAATTTGTCTTACTATAGGCACCGCCCTTCTCTGAACCTGTAAACCATGCTGTCTGCCCAGATGTGGTAGAGAAGACCATTGCTACATTCTCCCCGAGACTCACCCACATTCATCACTCAGGCCATTCCAGAATTCTCCTGGCACCAAGAAGTGTTCTCTGCCAGCAGTTTCCTTGCCTCATAAAGGTTTAAGATTTCTAAAATATAAGATTTTTGTCTTCTACTTTCCAAGCTACACCTGCAAAACCATAAGCTGTGCTCAACCCATACTTATTAGATGGATGAAAAAGAAAAGAAAAGAAAAAAAACAGGCTGAGAGATGGAACTCAGGTTAGAACGTAGGTCTTTAAGAACACGGTTTTGTTCTGTCTCCACAGGAAATGCAGGATCCACATAAATCAGGATTTAGAAATCTGGGCCAGATTTTAAGAGGTGTGATTATCAGTGAGAATGTCATGAGGAATTTGGTTTTGAAAGAGAAACCAGGAGGTCAGGTTCAGAGGGCAGGAAAGTTCAAGTGCAAGGTATTCCTGGCAAAGCTGGGTGCCGCTGAATGTGTCTAGGGACCTAGGATTTGTCTGGAAGAGGCAAGAGGCTGCTGCTGCAAGGCTCAGGCATTCTTCTAAATTATGCAGCATTCAGTGATGGGCACAATAAGGTCTCTGACAAGGTACCATCAAGCCTGACTGCTGCTGCCAGGGGTGGTTCAGACTCAGAGCAGTGGGCGTGGGGGAAGGCGGGTCTAACCTGTCAGACATCTCAGGTCTGGTGACAGGAGGCCTGGCTGCCCCCAAATACACCCCCTTGGTTAAGAAGGGATTTTTACTATTGTTTAATTCCCCTTTAGCAGGTCAAGTCCTTCTGAATAGAAAGGTTAGTGCAATTGGTGGTAATTATACTGTATCCTGTCTTAATTGACTCTAATTGCTCATTTGCATTCCAATACTGGAATTGTGGGGAATTGTTTCTCCCCCTATTTCCAGGATACAACTATTTATTTCAGAACAGAGAGACTGTCTGATCATTGGGAATGCCAGGGAAGTCGGAGAAAGGCCGCCCCTCCCGAAGTTTTTCAGGCTAATGGGGTCAGTTGGAAACTTGAGTGTTGTTCAAAAGGCATTTGGAAAAAGTGAAATGGCATGGGGGTGAGAACCCAGGGTCAGCAGATGCAACATGTGGGCAGCTGGGGCAGGCACTGACCCCTCTGGGATGGCATTTTACTACCAGTAAAGAGGCAGCGGCAGACTAATCCAAACTTCAATCACTCTTCTAACTACTGTCCCATGTATATGTGTTACTCTAAATTACTTACTTAACATTTTCTATAAGTCTTTTTGTGTGTGTGTGTGGGGGGGCAGTACCAGGGATTGAACTCAGGAGCACTTGACCACTGAGCTAGATCCCCATCTCTATTTTGTATTTTACTTAGAGACAGGGTCTCACTTTGTTGCTTAGCACCTCACTTTTGCTGAGGCTGGTTTTGAACTTGCGATCGGCCTACCTCAGCCTCCTGAGCCTCTGGGACTACAGGCCTTCACCCCCCACCATACCTAGCAATCACTTAGAAATCTTATGCTAGTAAATATGCGGGATTAGAAAACTGAATTATCACTACACACAAAACTATTATGTCTGAGCACAAATAAATAAATACAGTAAAAATAAAATGTGATTAAATGCTATCCAAAGGTGTTGAGTCAGAGCCATGCTCTGCCTTTCTTCAAAGCAAAAGCAGCAAGTCCAACAGGGGTGCTAAGGTAAACCAGAATTTCAACATCCCTTTTGCTTCAGGAGATGTGAAAAGGAGGTGGCTGTCCCACCAGGTGACTGGATGCTGTCTAATCTGCATTTGTGCATCACTAAAATCATCCCATGGATGGGAAGATTTCTTTCTGCATTTGTGAGAAAGACCAGATGGACGATTTATGAAGTACTTCCCAGCTGTCACAGTGTTTTCTAGAACAGTCTGTTTGTCGACTGCAACCCTTTTCTCAAAGATCCAGTCCTCCCTTGGAGCTCTCCAGGGTCCTTAAAATGATTTGGCCTGAATCTTCTGAGACAGCTACTCAGAGCCTTAGAAGACGCTGCAGTTAACTTGAACATCTACTGGGTGCCAGAGGTGTCCCATATACTGTCTCTAACTGATCTTCATACCACTTGAATGGGTTCTGTCTCCACTTTGCAGATAAAACCCAGGAAAGCTAGGAAGGAAGTCCCCTCTCTCCACCACACATGCTACATGTGCTCTCTATAGCTACTTTCAACCCCTGTCTTCTCTCACTGTCCTTAACCTCGAGCATCTTTTCACCTGACTTTTGGCAGAAATTCATTGCCCACTAACCTAGGCAGGGCAACACCATGAAGCTCCGCCCACTTCCCTTTCTAATTAGTCTCACCTCTGTGCCTGGGGCGGTCCCATATGGTCGCCAAGCATTGCACTGAACATCCAATCCTTAAACAACCACTCTTTTGAATATTAACAGATCCCTCCCCACAATCTTCAGTTTTTTAGACACCACTACCCAAGTTCCCAGGAAAGAACACTACAGCAGTCACCAAATAGTCTGGCATAGCCACCAATAAGGTATCACTAATCTTTGGGGAAAAGATTCTAGTAAAGGAGGCCACCATAGACATACCTGGCCTCCCTACAATTTTTTTCCCACTTGTAGATGTGCCATTCTAGAACATTCTAACAGAAATTGTAAATGTGGGACATTTTTAAATTGTAAATTTGGGAATTTGTTTATTTCTTAATAGGTAGAGTTGTGTTTTCATCAGGAAATAAAAGTATTTCTTCTGAGCAGGTAATAGTATTTTAATGATGCAGCAATATTTCCACAAGAAACAGAAGTCATAATTTTTTAACAAGCAACGGTTTTGCTGTGAAAGTTAGACCTTGTGTAGTGACTAAAATAATAGAACAAAACATGGCCTGCCTTAGGATGCAGGTTTCAGGGCATCATCCCTGAACTTGGTTGTGGAGGCACACAGGGTGGGTACTGAAGAACAGGGTCAGAGTTGGGAGGAGTTTATGGAATGAGAAAGGAAAGTTTTATCTGCCCTTCTATCAGCATGGAGACTATGAGCCCTCTGCTAATATCTCTTCTCTCTTCTACAGTAACAAAACCTTTATTTCTGATTCGATCCTTGATTACCTAGAAAAGACAACACTTACCTGACTCCCTTGCAGCTAAATGGGCCCATGTGACCATGTCTGGCCAATAAGGTATGAATGAAGGTGCTACATAAAACTACCAGGTCAGGTCCTTAAAGGGAAAGGCTGTATCTTATCCCTTCCTTCTTGCCCTTTCCATGGGCTGCAATGAAGACAAGGTCTCTTAGGTTTTATAAATGAAGGCAACATCCCAAGGAAGTCTGAGCAACAAAAGAGAAGATGACTAGGTCCCTGAACCTCAGCAGCTCACACCTGGACTGTTATGGGACAGAGAAACAAATCACTGTTGACATTCTTGCTCTTTGAAGTTTCCATAATAAGAGTGAAACATGGAGCCTAAAGACCCAACCACTCATTGGCTCTGTGATCTTGGGGAGGTCCTCTCCCATTCTACTATTTCTTGTTAAATGGAGGCACTTCCCCTATGGCCCATGCTGTTCCCTTCCACTCAGACATGAAGAGAAGTTTCTGAGGATGAATTGAGGATCTTGAAGGTGGGCCACTGAGAGTGACCACCTTCTCCACTTGGAACCGAGCAGAAACATCAACAAATAGAATCAAGAAGCCTCTAGAGAGGTCTACTCTGTAAAATTAAAGGAGCAGTTGGAACAGAACTGCCAAAGATACCACCAATTCTTGGAAGCCACTGTGTTAGCCTTTTCTGGATGGTTTTAGAAACAGGTGGAGGAGCTATACTTGGTATGAACCCCATCACCAACCACAAGGTATGGGCATGGGTTGAAAGATCAGTGAGACCTGACTGAGCTTCCCTCTTCCCCATGGGGGTGAGGTGAGGATAATGTCTATTTCACATGATGACGTGAGGTAGATTAGAGATTACCATGCAAAGCATGACACGAACAAGTTGCTTAATAATGAGAAAGTTGGGGGCTGGGGATGTGGCTCAAGCGGTAGCGTGCTCGCCTGGCATGCGTGCGGCCCAGATTCGATCCTCAGCACCACATACCAACAAAGATGTTGTGTCCGCCGAGAACCAAAAAATAATAAATATTAAAAAATTCTCTCTCTCTCTCTCTCTCTCTCTCTCTCTCTCTCTCTCTCTCCTCTTTCACTCTCTCTTTAAAAAAAATAATGAGAAAGTTGGGGATGGGCTTTGCTGGCCAGCACTGGGCACAAAGCAAGGCCTCTCCAACCCAGTGACTGAGTGGCCTTGGCTGGCAGAGAACAGCATATCTGGGAGGTTCAAAAATGCAGACAGAGCGGCCAGAGTCAGCCTCATTTCAGCTGTCAGCGGGGATAGGAAGTAGCTCTTGGGAATCCTTATCGGTTCTTCTGACAGATGGGGGGTGGCTGGCAATGTGGTAAGAGTGGAAGGCTGGAATCACTCAATGGCTGGGAAAATCTGGGTGGACAGAATCTAGGGAGAAGAAAAAAATCACAGGGCAGAAGGAAGTACACACAGCCCTTAGAAGAAGCTGCAGCAGCCACTCTCAAAGGAAGGCCAGAGGGCGTCAAGAGTCAGCCAGAGTGGCCATTAGAGATGAGAATCCTCACTGGAGTCCCAACTCCAGCCATCAGCTGGGGCAGCTCAGGAGCCAGGGTACTGATGGTACTTACATGGAATGGAAGAAATCATCCCAGGATGAAACCTGGTTACAACCAAATTCCAATGTAAAAGGAGGAAAAAAAAGACATTCAGAAGTTGAGTTTAAGAAAAGAATGGGACCCAGGTGTGTTCATGACAGACAAATAATAGACGGGGACAAAACATGCCCTATAAAAGGGGAAGCCAGACTCTCAGGAGAAGCTAAGGACAATGAAAATGTTGAAAATGTTTGATCATTTCTTTTTTCTTTCTTTCTTCTTCTTTTTTTTTTTTTTTTGGTGTGTGTGTGTGGTGCTGGGCATGGAACCCAGGGCCTTGCTAGGCAAGCACTCTACTTCTGAGCTATATCCCCAGAGAACTTAGAAAAAAGTTGATGACACACCAGGAACCTGACAAGGTAAGAGACTGAGGAGCTCTCTGTTGCTGGGAATTCAGGCACAGTTTATCCAGGTAACATGGCTGAGACTTTTCAGATACTGATGTTAAAATGCCTTTCCAAGCTCTTTTTTAAAAAAATATTTTTTAGTTGTAGTTGGACACAATACCTTTATTTAATTTATTTATTTTTATATGGTGCTGAGGATCAAACTCAGGCCCTCTCACATGCTAGGCAAGTGCTCTACCACTGAGCCACGAACCCAGTTGCCCATTCCTAGCTCTTGATAGTTCATAAGGGAAGAAATCAGACCATCAGGGAATCTTCAGTGCCAGGGGCCTTAGGAGCAAGGAATCAAATCACTTAGGCACTCTGAGAATGGGGTTATTCTTAGTTTTCCATGATGATTGAGACCGTAAAGATCACCTACACCCAGGGCTCATTACAATTCTGAGATTGCATGACTCCATTATTTAACAACCAAGGAGTGTCAGGTTGGAAACAGAGGACTCAGGAAGGAAAAGTACCCAGTTCAGGAGATACTACCAATGAAACTCATATTTATTATCTGCTCTGTGTGCCTTATTCTTATGTCAATCATATAAACAAAGACTAGTATCATGCCCATTTCACTGAGTTCTGAGGTACCCAGAAGTTGGGGCTGCTGGACCATGGCGGTTCACCCTGGCCCTTTTATATTTATACACAGAGTTGCTGAGGGCCTCACTAAACTGTTGAGGTTGGCCTCCAACTCATGATCCTACTGCCTCAGTCTCTCGAGTCATTGGGACGCAGGCGTGTGCACAAGGGGACACTCCCAGAAGGAGGAAGACCAGGCTGGATGCCAGCGCATCTCTGGGGATGAGCCTGAGCAGAAATGACACCGTGAAACAGCAGTTTGTAAAAAGTTGCCTTTATTTATCATTTATCCATCGTATCTCAGTTATGCCATTTTGGCATCCACAGTGACAGTTCCCTGGAAGCTGGGTCAGCCCCTGCCCACCCACCTATTGTGATCACTGCCCACAGGCTGGAAGCCCAGGCCATTGGGGACAGCAGGACCACAAGCTCCTCTGAAGTCTGGCACTCTCCAGCCACATCCTGGGAGCCAGGGCCTGTGCCTACCTGCCAGAGGCCATGCAGTCCCCAGCAGTGGCCTTCTGCCCTCTAATAGGAGCAGGAGAGGTACGGTGGAGGCCCCCTTGGGTTGGGAGGTGGCTGGTGGTGGGGCTGCCCTGCTGGGGACTGGGTCTAGACAAGGCCACATGGGAGAAGGTGCTGGGCCCTGGGCTGGGCCGAGGCCCCTCTGGTTCTTGTCCCAGGTCTCTGGGGACAGTATGCCACCTCTACTGAGCCATGCGAGGGCCCATGGAGAATTGGGGCACCCTCGCAAGGGAGCCTGCAGTTGAGTCTGAGAGGGGCTGCTGAGAATTCCGGAAAGGTCCCCAGCTTCATGGTCTACATCACCTGTCACCGCAGACGTCATTGTCTTTCTGTCTTAGACACCAGAGCATCTTCCCAGGGACCCGAGCTCCTGACCCTGATCTCAGGCCCTGAGCCTAAAGCTCCCCTCCCGGCCTCTTTATGTGGTGGAGGCTTAATGTGGTGGAGGCCGAGAGAGCTGGTGGCATCTTGCTATCCCCTTACTTGCATTTGGTCCCTAAGTGCAGTCAGAACATTGTAGAAACACAGGGAGAGACAGAAGATGTCCCTTCCCAGGGGCACGGGGGCAGCTGCACAGTGAGGACACACCACGGCTGACTGGAGTCTGGACAAATGGACGTGGCAGGGTGGTCCACTGAGGGCACCGAGCTCGGCCAGGCGAGGGTGGATGTGGCAACCCCAGGCCTCCCCCAGACAAGGACAAAGCTGCATGGACACAGGTGGCCATGAGGTGGCAGGGATGGCAGTCCTGGCTCTGCCCCAGCATGAGGCCCATCTGGACGCTTGGTGGGAGATCAGCCACCCACAGCTGGGTAGGGAGCTATATCATCCTGAGCCCAGAGGACCCAACATCCCACACGGGAACAGTCTGCACTCAGATAGTGCCACCGCTGGGGACCTGCTGGTGACGCTGTCCATGTCCCCAGAGGAGGTGCAACCAGATGCCCAACCACCCTAAGGCCACACACAGAGATTTTGTGCTTCCAAGCAGAGTCAAAAAGCCACCTTTGTGGGGACCAGGGATGCCACAGTGGCTGCACACATCACTGAGGGTGGGAGGGGAGGCCAAAACCAAAGTCAGACAGAAAAGAGGGACAGTGCTCCCTGTCCCTGTCACGGCTGTAGCTGCCAAAGCCAGAAGGAGGAGAGAAGCCCCGCCAAGGGTGGCCACCCCATGGTGGAGAGGAGGGGCAGACATCAGCCAGACCACAACGTCCCCACGCGCCACAGCACCGCTGCCCCTGGCCACCACTGCCTTCCGAGGCACTGCCCAGTCTCCTCCCTGGTCCTTGGGTAGGCATGGCTCTCAGAAGAGGAGGGTGCCCATGCTGTCCACCTCGCTCGGCTCCTTGACAAAGTTCTCGAATGACTGGGAGATGTTGGTGACCACCAACAGGATCCCCATCCCCAAGGAGATGGCACCAGGAAGGCAGCCAGGACCAAGAGACCCCAAGGCACAGGCTCCCAGAGGCTGATGCCATGGGGATGTACCTGGGGGAGGGCAGGTGGTCAGCCCTGGGCCAAAACAGAGCCCCCAAACTGGCCACCAGTCTTGCCCATGACTGAGACCAGAACCTCAGGAGGCCCCACCACCTCCCTGAAGCATCATCTGCTAACAATCCTGTGCGCCCCACTAATGCTACGGGACCTAGTTCCTGCTAGGGGACTGTTACTAGTCCAAACTGAAAGGGTGCCAGATGCAGTGGTCCACACCTCTCATTCCAGTAACTTGGGAGGCTGAGTCAGGAGGATCACAAGTTGTAGGCCAGCCTCAGTTACTTTCCAAGGCCCTAAGCAGCTCAGTGAGTCCCTGTCTCTAAATAAAATTTAAAAAAAGGCTTGGGAACATAGATTAGGGGTCAAGTGACCCTGGGTTTGGTCCTCAGTAAGGGGGCTGGGGGGCTGAGGACGAGACTCTAATGCTGAAGATGTCTCTCGAAATGGCCACTGTCCCTACCAAGGACTCAAAGGCAACCTAGAATTTGCAACTGTGGCTTTTCCCATCATTGCTTCTTTCAGGAAAGGTCACCAAGTGAGAGCCCACAGGACAACCTGGGCTGCCACCTGACTTTGTAGACACAGCCCTTCTCACTGTGGCTGCTGCTGAGTGGCAGAGGAAGAGCTAAGAAAATGGCAGAGGGAACCAGGTAGGCCGGAGGCAGCCCTCAATCCAAGATGAGGTGCAGCTGCAGTGGGCGCTCCTCCTGCCGTGGGCACCTGCACCCTGGGGCCTCTCCCACCCTCCCTCCTCTCCACCCCAAGGTGACGGCCACACGGGTCACCTGGCCATGGCCCAGCTGGTCTCTGGACTCCTCTCTGCCATAGCTTTGTCTTCTGGAACTGACCTCCCCGATTCAAACACCACTTCAAACTCTGAGGCTCTGCTGGCCTCTAAGCCACATCTACCATCTGTCTTTTTTCGGTCTTGGGGATTGAACCCAGCAGTGCTCCACCCCTGAGCCCCGCCCCCAGCCCTTTTTTATATTTTATTTAGAGACAGGGTCTCACTGAGTTGCTTAGGGCCTCACTAAGTTGCTGACATTGGCTTCCACCTTGCCATACTCCTGCCTTGGCCTTTAGGAGTACCCCACCGAGCCTGGCGCTTCCACTCAGGTCCATCTGGAGCCCCACTCTGTGCTTAGAGCCTGAGCACCTTCTCCTGGTGGCAGCATCCCACCAGCGTGAGCAGAAGTGAGGGTCCCCTGCTGCCAGCACTGTCCCTACAGAGCCCCATGCTGCGTCGCCAGGCTGCATGCTCCTGGCTCCCTGCTGAGGGCCACAGGCATCTTTTTCCATATCCCCAGCATCCAGCACTTAGCAGGTTCATGAATATCTAATGACACAGGGACCTTGCCTACCCTGTGATCTGAGAATAAGACCCATGGACACTGGAGACCACAAGGCCCACCAGTGCTCGGGGCCTGGGAGCTGCACCTGCCGACAGGGGGTGGGTACTGCACTCACCGGTGGAGCTCATGCACCAGGGACATCTCCCGGTGGCCCCGCATCACCCTCTGCTGCTCCTTCAGCTTCTTGGCCACCTGCATGATGCCCAGAGCAGAGGTTGGGCTCAGAGGTGGGTTCGGAGGGAAAGGTCTCAAGCTGCTGGACACTTAAAGGGCTCTTTCTGCAGCTCTACATCTTTACATGGACTTTAAAAATGCCCTAAGGGCTGGGGGTGCACCCCTGTCATTCCAGCAACTTGGGAGGCTGAGGCAGGAGGATTGAAAGTTGGAGGCCAGCCTCAGCCACTTAACAAGGCCCTAAGCAGCTCAGCGAGACCCTATCTCCATATGAAATATAACAAGTGCTGGGAGGTGGCTCAAGGGTTAAGTGTCCCTGGAACAACAAGGTGCCATAAAGAGAAGACCAGACAAAATTTGTTTTTCGACTCTGGCTTCAGGTTCTCAGACCTGCTGCTGATGGCTGAGCTTTGTCCATCTCTCCTTAATGCTCTGAACTGTCTCACCAATGTGGGTGGCCCATCTGCATGTCACAAACCATCACTGTGACAAAGCAACAAGCTGAGTGACATGTTAAGAACCTCCATTCATACTTATGTCCTTGGCAGAGGAGCCCGAGACCTCGACCCAGGTCTCAGAGAACAAGGCTCAGGAGCCCAGCATGAACATGAGGTACACTACTGCATAAACAGGGTCCTCCAACACGGAGCCAAAGGACTCCGGCAGAGATAGGTAGTAACACAGACCACCAACTGGGTAGGTGCAGGTGGGGCCTCCAGAAGACATGTCCTGGGAAGAAGGAACAGAAGATCTAGGATGCTGCATCTACTGAGCCTGAGCTTTGAGGTGAACCCAGAGCAGACCAAAACTGTGATTGCAGCCGGGCACAGTGACACACACCTGTCACCCCAAGCTCAGGAGACTGAGGCAGGAGGATGGCAAGTTGGAGGCCAGCCTCAGCAACTTAGTGAGACTATGTCTCTAAATAAAATATAAAAAGGGCTGGGGATGGGGCTCAGGGGTTAAGTGCCCCTGGGTTCCATCCCTGGTACCAAAAAATAAAGAAAAAGAAATGCAGACTTCCTGTGCTCACGCTGGACACACCTGGAAATGGATGACCACAGCAAAGACAAAGATGGAGGTGATGAGGTTCATGAGGTCGGGGAGATTCTGACGGGAGAAAGCCTCACTAAGGGCTCAGTCTTTGTGTGCGTGGCCCAGAGTTGGAACAGTGCAACGATGGCGCCCTCCAATTCCATGCCCCTTGGCAGAGGAGGACACAAAAGTGAAGGGAAAAACAAGGGGCTGGACTCCGCTGGGTCTTGGGCCTCCTCCTTGCCAAAGCAGAGGCAGGAGAACAGAATCAGCCAGGAGACTCACGGCACCCACAGTCATGGGGTCACAGTCTGGATGTTTTTGGCACCAGGGATGGAACCCAGGGGCCCTTGGCCACTGAACCCCACCCCCAGCCTATTTGTATTTCATTCACAGCCAGCACCTTGCTGAGTTGCTGAGGCCTTGCTGTAGCTAAGGCTGGTCTCCAAGTTGAGATGCTCCTGCCTCAGCCTCAGCAACAGGCAGAAAGGGGCCTGGCCTGAGGAATAGGCAACAGACTGGCCAGGGACACTGCAGCACAGGGCGCCAAGGTCTGAGAACTTCAGAAATGGCGTGAGACTGACTTTAGGACAAAAGCACAGTGGGAAACACTGTCACCATGGCCCCTGCTGCCAGGTCGGTGCTTCCCTAGATGTGGCATTTGTGGGCAGAGTGGCTAATGCTGGGGACTCAGATGTCCCAGTCTCTCCCTGGGACAGCATTTTCCTTTCACCCCAGAGTTGGGACATCAGGACTTTCATCACCTTCTGGATGGCCACTCAGATGGGCCATCTGTCCTGTAGACCACATGGACTGGATATCTGTGACAGAAATGCTGTCCTAGCTTTCCCTGGCCCCCTGGCATCCCCATGGTGGTCTTCTGACAGCTTCTCTCCCTGCCGCCTCGCTGTGTGGGACAACAGCTGATGTCCATGTGGTCGAGAATCTGGAGACATGAAAGTTTGAGCATTTTGTAAAGGAGGAAGTTCAGCAATCCCAGGGGGAGAAAGCAGGGACTTGTCCTGGCTTTTCTTTCCACCAGTGACCTCTCTGAACTACCCTCTCTTGCTCTGCTGAGCCACGCACCGACCCTCAACACACCAGCTCATCTCTGCCTCAGGGCCTTTGCACCTGCCAGGTTCTCTAGATGGACCAGTAACAGTCTTGCCCAGTTGCCCTGTCTTCCTTCTCTGCTCTAGTCTGACCCAGGGGACTGGGATGACATTGACGCTCACACGTCTTATGTTATATCCCTTTGTATTCTTAGCACCCACAGAAGCGCCTGGTGCTTAAGAGCACTGCCTGACAAGTTTCTGGAATGAAAGGTGGGTGACAGAAATGGCAGGGTGAATGCCTTACAAGCTTTCTAAATGTTTAACGTGGTCATTTCTTGCAAATCACTACCTTCTTATCTCTGGGAACTGGGTTGTTTCATGCGCTAGTGTCACCCGGGTGGTGAGAGCCATGTGATGTCTGTACTGTCCACCTCCCTTCAAGCCTGGACTGTCCCCCACCTCAGGGAAGAACGACCAACTGCGTTCTCCACCCTAGGGCCCATTCCACAACCCACTTTCCAGGTCACAAGCTGAGCCTTGGTGGCACTCCTGAAAACAGGAGACCCTTCCAGCTGCAAGCTACCTGTGCCGGCTCCACCCTCTTCTTGCCCATCCTGAGGGTGTCCCCATGGCTCCACCATTTTGGCTCCTTACAGCACCACTCAAAGCCCCCCAGGTAGCCCCTCTGCCCCAGCCAGGTTCCAGAGGTGGCCAAGCGCAGCCACCTCCATGTCTCGGTTGTCTGTTGCCTTCATCTCTCGCTAAGTCCTAAGGCCCTCACTCTGATGTCACACTGGCTGGCTCAGGCTGGATGTCTGTGCCACCTTGCCAGCCATTTTCTCAGCCTGTCTCCCAGGGACAGCATATCATTCCTTCCAAAACTGTCCCCTCACTCACCATCCTGATCCAGAGCAAAGTGATCCTCTGGCTGGCTGCTGGAGCCCAAGCCTTCGCTGACTGGCCCCCTGTGGCCACCACTGCTCCCGCTCCTTTTGAAGGCAGGCTCCCCCAAAGCCAGGAGGTCTTGGCAGACTCCTCAACTCCTACCCAGCTTTCACCCCCACATCCAGAGCTGGGGCCCAGCTGCTTTGCACCCCCAGATCCTCAATTCACCTTATATTTTCTAAAATTCTAGGAAGAGTCCGGTGTCACTTTGCCTACTCTTCTCTAAGTGCCCCTGACCCTCCTACCTGAGGTCCATTCTTTCCCATGGGATCTCTCAGTCACCCTGCAGGGACTCATCTGCAGTTTCCTCAATTTGATGACGTGGCATTGGAGGCCGAGAACCAGCTCCACAGTCAATTCCAAGAAAACACGAAAATGCACACAAATATTTTCAATGAGAAACTTCCCAGCAAATAACAGATTCAGGGATCAGAGGCCAAAAGAAAAAGAAAAGGAAAAAAGTCAATTTCCCTCTCCTAAGAAGTCTCAAATGTTTTGCAATTTTCATTTTATTAAGATTTGTAAGCCAGGTGTCATGGTGCCTGCCTGTAATCCCAGTGGCTCTGGAGGCTAAAGCAGGAGGATTGCAAATTGGAGGCTAACCTCAGCCAAATTGGGGCTCTAAGCAACTCAGCGAGACCCTGTCTCTGAATAAAATACAAAAGAGGGTTGGAGATGGGGCTCAGGGATTAACTGTCCCTGAGTATAATCCCCAGTGCCTTCCTCCCCAAATTGGCAATACTGAGGATTGAACCCAGTAACAGACATTCTACCCCAGCCCTTTTTGAGACAGGGTCTCACTTATTTGCCAAGGCTGTCCTTGAACTTGTAATCTTCGAACTAACTGCCCCTTGCCTGAACAAGTGGTTTGGTGTAGTAATTTCATTTTTAGAATCTTATTTGCTAAGAACAACTGCTAAAATATGTGCAGATGATTTCCCAAGGATATTCACTTTGATGCTAACTGTGACTGAGAAAGGACTGAAATGTCCACCAGAAGACAATTGGCTAAAATCAACACTTATTTATCCTTGCAGTGCAGGTTCCTGCTAAGAAATATGAGGCAGGATTACTCTATGGCATGTTAACTGTCCTTGAAATATTCTTATAAGACGTGAAAGTTAGATATAATTTTGAATGTAAATGTTGTTGTTGTTGTTGTTGTTATTATTATTATTATTATTATTATTATTATTATTATTATTATTATTTGGTACTAGGGATTTAACCCAGGACCACTTAACCTCTGAGCCCTGTCCCCAGCCCTTTTTATATTTTATTTAGAGACAGGGTCTCACTGAGTTTCTTAGGGCCTCACTAAGTTGCAGAGGCTGGCCTCCAACTTGTGATCCTCCTGCCTCGACCTCCTGAGCTGCTGGGATGACAGCCTTGAGCCTCTGCACTCAGCTATATTTTTAAACCTTTGCACACTGAAAATAGAGAAGAAATGATTCTGAAACAGACATTTTCCCCCAGAGGAATACTCTGCATACATGAAAAATTCCTGCAGATGTGCCCAACGGGAGGCAGTGCCCTTACCTTGGTCAGTGTTGATGGTGGTGGGGTTGACGCCCTTCCCCAGGATGGTTTCACAGATGTTGCTTGAGATGGAGAGGGAGAAGCCAGAGCCCAGGCCATGCCATTTATAATGAAGCTCATCCAAAAGGAGGACAATCAAGCCTGCCACAAAGAACTGCAGAATTAAAATAAATTAATTAATAAAAGTGGACTCTGTGTTACTGGCCCCAGGGCCCTGGTTCCTTCCATCCTCAATGAAAGGGCTCTCTGCTATGAAGGCCAAATAAGAGACCCTTCTCAATCGGCCTCACGGGAATTCAGAAGCCAAAGCCAGGGTCTTTTGATTCTCTATTATTTTTTTAAATCTATTTTTTAGTTGGAGGTGGACACAACATTTTTATTTTATTTTTATGGGGTGCTGAGTATGGAGCCCAAGGCCTTGCACATGCCAGGTGAGCCTCTACCACTGTTTGGGGGTTTGCAGGTGGACAGCATGCCTTTATTGATTTCAATATTTCTCGTTGTAGATAGGTGCAGGGTCTTTATTTAATTGATTTCTTTTGGGGCGGTGACCAGCCTCCAACCCGGGGCCTTACCCTGCTCAGGTCAGTGTTTAGCCTTGAGCCCAGCCCTGAGTCTGGCCTGGCCCCAGCTCTGGCTGAGTACTGCTGAGGTGGAAGAGGGACAACGGGGTCACTCATGAAGTGGAGTGAGAGTGGGGGTTCATCTGAGTGGTGATCAGATGGCAGATCCCAGCACCCATCTCTGTGGGGTCCCTGTCCACGCCTGTCATCACATCCACGATGGACTGGCCAATGGTGACGATCATGCCAAACACTAGGGTCCCAAGAAAACCCTGAGCAGAGTGTGGCAGGAACACAGATGACAAATACTGACACTGCCCCCCGGGGACTTGGTGAGAAGTGTCCAACTGTCACACGTCAATGTGCATGAGAACTCAGAGGCTTTCTTGTGAAAGCACCTTTCATTTTTTTGTGGCTTTAGGGATTGAACCTAGGGCCTTACAGACTGTAGGCAAGTGCTCTACTAAACCTCAGCCCAGTCATCTTAATTCTTTTTTTTAAAAAAATGATCTTGAATTCTTAAGATGGAAAAATATTTTAAAAACTTGTCAAGGATAAGGAGAAAAATTCTGGGGCTGTAGCTCAGTGGTAGAGGCACTGAGTTCCATTTTTAGGTCTGCAAAAAATTAATATTAAAAACAAAGAGAGAAAGAGAAAAAACACCTGATTTGGGCTTTAGAAAAATAATGCGAATTTTTTGTTTGTTTGTTTTGATTTTGGTACTGGGGATTGAACTCAGGGGCACTCAACCACTGAGCCCCATCCCCAGCCCTATTTTGGTTTTATTTAGACACAGGGTCTCACTGAGCTGCTTAGGGCCTCACTGTTGCTGAGGCTGGCTTTGAACTCACAGTCCTCCAGGCTCAGCCTCCCGAACTGCTGGAATTAGAGGTGTGCACTACTGCACTAAGCCAAGTATATTTTAAAATGTCCAAAATAAAAATTTAAAAAAAAAGAAAACCACTTATTAGTGCTTTAGAAGGATAATGCATTAATTTAAGGCATTGGATAATAAATGCATTACTTAATATTTAATAATGCATTACTTAATTCATTAATGATTAATTCATTAATACATAAATATATTCTACAATCTGATTTGTGTCTGAAACTCACAATTTAAGTTAGATGGATTTCTCACTGAATTATTTAACCTACTAACTTAAGATCTCTAAGACATGCTGTATGGAAGATGGCAGAGTAGAAAATTGTAAATATTGTTTTCTAAATAACACATTCCAGTTAACAGAGGCTAGGCTTGGCTGACTCTGATGCTGGTCCCCATTATTGGGGCTGCCTATCATTTGATACAGCCAATACTCTTAACCTAGTTTAACAGCATGTAAAAACTGAGACTCCAGAACTATTATCTAAATTTCTTCCACATCAAAAAACTAATCAACAACAGAGATGGACTGAGAGGATCGCCTTTTTGCTCATCAAATCCTTTTAAATACAGAAGAAAAATAGCACTTGCTAAATAACTACCATGTGCTAGGCACTGTGAGAGTGATTATTTAATTTAATCCTCTTTTTTTGCTACTGAGGACTGAGCAGAGGTGCTTCACCCCTGAGTCCCATCCCAAGCCTTTTTTTAATTTTATTTAGAAGCAGGGACTCACTGAGTTGCTTAGGGCCTCACTAAGTTGCTGAGGTTGGCCTCCAAATGGCGATCCTCCTGCCTCAGCCTCCAGAGCTACTATAATTACAGGCATACTCCACATCATCTGGCTTTGATTGAATTCTTATGACAGGTCTTAATTAGATGTCACCTCCTTCATGAGGTATGGAAATCATGGCTGGTGAAGGGGTGACCTCCATGCCCTGATCCTTCAAGTCCATCCTCTGGGGCATTCCTGCCATCCCCTGCCTTTCCTGGCCTTCCCCCATACCCAGCACCTCCCAGAAGTGCTCTCTCACTAACAGGCCATGGAGCACCTACAGGGTTGGCAGGCAAAGCAAAAAGGCAAAACTGGGCTGTTTTAATGCCCCCAATTTTAGAGACAATTCAAATTCTCAACTAGACACCAGAACTGTATCCATGATCTTTCTTAAACTTCTGGGCTCCCATTGAAGAGGGCTTGGTCTTTTGGGGTGTCACCCACTTCAATTATCTTGGTGCCAGCCAAGAGCTGCATGATGAGGCCAAGGTGACCATTGCAGAGATACCCAGCTCCATGAGTGTGCCTAAGGAAATGGGCAGCCACAAAGCCCCTGGGAGCTCAAGAAAGCAAGACATTATTTAATAAAATGAACCTACAAAATTGCATGTGACCCCTTCTCCACATTGGATGGGCTTCAGGTTGCTGGTATCAATTATAGAATAACCCCCCAAAACCAAAGATAAGAACACAACTGAGTCCCTCTGTCGAGCCCACCAGACCCCATGTCATCCTGTTGGGAAAGTCATGTACCCCCCAATAGCCTGCTGCATTCCCATCCCCATTGACAGATCCATTCTGGCTGGACAGAGGACAGATGATATCAGATGATATCAGGATTTGCCATTGCAAATATCCAGAGGGAATTGTTTCTTCTTGTTAAAATTTTGTTTGTTTGTTTTAGTTATTTAAGTATTTCATGGGTATACATATAGTTGTATTTGAATACTGTTGTCAATACTATTAATTGTATCTATTCTTGCTATTTCATTTTTCAGATATATTCTTTATGGCATTTACGAAAATCACTGATTTTGGTCCAATGTTTTCTGTTGAGGCACTTATCTAAAACACTAGATTACAAGAACTACCATTGGGTAGTGCTTTGTGTCTTAACTATGGCTGTTGACCTGAGATATATTAAAATTCCCTTCATGGTACTTACTATGTAACCTTTGGCAAATAAGTTAACTTTGGAAAGCATACTAGGAGAATTAATTTAAGGACCAAACCGGCTTTAGCAAAAGGATGCCTGAGGGTAACTTAGTTTTTCATTTAGATTAGATGTGATGGCACACCTATTTTCAATAGTGTATTTAGGTGAGATCCTGAGAAAGAATAATCAGTCCTCTTTAATACTGAATAAGACTTCCTTGGCATTTGTTGAAAAACCTAGCTTGATTAAGTTACTTTTTTTTTTAACCATGTGACTGATGATATGTTGTATTATTCCTGTACTGTGCTGCTGGATTAACTGTGCCAGCATTTTGATGAGAAATCTTGTGCTATATTTGTTAGATTTTGTTAACAATTTATACTTCCTTAACATAATGTGTTTGAAATGTTTAGAGCAATGAAACACATACTTTATAGTTTAAAAACTCCAGGCATATCAAGTTATGTAAAGTACTCATATGTAAGACCATATGTACTTGGAACATTTTTTGTGTTTTTAGAAATATATTTCAGTCTTCTTTGTTGTAACAAACTTGTATGGATTATTCAATTCTACTTTATTTTATTCTAATACGAGTTGTTTCACTATCATGGAATCTGTCTACTAACAATGAGCTAGTCTTCATTTTGATTCTACATAGTTTTTCCCTTTCTTTCTTACATATTTACTGCTTATCTAATGGTTATTGTGCTGTTCACCATTATTAATAGTTAGAATATTTCAGTATACCTAATAAAGTTACACACATTGGGTGCAAATAAAGTTGCTTTGACATTGAGTGAGGCCAGTCTATATATTTTGGTCAGTAAAGCATTAGTGAAACTGATGCGTGGAGTTCAGCAAGAAGCCAAAAAGAGCAGACTTGTAACTTACTCCCTGTTTCCTCCCTGAAGTGGCTCACATTTTAGCAGATGATCTAAACAAAGATTAGATTGTCTGGAATGTTTCTGTCATTCTGGATTCCTATGTGAAAATGACATTGAAATGCATTAATACATAAATACTGATATAAAATATTGTAGTATGAGACATAGATAAGTTCTGATTATTATTATTTACCTTGATAGAAAGTTGAAAGAGGAACAACATAATGAAAAGTGGCTGTCCCCTTTCCATAATCCTAGGCCTTCCAAAATGTTATTGAAAATGAAAGTCATCCTTTTTGGAGTAATATTCATTTGTGTACATAAAATAAATCAGAGAAAAAACAGATTATGAAGAGGTTAATATACTTTATAATTTTCCAATGATAATAATGCCAAAATATTATAGAATTATATAAGAAGCAATATTCATTGTGTTCATGTTCTAATCTTGATGTATCAATAATGACTTTAAAGGAATAATTGAAGTGAACATGAATATATAGTGAATGGTTGTGTTTCACAAAAGAGGTAAAAAAGGGTTACTCCAAGATGGATCTGTGACATAGAATAGAAAGGAGGATTTTACCAAAGAAATTCACATAAATGGATAACCATTTAGAAAAGAAAAATAATTTGGCTCATAAATAAAGACTTAAATGGTATAATTGCTAAATATTCAATAATATTAAAGTTAATAGATGAAACTATAAATAAGCCAAATAATATAGTTGAATATTTACTTTTTCAATGAAGGAAAAGGTCTTGCTAAACATAATTACTTAGAAAAAAATAAAATATAAGTTTGGTAGATTTACATAGTATATTTTAAAATATTCAATTGTCCTCCAAATAATGCAAAGAGAATGAAAATGCAAACAAGTAATTGACAAAATGTATTAAAAAATTAAAATCTAAAAGTATATCTACACTGAAAATTATTCTTACAATTATTAAGAGAATAATTAAATTAAATTTGGGTATACCACATGATTATAAAATCTGTGATATATATAGATATATATTTATATATCTATATATATTTATAAAAGCACATTAATATTGCTGGAAATAAAGAAAATTCACTTTTTTAATAAAAAGTTTTAACTTTAATTTTAATGGAACATCAAATATATCATTTACATTATTGAAGAACTGTGTCATTATGGACCTTGCATCTTCTTTGTGGGAAGATACATGCAATACTGTTTAGAGACTAGTATTGCAGTATAATAAGAAATGTCTTAAATATAATGAAATTTTACACAATTATACTTCTTAGGATTCTAACCTCAAGTAATTTGGGATATTACCCAAACTATAATAACTGTAATTGTTTTTATTGTCTATGAAAATGACTTGTATATAACCTATATGTACAGAGAAATGAGAGATATCTAAATAATTCTGAGATATTCAAGCTATAGAGTATGCTACAACATAACTTACTTATAAAGGGATCTACTGTAAGTAATTTCAAGATAGAAACATATATCCATGAAGGAAAAACACAGGAAAGAGGAATCTAAGCTGCACATAATGTAGTTTTCTTCTTTTGTTGAAATTATATACCTGGCTCTCTCTCTCTCTCTCTCTCTCTCTCTCTCTCTCTCTATATATATATATATATATATATATATATATATATATATATATATATATATATATATTTTAAATCTTTGTTTAGATCACCTGCTAAAATGTGTGTATGCTGATTTACTGATGGGGTTATTTGGTTTTTCAATGTTATTTTTTTTAGTTTTTTATATATTCTGTATATCAGTCTTCTACCAAAACAGCACCATAGCCTCACTCTATATGGCTTATATACATAATGGAGTTTTACTCAGCCATAAAGAATAACAAAATTATGTCATTTGCAGGAAAATGAATGAGACTTGAGAACATTGTACTAAGGGAGATAAACCAAACTTAGAAAACCAAGGGTCGTATGTTTTTTCTCTTATATGGAAGCTAGAGAGGAAAAAGAAAAAGAAAAAGAACCTTATGAAAATAGAAGATAGACCAGTAAACCAGAAAATAGAAGAAAAACCAGAAAATAGAATATAGACCAGAAAATAGAAGATAGACCAGGAAGTCAATAAGGTGAGAGATAGAGGAGATAAAGGGGAATGAAATAGACCAAAATATGACATGTATATGAATAAATATACCACAATGAATTCCAGTACTATTTAAAATCATAATACACCATTAGAACTCAGATATAATCATATGATAATATGTAGGTACAAATTCATACATGTATATAAATAGTGTGATAGATTTATTACCCAATATCCTATTGCATTGCTTTTTACACATTTCTTTATTATGTTGTGACTTTTGCTTATCAAGTCAAAGGTCTTCATTGCCTCAGGAAGACAGTAAGTTCTCAGAAAATATCAAAGACTAAAGTTGTTTTTTTTCCATACCCGAGTGGACTTGAAACCCATCAAAGAGATGATGATTTTTGAAAAATTTCCCTCAGGTTTTCAAATATACACAAACATCAACAATAAATTTCAGTGAAATCAGAATATTCTCTTAGATTTTACCATTAACATATTACTTTACTTGATTTATCACAAGTCTACCCATTTATATACCAGTCTACTCCTCTTAAATAGGAATCCCTTTATAAGTAAGTTACTGATACAAGTATACTTTATTATAAGTATATTTTTATGTGTATCACTAAAAAGAAAGCTTGAATTTAAGGTCTAAACACAAAACTTAGGTTTAATGTCCTTCTACTTTGAAAAATATAAAGTCTGTTAAGTTATAACAATAGATAATACAACTGATGGTGGGCTAGCATAGAGTAATTCATCCTTTCTATTATATGAATGATGTTGAGGCAGAGGAAGCAGATGTGAAAGAGAGCAATAGGAAATCATGTGTTTGGCATTGGATCTTCTAAAATCCCAAGCTCAAAGTTATCCAGTAGAGGAGAAGGTATATGCAAGAGAATGCCTGGAAATATAATATCGTTCACAGTCAAGCCAAGTACCTTGCTTTTTCCCATTGAAGCTTAGGGAAACTACAATACCGAAAGAAAGTCAATTGTGCCCAAACAGTCACCTGGGTCTCCACTTCATGGAGAAACATCTGAGAGACCCTCCAAATGTTTCAGGAAGGGTGAAGATTGACTGAGCAGGGATCCAACAGATACACAAAGGTAAGAAAAAGGAATGGCTGATAGATTAATGACCAGGAATCATGAGTGGAAAGAGGACGGCTTTTGATTCAATACTACCTTCTCATAGGTATAGAAAAATCATATACCTCTAACTTATATACCGTGCTTAGAGAGATGAAATGGTTAAAGAGAATCTGAAATTGAATTAGATTAAATATGATATGCCTTAGATGATACAAAATTGACAGAATTTCTATACAATGGACTCATTCATATTTTCTATTAGAGAGAAATTAGAATGCAAAATAGGGTTATAGAAAAATAAAGACATATGCATGTGCTTCATGACTGAGTGTGTTAACCAGCATTTCATCACCGCAACCAAAATAACTGACAGAAAAAAACCAAAGGAAGAAAAGTTTAGTTGGACTCATGGCTTCAGAAGACTCAGTCCCTGATCTGCTGACTCTTGCTCTGGGCCTGAAAAGAGACACAACCGCAGAACAAAGGGGCATGGATAGAGAAAAGCTGCTCACCTCATGGCATCTGGGGAGCAGAGAGAGCAAGAGCAAAAGGACCCAAGGAAAAAATTTTATCCCCAAGGTAATGCCCCCTATGACCTATTTCCTCCAGGCATACCCCTATCCCCCCTGCCTATAGTTACTACTATAATAATTCAAATTACTAATCCATGGGATAGACTAATCCACTGATTAAGTTATAGCTCTCGTATTCTACTCATTTTGACTCTGAACATCCCTGCATTGCTTGAATTATTCGGGGGGACACCTCACATCAAAAACATAACACTGAAGTATTATACGTTATTTAATTAGTTAGTTTGGTCAGAAAATTATCTACTACCATATTCCTAGCCACATTGTAAAAACGTGTTCCATGAAGTACAAAAAGGACACATTCTATATGGAAAAATATAGCTTTGCTTTTATTGATCATTTGGAGAGGAAACTTTTGGGGTTTATCATATTGAAAACAATTTATATTTTAATATTACATATATATATATATATATATATATATATATATATATATATATATATAATTATGTCCAATATTGAATGGATAATCCCCTGTATTTAAATCATCTGTTAATGTATCTACTGGGATATTTGAAGTTCTCCTTTAAAATTTATCCTTTACCCTCCCCAGGCTTTATGGATTTTGTCTTCACACAGTAGGGTGTTGGGTGATGGGAATTTTTCATGCTTGACTTAAAACCTACATGGAACAGCAGCTACAAGGTGGACTAGGTTAGTCATACAAAAAGGGAAAGAACAGAGTGTATGGCAAGGACTCACTTTTGGACTACCAAAGCCTAATTTTTCCTTGAGGGTTCCCAAGGATAAACCAATCTGCAGTTAGGTAAAAGGGAGGTTTGCTTAGTACAAATGCATGTATCTAAAGTTATGTGATGTAACTTTTTTAAATTTCCAGCTCATAAAGCTTGTCCTCAAAGGATATTCTTCCACAATAGTTTACTCAGATAATCTAAGTGAAACACATGTTTATCTTCTTTTGTGTTTTTCTATGTGCTATCTAAAATAAATATATATTAAATCGCCAAACCCTAAAATAAATGACAAATACTGTATGACAGGTTAATTACTTATCCTTTTTAACTTCTAAATCACAAAATTTCTTGATAAACAATTTAAAGTAAAAAACAAATTGTACTAGTCAAGAGTTGTATTGGCACATTACAAAAGCAAATAGCTTTAAACTTTTAGTAGCTTATATCAACAAATGCTTTTTCCTTAATCAAACACTGTGCCTATCAGCCTTATCATGCTCTACTGAATCTTTATTCCGGTCCCCAATCTCATTCTGGGTTTATTTGAAGTCATTGTGAGTGAGAGAAAAATGCACAGGGAAAATTACACAATGGCTTTAAAAGTTTTTGCCTAGAAGTGGCATATGGCATTGCTACTCACTTTGTATTGGCAAAACCATGTCTGCCTTGACATCTGCAGAGCAGGGGTGTATAATCCTGCTTTGGAAAGGGACACAACAGGAAAGGAAATTGAATATGTAGCAAATAGTAATGAAACCTCTCAGAAGTCCATACTCTAATTTGACACTAGTATACACACTTCACATTTAAACAATTTTGAATCCCATTAATTTGTATGGTGCATATTAATGTACTTGTGGATTTGTACTTTTGGTCTGTGGTCAATTACCTCACTATTCACTGGGGTGACCATGTGCGGGGATTTTGCTCATCCAAAAGCAATTTCATTTTCTACTGATAAAAGTGTCTGAAATATGGTACATACATTTCAGGTGAAGTGGTACCTGTAGCATATGCCCCTACCCTGAGTCAGAGAGCAAAAAATATTTCTTAAGTCACAGTGGTTGGTTCAACTGGATATGTGACAAATTATCCAAACAATGCAATTTGATCACTCTGGCCAGACTGGTTCATCTCAATTAAAATGTATCCTTAAGAAGTTTCAATCTGAACTAATTTTGAAAATATGTAAAGTCTTACTAGATGAAAAATAAAACACTGAAATAAAAACTTCCCTCCTTTTATGGTAGGTTAATATTTTTGCCTAAGTTTGAACATGGAGGACGTAGGCCTATCTAGTTGCTGCCAATTTTCACCACTTCAGTATGTCAGTGAATTAAGTCAAAGATGAAGAGTCAAAAGTTGTAGTGACGGTGAGACCTGATAATATGTGGAAGTTGGAAGAACAAGTTGAACCTGAAAATTGAAGGGACAAAAGGAAAATAAATTAAGTGAATAGTAAGAACCCTTTTCTGGAATATTTAACCCATTAAATTGTGCAACCTATGAAATAAATGTTCTTTTCCTCCATCAGTCAATTGGATGTGAGTTTTTTGGCTGCCTACAAATGAAAGTCCCAGCTGATTTGGATGCCCTTTAGAGTAGCACACGTGTTACTTGGTGAGGTTTTACTCTTTCTACAGATGCCAGCTCACCATAACTGCCAGGCTCAGGCCTTTTTCATCTTGGCAAAGGTAGAACAGACTGGCTCCAGTGCAAGGAAACAAAAACATTTATTCATGTTGATCCTGGAGGTAAGACAACATAAATTGGCTTCCAAAGTTGCAAGAGGGGCCAATATCAATTGAACAAGATCCTAGAAGTCATGGGTACAGAAGACTGAAGCCAAGGATTATTCAAAAAGATAATAGAGCATGGTTTCCCAGTTTGTTCTCAAGACATGAACCTTTGGATTTAGGAGTCAAGATGAATTCAAGACAAGAATAATAAGGTTTTCTGTCATTTTGTACCTATGCTTTTAGGACCAGGATAGCAGTTTTTTTTTTTTGTAGAAAGTGATAATGAAAAATGATGACCTCGTGTCTAGGCTTAAGCTTTTAACTTTGCTTCTGCTCAGGGGATCGAATGTGTTGTAAAAAGTAATCAATCACATGCTAAAAGCTGTCTGGATAATTACCTCTGAGATTTTATGAAATTTAAAAATATTTTTATAAGAGTACTGGTTCTATAATATCTTTCCAAGATATAGATCAGATTTGTTTTTTTTCAATAATTTATGAAAAGTTATAGAAATGGCAAAATTTATTGTGATTTTCAAAGAATTTTATAATCAAATATAAAATGTTCAATCTTCAAACTTATTTTCTTTTAAAATTTTCTTTCATGTCCTTTATAAGAATCTTTTTACAGAAAAATAATGTTAAACTTGTTTCAACATCCAAAGAACAATAAAAACTTTATTAATTAAAAAACATATGTATTGTACAGAAATCATTATTTCTTAATCAGTACATATAATTTTTTAAAAATTTCTAATTGTAAATAAATGAAAAGAATTTAAACTCTAAGTGTTCCATAAAACAAGTGAAAGTGAAATTGAATTCATATATGTTGTATAATAAACCTAAAATTAGTCCAGAGTTGCTTTGTATAAGGAGGAAAATTAGAAAATAAAATCTGAATGTATAATTGCAAGTAAATGCCTGCCAATTTCATATTTGATAGAATATTGAATACCATGCCTCCTCAAGGAATAAGCTACATGCTTTGCTTTGGGGGTGATGTGAGCAATTAAAGTGGTGAAAAGAAGAAATGAGGGAAAAAAAGAACACATTTTTATGATCTGAGATTGAGAATGATTAAGTGTAATATTATGTAACATGGTAAAGGATAATGCAAGCTATTTTATCTTAAAATACAGATTGTTACTTGGGCTATCAGAGAAACTGAATTACAACTTGCACTTCTTAATAAAATAAGTAGAAGATGGGATTCAGAAGTTCTCCGGAATTTAAAATTTACTTAACTCAGTCATTCTTCGAGTTGTGAAAATAAAAATACTTAGATTGCAGTGGGAACCAATAAGAATGACTTGGATAGTTTAATAGTTCTAGTTATATATTGGATGGCTAACTCAGATATCTAAAATTGGCATCAGATTTTTTTATGTGAAAGAAGAAATTGTATAAATTCTTTTACTCTCTTATACTAATTTTCTCCTTGCAGCAATCAATACTAAAATAAATTTACTTTAAATTGTGTTAGTAAAGAAGCTTTTGCTGTCATTTCCAAACTAAATAGGATTTTAAATTTTTTTTAAATTGTAGATGGACACAATACCTTTATTTTATTTTATTTATCTATTTTTATGTGGTGCTGAAGATCAAACCCAGTGCCTCACATGTGCTAGGCAAGTGCTCTACAACCCCAGTCCCCAAACCAAATAGTTCTTATTTCTGATTTTTAATCTACTGACTAAAGTGTAAGCAGTTTTCTCTATAAGGTATCTCAGATCCTTTGCGAGTTGAATCACAATTATTTGTTGTGAATATGTAAAAGGCAAAAAAATATGTATAATCAGCAACAGTTTACTTTGTCATCAAAACTTCTAATAATACTACTTAAAACTATCCTAACCCAAATATGACTAGGAGATTTCAGTAACTTAGGGGAAAATAATTTGCTCTTTTTTTAGTAATATATAAATTGTATCACATATATTAATCATCAACCTTTCCAGAATTATGTATCTTTGAAAATGTAAGTAGAATCATTAAAATATCACAGAGCACTCTACTCAAAGGTAAGCTGAATATTAAATATTGTTTATTTCATATTTCACAAATTGTATCTTTATCATTGGAATCAATGACCTATGAATTTAGAGAATACAGAGTGACCATGAGCTAAGAATGTTTTAAATTCTTAAAATTCATGACTAAGGGACATTAATCTTTTTACATGGGTCCATATTATTAATCATTTTACTAATTAATGGCTTTATCATGTTGAAGAAGACAATTAATTTTTCTCCCTTTCTCATGGGCACAGTAAGCATTGCATATCATATATGGATCAGACCATCTGAGGAGCAGCCATGGGTTCAGACATGACAGTCAAAGAATGCGGAGCAAAGAGTCTTCTAAATTTCGCATCCCAAAAGGCAGAACCTAGTGCCCTCCAGGATTGAAAGAAAAAAAAAAAGAATCAAGTAAGTTTTTATGAAATTATGTAAATCCTAATAGTAAAGCGTTCCATTCTCTATACAAATATTAACAGGATTTTTAAAAGAAATTTTAGGACTCTGAACTCATTGCTTTAAGGTAAATTGCAAATACATCTTCAGTATTCTTTGAAAATCAACAAAATCAGTAAATGATCACAAGTGGCATTTGTAATAAGCCCTAGTTATGGTTGATGTATGAGATAATTATAATACTTTGCTAGAAAATCCAATAAATCCCAGAATTGTTATTTTCCTAAATCTATTTTTATGGAAATTAGAACCTGAATATCCCATTTATTACAACAAGAGAACTTTACAAGTTTTTCTGACAGACTCAATCAAAAACTCTATTGCTTCATGAAAAGTAATTGTTTCTGACGCCTGGTAAAAAGTACTTTATTTTCTGAAAGGAAGTAGCTTAATAAAAAAAAATGTAGCCAACTATAATTCTCACAATAAACTGAATTTAATAATATGCAGATACCTGTTTTGACATAGAACTCAAGATAATAAGTAAACATAATAACATTTTAAAGTATATTTGACAATTTTTCAAACCTGATTCAGTTACAGTGCAATTTTTCTTATAATAAAATATTTTAGTCAGGTAATCTTGTTCATTGTTGTGTACTACCACCACATATAAATGCTTTGTGATATTTTTGTTTCCCTTTTATTATTTCTATTCAATTTATGACTTTATTTATTCAAGGGTACATATAAGATTATTCAAGTTATAAGATATTCAATATATATAAGATATCTTGGAGGCTGGGAGTATAGCTCAGTGGTAGAGCACCTATCTACACACACACACACACACACACACACACACACATTTATATATCTTAAAAAAACTTGATTTCTACATAAAGTCAATCATTTGGTCTTAATTAGCTTAACAACTATGACACTAGCTTTTTTAAAAAAATTGCATTGAGCTAAATTTCTTCTCAGCATTATCATCAATAATAACTATAGTCATGCCACCTTTTCAGTCTAATAAAATAGACTGTATACAAAGAGTCTAGGTACATAAATTTTATTTATATAAAAATTAAATTCAAGCTTAACTGCAATAATTTTTCCTGACAAAAAATTTATATATTTTTAAATTTGTTTAATTTGGATAACTGTATAAGAAGAGCTTTTCTTTTTCTTTTTTAAAAATCTTTCAACCATACATTTTACATTTACCTAAAATACATTTATTCTCTACTTTCTCCCTTATTTTTGTAGTTTAAAATTTTATTCACTTTTATATGATAAAGAACCTCAAATAAACTGACCTCTTGTATTTCCCATCTCTCCTAATATATATGTAGAATATCACTTTGTACCTACTCTTAACCCTTTGCAGTTACTCTGCTTCTTATTGTTTTATCAACCACAGATACTTTCTCTGAAATCTCTTCTGTGAAAGATGACAATTTTACTTTTTTCATTTTTATTTAGTGACAATCAGATATTTTACCTCCAGTTTCTGTGTTCTGTATGTTATTTTTCTGTTAAGACTGATATGATTTCTTCAAATTCTGTAACAATAATCAAGGGTATTTTAAAGACTTGTCTAAAACGTTACTCTAATGTTGAAAATTAGGTGGAATGCGGTGGCACATGACTGTAATTCCAGAGACTCCAGAGGCTGAGGCCTAAGGATAAAAAGTTTGAAGTCACTTTCAGCAACTTAGCAAGAGGCTGTATCTCACTAAGAAAGAAACTGAAAATTAGTCAATGTTTGTTATATTACTATATCAATAAAATTTTATGATTTAATATATTAAAATATATTTAGTTTGCTGCCAATTTTGTGAGATTTCATTAATCCTTTTTTTAATACTTCTATTATTCAATCCTTAAAAAATCCAAAAAGCTAAGACCTAACATTTCATTTCATAATGGAATGAATTACATGGAATTACTGTAATTAATGTAAGTCTTACTGCTTATACCCATATATTCAAGGGCAATAACCAATAAGAGGGTCTATGACAGTCTCACATTTAGAAAGAGACCCATAGTTAAATGGTTTTCTTTCCTTGCAGTGAAAAGTAAGGAGCACCATTCCAAAGATTTCACGCCTTTTGTGTTGAAGAAAATCAGTCTTTTATTTTTCCTCTGTTTCGTTTTGATTTTTGCCTTAATAATTTGTGACCTACAATTTGCTCTTATCCTTGAGATGTTGTGGCTTTTGAATTGACCCTTTATGTTCCATAGTTCATCTCAAACTTTTTATCTTTATTTTATTCCTATTAAGTTTTTGGTTGATAACCTCTACGGTGTATGTGTGTGTGTGTGTGTGTGTGTGTGTGTGTGTGTGTGTGTGTGTGTTTGCGTGTACATGTCTTAATTTCCAAGACCATTTCTTGTTTTCCTATCTTTGACACTCCTTGGTCTTTTTTGGATGCTGTGGGAAGTCATTGAGCAATGGGTACAATAAGATAATTCAGAGGAACAATTTCTGGTGTTTCTAGTATAGCAGAGTGAATTCAGTTAATGATAATACATTGCATATCTCAAAATTTTTAGAAAAGGGGATTGTGGATGTACTTTCCATAAAAATAGTAATAAGTTTATGGATAATAGCTTGAATTGATCATTACCCAATATATACATGAATCAAAATATCACAATGTTCCTCATAAATATGTACTAATAATAATATATCTCACATTAATTAATATTATATAACAAATTAATATTAAAAACCTGCAATGAAAATCTGAGACTTCTTTTGCATTTGTCTTATTATTTTTCTATGTTATTTGAATAGTTTATAGTTTTATTTTTTTATTGTCATTACCTTTTTTTATTGATTGTTCAAAACATTACAAAGCTCATGACATATCATCTTTCATTCATTTGATTCAAGTGGGTTATGAACTCCCATTTTTACCCTTAGTTTATATTTTCTTAGGGGTCATTTCTTCCACATGTTCATTTTGCATCTTTCCTTCAGGTTACAAACTTTCCTCTGGTGTTTTACTATTCTTGAATATATTGTCACAAATAACAATGAATCTAGTACACCTAATTATACTTCATCATCTGATATGCCTTCCTCTATAAATTGAGGAAGTAAATACTAGGCTTGGGGCCCGTAAATATGAACACTGAGAGATCTGTGCTCTGGATAAATAATTCCTACATTACTCATGCAATTTACTCTCAAAGTTTACTCTACTTCTGTAGAAATAAACTTCAGTGAATTGCTGGACATTCATTTCATGATGTTGCTATGTGTGTGTTTGGGAGAGAGAGTTCCATTTATAGATTTTTAATTGAGATTTCAGACTTATCTCTTGCTTCCCCATCTGTCAAACTTAGAGTATCTGAGCGTCTGGTTTCCCACTGGTCCTGCAGGGTAAATTTGCTCTTCCCTTTCACATTGATTTTGCATCCTTACTGTGTCTCAAGAGTTTACTCATCATAGTCTTCTATGTGCATTTCATGTTACAAAATGCTTTTCAAATATTTAACTCATTGATGGACATTTTCTGTTTTTTTCTCATCTTGCACATTTTGATTTTTATTAAATTGCTTTTGTTTTAATAGCATTTTTGAGAGGTGTTGTGGATGAACATGTTATGTCCACCTTTCTAAAGAAAAATCACCATATGGTAATTACATCTTTATTCTCTTTAAGGTATTGTCATTATCTGCTTATTTTCCTAGAACTGCAATCATTTTACTAGTTGATTAATCCAATTTTATTCACACCTAAAATTTCATAAATTCCTGATGAAGCCTGTGCTTCAAATAAGCTCTTAATATTCATTTACATTGTAGGTATGATAAGCTAATCAATTTTTGTTTTTCTGCTTTCCACAATGTCTTTCTCATGAATACTCATGTATCTCTTTTATGCTCCTTTCAGGCCTGAATCTCCAGTCTTTTTATTTTAAATGCACCTTTCAATGCACTTATTTGGTCACTGGTGGAGTTAATCTTTCATGCAAAGGTAAAAACCAATTAAATGTAAATGAATATGATATGAATCAGCAAACAAATTACTCAATCATCTTCCTAAGTACACACAGATATTGAGATGATAAAAATTGAATAGTCTTTAGTCAGAGAACTTCAGAGGATAACAGCTGTTGTAATAAGTCTTCTGGTTTGTTTAGACATCAGTGGGTCATGTTTTCACATTTACTCAGCTTCAAGTACCTGGTACCTTAATGGTTTAGTTCCTTTTAAAAAAATATTTATTTTTTAGTGGAACTAAAAAATATTTAGGTGGACACAATATCTTTATTTTATTTTATTTTTTTAATATTTATTTTTTAGGTGTAGATGGACACAACACAATGCCTTTATTTTTATGTGGTGCTGAGGATTGAACCTGGGTTCTGCCCATGCTGGGGGAGCACTCTACCGCTGAGCCACAATCCCAGCCCAAGGTTTAGTTCTTTTTAAAAGGTGGATTTATATTCCTGAAATTTTAATTAGTTGTTAAGAACTTCAAGTAGCTCTCAAAAATTCTTTACTTTTCAAATGATTTCAAAGTAATACAGGAGATGATAACAATGGTAGATTCTCAATATTACAGTGAGTACCACTTTAGGTAAAATTTGGGCAAAATTCTATATAAGATAGAAAGAACTGTCATCTATCCATTTACACTCTGATAGAATCACATATGTTTTTGGTCATTTAAATTCAAATGTTGATAATTTGCTTTATGTAATATCTTGGTTCAACTCACAAAGTCTTTTTTTTTTCAGTTTCTCATAAGGTAGCATCAACATCATTATTACTGATGCTGTTCTTCCAATTATTCACATTACTGTTTTCTTCCTGTTCATTCATACCTTATTCAAATATCTTTCCATTAGGATAGGAGTTCGCTGTGAGAATTTTGTTTCATTTATTCTGCAACCCTCAATAGCAAATGTTTAACAGAAATTCCACAAAAGAAGGGCTAAATACATCTTTGTTAGCTGAATGATAAAGTTGAAAGAAATGGTTCAATTCTCGATTTAGCTTATAATAATTATTAAATTAACAAAACAGACAAATTATATGTAGAATAATCATAAAAAAATATGTTAAGGCAGCCAGGCACGGTGGCACAGGCCTGTAATGCCTGCAGCTCAGGAGACTGAGGCAGGAGGATCAAGAGTTCAAAACCAGCCTCAGCAATGGCAAGATACTAAGCAACTCAGTGAGACCCTATGTCTAAGTAAAATACAAGATAGGGCTGGGGATATGGCTCGGTGGTGAAGTGCCCCGACTTCAATCTCAGGTACCTGGCCCCCCCAAAAAAGAATATGTTAAGGCAAAATGTATAGGGAGGTAGGTTGGATCTAATTCAGGTTTTATTTTCACATTTTTGTATTATATGAAAGGGATAAACAGCATGCATGTTCATTTATATAATTTGTTGGTGTAATAGTTGTGTACAAACAGATGTGCTATGTGTAAAAATTCCAGTGCTTTTTGATACAGTTCATATTTTAGTTCTTCAATACTGTTTTGTTAACACCATATTTATGTATATTAACATCTTTATATATCAGTGCACTATCAACAAGCCTTTTATGTAGTCATTTACAAGGTGAATGCACTTAATGATTTAGTAAACCTTCCACTAATAAAGAAATTAAACTATTAATTATAGGTAACATAAAAAATTAAACAACATTACTCTGTGGCGAGCCGCTTCTGCGGACTGTGGCCGCCATTACAAGATGGCGCTGGCCTTGTGGTGGTCTGTGATAAACAACTCCTTCTTTGGGAGAGTTGGCACATGGTTCTTTGACACCCTACGAGAAAGCTCCACGTGGCAGCTTCGCATTGGGTGTTTGGATACTTTATTAAGGCTGGGAGGGGCTTCTGGGAGATTAGAAGAACTCTCGAGAGCTTGAATAAACAGCTGTAAGAAGATTCCCGGTGTTGCGTCTTCCTTGCGGGCAAGGGGGTCGCGACAAGTGGTGCCGAAACCCGGGAAAATCAAAACTTGCAAGTCGTCAGAGGTGGTGCACTGAACAGTCCCGGTAAGTGGGACCCCATAGTCCCGGTGAGTGGGACCCGACAGTCCCGTGGGCGGGACCTGATAGTCCCGGTTAGTGGGACCCGCAATCAAAGCGGAGTCAGCTCCTCTACAAAGACAGAGAGAGCCTCATATTTTATTGCAGCTGCACTGTGTACTTTTCTTTTGTTTCTGTGTACTTTCGTTTTGTCCTCTGTATCTGTTCTGTTGCTGTGTCATGGGTGTCACATCTTCAAGCCCGCTTCTTCTGGCACTAGACGGCCTGTTACGTTCCAAAGGCCTGAAAGTGAAACATAGTATCTTACAGAGATTTTTGCAGAAAGTAGATGTTGCTGCACCGTGGTTTGCATATTCGGGCAGCCTTACTATGCCTTGTTGGGATAAATTGGGCAAGGATCTTGACTTTGCTTGTGAGCAGGGCATATTGGAGGGTGGGGTGATTCCCCTTTGGAAGATAGTCCGTAGTTGCCTCACAGATGGCAGATGTCATGACGCACTTGCTAAAGGACAGGAGGTTTTAGAAAAGTTACATGAGGAGAAATCGGAGACAGCAGGCAGTGCGATATCTCAGGAGGATGGGAGTGTGCGGAGCGTGAAACAGGGGAGGAGACGATTATCTCTGACAAAAGGTGAGGTATCTCGGGAGGATGGGAGCGTGCGGAGCGAGAAGCAGGGGAGGAAACGCTTGTATCCAGATCTCAGTGCGCTGCGCACACCCCCATGTGGAAGCGGGTCAGAAGAAGAGGAGGATGAGGAGGAGGAGCTTGGGAGGCTGTCTCGCCAGCTAGGGAGTTTAGCTGCTGGAGAAGGGAACGAAGATAGACCGGGGCTCAAGAAATGTGATCCTCCGGACCCACCGCCGTATGGTGGGGGTGTTTCGGGGAGGGCTTTCCATGCTCAAACATGGAGGGCTGTTAACGCTGAGATGGGTCTTGCTTATCCAGTTTTTCAGGATGAGAATAGGGGAAGATTTTCGGAGCCTTTAGATTTCAAAATTGTGAAGACCCTGGCAGAGTCTGTACGCACTTATGGGGTGGATGCCGCCTTCACATTAACTCAGGTGGAGAGTCTGTCTAGATTCTGTATGACTCCCTCTGATTGGGCTAGCCTTGTTCGGGCTTGTGTTTCTCCGGGCAAGTATTTGGACTGGAGAGCATTTATGCTAGAGGGCGCAATAGAGCAGGCCGCCCAAAACCATGCAGCAGGACATCCTCATTGGGATAAGGACATGCTTTTGGGGCAAGGTAGATTTGCTAATCAACAGACAGGATTCCCTCCTGAGGTATATGATCAAATTAATAACATTTGCATTCGGGCATGGAAGTCACTTCCAAATAGAGGAGAAGTGTCTGGTAATTTGACCAAGATTTTACAAGGCCCTACAGAACCCTTTTCAGATTTCGTAGCAAGGATGGTGGATGCTGCTGGAAAGATTTTTGGGGATCCTGATAGAGCCATGCCCCTTGTTAAGCAATTGGTCTTTGAGCAATGCACCAAGGAATGTAAAGCAGCAATCGCTCCTTATAAGAACAAAGGCATAGAAGTATGGATGAAAGTGTGTAGAGAGATTGGAGGGCCTTTAACTAATGCAGGTCTTGCAGCTGCTGTCCTTCGGATTGCAAAAGGGGGCAATCCTGCCGCCAGAACATGCTTCCATTGTGGTCAACCCGGTCATATCAGACGTGAGTGTCCCAAAATGTCAATTTTACTGGACCTCCTCACGGTGGCCCTTCCACTGGCCTTCGATCACCGGGATTGTGTCCAAGGTGCAAAAGGGGGAAGCATTGGGCAAAAGAGTGTACATCAGTGAGGGACATCCATGGACAGCTTATTTCAGCTGGGCCAAAAAACGGCCGACGGGGCCCCCGACCCCAGGGCCCGCAAATATATGGGGCAGTGGAGAATGTCACACCCGAACCCGAGACATGGCCATCTCTACGCCATCCCATGAAACGCGGAGAGCCACTACAGGTGCCGCGGGATTGGACCTCTGTTCCACCTCCAGACTCGTGTTAACACCTAAGATGGGAGTCCAATTGGTGGAAACTGAGTTCAAAGGGCCTCTACCACCTGGCACTGTAGGTTTGCTAATTGGACGTGCATCTTCCATTTTGCAAGGTCTTCATGTTTTCCCTGGAGTCATAAGTCCTGATACTGTAGGGATAGTAAAGGTTATGGTGGAAGCTCCAAAAGGCATTGTGTCCATCTCCCCAGGAGATCGGATTGCTCAATTACTGGTTTTGCCTAGTTTACATGATCATTTCCCTGCAGACTCAAAGTCACGGACAGGGAATGAGATTGGTACCACCGGAGGGAATTGTGCTTATTTGTCACTAGATATGAGTAATCGCCCTACTTTGGAATTAAGCATAGAAGGTAAATCAATTGTGGGCTTACTTGATACAGGTGCAGATCGTAGCATCATTGCACTTAAGGACTGGTCTAAGGGATGGCCAGTGCAGACTTCTGATCAATCTCTGAGAGGACTTGGATATGCCCAGGCTCCTCAGGTTAGCTGTAGACATCTTTCCTGGAAGGACCCGGAAGGACATCATGGTACTTTTCAGCCTTATGTACTTAATTTACCTATCTCTTTATGGGGCCGTGACCTGATGAAAGACATGGGGTTCACTCTTAGTAATGACTATTCCCCAGTGTCCCAACAAATTATGCACAATATGGGGTATAGGCCAGGTTTAGGACTAGGAAAACATTTACAGGGACGTAAGCATCCTGTACAAGGTCATCAAAAGCTTGACAGATTTGGTCTGGGTTTTTCCTAGGGGCCGCTGAGGCTCAAATACCCATAACATGGCTCACCGAGGAGCCTGTTTGGGTGCCTCAGTGGCCTCTTCCCTCGGTTAAACTGGCAGCAGCCCATGCTCTAGTTAAAGAACAACTTGACTTGGGTCACATCCAACCCTCTACTTCTCCATGGAATACTCCCATATTTGTCATTAGGAAAAAATCAGGGAAGTGGCGCCTACTGCATGATCTACGAGCGGTTAATGCTCAAATGCAACCTATGGGGCCCATTCAGAGAGGGCTGCCTCTGCTCTCTTCTGTTCCTCAAGGCTGGCACATTATTGTTATTGACATTAAAGACTGTTTCTTTTCTATTCCTTTACATCCTAAAGACTCGCAGCGTTTTGCCTTTACCCTTCCCTCGTGTAACCACGAGGAACCAGATCAAAGGTTTGAGTGGATAGTGTTGCCGCAGGGAATGGCTAATAGTCCCACAATGTGTCAGATGTATGTAGGGAAGACACTTGTGCCCCTCAGACAAAAGTACTCCTCCATCAAGATCATTCATTATATGGATGATGTATTATTGGCTGCTAAATCAGAACAAACAGTTCATGAGGCCTATGACGACCTCGTGAAGTTGTTAGCACAATGTGGGCTGCATATAGCACCTGAAAAGGTTCAAACAGGAGATTCTATTAAGTATTTGGGAGCAACAATTGGGTATGACAAATTACAACCACAAAAAATCACCATACGAACTCAGGATCTTCAAACTCTAAATGATTTTCAGAAACTGCTGGGAGATATTAATTGGATACGAGGATATTTACATATTTCTAATGTTGTACTACAGCCTTTGTATGCTACTCTTAAAGGTGATCCAGATCTTACTTCCCCTCGTAGCCTCACCAAAGAGGCTAGAGCGGCCCTTATGACAGTAGAAGAAGCTATACAACATGCCACTTTATGCAGGCTCCAGAGTGATAAACCTTTTCAATTATGTGTGCTTGCCACTATGCGGCAGCCTACTGGAGTACTATGGCAAGATGGACCTTTGCTATGGATACACCCACATGTATCCCCAGGAAAATCCTTAGAATATTATCCTGATGCTGTTGCAGCATTAGCACTTAAAGGGATTCAACAAAGCATTCAATTTTTCGGACAATCACCTTCTTCTCTTATTATACCCTATACTAAAGCTCAACTTAATGTTTTGTGTGCTACTCTAGATAACTGGGCTATTCTATGTTGTTCGTTTCAAGGGGATATTGATAATCATTACCCTTCTCATCCGTTACTCCATTTTGTTAAGGAACATCCTATTATTTTCCCTAAAGTAACTTCATCCAGTCCAATTCCGGGGGCTGTTAATATTTTTACTGATGGTTCCAAGTCTGGAATGGGAGCTTATGTCATTAATGATTCTCCCCCTGTCCAGCATCAATTTGCTCCTGGAAATCCACAATGGGTAGAACTGCAAATTGTTATTGAGGTGTTTAAACAGTGTTCTTTTCCTTTTAATCTCATTTCGGACTCCATCTATGTGGTGCAAGCACTAAAAATCCTAGAGGCTGTGGGAGCTATTAGTGATGCCCGTAATGTATCTGCTTACTTTAATCAGCTTCGACAGCTTATCTGTAGCCGCACTGCTCCCTTTTATCCAATGCACATCCGGGCTCACACCTCTCTCCCTGGTCCATTATCACAGGGTAATGCCTGTGCGGACTCAGCCACTCGAGGTCAGTTGATCTGTTTGGCTTCCTCCTTAGAAGAGGCTAAATTGTTTCACCAAAATTTCCATGTTAATGCTTTAACACTGCGCAGGCGTTTTTCCATTTCTAGAGCAGATGCTCGGCAGATAGTATTGCACTGTCCCCATTGTGTCACATTTCTTCATCCCCCTACTTATGGAGTGAACCCACGGGGGTTGAAGCCACTGGTTGTCTGGCAAATGGATGTGACACATATACCTGACTTTGGTAACCTCAAGTATGTCCATGTTTCTGTTGATACGTACTCTGGAGTTATTCATGCTTCTGCGTTATCAGGAGAAAAGGCACGTAATGTCATCACTCATTGCCTGGAAGCCTGGGCGGCGTGGGGTGCGCCCACGTCCCTTAAGACTGACAATGGACCTGCTTATACTGGCAGACAATTCACGTCCTTTTGTTCTACTATGGGAGTGCAACTTACTCATGGTCTGCCTTACAATCCTCAAGGACAAGGCATTGTTGAGCGTGCTCATCGCACCTTAAAGGAAACTTTACAAAAACAAAAAGGGGGAATAGGAGCTGGACATACTCCTAAAGAATGCTTGTCCTTAGCTCTCTTTACTATTAATTTTTTGAATTTGGATATTCATGGTCGCTCTGTGGCCGATAGACATGTGTTCCCTCAGCCCTCTGTGATTGGCTATGTTAAGTGGAAAGATGTTCTTACGGGCCAATGGAACGGCCCCGACCCCGTGCTGACATGGGCACGAGGATCCGTATGTGTTTTTCCCCAGGATCGCACGGAACCATTGTGGGTCCCTGAACGCCTGACAAGAAGAGTCCTGACGCCAGCTACTCAGCAACAAGAATTACCACAGCAATCCCGTGATGAGGATCTTCATTCTGCTGAGTGCTCTGGCTCTGGTGCTGATGCCGATGACACAGACGACACCAATGCAATGGTGGGCGGTGGCACGGGCTTGGCCAATGCCGATGCCGGTTCACGGTAATTCCAGTGTCCTTCCCACTCTTTTCTCTACCTCGTGTGAGATGTCTGCGCCCTGTGCCTCTCCTAGAGGGGACGTGGAACGCATTTACAATCAATCTCAAGTTAATCTCACAGGAGTGTTTTGTTTTAGCCTTGGGAACGCTCATTGTATCCGTCTTAAGACCAAGAATTTGACTAACTGGGACAATCCATTGCAGTCCAGTCAAGTCTCAGGGAGCATTCTCAGTACTGTATTGGGCCAAGTAGTCTCAGGGGAACAATCAGGCTCAGGAACCTCCGTAAATAGCTCTGCTTTAACCACAACTACCTTGGCTAGTATCTCCGAGGTACTAATTCCAATGCCCCCATATTCTAGTGGACTTCCTTGTGCCACTCATTTTAAGGCTTCTCCTTACTGTACCCCTAATCTTGGTTTCCCCCCAACATTCACGCCTTGTCAGGATTATTCTTGGGAGAAACGTCAAGTTGCTAAAGGTTTCTCCCTTTCCCCCTCTCTTAAGAGGTATGTTTATGACTTTAGCAACAGTGCCAACTCCTCTACAGGAGTGGGTTGGTCCTGGTTTCAATGGCTGATTTCCAACACAAAGGGGGCTTCAGCTGATATTTCTGCACTGGCTCAATTGCTGGGAGCCAAAAGTTGGTTGGCTAATGTTTCTGGCACTGTTTACGAGAGTGAGCGAGGTAGTAGACTCACATCTGTTTCGTTCAACTCTCTGTTGGATAATGCCACATTGCCCCCTGCAGCGGTTTGTGTTCAATCTCCGTTCTTACTCCTTTTGGCTAATGACACCTCGTCAGAAATGCTGGATTGTTTTAATGTTAATTGTTTCTTATCTGAATGTTGGGATGGTTCTTCGGCTGTAGCAGTGGTTATGAAAATTCCAACCTTTGTTCCAATCCCAGTTATTGCGGACCCTGATAAATTCCCCATTGTTGAGCTACTTAGAGTCCGCAGGGATTTTGGAATCACAGCTGCTATAGTGACAGCCGTGGCGGTATCTGCTGCTGCAGCGGTCGCGGCCGGAGTGGCCATGGCCAATCAAGTGCAGACTGCTGCCTCCGTTAATCAAGTTGTTCAACAAACTTCTATGATACTTGAGTCCCAAAATGCAATTAATCAACATATTTTGTCAGGGATCTTAGCTGCCAACCAAAGAATAGATTTACTCCAAGCTCAGGTAGAAGAATTGGCTGATTTGGTGCTTTTGGGCTGTGTTGATCAACGTGCACATTTATGCATAACCTCTGTCAGATTTAATGATTCCAGGAATGCCTCCCGTATCATCGGAGAATACTTGGCCGGAAATTGGTCCATGGCAGCGGAAGACATGATCCAGTCTCAACTAACCCAGATAGCTGTCTTGAATAGTACCCACGTTGATCCCATAACGTTGGGTCAATTCACTGATTGGATATCTTCTGCCTTTTCCTTTTTTAAAGAGTGGGTGGGGGTAGGCATTTTTGGCGCAATGTGTTGCTTCAGTATGGTTCTCTGCTTGTGGTTTCTCTGCCGCCTTAAGGCCCGCAATGCTCGCGATAAAGCTATGATTATACAAGCACTTGCAGCTTTGGAAACTGGCAACTCACCTCAAGTTTGGCTTGCACAAATTAAACAGTAAACCTTTGACATGGTCGTTGCACCCCAAGTTTTACGGACATTGCACTGGGAACGACATGTCCTTCCTTGTTATTCTCCTAGTGTTGGAAAGCCCTTGCACTCTGCCGGCTTTACTGCCATTGCACACAGATGGGTTTCCACGCTAGTACTTTTCTATCGCTCTATGACCCGTGCCTTTCTTTTAGGGTGTTGCCAACTTGTTTGTCGTTGTATTTCTATACAGCCACAGTTCAGCCTCAGAGACCTAATCATGACTGGCTGAGTAGATACCATTAAACGCCTTGGCAACAACGAGCTGATCTTGTAGTACCCAGAGACGGGCAACTTTCACGCTTGCACTGCAACCTAAGACAGGGGAATGGGGCCTCCCCAAAGACGGGTAAGCAATGTAAGGGCAGTGAACGACCTAAGACAGGGGCTACTTGATTCCCTTTGACGTGCTATAAACAGAAGGAAAAAACTGCTGGCAGTGGATTCCCCCCGGCCCCCAGGGCTTGGATCCAGCCCTGATTTGTATGCACGTCAAGGAGGCCAGCTCACAGGGCCTTAACAGCTTTGTGGTGTCTGTTTTCATATTCAGCCAATAACGGTCATGTGGGAACGTCCTGACCTGCTTGGGTCTGATGAGGTTCCTGGTTGAAGGCTTCGTATGAGTAATGGCGATTCACCTCTACTCTTGCCTGTTTTGTTTTTAGTAAACGAAAGGGGGAACTGTGGCGAGCCGCTTCTGCGGACTGTGGTCGCCATTACAAGATGGCGCTGGCCTTGTGGTGGTCTGTGATAAACAACTCCTTCTTTGGGAGAGTTGGCACATGGTTCTTTGACACCCTACGAGAAAGCTCCACGTGGCAGCTTCGCATTGGGTGTTTGGATACTTTATTAAGGCTGGGAGGGGCTTCTGGGAGATTAGAAGAACTCTGGAGAGCTTGAATAAACAGCTGTAAGAAGATTCCCGGTGTTGCGTCTTCCTTGCGGGCAAGGGGGTCGCGACATTACTCAAGTATGATACCTGCTTAATAAACAGCTGCAAGAAATACAATTCTTCTGTGTTTTGACAGGATGTGCCCAGGTAAGCCTAGATCAATTCTGCATTCTAAAAATACTGACAAATTGTTCATTTTATAAATATGTGCCACACTGTATATTTGATCCAAGTGATGCTGTATTATCAAGTGAAAATCATTTTATAAGTACCAAATAACTTACTATAGATGAAATATTCTAATAAAAACATTTCAAAATATGTATTTCACATGAGAAGCAAAAGTTAAAATTAAATAAAACAAGGATCACAACGAACCATTAATCCAGTAAAAAGAGGATACAAAAGCTAAAGAGAATGTCAATAAGAGTAATGAATGTCATTGTCATCCAAAATGAGATAATATATACAAAAATATATTATGTAGTGTCTTCCAGAAATAAATATTTATTATTTTATAGGTTTTTACTAAGATAAAAATAGGAAAGATTGAAAGTTCATGGAAATGGAAGAAAAATATATTTTTTATATTTATTTAAAATTTCAAAGGTATTTTTTTGCCTTAAAGTAATGTATAGATGTTCAGTAAATTGAACTATGGGTCTATTTTCTTCACTCCTCTAAATACAAATTATGTGTTCATATCCATGCAAATATTTCATAGCGAAGTGTGCTTCCTCATCTCTCCTCTCTTGACATGAGCTAGGACGTTTTTCTTGGTTGAGTCAAGTTTGATCAGTGTATGTACAATTATATTGGTTGCTTTAGCTTCTTCAACTCCATTTAAAAAAAAAGACCAGGATTAATAATTTTTAATGCAATTTAGCTTCTAGAATGTGGTCTGTGAATCCCGAGAAAACCCAAAGCTCCAGAATCCAAAGTAGAATCACACTAGCTACACTGGAACTGTGCTAGCAAGAAATAAGTGCTCGTTGTTTTTATGCCACTAATTTTGTGGGTCTTTATTATATAACATTATTGGAAAAGTAAATAAACCTCCACATGTAAAAAAAAATTAAATACAAAGAGTTAAAATAGAAGTCAAATAACTCCCATTCCTAAATGTAGTCTTCCATTTATCTGAGCCTCCTTGCATTACTTTAAATAATGTTTATGAATCTTTCTTGATTTTGTTAAAATAGACATACTAAAGGGATAATAAGAAAGATTGAAATGTAAGATTTCTCTCTTAAATATTTTCACACCTCTTACCAATTCCTCCTCCATATTCTTGTTAGCTATATTATTTTTTATTTTAACTCTTTGTAAAACTTCAAAATGCATTTCAGTTTTTATAATTTATTGTTTTAGACACTATTTTTTGACCCCTCCATCTGTGCTATATGGTTACTAACATCCCAGACTTTTCTTCCCATTTCTGTTTTCCAGTAATACTTTACAAATTTAGTTATTCTAAAGTAACTTTCATATTGATGCTATTAATAATGCATGCATTTGGTTTTTAAGATCCGTCCTACTCTAAACAAGGGATGCCTCAGAATGATTTTTCTTACATCTATTCTTGATTTAGGCATGCACAAATACACAGAGTTTGGTTCATATCAGTTACCTGACATTTGAGTAGATAAGCTCACAATTTACAGAACAGTTAGGAGAGGCCAGGCTGGAAAAAGAAAATTGAGCATGGCAAAGCAGAGCTTCTCAAAATACTTGATGGGACCAGATGGTATTCTTGTCATCTGGGGTACTTTCCAAGAGCTAAGGAACCTTGTACCTCCAGCTGGGAATATGTGTATTATCTAGCTTTCTGCAGTTGCCTCTGTACATATATAGATGTTCATTATCTTTGCAATATTCATCTTTCAATAAATATGTTTTATAGACATAAATAACTTTGTTTCTAAAGTGTCTGTCATTCCCTGCTAGTAAATGAATGCACAGTAGTCATAATTCTAATTTTTTTTCATATAGAGTGATAAAAATAAAAATTTCTATATGATTATTACTGTATAAAATTGCTCATAGCTCCATTGTTTTTATCATGGCTATAAGCAAAAGAATAAGTTCCAAGTTATAAGGATTAGGTTCTTCTATATTGTGTCAGTTATTCGAACTCTAACCACATTGTGATTCCCTTACTTGGGTATGATTCTATTGTTCACCATTTAAACTTGTTTCAGAGTGTTTTTTTAATGAGAATTTTTTAATTTACTTATCACAGCAGAATGCATTACAATTCTTATTACACATATAGAGCACAATTTTTCACATCTCTGGTTGTATAAAAACTATATTAACACCAATTTGTGTCTTCATACATGTACTTTGGATAACAATGTCCATCACATTCCACCATCATTTCTAACCCCATACCTTCTCCCTTCCCCTCCAAGCCCTCTGTCCTACTAGAGTTTGTCCAATCCTCCCATGCTCCCCCTCCCTACGCCACTATGAATCAGCCTCTTTATATCAGAAAAAAAAAAAAAAAACATTTGGAATTTGGTTTGGGGGGATTGACTAACTTCACTTAGCATTATCTTCTCTTAACTCCATCAATTTACCTGCAAAAGCCATGATTTTATTCTCTTTTATTGTTGAGTAATATTTCATTGTGTATATATGCCATATTTTCTTTATCCATACATCAATTGAAGGGCATCTAGGTTGGTTCCACAGTTTAGCTATTGTGAATTGTGCTGCTATAAACATTAATGTGGCTATGTCCCTGTAGTATGCTGTTTTAAAGTGCTTTGGGTATAGACTGAGGAGAGGGATAGCTGGGTCAAATGGTGGTTCCATTCCCAATTTTCCAAGAAATCGCCATACTGCTTTCCATATTGACTGCACCAATTTGCAGTACTACCAGCAGTATATGAGTGTACCTTTTTCCTCACATCCTCACCAACAATTATTGTTGTTTGTATTCATAATTGCTGCCATTCTGACTGGAATGAGATGAAATCTTAGAGTGGTTTTAATTTGCATTTCTCTAATTGCTATAAATGATGAACATTTTTTCATATGTTTGTTGATTGATTGTATCTCATCTTCTAAAAAGTATCTGTTCAGATCCTTGGCCTATTTTTTGGTTGGGTTATTTGGGGGTTTTGGGGTGTTTAACTTTATATACACTAGAGATTAGTGCTCTATCTGTTGTGTGAGGAGTAAAGATTCACTCCCAAGATGTAGATTCTCTATTCCACTCACAGATTGTTTCTTTTGCTGAGAAGAAACTTTTTAGTTTGAGTCCTTGCCAGAAATCTCTGGTGTTTTTTTTTTTTAATTTCTGGTGTCCATATTTTCTGAGCCCAACAGGTGCTTAAATACTTGTTGGTGTTTAATGGAGCAAGAGTACAGAGGGATCCATGGCAGGAGGTAGGTAGGGTTAGATGACTGGAATGGACGAAAGGCCAGACCAAGCTGTGGTCTGGACATGCACAGGCACTGGGGTAATTGTTACTTTTGAATACTGGAAAGTGGCATACTGAGATTGAAGTGTTGTATGTATGAAGAATAATGTTGCAGCAATGACAACTAATGAAAGCAATGCCTGACACACTTGAGAAAATGAATAGATGCTGCTTGCTTTTGTACCAGGCAGAGTGATGATTTATTTGGTCAACATTGGTCTTCTTTGAAACACATCTTGAGCTCTCTTTGAAACACATCTTGAGACCTTAGGCTTCTTTAAATTTTATTTCTCTGGACAGTATTTGGAGGCTATGTCTAAAGACTGTCAGAAGTGGTGGTGTGCACTTTAGGAATCTGGAGTATAGGGTGGATATTGTCAAAGAAAGAGGGTCCTGAGCTTTTTTGGCTTGAACATCTAGAGAGAAGTTTTGAATGTGAGCACCCATATTCGTTCTCTGGGTTATAGAATAATTAAGAATAGTTTGGTCTCTGGTCTGTGTGCAGATGATGGACTTTGGTCTTGCAGGAAGGTCACTCAATGCAATGTTAGCGGTAGCTTGGTTTTCTTGGTTTTTGTGTGCCCCCATGTAGATGAGAACCTCCACACTGTGCCATTCCTCAGTGGTCTTTTCTTCTCCTGTAGGCTGGAAAGCTACTGTGGGTAACTTTTTTGGCTGCAGTATCAGATATAGCTTTTATAATCTTATTTGTAATCTTAGTTTGTAAATATCACCAACATTGTTGTAGGTAGTCATTCATGGAGCTGCTGTGACTGGATCAGGTAGGACATTGGAAGTCTGGAGTAAAAAATGATAATGACTTCTAAGAGGCTTATCCTTGAGATTGAGAAATACCTATCTCCATCTGTCTGTCCTTCTGTTTGACTCCATCCATCCATCCAACTACCATCTATTTATCATTCATCCATCCTTCCATCTACCATCCATCTATCCATCCTCCTATCCATCCATACATACATCCATTCATTATCCACTACCCATCCACCATTCATCCCTCTATCCACCCATTTATCTATCCACTCATCCTCCACCATCCATCCATTCATCCACCATTAAAGTTTGCTGTGGAGTGTGGTCTCAGGAGGTATGCCTCAAACTGTAAAAATGGAGAAGAATTGCCCTGGAGAATAGTCAGAAGGACAAGGGGCAGGAGCTCCTCTGAGACTGCCTCTGCAGATGGACCCCAGCTGCAGCTCTGCTGCCCAGTGGTGTGAATGACATGGGAATGGCAGGTCCTGTTGCCAGACAGCTGCCTCCTCTCCAGGTTGAAAGGGGCCTGAGGTAACTAACAGGGGCAGCCTCTGGGTGGGACCTGTGAACATGATCACCAGGTTCCCAGTCTCTACCTGCCAAGCAACTACCTCTACACTACCTGCCTGGCCCCTGGAGGCACTGGATCTTCCCAGGGTTTGGGGAATGGAACATAGTGAGCTTAGACAAACTCCTGGCCTGTCAGGTGAGAATCAGAGCCCCCTTCTCACCCATGGCTAACCTGAAGGACCAGGAGGCACAGTGCTGAGGCTGCAGGGCCTGCATGTGAGGTTGACAAAAATTCTATTTGTCTTTTCTTTCTCCTCTTTTCCAGCCTCAGAACCCTGGGACCATCCACTACCCTTGATCCCCAAGAGGGTGCAGAAAATCTAAGAAGAGATCTCTTCCAGCTTTATTTTAAAAACTACCCTGGCCAAAGGGGCTGAGAATCAAAACTGATTTGAATACCAGAAAGTTACAAAAATGGTTTTTGAGTTTATGGCACACTACAGCAGAAGGAGGACCAAGTAGGCTTTTGTCACAGTCAAGGCAGGCACTGTGCTTAGGTGTGTGTGCATGTGTTCATTCAGTGCCTGGAGGTGCCACCCACATTAGCATGCTTGTTCTCACCTTGTAGACAGGGACACTGAGGCCTCAGATTCACAGGTCCAACGGGGCAAAGCTAGGCTTTGAACCTGGATGTTAGGGCATGGGGATACTGTTCTTGGCCTTTCTGTAAGCTGCCTTTTCAGGAACTGTCACAGGGAGAGGGTTGAAACCACAGCCTAGATCTCACCTCCAAGACAGTGCACATAGGTGTGGTCCTGGCTGGTTGACTCTTCCTGGGTCCTCCTACCAGAATCCTATTGCAGCCCGTTTTGCATCGACCCTGGGAGATTGTGAGAATATGGATTGTTTCTCTGCAGCTGTCATGTGTTTTCATGAGGAGCAAGTAAGGTAAAGTGAGAACACTTGGAAGCGTTCATGGTGGCTGCCTTGAGCCGTCCTCAGTAGTGGTCCTAGGGAGTGGATGGGAGAGCAAGTTAATTCAGTCCTAGGGCCCTGAAGACAACCTCCATCCCTGAAGATGACCTCCATCCCTGCTTCCTTGTTTGCCTTTGTGCCCAGATTTGAAACATTGGCTCTAATAGGACTTTAAAGAAGGCATATTTCTCATTAGCAGCTCTAGGCCATGGGTGGCAGGGGAGCCATCATCCCCAAGCTGGGAGACTTGAGCAGTTTTCCTTTGACAGCAGTTTGCTGGACCTCTTCTGAGCAGGAAAAATTCCAGATGTGTCAGTCGCAGGTGCCCACAGCATTTGTTGTTTAATTGGACAATTGCATCCTGAGCACTAAGTGTGTGCAGGGCAGGGTACCAAGAGGAGGGTGTTCAATAATTACCAAGATGAGGATTCACAGTCTGGGAGGGACAACACTAATAAAGCATGCATGGTGGATGTAGCGTGGTGGGTGCTCTGAAGGAAAGCAATGCATGGAAGCAGTGGACAGCCTGATCTTTTGTCCTGGTAGGGCTTTCTGTAGGAAAGGCCATCACCTTGAGACTTGAAGGATGGACATGAAAGGTCCAGACAATCAGGGGCCCCCAAGTGTGAGGGGAAAGGTTCAGAGGGCTGAGAGTGGCCTTGCAAAGGCAGGTAGCGGCTGGTGCACCCTGAACAGAGCACAGTGGGGGACTTAAGCTTAAGGTGGCCCAGAGGCACCCTTGAGCAGGAAGCAGGGTGATTTTCAGGGAGAGGGATGTCAGATGAGAGGTTCCAGTAGAGCCAAGTTCCTGGGGCATGATCCCTAGTAGGTGTGTAAACCAGCCTGCCTCTGTGTCCAGCCTCCCTTCACACTGGCTTCCAGCTGGTTCTGCCAGCAGGGGCACAGCACAGGCCCCACAGCAGAAGGCTCCAGTGTGATTTTGAGTGATGTAGGATGGCTTGCGCTCCAGCAGACCCCCTTGAGGCTGCATGGTGTGTGGCTAGGAACCTGGGTGCTTCTGGGGTCATGCATGGGAGGACAGTTGCAAGGAGCATGGGGACACACACATCCTATGGTGCCAGGCACTTGATGTGAGCAGCACCTTGAAACTCCAGTGTCTGGTATTGTCCACATGGTGGTTGCTGATCATTTCTAAAAGGGCACAGAATGGGAGTTCTGTTTTTATTTTGGGGTGGATTATTCTTGAGTTTGGCTTGGGCTGTTTTATTTTTCTTGGAAATTCTAAGAGGCAGTGTTGGTGGTCCTTTGCCTATGAATTTGGTACTTGGAAGAAAGTTCTGTGCAGTTCTGATGACCATCTTAATACAGATGGCAGGTGAGCTGTGAAGTTGTCACTGTAGGCGTGAGTACCCAGGTGTCAAACATCTCTTTAAGAACAGGACTGCCCAGAGTACCAGGGCAAAGCCAGAGTGTGTCTGAGTGAGAGATGGAGAGGTGACAACATTTCAACCTGGCTCATGGACTACTTTGAAGCACCACAATGAACTTTCTCAGATGGACAGTTACGCTAAGTGGTGAGACCAGAGCTGGCAGCCCATCCCAAGAGCCAGGGCACATTTGGGGATCCTCACCTGCACCCGAATCCCTTCCTGCGCTACCCTGGAGCTGTGTTCTGGCCTATCCAGCTCATCTTTTTGGCAGATGCATCTTCCCAGTTTCCGTGGTCTGCTAGTCCTCCCATTCTCTTTCCAAGTCAGAGGCCAAAAATTCACATCCTCAAGGTTCTCTGCTTCCTGGGCAGGCTTCTGCAGAAGGAAGACCCACTGGGCCAGGACCTCCTGGAAGGTGTGCAGAGAGAGCTCCCTGCCTGCTCTCAGGGCTCCTTACTCTGCCTTGTCATCTTTCAAGTTTATATCCCATTTTGAAAGGCACACTTGGGGCCCGCCTTGCCAGCCTCCAGATCCCTATTGGGATGCAAGTGGCTCTCCGCTAATTGATCATAGGAAGATCAGTTGGCCAAACAGACAGGATCTATATGCTCCCCTTAACCAGAGCAGAGGCACTGTGCCTGGGGCTGGGCTTAGCTCTGGGGCTGTGAGGTGATCTCACCTTCCTCCCACATGATGGGAGCCCCGGAAATATGCCCCACAGTGCACTGTCTGGTGAGGGCTGCCTGTAGCTCATGGCAGAGTGACCCCCTGGAGCCCATGTCAGAGTGTCCTCTTGACCAGCCCAGTCTCAGCTCTGGAGGGTGTGCACAGAACTCTGAAGTATCCCTGGTGGCACCAGTGATCCTGTGTGCTTCTGAATCTGAGGACCTCTGGTCCACGGGATCCCTCCCTCCCTATAATGTTGGTGACATCTCTAACTGGGGCCTGGGGAGGGGCTAAATGGAGGTGATGGTCACTGATGCCTTCCCCAGATGTGTGATGGCAGCCCCTGGAGGCCCCGAGACTGAGAAGGGAGGCCAAGGCTCAGGATTGCACAGGAGGAACCACTGGGACACTTTCTGGTGGAACCATCATCCTGGGGGCAGCAAGCCTAGTGGGTCCCTTAAATCTGGGTCAGATGTCTGCATGTTGCTTGTGCATGGGCAGGGGTTTCCAGGGGGTACCTGTTTAGGTGCTTGGCATCTCAAACAAAGAATGGAGTGAGATGTGGGGCTGGTGGTTGATGAAAAGGAAAGTCCATACTCTGGTCCCAGAAAGGGCTGAGCACATAGCTCAAGGCCCAAAGACACAGTAAGCTCCTCTGTGCTGGGTTGTGCTGGTTCCCCTTTCCTCCCTGCAGATCTGGGGTTGATATGCACTGATCAACACCTGAACTTGATGTGAATGCTCTAGTGCCCATGAATTTTTTCCCCAGAAAAGGCACAGAGAGGCACATAGCTCAGGGCTAACCATGTGTGTACAAGCAAGGTGCAGGTCAGTGCCTCGGGCCATGTCATGCCCAAGATGGGGACTTCCCTTGCAGCGTCTTGACTTGAGGGTGGTCATCTGACTTCCTCCCTTAATCACAGAAGCCTCAGTTCCCCTCACAGGAAGATGCTAGCTGGGGCAGGGGGGTCCTGGCCCTGCCCATCCCCGTCTCCTGCACCATACACAGGACTGAGGTGCAGGTTACCTCTTCTTGACTGAAACCCACCTAAGGTGAATGTCAGCCAGTCAGACTCATGCCTGAGCCAGGCTGGCAGCAAAAACTCCACCCAGCACTCAGTGGTTTTGACAGCATTTAGGGTGCTGGTAAATAACAGGACAGTACCCCTTGGGGGACTCTGGGGCAACCATGTTGTTATGACTCCGAATGTCATGTAAGCTGAATCCATGAGGTCACACCTACCAGACATGAAGGAGACTAGGGAGTGAGCCCCACATGCACCCATGGGAGAGGATTTCTGGCAGAGGGAACAGAATATGCAGAAGCTCAGAGGCAGGAAGGAAGGTGCTATTTTGGGAAAGAAGGGAGAGTTCTTTTCTCCTCTGAGAATATTTTCAAATATTCTTTCACACGTAGTTTTTAATTTAATGATGCCAGGACACATAAAATGTGCATTTTAATGATCATTGCCATTCACAAATAAGAGGGTATTATGGGGAATTTTTCTTTACTGGGCACTGTACCACTGAGCCATGTGCCCAGCCCTATTTTAAAAATTTTGTTTAGAATTAGGGTCTCACTGAGTTGCTTAGGGCCTTGCTAAGTTGCTGAGGCTGGCTTTGAACTCGGGATCCTCCTGCCTCAGCCTCTGGAGCCGCTAGGATGACAGGTGTGTGACACGGTGCCCGGCTTGATCCACTTTTCAACAAAGGTCTGTCCAGCGTTTCCTGTGGGGCAGGGCTGGGCTGGGCTGTGAGGATTTGGTTAAAAGGGAAGCCGACTCTGTGAGTCCAGTGATGCTAACAGGGGACACTTGCACAGGGCCTGTGTCTCTGCGTGGGACGCCGTCTGAGTGCGTTGCGTAGGATTAAGGTCCAGCTCCCCCTGGCCTCTTGGGGGATCGGGTCCGGGACCCCTGGTGCCAGTTCTAAGGTGCACGGGTCTTTCTGTAGATGGCATAGAAACTCCACAGGCTTCCTGTCCACTTTAGGTCACCTCTAGATGACTTACACACCTCACACTATGTCAGCACTATTTCGACAGTTGCCATTACTGTGGTTTAGGGAATGGTGATAGGATGTCGCATGTTCAGAATAGATGCCATCTTTTCTGAATACTTTTTATTCAAGGTTGACTGACACTCTGGATGTGCAGCCTGAAGACACAGAGAGACAAATCTATTTCATCTTCACCACAAAATGCTTCAGATGCTCCTTATCACCCCCATTTTACAGATGGGGAAACTGAGTCCAGAGAGGTGAAGTGATTCACCCGGGGCCACACAGCAGGAAGTGTCTGATCTCGGAGCTGGGCCCCAGCAGGCTGGTTGCGGAGATGGGATGTTCCTCCCCCAACTCCTGTCAGTCCGTGGCCAAGGCGGGTTTTAGATGCTAACTCTGTGTCACCTTGGCCCTGCACATGGCCCTCAGTCCTCTTGCCACACAAGACCCAGGCAGGGAGAGGCGGGCAGGGGGAGGGAGCCATGGGCATGTGGGCAGGCAAAGGGCGTGGGAACTGAAGAATTTTTCTAGAGACCCTTGGAGCAGAAGCATCTTTGAACAGGACCTTGGGTGCTGGAGGGGGTGAGAGGGGGGTGTCTCAGGTGTCAACCGCGTGGAGAGGTGATGGGAATGAGCACGGGAGGAAGGCTGGGCCTCACCGGGCAGCACCTGGAGCAGGTGACAGGAGCACTCAGTGGGCAGCTGGGCGTCCTTTTAGGATTGGCCGATGGATGACCCGATGGCTGGGGAGAAGGGGAGACTCAGGGAGGGGGGCCTGGAGTGAGCCCTTAGGTCCATGTGGGTGGGGCCCATGGGGACATGCCCCTGGGCAAGAGGGAGACCGAAGGACCAGGTGAGTCCCCAGCCCTGAGGCTTAGCAGGTGGGGGTGAGGGTGGGGGGAGGGAAGGAGTCTCCCAGCAGCCGTGGGGGATGGGTTCCTTTGTCTTTTGGGTTCTTTGCAAATCTGACTGCCAAAGGGTACCTGTGGGCACCTGCGGCAGTCTGCGGGCCCCTGGCTCCCACCTTGGTCACAGCAGATCCAAGGCTGTCCTTCTGTTGGCTTCCTGTCTGTTCCTTGGATGTGCCAGGCAGGCCCGTGCCACAGGGCCTTTGCACAAGCTGCCCCTTCTGCCTCGGGACGTTCTCTCCCACACACCCTCACGGCACCTTCTCTACTCAGATGTCTCACCCTCAGCGAGGCTCTCCTGGTCTCCTCCCTCCCTTCTTCCTCTCGCTTCCCTCTTTCCCCCTTGCCTCCTGACCTTCTGACTGGAAGCTCCCCTCCCCCCAGAGGGGACTCTTCTCTCTTGTTCACTGCTGGATCCTGGTTGAGGATAGGTTCGGCATACAGCAGGTGCTCAAAGCACAGCCCTGGATGAGTGAGTGACGTGTGACGGGGAGGGGGGGATGGGGGCTGGGAGGAGAATTCAGCTTGAGATTCAGCATCTCCTAAGCCTGCCCCGTGGCCGGCACCCTGGCTCTGCCCTGTCTCCTGCCTGTGGTCCTAGTCATGTCCCGGGGCCACCCGAGCACCCCGCCACCCGGCGTCCATCCCCCCCAGTGGGGGGAGTGTGTCCCTCCGTCCCTGTGGTCACCCTGGTGAGGGCGAAGGTGGGAAATGAGACCAGCTGTGACCCATTTGTCCTCCCCCGGGGGTGGCCCTTTCCAGCCACACTCTGCTGGGCCCTGCCTGGAGGTCCTGGAGGTCGGCCTCTGCCATCTGGCCTGTGCTCCCTCAGCCTGTCCCCTCATCTGGGCTGGTCCGGGGGTTTCCTTCAGGTTCTCGGTGACCTGCTTCTGGTTGCCTTCCTTCACCTTGGCCTCTGCCCTTGGAGGTGGGGTCTGAGGAGGCCCCCTCCCTGCCCCGGGCTGGGCTCAAGGCAGCACCAAACTCTGGCCTGCAGGGATGGCCGGCCATGCATGTGTGGATCCCGTGTGGAGAATTATTTTCTTTTTATACATTGAACATTTCTGGATATGCTGCTGAGCATCTTAACACTCTTAAGTGTGTGTTCAGTGGCGTTAGCTACATTCAAGTTGTCACGCAGCCCTCACTGTCCACTTCTCAAGGTCCACCTGTGTGGTAGCAGGTATCAGAGTCCCCTTCCTTTTCAAGGCTGTGTAATATTCCAGGGTGTGCGTATGCCACTGTTTGCTTATCTTTCCACCCACTGATGGACATGTGGGCTGTTTCCGGTTATGAGTTTTTGTTTCTAGGGAGATGCTGCACTCTCCCTGTGCCTGTCCAGCTGCGATGCCAGGTGTTTGTTCAGGGTGCAGAGATGACTTTAACGATCAGTCAAATGACACCTCACCCGGAAGGTGGTGAGGCATTTGGAGGTTTTGAGATGACGTTCGGATCATCTTCCTTCTGCTGCTCTGGGAGCTGCTGTCCATGGTCTGCTGACGTCCCACTCTTCAGCCCAGAGCACAGAAGGGCCCATTCCTGGGGGTCTCAGCCACCCCTCTTTTGTCTGGAGCTGGATTAAGGTGCTTGACTGAGCGCTTAGCACCTGAGAAAGACAGAATTGAGCAAGTAGGAGGAGCATCGCAGCTGGAGAGGGAATGGGGAGGGGAGGTGAGGGGCTGTGATGTCCCGGGTGGACGCTGTCCTGATGTGCGCATGGTCCTGGGTCCACTCCAGGGCCTGGCACACACCAGGCAATCAGGGCCCCTGGCCGCACCCGGGCTCAGGTGGAGGCTGTTGGGATGGAGCGCCCTGGTGTGCTCCTGGGGACTCCAGGCACCTTCCGTCTGAGGGCAAGACTTCAGGGCACAAGAAAGACACTGAGAACCAGAACCAGGGCCTGGGGCTGGGGCCCAGCCCGTGTGAGGCTCGGGGTCTGGTCCTCAGCACCACATAAAATAAAACACAGGCATCGTGTCCACCCGCAGCTAAAACATAAATCAGAACCAGCATTGCCACCATAGCAAGGCTGTCCCTTGGTGTCTGAGGGGGTGGCTTCCAGGACCCCATGCAGGTACCCAACTCCAAAGAAGCCCGAGTCCCTTCTATAAAGTGACATAGTGTTTGCCGAGAACCCACACAACCCTCCTGTGGGTCTTAAATCATCTCTCGATGACCGAGAACACCTGATACCATGTCCCTGCCGAGGACATCACTCTACTTTCTTGTTTGGGGAATCAAGTCAAGAAAACATTCAGTGCCTGTCCAGCACAGGACACCTGTCCCACCTATTTTTTATGGTGGTTGGGTGTCGAGCCCGTGGACATAGAGGCCAGCGTGGGGTGGGGCTGGGGGCCTGCGGTGGCTGACCCGTCCCTGCTCAGCTCCTTGTTGGAATGCTCACCCCAGTGAGTGGTATTTGGAGACGGAGTGGGGGGGGAGGTGACTGGGTCCAGGTGAGGTCACGGGAGAGGCACCTCATGGTGGATTAGAGACACCAGAGGGAACCCTTGTTCTCTCTGCCACAGAAGTACACAGGGAGAGAGTCTTCCCTAGGGACCCTGGTGAGCAACCTGAGTTCACACTTGATGTTTGCTGTGGAGGCCACCCAGTCTGTGGCATTTTTTCATGGCAGCCAAGCAGACGGAGACAGGCATGCTATGGCAACCAACAGGTCCCCACCTGTTAAGAGGCGCAGCCCAGGTTGGTTAGTACATCGCCTACCGGCCCTGACCAGCAGGTGGCGCTCCTTCTCCTCCTCCACGCAGTGACTCAGGGATCCAGGCTCCCGCGCACACTGATCCTCCCGCCCCTTTAAATGGGTGCATCTTTAGTGTCTCACCTGTCCAGGGGAAAGGGAGCAGGCCTGGGCACCTCTTCCCTGCAAATCTCTGTCCTGGGAGTGACGCTCTTTGCGTCCCCTCCTGTTCCACGGGCAGTTAGTGACCACGCTGACTCAAGACGAGCCAGGCTTGACCTCTGGTCTGTTCAGCAGGTTTCACGATTTTGGAGACACTGTCCGACAAGCTCGGGGTGCGCACTCGCTGAAACAGCAACTCCGCGTCTAGGAAAGTAGCCCACAGGGATGCTCGTGGCTCACAGAGACGTTCACAGGGGCCGTTGGCTGCAACCTTTTGGGGCACAGAAAAAAAAATCAGAGAAACCCAGATGTCCCACTGAATTCCACGAGACCCCATGCCCACGAGTGCATTGAGCTTTCCAGGTGCCGCCCAGCCCCTGCCTGGCCCTGGGAAGAAGGGTGGAGGGCCCTTCCTGAGCTCCCACCGGGTGCTGTGGGTTTTTCTAATGTAAGTGAGGAGCCCGTGAGTTTTCAGCGTCCGGGCTGCAGCTCTGTCACTCTTCACCCAGGGGTGGTGGGGGCCACCCAGGGTCCCCTGAGCTTCCCGTGGCCCTTCCTTCCGGCCTCTCCCCTGCACCTGGACCAGGCTCCCTCTGGTTGTCATGGCGACACCGGTCATCAGCGCTGATCTCAGGTGAGGCTGTCCTGCTGCTGAGGACCAGTGACGGGCGGGCGGGCGCGAAGGGTGAGGTCTGCTGCTGTCATGGTGTCAACAGGTCTCCTGGCCCTGGCTTCTGGCCATTTATCCTCTTCTGTTTGCTTTTCCGCGTCGTCGTCTTCTCCCAGCGCTGGCTCTTTGTGGCACCTGCTGCTTCTGGGGGGGTGGTGAGCCATGCGCTGGCCATTCCCTCTGCCTGCGGTGCGGGTGGCAAACAGCGCCATCGCCACACCTGGCCAGGAGGCCGCACAGGTGCTGGGGACGCGCCCGGCTGGGGAGCAACGCCCGTGTGTACACACAGGACAGCTAGGGACCTGTCGGGATGCTCACGTGGGCTCTGAGGAGCTCCCTGGTGGTGTGGTGGAGCAGCTGTCCCCGTGTCCTGTGGACGGCCCCCTTGGCCTGCTGCCAGGAATCAACGGAAACACAGGCCCCCACCGAGCCCACTCCGTGGCCTGCGCCAGGCCTCGGCCTTGGCCTTCCTAGGGGGTACGGGGAGCGGCCACCCTTCCCCAGAGCTCTGTGAAGGACGCCGGCTCCGCACCTACATCCACCTCTGTGAACGCAGCCGAAGGCAGGTAAAAAATATTTTTACAAGTGCATCTGTATCTGGACTCGTGCACATTTGTTATCATTCCCTAGAGGATGCTGGGCAGCAGGTGTCCACACAGCATCGGCACCGTGTCAGGTAGCCCAGGTCACCTAGAGATGATTCCGAGACTGTGGGGAGGTGTGGGTGCTATTATGCAGAACCCAGGTCATTTTATAGAAGGGACCTGAGCATCCTCAGAGCTTGGTGGGTGTGGGGGTCCGGGAGCCCCTGCTCTAGTGATCCCGGGGGACGACTGTGCTCATCATTGCCCCGTGGTGTGGCAGAGGAAGAAGAGCCTCTGAGGCTCAAGTGATTTGCAGGGGGCCCTGCAGCTAGTAGCTTCATGCTGGGGTCACACTGGCCGCAGATCTCTGGGACCAAGTGTCTTTCGGAGCTCACCAGCTGCCTTCCCTACCTAGGAAAAACCCCAGATCCCAGGCAGTGGCTTGGGTTGTGCTTGATGGCTTTCCCTAGACACAGTCCTGAGAATGTTTATCCTCCCACCCACGCGTCCACCCACCTATCCACCCACCCATCTACCGATCCACTCCTCCATCCAGGCGAGGAATATTGGGACCCCAGGGCACACGAGACAGTCCAAGATCCTTGTCCCTAGGAGCTGTGGGGGAGGACACCCCCACCACAAGCCCCCCCACAAGCACTGGTCCCAGAGAGCAGGACGCACCTCGAGGAGGGCCTCCCGGGAGGGTGACCGGACACCTGCTGTAGCATTGGTTTGGACAGGAGGGTCCGGGAGGACCTTGAGTGATGGAGGGAGCTGGCCCACAGAGACCGGGGACAAGTGTTCTGGGAAGAGGGACCAGCAGGTGCACGGGGAGTGAGCCTGGTGGAGCCGGGGAAGGACCCGGGGGTCAGAGGCAAAGGGGAGGAGGGACAGCAGGAGCCGCGGGTGAGGCAGCCCTGGAGATGAGGCTTTTCTCCCAAGAGCCCTGAGGTTTTAGAAAGGCCCTGGGACACAAGCAGGTGGGCGTCCCCTGAGCCTCACCCCGGCCCCGGCCTTTGCGGTGCTGAGGAGCAGATCCCCCACAGCAGGCCCAACCTGGCCAGACCTTCCCTCCTGCCCATGGGTAGGGGATTCTGGGAGGAGGGGCGAGGCTGGCTCAGACACACCCCCCCCAACAAGGCCTGGAATGTCTTGGAGGGCCGCGTCTCCTGACCTCAGGGTCATTTCTGTACAACGAGGAGGCATGGGAGGGGTCACTAAGGGACTGGTCGGTTTTGTCTTTCAGGTGGTGGGAAAGTATGTGGCAAAACAGAAAAGGTTGTAGGACTATCGTGGGTGATCCCGAGGGAGGCTTCTTTTTATCTCCTTTTTGTCTTTTCTTCTTTCTTTGGGGAGTGAACCCAGGGACACTTTCCCCCGGAGCCGCATTGGCAACCTTTTTAATTTTGGGCCGGGATCTTGCCAAATTGCCCAGGCTGCTCTGGAACCCAAGACCCTCCTGCCTCAGCCTCCCGAGTCTCGGAGATTGGGTGTGTTTTCGGAGAGTAAGTCCAGGCTCAAGGCCCCGGGAAGACAGCTCGGCGAAGCTCTGTCAGTTATGGGGCTTGAGAGATCCAGGTGGCTGCATTCATTAAGCTGCTCCTCAGCTGATGGGCGCCAGAGAGGACGGAAAGTTCTCATTTCCTTGGATAATTTAAAGGAGGCTCAGATGAACCGGGGAGGGGACAAGGCGCCAGCCTGCAGCACATCCTTTGCCATCGGGATCAGCCTGGTTCTCTGCGTTTATCTACCTGCAGCTAAAAAGGCCACTCGGGAAACAATTGTGCATAAGATTTAATCTTCTAATTATTATTATTATTATTTTGCTGTGCTGAGGGTTGAACCCAGGGCCTGATGCATGCTAGGCAAGTGCTCTACCGCCGAGCCCTATCCGCAGCCGCTAGCCTCCTAATTCTGAATTCTATTCCATTTGTGCCAGTGTTCCAGTAGATCAACTTTCTTGAACAGATACTGAGAGGCTCAGGTGGGAAATTCAGTTTAGGATTGAAACTATGTTGTGGATTCTAACAGCCATGCACCACGTGGCTCCGGAAGGAGCCAAGAGCAGCCTTCGCTGTGGTGCACAAGCTCCCGCGAGCTCTGCCCCACCATATCCCCTCCCTTGTCCTCTCTGCTCCTCCTCGCTCACCTATAGCCACGAGGGTCTCCCTCTTGTGGTTGGGGCAAGCCACACGCTCCTGTCTCAGGACCTTTGCACATGCTACTCCAGCTGCCTGGAAAGTCATGCTCTTCGACACCCACATGGTTCTGTCTCATCTCCTTCAGGCCTCTGCTCAGACGTCACCTACACAGTGAGGCCGTCTCTGGCTCCCTATTTAACATGCATCTAGCTCACCTGGCACTTCCTACCACTCTCATGCACAAAACTGTGTCCTCTCTCAACTTCATATATGGAAGTCTAACCTACCACCATACTACAGTGTGTGTTCTATCAATGTAATGTATTATAATTGTCATTTAAAGAGGCGATTAAGGTAAGAAGAGGCTCTATGGGTGGGCCCTCATCCAATGTCACTGGTGTCCTTATAAGAAGGGATCAGACCCTGAGGGAATGATATGCTGTGTGAGCACCGAGTGCCTTTGTTAATGTCATCAACGGAGCTATTCCCGTGTCCGGAGTTTCAGAACATCACGCTTTCATGACAAAAATGTACGATTTTTGTCAATTCCAGCTAGAATACATATTAAAAATAAAAAAGAACAAGACAAAAGTGCCATCTCTGCTTCAAGAATGCACTGAGGGGGGCTGGGGCTGGGGCTCAGGGGCAGAGGCTCCGCTGGCTCGTGTGAGGTCCTGGGTTCCATCCTCAGCACCACATAAACATAAACATGAACAAACAAAATAAAGGTTAAGAAAATGCACTGAAGGCTTAGCCCATGGATGGGCGTGAGCGGGACGGGGGACGGGGATACAGGGGAGCCCCCTTCCCTTCAGTTGACCGCCGTCCCCACCAATCGCCCCCAGCAAGGGGCCTGGACTGCTTATCTTAATAGTGTGTGACTTAAGTAAAGGCAAGTGTGTGGTGGCCCCTCACCCCGGGGTTCAGCTTCCCAAGGCCAAGGGCATCTGCAAATATTATGTGTCTTGACTCTTGAGAGAGCTAGAGAAGGGGGTGGAGGAGGTGGGGGGTCACATCCCCAAAACCTCCATAACAGTATTCTTACCGTCTTTCCATGTCACTGTTGGTCATTGCTGTTGATCTCTGACTGTGCCTAGCTTATAAATTACAGTTTGTCATAATTCAGGGAAAATAGGACGGATAAGGTTGGGTACCATCCGCCATCCTAGACATTCACTGGGGCCCTAGAATATGTCCCCCTCAGATAAGGGGACCGCTGTGTGGAGGAGGAGGGGAGGAGGAGGAGGGAAAGAAGAAGATGGAGAGAAAGAAGGAGAAAGAGAAGAAAGAGAAGGAGAAGAAGAAGGAGGAGGAGGAGATGAGGAGAAGGAGGAAGAAGAAGAAAAAAAAGAAGAAAGGAGAGGGAGGGGAGAGGAGGGGGAGGGGAGGGGAGGGGGAGGGGGGAAGTTGTTGAGGACACACTTAGGAAGGGGAGGCCCTGGGGGAGACAGCCATGCACAAGCCAAGGGCAGAGGCTCCAGAAGGAAGCTGATGGTGACCTGGGACCCCAGCCTGTCCCTGAGGACCGGGCTCCCTGCTTGAGGCCCCGCCTGGGCAGGAACCTCCTCTGCACCCTGGTTTCTACACCTCAAATTCAACCAGCTGCAGATCAAACATATTTTTTTAAATTGCGCCTGTACGGAGGGTGCAAACCTTCCTGTCCCCATCTCCTGGATGGCGCACTCCAGCACCGTTCCCCTGTCCCTCACTTAGGTGCGGTGAGCCGCCTGGAGATGATTGGAATCTCTGGGAGGGCGCTGCAGGTTCTTGAGACACCATGTCATTTTAGATAAGGAACCTGAGCACCATGGATTTTGGTGTCTGGAGTGTCCTGGGCCAACCCCCTGCGGACACCAGGGACAACCCAAGTCCCCTATCCTGGTCGCCTGAGCAGGCTCCGGCCCCCTCCTGTCAGCTCCTCATCTCTATACCACATCCTCAGACTCTGTTCCTCCTTGTCTGTCTCCCTCACCACTGTCCCCTCCGCCTGGGTGGGGACATGGGTCAGACTAATTCACAGCTGCATGAACAGTGCCCAGCCCAGCAGCCCGCACACCCCCACTGCTGAGTGGGCGAGTGCAGGAGACAGAGCTCAGGGCTCCACACCCCGTGGTGCGCAGCACCTGTCGGGGGTCCTGAGTGCCAGAGGTCCTGTCCCTTTTTTAAAAACCAGCCAAATTATCATGAGTACTAATTAACACATTGTATACCTCAAAATAGCTCCGTGAGGCTTTGACTATCTCACCACAAAGAAAAGATAAATGTGGAAGGGAAAGATGCACCAATGACACCATTTTGGTCATGACACAATGTGTACATGGAGCCAAACGTCACATTGTAACCTAATTGACACGCAATTATGTGTCAATTAAAAATAAAAAACAACCCTCCTGAAATCAGTCAAGCCTGCACCGAGGCCGTGGCCACACAAGAGGCATTTGAAAGTGGCCCTTGAACTTGCCCTGCTGTGGTTCTAAGTGCCACCTCTGGTGCTCACGGGACCCAGGGGCTGGGGGAGAATCAAAGAGCAGCGGTGACCCATTTTGCAGACGGGAGCATTGAGATGCCCAGAAACCCAGCACCCACCCCGCGCGGCCAGCAGGTGGCAGGGGACCCGCCCTTGAGGGCTTCACTCCTGGAGCTGCCCCGGTTGCCCAGCAGCTCCTGAGAAGTGGCTTTCTGGGTCCCAAGTTGCCAAGGAAGTGCTCCGTCCTGCCAGGGCCAAGCGGGCTGCGGGGGCTTCCGGGCTGAGGGCGGGGCCGCTCCTGCCCTTCGCTGCTGCGGGCTCTGTCCCCGCTCACTCTGCCTGTCCCTCTCTCTGCCTGTCCCTCTCTCTCTGTCCCTCACTCTGCCTGTCCCTCCTCTCTTCTCTAGTTCCCTCTCCACTGTGCTGGAAGCCGAAGACCCCGGGATTTCTGAGCAAAGCCCATGGACTTTGAAGACCTCCCGGGTCCCCGACCCCATGCGCTCCGCGGTCAGTTGCCATGACGCCCCGCACGACGGCCGCTCAGGACCCCCAGGTCCGGACAGCACCCTGGCGGGCGCACCCAGCACCCCGCGGCACCCGTGGGCCCACCAGATGAACAGCGGCTTCGAGGGGCCCCCTCTGAAGCGGCGGGGTGGCGTGGTGGACCATCGGGATGTCATCCTGGCCCACCAGGCGCACAAAATCCACAGCACCCCGCAGGCGCGGAGGAAGGAATGGGAGTGAGTATGCGGGGCGGGGCGGGACGGGCGGCTGGGCTCGGTTCTGGCAGGTGTGTGTGTGTGGGGGGGCGGATTCGCGGGGCAGATCGCACGGACGACTCCGGCTGCCAGGCTCCTCCCCCTGCGGACCCCGCGCTGCCCCGCACTGGGGCAGCAACGAAGGGGTTAACACCAGGACAGGGCGGGGGCTGGGGGCCACCCGATGGGTTCGGAAACTGTCCCACGGGATGGCTGAGGAGCTCCGCTTTCTGGGGGAGCACAGGGAACCCCACTTCTACCTCCACCCCTGAGTGGGAACCCACAGGAGGCGGGTCGGGCCGGAGGATTTGGTGGCTTTGGTCGAGTTGCTCCAGAGTCCTCCTTTCCCTTTGCCAGGGACCCCCAAAGTGGGTCTTCCCGGGGACGGTGGGGTGGAGCCAGCGCTGCCGCTCAGTCGGGTCCTGGGTGGTCCTTGGTGGTCCTGGGTGGGCGGCTCGCGCTCCTTGATCTGGGGCTGGAAGGTTCAGCCCCAAGGAGCCCTCGGTGCTCCTGTCCTCCTAGGGGGGGCGCTGCCTCCGCCTCCTCCTCGTCTCCCCCCACCCCCTTCTCCTTCTCCCTCTTCTTCCTTTTCTCAAGAGCTTTTTGGCAAAGGCGCGGAGCAGGGCTGGGACCCTGGGCAGGCTCAGGCGGTGTGATGTGCACGTGGCTATCAGATCGCGGGACACGGTCCGTCAGGGAGACTCACATCCACTCTCCTCCCTCCGCACTCCCGGCCTCACCAGCTTTCTACCAGGCTCCTTCTTCTTCTCCTTCCCCTTCTCCCCTTCTCCCCTTCTCCCCTTCTCCTTCTCCTCCTCCTCCTCCTTCTCTTTCTTCTTCTTCTCCTTCTTCTTCTCCTCCTCCTCCTCCTCCTTCTCCTTCTTTCTTTCTTTCTTTCTTTCTTTCTTTCTTTCTTTCTTTCTTTCTTTCTTTTCTTCTTCTTCTTCTTCTTCTTCTTCTTCTTCTTCTTCTTCTTCTTCTTCTTCTTCTTCTTCTTCTTCCTTCTTCTTTCTTCTCCTTCTCCTTCTCCTCCTTCTTCTCCTTCTTCTCCCCTTCTCCCTTCTCCCTTCTTTCTTTTCTTCTTCTTCTTCTTCTTCTTTCTTCTTCTTCTTCTTTTTTCTTCTTTCTCCTTCTTCCTTCCTCCTCCCCTCCTCCTCCTCCTCCTTCTTCTTCTTCTTTAATTTGCCGGAGTCGGAGTGGGGTTAAACGCCAGCTGGTTGTGGGGTGCCGGTGCCGTGGGTAAATTCAGGAGGCCGCGACCCAACATGATGGCTTTGCTCATTTTCAAGCAAAGGAGCTTAGTAAGAGTCAAAGCCGAGGGTTTCTGGGCTTAGGCTAACATCTGGTGGCTGCCGCACCTGGGAAAGTAATAGGTCACCTGTGCTGCTTTCCACCTTGCGCTCCTCTTAACTTTCTGTCCTCCCCCCCTCACCCACCCAGCCCCTCATCCATCTTCCTACCCATCCAGTCTTCCCAGTGTCTATCCTTCCTTCCTTCTCTCCTTCCATCTCCATCCACCCTTCCACTTGCTTATATTTCCCTCCATCCATCCATCATCTGTCTATCCTCCATCTACCCATCCATCCATCCAGCCCATCATTCCATGCATCCATCTGTCATTCTGTCTATCCTTCCAACTATCCATCCACCGATCCATCCATCCGTCCATCGTTCTATCCCTCATCTATCCATCCATCCATCCGTCTATCTACCCATGCATGCATCCATTCATCATCCATCCATCCACTATTCCATACATCCATCTGTCATTTCGTCTATCCCTCCATCTATCCATCCACCCACCCATCCATCCATCCATCCATCCACCCATCCATCCATCCATCCATCCACCCATCCATCCATCCATCCATCCACCCATCCATCCATCCATCTGTCCAGCCACCCATCCATCCATCCATCCATCCATCCATCCATCATTCCATAAAGCCGGGATGCACCCATCACACTTACCCAGTGCCCACACTCCCCCTCCACCTCCCCTGCTCCGGAGCTGGCCTCAGTCTCCTCTGGACTCCCTCCTCCCTTCCCTCGTCTCTCTTCACCTCCATTTTCCTCTTGCTTCCTTTTATTATCTTTTTGAAAAGAAATCTGATGAGCTCTCTCAGAAAGAGCCAGGTTTCTTTGAGGGGTTACAATGAGTCATTTCCGCAGACTCCCTGGAGAGAGTTTTCTTTTTCTTTTTTTTTTTTTTTTTTTTTTTTTTTAGGGGAAGGGAAAAGTGAATTAGAAAATTAAACAAACACTGTGGCCCAAGGAAAATGATCAGTGTAATTTATATTAATCATGGCAGTGAATACTTATTGGATGCCTACTGCGTGCCAGATGCAGTGCCAAGCACATTAGCACCTCGTGGCAGGAGCTCAGTTCTGCCAGGTCCGCAGCATCTTGGCTGTGCGCGTGGAGAGAGGTCAGAGCCACAAGGGACGCGCCCGCCGCCCAGCCGCAGAGCCCCCTAGCCAGAGCTGCTACTCGCAGGCTCCACGACCCCAAACCTTTTTTTAAAAATTTTTTTAGTTGTAGATGGAAGCAACACCTTTATTTAATTTATTTATTTTTCTGAGCCACAACTCCAGCCCATGACCCCAACTTTTTTGGGGAGGGTACTGGGGATTGAACCCAGGGGCACTCCATCACTGAGCCACATCCCCAGCCCTATTTTATATTTTATTTAGAGACAGGGTCTCACTGAGTTGCTTAGGGCCTCACTTTTGCTGAGGCTGGCTTTGAACTCGAGACCCTCCTGCCTCAGCCTCCTGAGCTGCTGGGGTGACAGGCATCCTGTGTACCTGGCTTTGAAATTAGATAAATATTCTGCTAAATTTATGAAATGCACTACAAAAATATAATATACTACATATAAACAAGTAAAATGTTGACCGCCATTGGTGAGGTACTGGATACTTTAAATGGTTTTCACTTTTAAACTCAGGCCCCATGCAGGCCCCACGCCCTCTTGCCCTCCTGTTGGGGAAGTCACCTCCACTTTTCCCAGCTGTGCTCTGGGAAGCCTTCCCTTACCCCCAACGGGCCCAAATGCACTAAAAGTAAAGAGACAATGAACCTTCAGGGCGTCACCCATTGATGAGTTACCCGGATCTGGCCGGGCGGGCCTGGTAGACCCCTTTCCTCTTATTTTCTGAGATGTTTTAAAGCGAATCCCAGACCTCGTGTGGTTTCACGACCCCCCCGACGACACCCCTAAAGCCCGCGGTTTCCAACATCACCTTGACGACAGAGAGAGTGACTGACTTGTCATCCCACTCCCAGGCTGTGCTCCACCCCTCACTTAACCTGTTACAGTTGGTTTCCTTGAAAGAGGGGCGCCTGCGCTGCCTTGGCCATTTATCTATCTGGCGTGTGCGTGTGCATATGTGTGCATGTGTACATGTGTGTGTGCACATATGTGTGTGTGTAGAAAATATATCTAACATGAAATTTACCCTTTTGGCCATTTTTAAGCCCACACTCTGGTGGCCTTACAGAGTCACGTGGCTGGGCTGCTACTGCCACTGTCCCTCTCAGAGCTTTCTCATCCTCCCCAGACCCTGACACTCACCGTTCTGACTCCTGCCACTCCTGGGACCTCCTATGAGTGAGTCACACAGCATTTGTGTCTTAGTGACTGCCTTATTTTGCTGACTGTAAGGCCCTTGAAGTCCGTCCATGCTGTAGCATGTGTTAGGAGTTCCTTCCTTTTAAAGGCTGCATACTATTCCGTTGTGTGTGTTAGCCACATTAAAAAAAAATCTACACACCCAAACACGTCACTTGGGTGGCTTCCCTCTTTGGCTGTTGTGAATGGTGCTGCTGTGACCGTGGGTGTATAAATATCTCTTAGAAATTGCTTTGCCTCTTTTTCATTCATGCCCTGCGGTAGAATTGCTGGGTCACGTGTTGGCCTATGTGTATCCTTGCTTGACGTCTTCTCCAGCCTGTGTGGCTCCCTCCTCCACCCCATCTCCTCTCTCAACGACACGTGGAAGAAGCCAGCCAGGTCGATGGTCCTGTCGATGTCCTGTGTCTGAGTCACCTTTATGGGAACTGTTTTTGAGCATCTTCCAAACCGAGAGGCTTTCTCGTGGGGGGATCCCCACACGGGCACCATGTTCTCGGAGGGAGATGCAGGACAGCTCCCTTGGACTCTCTGACATCTTTGGCCACCTCTGATGGCAACTCGATCACACTGCCCCATTTTTTTTGCAGTTGGGGGGACACCAGGGATTGAACTCAGGGGTCCTCGACCACTAGCCCCCCTCCCCAGCCCTATTTTGTATTTTATTTGGAGACAGGGTCTCACTGAGTTGCTTAGGGCCTCACTGTGGCTGAGGCTGGCTTTGCACTCTGATCCTCCTGCCTCAGCCTCCCGAGCCCCCAGAATGACAGGCCTGCGCCACGGCTTAGACTCCCCGTGTTTCCTGTTTCTGTGATGGCGGAGGCGGGTCCTCTCTTCCTTCCTTCCTGCTATTTTCTTCAGCCCCACTTTCCCAAAATCCCTTTAAAGCCACATGTCCATTTTGCTGGTCAGCGTTGCAACCCACCCACCGGCTCACACCAGTCAGCAGGAGCAGGATGTCGCTGTGTGCAGGCACGGGGGTCCTCTCCTGGTCCTGCCCCCTGGAATGTACCCAGCAGGGATGGCTGTCAGGCTGCTGCCGGTCCATCAGGTGGGTTGGGGCCCATCATCGAAGAGGGTTAATAAACCTCGACACTTTTGTTCCTGTTGCATGAAACAAAATATAAATGGAGATTTAAGTACAGTTGACCCTGTAGATCTGAGAGTTCTGCATTCATGAATTGGAGCCCCGTTGGTAAGAAATATCTTCAAGAAAGTTAGCTTTGGGGGCACAAGAGACTAAGTAACAACATCGGAAGTTTCACTGTTATGTATAAATAGAAGTCACACAGAATGGGGCCGGGCTGTGGCTCAAGGGCACAGCACTCGCCTGGCATGCTGAGGCCCCGGGTGCCACCCGAGCCCCTTCCCCGTAATCACCCACTGGTGCTCTCTGTGCTGGGCGCTGGCCTCGGGGCTTACAGTGTCCCACACCTGTGTGCGGATCGGAGGGGTCAAGTCAGTGAATTAGCCTACTTGACACTTCAGATCATTTTTGGGGGGGACAAATTCTCTCAGTTATTTTGAAACATGTGATGCTATGATAGCCATTGTCATTTAAAAAAAAAATTTATTCTTTAATTTGTTCGAATTAGCACCTGACACTAGAATGCTCTTTGCCATGTTGTATACAAATGGAGCACAACGTCTCCTTCCTCTGGCTGAGCAGGGTGCGGGGTCACTCCAGGAGGATAGTGACACATGTATACAGGGTGATAATGTCGTCTCATTCCACCTCCTTCCCATCCCCACCCCCCTCCCCCACCCCTCTGCCCAATCCAAAGTCCCCTCATTCCTCCCTACCTGTTCCCGCCCCACTATGGATCAGCTTCTGCTTATCAGAGAAAACATCTGGTCTTGGGTTTGCTGGGCCTGGCTTGTTTCACTTAGCATGAGTCTCCAGCTCCATCCATTTACCTACAAGTGCCATAATTTCATCCTTCTTTAGGGCTGAGCAATAGTCCATTGTTTACCACATTTTCTTTATCCATTCATCTGCTGAGGGACACCCGGGTAGTTCCACAGTCTAGCTATTGTGAATTGTGCTGCTATAAACACTGACGTGGCTGTGTCCCTGTAGTAGGCTGGTTTTAAGTCCTCTGGGTATAGACTACAAAGTGGGATGACTGGGTCAAATGGTGGCTCCATTCCAAGTTTTCTGAGGAGTCTCCAGACTGCTTTCCAGAGTGGCTGCACCAATTTGCAGTCTCACCGGCGATGTGTGAGTGTGCCTTTCCCCCACGTCCTCGACAGCACTTATTGTTGCTGTTTTCTTGATAATTGCCATTGTGACTGGCAAGAGATGAAATCTTGGAGTGGTTTTGATGGCAACTATAGATCTCATGAACTACAGTCCCCTGCCTGCCACAGATCCCCCTGACTCTGACTAATCACGTCCCGGTCTCTGCTTCCCCCAGTGCCCCATTCTAAGATTCTGCCCAGTAATCTCTCCCCCCTCCCCCTCATCCCTTTCTTCTGTGCTGGGTGGAACTCGGGGGCCCTGGGACTCCATTTCCTGATGGACGTGAAAATTCTGACATTCAAAATGCAGCGTCCATGAAGATCCGTGCGGACGAAGTCGTCTTTACTCGTGGGCATTTGTCTGGGGGTCCGCAGACCCGCAAATGCTACCAGGGCTCCAGGTCCCCACCCCGTGGCTCACCGGCGGTAGCCCGTGCCTGCCACGATTGGCCACCAGGTGGCGCAGGAGCTCGCGAATCGCGCGGTGGAAGCGGGAACCAGCGGCTGCTCCACGAGGTGGCCACCTGGTGGCCTCACCCCAGGCCTTGGAGGTGCACGTCAAGGACCCAGGCTCCTGAGGCGGCGCCCGTCGTTGCAGACGTGGCCACTGCCTTTCCCACGCACTGAGGGCTTGGTTGAGGCCCACTGGGCGGAACCGGGCTTCGCAGGACACTCCGGGCTGCCCGGCCTCGCCGTGGTCCAGCCTGGGGCCGTCTGTAGCCTGGGATGTGCCCGACTGGCCTGATCCGGTGGGTGACAGACAGGCAAGGCTCAGGTCTCAGCCCCCCACTTGCCGATTCCGGGGAGAGGAACCCCAGGTCCCTGCTGTGCCTCAGTTTCCTCATCTGTGAAGTGGGGGTGACAGAGCCCCTGGGTCCGGGGCTCCAAAAAAGAGGGAATTTCCTGCCGCGTTCTGTGGAAGCATTTCACCTGCCCAGGTGCCTGCTCAGGGCTTTCTACGGCTTGATCGGACAGAGGGGACATTGGGTGTCCCTTGGGCCTGGGTTTACACTCTTCAAAAACAAAAAGGATATTGGGTCATTTAGACAGACACTCCACTGCGCCTGGCCTTGCCAGCAGACCTCCCGGGGACGAGCCCTTCTGTCTTTGTCTTGGTTTCTGCCCCTTTTCTTCTCACTTTTCCCAGGGAGGCATCTGGCTGCTTCTAGCCTAGTTCATATTAAAAAAAAATATATAGGTCTTGTCCCCGGGGGCTCTTCCTCCGCACGGCTGGCTGCTTTTCAGCCCAGAAAGACCCTCCTTTTGTCCTCTGGATCAGCAGCTTGGCTGCTAGCCACTGTGGAGGCCCAGGGAGTGCCCGAGAGACATGGGTCCGTCCCCGAGGGTCTCCCGGGTTCTCTGTGCCGGTCTGGGGCAGCTGAACTGCGTGTCAGACGGCTGGGCCCCAGGTCGCCCCCTGAGCGCCCGGGACTGTCTGATCTGATTCTGAGGTTCCACGGGCTTCCAGCCTTGGGGACGACCATGACGCTTCTCCTCTTTGCGGGGGCTCCATGCCCCTGCGAGCTGGGGATCTTTTCTTCTGCTGCGGTCACCCCGGGATCCTCTCCTCTCCCCACCTCCAAGTGGTTGCCTTGTGGTGCTGGGGGCTGAACGTGCTGGGCAGGTCCCGCCACCGAGCAGAGATAGCCCCTCTAGGTGCTGTGTGGCCCCGGGACCCCCACACCAGGGGACGTGACAGCCTGTGCTTCAATCCCCCGCACGCGCTTTGGTCACCCCCCCCCCCCGCCTTGCTGGCTTTTATTAATTAGTTTATTTATTTTTGCATCTCCCTGGGCTGCCCAGGCTGGGCCCAAACGCTTGGGCTGATGTGATCCTCCAGCGGCAGCCACCCCGTCGCTGGTGTTCCAGCGGCGCCCGCCCGGCTCCTGCATTCTAAGGGACCGGTGCCCCGGAGGCTGTGGCCTTTCTGTTCCTGGCCTGGAATGCTCTTCCCGGGGCGGCTCCTTCCTGCAGCCCAGTCTCAGCACAGGTGTCATGTCTCAAGGAGAACCCAGCCTCCCCTGGGGCCACTGTGGGCCACAGCACCCTGTTGGTCATGTGAAACGATGTCGTTCCTCCTAAAATGGGCTGTCAGTAGGGTTCCCCCCCCCCATCTTGGTGGTATCTCCAGTGCTTAGAAAAGTGCCCACTGCAGAGTACATGCCAATGTTTGTTGAACGACTAATGGATGGGCTCCCGTGACCTTGGACACCTAGGCTGGTGTTCAAGACTCAAAGCCCTTTCTGAGCCAGTGGATACAATTTGCTCTTGGGTTCTCTCCCCAGGGTGTGTTCTGGTCCAAGCTAGCACAGTACTCAGGGAGCCTGCCTGAGGGGAGGCAGGTATTCAGACAGTGCCCATACACTGCACAGGAAGTGCACCACTCCACACCCACCACGGCCCAGCCCCGGGCCAAGGGGCTTTGGGTGTGGACTTGAGGGATGCCCACCCAGTGCCCATGGCACAGACGACTGAGGTGCAGGTTGAACAGTGGTTGGAGATGACCTTGGAGCCCAGACTCATCCACACCCAGAGTCCGAGCTCCAAACCCCTTCTCTTGGAAGATCTTGGCAATGCCTGGCACAGAGCAGGAGTGAAGGGAGCATGGGGGGCAGAGACTCAGGCCACCGTGACCTCGGCCTCCCCAGCCCTGGGAGCACGGGCCTCCATAGGCGAGGCCCGTGCTGGTTGATCCTGGGATCTCTGGACTTGCTCAGGGCAGGTCTTTGCTGCTGGAAGGTCGGTGCCCCATGGGGGCTGAACGTGGTGGTGTCAAGCTGATAGAATCCAAGGGCGAGCAGCCCCCGAACCCCCGTCTCTATTCTGCCCTGAGAGCCGCTTGCAAGAGGCCCGACGGAGGTGTGGTAAGATGAGGTGCCACCTCACCTCGGGGTCTCCCTCTCCCCACAGCCACCCACCTCTGTTTTTGGACCCCTGGAAGCCGGGTTTGTGAGGAGGTATTATAACCCTCAGATTAGAAATGAGGAAACAGGACCAAGTTCACTCAGAGATGAGTCCCGGGCCACAGATCAAATGGGCGATTATGCAGCTTAAAAGTGAAACAATTATCTCCCTAAAATGACCCCCCCCACGTCTCCCTAATTGCCACTTTGCAGATCATATGGGTTCCTTTGCCATCTTGCCTGTGTTGAGTTCTTTTGCCCAAAGAGCTGCTTTCAAAATCCTAACCCATTCCATTATTGCTGGGTGACTCTGAGCCAATGTCACAGCCTCTCTGAGCCTTGGGGAAAATAACAAAACTTCGTTTTGCAGTAAGTCTGGGAGTCTGCACTGATAAACTGGGATCAGATACAGGGCCTCCTGGAGCAAGCCACCCTTTCTTCCCCTCCAGGGGTCTTGGTGCTGCCTGCCCGGAGTGTTCTGGTAGCTCGTCAGATCTGCGGCTTTGGTCAAGGGCTTCTGAATAGGAAGCCTGCATGACATAGTGGCCCCCAATCTCAGCTCCAGGTCCAGGCTGGGTGCTGGACTGTGAGACCTCAGCAGGTGAGTGGCACTGAGTATTGGAGCTCCTTGGGGGTGACAAGCTTTTGGGTGACGGTGCCTCCAGGTGGCTTGGCTGTCCCTGGGGACCATGGGCCACAGATCTGTGGTTCCGCCAGCCCTCTCATCCTCCAGGACACCCAGCTCTTGGGCTGTCCCCCACTCTCCCTGACCTGGAGGCCGGTCGGTCCCACTATCCGCGTCCTTAACGTCCCCAGGCGGTCCTCAGCCACACGGGCCTCTCTGCGGCATGCTCAGCCGAGGCCCAGTTTTTCCACACAACCTGGAAATTTAAAATCCGCTGAGGGATGAAAAAAAAAAAACCCAAACAAAACAAAACGCAGTGTCTAACCCATTTCTAAGCCAAGGCAGAGTCCCTCTCCTATGATTCACTGCTTGGATTCTCTTCTCTTGGCTTCAGTGATCTCTCTGTGTATTGAGAGCAGATATTCAGTGGGGACACACTGGTTCAGCGGATGTTAAACATGACAATATTTCTACACCAGGTGGTGACGGGCTGTGGCTGAGCCCTCCTGGGCAGGCTCCCGCCACCCGAGGCCCTTTCTGGCTCCTCTGTTTCTGGAGGATCCATTCCCACTCTGGGGCTGGGGCCTCCTACTGAGAAGTCGTCCCTTGGCACCCTCCGGGGCCCCCACAGATACCCAGACCCACAGATGCCGAGTCCCTTCCGTGGAATGGCGAGGATTTGCACGGAGCCTCCCCTCGGGTGACTTAGGAGACCCAACCAGAGTTTCCTACGCTGCGCAGGGAATCATGAGAAGGCCAGCCACCTGCATGGGCAGATTTGGTGCAGATGCAGCCCCCCCCCCATATTGCCGATGCACCGTGGGTTCAACCTGAGCTTGCGGGAGTCAGAGGGCTGAGCAGGTCGCAGCTTTGCCCCCCCGCGCTGGACAGCTCATCCATAGCTGTGGCTTTAGTGTTCACGTCTGAGCCGTTGAGAGCCTTGGACACACGGGGAGGCTGGTTTGCAGGGACCACCCCAGGACAGGCCCCGTGCCCAGTTTGCATCATGGAAGGCTCGGGTTAGTGGGGTCCTCTGCCCATGTCCAGCAGCTGGCCTCACAGCCTGCCCACAGCCACAGGCTGCTTTGGCTTCAACCAAGACACATCTGCTCTCTCCCAGTTTCCGTGGGTCGGGAATCTCCGGGCGGGCCCGCTGCTTCCAGGTCCTGCCGAGGCTGTGGTCAAGGCGTGGCCAGGCCTGGGGGGGTCTGAGTCCCCACAAGCCTGCCTGGTGCTGCCTGGTGCTGCCCGGTCGGTCCCCTGGGAAGTCACTGAGCGGAAGGTCGGGTTCCTGGCTGGCCTCGGCTCCTCCTAGTTGTTGTGTCTAGGGGACTCTGACTGCAAAGCAGTAGCTGGAAGCTTTTGTCATCTAGTATGGAAGTGACGTCCCCTCAGTGCGGAGGCGGGCTCCTCAGGAGGGGGTTCCCCAGCCCACGAGTGCCACGAGGTGCACACCACCAGGCCTCCTAGAAGCGGCAGGTGGTTATTTGTTTCACTTCCCCGATGTGCTGCTGACTGGGCCTCGGCCAGGGTTTCCTCCTTGGGGAATGGGTTTATGTGGCATGGAAACTTCTGGAAGTCCTCGAGTCGTCTGTTCACACCGGTGGGGTCTGAGCCCCTCTCTTTCCTCCGCCTGCAGGGTCCCCGCAGTTCAAAACCCAATGGCTTCAGAGCTGATGGGGGCTCGGGTACCTTTGAGGAGTCCCCCAACCCTTCCCTGAGGCCTGGTTACCCTCCTGGCCTGAGCCCTCCTGGTCGGAGGACACCAACTTTGCACAACCCAACCCTCTATAGAGGCCAAGCCAGTAATAGAGGGACGGGGCAGCTTCTGGGTCAATAGGGACAGTAGGGAAAGGTGGGGCCTGTGGCCAACGGGAGGCCGCACCCCACTCGAGCCGCCTGACCACTCGGTAGGAGCTGATAGGCGCCCTGTGCAATGTGGGTTTGTTTTTGTGAGTCTTTTGATTTTTGGAGAAAAGGCAAAAAAATCCAAATACTTTTTCAGCCTACGTCTGTCTTCAGATGTGATCGGTCAAGGGAGCCATCTGTGAGCCTCATGTGAGCTCAGTTGGGAACACGTGCTGCTAACCTTGTGGTCAGCGCTGGGAGAAGTGCGAGGGACCTTGCAGAGGAGGGCCCCAGGACCCCTGGCTGATTGGCGGGAGGGGGCTCTTTCCGAGCTGTGACACTGTCTGCAGGCCTGGTGCAGTCAGCGGACCCCTCCGCCGAATCGTTTTTGGATGTACTGACAGCGAGTTGTCACACACATCGGGTCACAAGGTGCTGGACTGGGACCCACTTCCCGAACAGCACACACAGCCAGGGACAGGCTGGCCTTTGCATTGAACCCAGAGACGTCCATCCCCAGACTTTGCATTGTCTCCAGATGACGTTAAGCCCCATAAAACCCAACAGAGTCGGGAAGAGTCTTCTACCATATTTAGGAAGCGAGGGCAGAAGGCCATCACGAGCCCGTTCTTCCCCTCTGCGTGGTTCTGATCCTTGGTCGCTGAGCCCACAGATGCAGCCCGCAGATGCCGAGGGCCAACCTGTCGGTCACGACTCGCGCTGTTTAGAAACAGCCGCTGTCACAGAGGGAACGAGGAGCAGGGTTCTGGCTGAATCACTCCCTTGCAAACACTGGTCGATCGATTTGCAAAATTTACTTTCTTCTGGCAAATAATAACTGGATGGGTTTGTGGGGTACAACTGATTTCTGATCTGGGCGCATATTAGATCAAGAATCAAGCTAAAAGCCGGCCACAGTGGCATATGCCTGTAATCCCAGGGACATGGGAGGCTGAAGCAGGAGGATCCCATGTTCGAAGCCAGCCTAGGCAAAGGAGAAGCCCTAAGGAACTCAGTGAGACCCTGTCTCTCAATAAAACACAAAATAGGGATGGGATGTGGGCAAGCAGATGGATACATCACAGCCAGTAACCTCCAGGGAGTTCAGGGTCATAGCCAGACAGTGTCAAAGACATGATTGCTTTAAGAGAGTATAATTGAAGGGTTTTCAATAACTTTCTAAAGGACTCATGAACTAAAACCAAAGGATAAATAGAAAACCACTCATGAATGGAGCCATCATAAAGTAGCGGTGTCAGTCAGATTTCTATGACTGTAACGGAACACCTGAGACAAGCCACGTATAGAGAGAGAAGGTTTACTTTGATTGACTTTCAGAGGTTTCAGTCCGGGGTTGCTTGGTCCTGTTGCTTTTGGGGTTGTGGTGAGGCAGGGAGCCTGTGGAGGGAAAGTGAAAGAGGGAAGGGGACAGGCTGAGGTCCAATGTTCCCTTCCAGGGCCCGCAGCCCGTGACCAGGGCCTCCCACTAGCACCGGCCTCCTCATAGCTTCTCCACCCCGGCAGCCCCACAGCCGGGGACCCAGCCTCGTTGTACTTTTAATTTTCCGAGGAGCTCCATCTGGTCTCCATGACGTCTGTCCTAATTGGCGTTCCCACCAACAGCGTGCGGGGTCCCCTTTCCCCACTGCCGAGTTGGCTGTCCCTGGTTGTTTTAAAGATGGCCATGTCTGCCGGGGTCGGGTGCTCGGCCACGTGGCTGTGACTTGCATTTCCTGGTGATGTAGGAGGCTGAGCCTTTTCACGAGCCTGTGCGTCTGTGCGGCTTCTGTTTGGCAATTTCTCTGCCCAGTTTTAAACTGGACCATTGTCGTTATTACTTTGGTCCCTGGGACTGACCCCCGGGTGCGTGACCACTGAGCCACATCCCTGCCCTTTTTTGGATTTTACTTAGAGACAGGGTCTCGCTAAGTTGCTGAGGCTGCTTTGAACCCGTGGTCCTCCTGCCTCAGCCTCCGTGGCCGCTGGGATGACAGGTGAGCACCACCGCACCCTGCAAACTGGGTTATCATCAGGATAACTTTTGCCATGGAGCTCTTTAGAATTCCTTATGCATCCTCCATCTAAGCCCCTGCTAGGTGTGCAGGCTGCAGATTGCTTCTCCCGGGGTGTAGGTTGTCCCTTCTCTCTGTTGACAGTCACTCTTGCTGGGCGGAAGCCTGTGAGCTTGAGGTAATCCCCTTTATGGAGTTTGGCTTTTGTTTCTTGTGCAAAGAAAAATAAAATAAAATAGAATCCTGCCATTTGCAGCAACAGGAAGATGAACTAGAGGTCACTGTGAGAAGTGAGACAAGCCAGGCCCAGGCCACGGGTGCTGCGGGGCCACCCACACGCACACAGGGTATTTAGGGTGTTAATCCCATAGAAGTTCCCAGGTGACCATGGCTGCCAGGTGGGGCTGGGGTGGGGAAGGAGGATTGAGGGGTGCCAAGGCGCAGTGAGCGCTCTGGGTGATGCTGCTCAGCAGGGTGCCCAGGAATAGCCACAACGTGGCCAAGACTTCAGAAGTCCAGAGGGAAGGACCGACCATCACCTTCTCCAGGAAGAAATGGCGGATGCTGGAGGAGATTCGTTTAATGGGAGTCAAACCTAACACAGTGTATACGTGGGTCAGAATGGCTGGAGGTTCTCCATGAATGGGCGTGATCTTTACGTTTTCATATATCAGCTCACATAAATCTTAAAATAATAAAAAAGGGAAGAGGAGGCAGGTGCTATGGTGTCCACCTGTAATCCCGGAGGCTGAGGCTGGAGGAACAAGGCAGCCGCGGAGGCTGTGAGTCTTCTTGGACAGGATCTTGATGGCGGCTGCTGTGGTCTGAGGAGATCGGACTCTTGGCATCTTCACTCTTCCAAGGTGGACTCTGCAGTGATTCTCCAGGAAGTTTCCAGAAGCCGGGCTCGGACTACAGTAGCGCCCCTTACCCCTCTCATCCCGGGCCTCAGCCTCGTGGCCTGCGCAGTGCTGTTCTCCCCTGTCCCGCCCGCAGCCGGCCATCACGGACTCTCCCGCTTCTGGGCATCAGCCCACTAATAAGTCCCCTTTTATAATCACACTCCTGTGGGCTCTGCTCCTCTAGAGGACCCTGACCACGACAGGGGCCTCACCAGGGCCACTCCAGATAGAACCGCGGGAGAGGGCCCCGCCCACCTGGGACCGGGCCAGTGGCCTCAGCTTCCCCGCCCGTCATCCCAGGGGACCTGCCCCTGCCTCCGCACACCCAAGTCACTGTCGCACTGTTGGAAAGTATCCTCGCGCGTGGCTCTGGGACCTGGGAGCGGGGTCGGTCCTTGTCCTGTGCAGGGGCGGCTCACTGGGAGCAGAGGGCTCCAGGCTGAGCCTCAGGCACCCAAGCCGCTGCGAGGCCGAGGCGCCCAGGCCGCCTTGCCAGGCCAGAGGAGGTGGTTGGAGCTCTGAGGGGTCTGGGGAGCCCTCTCCCTCCCTCAGGCCAGGGGACCCTGGCGACCTAGGGGAGGCCCCAATGCCATGCCCCCAGGCGGCAGGACTGGGCGCAGGGCTCCGGTCCTCTCCGGTCCTCTCCGGTCCTCTCCGGTCCTCTCCTCGGGATCCCCTTCTCCCTGGGTCTGTCTGTCCTTCTGTCCCTCCTACGCGCTCTCCCTGTTCTCCCCCTCCCTTGCTGTTCCATCTGGGGACCAGAATGCCACCCGCCTGTGGGCTGGACCCGAGGGAGGAGGACCCCCCACATCCGTCTCTGGCCCTGTGCTGGCAGGTGGAAAGGCCAGGCGGCCGGTGGTCCCTGGAAGCAGGGCCAGAGCTGGGGAGGGGACACTCTTGGCAGACTTTGGCCGTGCCTGTCCGAGCTGGCTGCTGGGATGACCTCGGGGCCACATGGCCCTCCCAGCCTGGCGCCTTGCCCTGTCAGCACCAGGGGTGCCTGGGGGCCTTCCTAGCCTGCGTAGGCCTGGGAAGGGCGGGCCAGGGGTGGGGTTCAGTGGAAGCGCGGCCCTGCCTGATCCTGGGGCCCTCCAGATGGTGAAGAGCCCAGAGGTCCTGCCCAGCACAGGGGTCTGGGCTTTTCCACCCCATTCGTGGGCCCAGACCAGGGCTGTCCCTGGGCAGAGTGGCGGGGACAGGCACCTGGTGGTGAGGCAGCTCCCGTGGCCCCAGGGAGACCTCGTGACAGCCTGGGATGGACCCCGCTGGGTCAAGGGCAGCTGACCAGGGCACCAGCAGCCCCCTTCAGGCCAGATGATCTGGGAGCCACTGGTGGACATGCCTACCCAGAATCCTGTGCTTCCCTCTGGGAGCCGTGGGCCACTGAGCAAAAAGGAAATAGAGGGAGCCATGAGTGACACTGACATATGGGGTCCCCACGTGCCTGGCCCTGAGGCTCAGCCATGGATCATATAAACACAGAATTCACATTCACCGAGGAAGGACAGATAACACACCAAAGTCTAAGCATAAGCCTGCTTGGTTGAGATCAGGGGTATGAGAGAGAGGAGTGATTATGGGGGTGACTCAGGAGGGGAGGGGCTCTAACAGTGGGTGGGAGGGGCAGCACCAAGCTGGAAGGGAAAGGGGGAGCCACTGGAGGCTGAGCGAGTGGGAGTGCAAAGGCCCTGCGGCAGCCATGAGCTGGGCCTGTGTTAGGAGGGGAGACTGTGGACCAGCAGGAAGAAGTGGGGGAGAGGAGGAGGAGGTGGACAGCAGGCTGTCCATGCAGACCCTTGCAGACAGTGTGGAGGGCTGGACCACTCTTTCTAAGTGCACTGGGGTTAGAAGCTAGGGAAGTAAAATTATTTCATTTAGAATTTTTCTAAAAAAATATGTAAAAGTCACTTAACATTAAGGCAAGCTTTTTATTTATTGGTCCAGGGCCTGGGGCTCGCTAGCCAAGTGTTCTTGAGCTGGAGCCCAGCCCCAAGGGAACCATCTTAAATGGACGATTCAGTGGCACAGTGGGAGCCACCTCCTCTGTCTAGCTTCTACACATTTCGTCTCTGCAGAAGGGAAACCTGGGACTCATTAGGCCCTCACTCCCGTTCTGTCGCCCGGACCCCAGTGAACAGCAGCCCGCATTCTGCCTCTGCCGACTGACATGTTCTGCATGTCTCACATCAGTGCATCACATAACGTGTCCTTTGTGTCCGGGTGACTTGAGTCAGCACCGCGTTTCCAAGATCCATTTATGCAATAGCATGAACCCGAGCGTCGTTCCTTTGTAGGGCTGAATAATATTCCCTTGTGTGGATGCGCTGCAGTTTGCTCATCCTCTCACCTGTCGACGGGCATTAGGTTGTTTCCACTTCTTGGTGATTGTGACCAGTGTCACTGTGAACATAGGGACATAGGAACCTTTTTGGGAGTTTCCAATTTGGAGGAGGGGTTGCATACCTAGCAGTGGATATAGAATTTTAACCAGTGGCCACTGGTATCTGTGTGGAAGTATGGTGGTTGGGAGGCCAGAGATGGAGGCTCCTGCGGCAGTCGAGGGGGATCCTAATGTTGGCCAGAACTGAAATAATGAAGTTCTGTTACTAGGAGAGTCATCAATAAAGCATCGGCTCAAGCAGTTACGGAGGCTGAGAATTCCACAATCTGGAGGCCTGGGAGCCAGCGGGGCGGACTCTGGTCTTCACAGCCCCTTCCCGAGGAAGCCAGAGACCTGGCCAAGGCAGCCCCCTGCAGCCAGGGGCGGAGCCTCCATGACCCCATCACCTCCCAGCAGGTCCCGCCCTTTCCAGGTCACATGACTGGCCTGAATTGCAAGGGCCGCTGGGAAATGTAGTCCATCCACGTCCAGGAGGCCTGTGAACCCAGAGGCCGATTCTTCACCCAGGGCTTGGGGGAGGACAGACACGCGACCTCTTTGATTCACTCGTGGAGGACAGCACGTCCCTGCCACCTGGGCCTCCCCCTCTGGATGATGAGGAAGTCCTCTCTGGCTCCTTCCTAGGCACACAGCCGTCTCCATCCTTAAGTCTTGGGGGGGCTGGTGAACACAGGAGCGCAGAGGCCCCTCACCTTAGATGGTGCTTCTGCCTGGACCTGACATACCGGCCCTTCCAAACCTGCCCTCCCATAGACTATCCTCGAGGACAAAAATATGCACGCGTCTCCAGTTGGAGGGACTTAGTATTTGAAGCCGGGGTTGGAACCCGCTTTGTAAAGGAGTCCTTTCTGGCGAACGCTTGGTGGGGGCTGGAAGGAGAGCGTCCTCTCCAGGGGAGCCCTGTGTTCCCTGGGGCTGGGCGGGGCTTGCTGGTGGCTCTGTGACCTGAGCTTTGGGGCTTCTTGCCTTTCCTCTAGAGGTGGAGGGAGGGGGAGGTGCTGCAGCGCCCGCCCGGGCAGTGTCCAGGGCCCTTGGAATCTGGTTCCTGACGTTTCTGCCTGGGAAGCGATTTTTCCTCCTCCCCAGCATCTTGGCAGCCGGTTCCCAGCGCTCCTCTTCCTCCCCCGACTCGCCTTTTCCAAAGCTTTCAGACTGAAAAGTGCTGAGAGCAGTGTCTCTAAGTGCTCCCAGTTGTCACAGGCCGGAGCTGGCAGACACAACTAACTCCTTCCTCCTCCGGGTGACCAGCACCCTGGGGGCCGCCTCGGTGCCACCGGCTCAGGAGCCCTGTGTCACCCCCAAAGCCCTCCTCCACCAGCTAGGCCACTCTTCGCTTCCACAACTCAAAAAAAAAATTCCTTTTAAATATTTTTTTTAAGTGAGTATAAGATACATTTGAGGAAATGTGTCAAATGTGCATACAGTGGCGCTCTCTGGCTGTGGGTTCTGCAACTATGGATTCAGCTACCGAGGATCAAGAAGATTCTAGAACACTTGTGCCTGTGCGTTTCTTCTGTGCAGGACTGGGATGGACCGGGTGGTGGCACAGGCTGGGTGAGTGCTCTGAGCTCCCCCCAGCCCAACATACATGTTTGTCCTTGTCCTCGTCCCTCAACAATATGGAATACAAGAGGATACACAGCCCTTACACTGCATCAGGAGCCAGGAGTCATTGAGAGACGGTTTAAGGCCTGTGGGGGCATGTTTGTGGATGAGGAACCTGAGCCTTCCTCAGATTTAGGGATCCCTGGGGGCCCTGGAGCAAATCCCCTGTGGATACCAAGTGACAACCTTATTATAATCCTCACACGACCCTGCGAGGCAGATGCTACCATCATGCCCACTTTCCAGATGAGGAAACTAAGGTACAGAGAGGTGAAGCACTTGCCCCAGGTCACACAGCTGGGGTTGGCAGAGCTGAGACTTGGACCTGGATGGTGTGACTCTAACTATTGAGCCTTACAGCTCTCAGTCCAAGTGTGTGACCGCTGAGTGGGATCCCAACTTCCTGATCTTCACGTCCTTGGGAAACCTCCTCCTTTGGAATGTGCATTAGATCCAAGGATTCTCTTATGACAATTAGAATGTGACCTAGTGCCGAAGTCTGGCTGGGCACAAAATAACCGAGCCTCCACACAGCCTTGTAGGTTCAAAACAGGAACTCCTTTATTCTCCTGCAAACTCCACGCACGCGGCCTTCTCCCGGGACACACCACACACCAACTGCAAATCACTCCTCTGGCACTTCCCCAACCACTGGGAACTTTCCCAGAGAATCTCAGCAAGAACTCCAAAGTAGCAGGCCTAGGCGGACAGCAGGGGTCTAATATACAATTGAATACACAGCTTAACATAACCACTATCACCTCTCAACCACTCCATTCTGGCAAAAATGCCATTCGTCATTCCGACTCTGCTATGGCTCTCAGCAACCTAGAGATGGGATGTCACTTCCTGGTTAGGACATAAAAGGACTGCGGCTATGTCTTGCTCCTCCCTCATGCTCTCTGTGCTTGCCGACTCTTCGGAAGCCACCTGCCGATTGCAAGTTGTCCCCTGGAAAGGCCCACGTGGCAGGAGCCTGACGCAACTTGTGGCCAAGAGCCTGTGAGGACCGAATCCCGCCAACACTCAGGGGGCGAGCTTGGGTCCTTCCACACCTGAGATCTCAAATGAGACCAAAACTCTGGCTGCTATCGTGATGGTGGCCTCACAAGAGACCTTGGGGACAACGCACCCAGCCAAGCCACACCAGAAGCGACTAAATAACCAGCATTGGTTGTTTAAAGCGCTAAGCTTTGGGCTGTTTAGACACAGCATGGACCAGGTGAGACCGAGGGCAGACACTCCTTGGCTTAGATGGGGCCACCTTCCAGTAAACCCAGCTGAGTAGGAAATGTCACAAGCTGGGAAGGGGACCAACCCGCCTAACCCACCCACGACCCAGGTAGCCGCCAAGGGCGCTGTGGACTCAGTTTCCCCTGCTGGATTTTGGGGGACTGACCAGAGCTGCACTCTCTGCTGCTGCCCCACATCGCAAGTGAATCATCCCGTCGCTGGCCCCAGGGGAAAAGCAAAATTCAAATTTCAAAGCCTGATTTCTCTTGGACGGTGTGGCTCCTGCACCACCCCAAGGTCAAGCCACTGTGGTGGAGCCCCTGTGGGTCGGGACCGCTATGAGGCCCGGCCTGTTTCCCCTCCAACCCGGAGGCCAGTCCCATGATGGTGCGGTGCCTCTTCAGGGTTGGAACGTCCACAGCCGCTTCATGTACAAGCCCCATCCTACCCCACCCCCATCACTTGGTCAAAAATCACCAAGACGGGTTGGACGGTCTGAGCTTTGCGCATGCGCGTTTGACTGTGAAATGGATCAATTCTATGATTAGGACAAAAAAAAAATAAGTGTTTTTGAAGAGTCTGAGATGACTTCTTATTCCCCCAGCCAAAGTCACCCCCACTAATCGTGGTGGATGTTCCTGCAGAGATCACCCGAGATTCATGGGTCCCCAGCGTGCACCTGTACCCGAAGGGTGGGGGGTGGGGTCTCCACGATGGCGGCTCAGACTTCTTTGGAACCTTCATTCATAATTGTTTGGTGAGCAACTACTATGTGCTCTGCTCCAGGGCTTGGACTCCATCAGGGATTCCTTTGTTTTATTTTTTTGGTACTGGGGTTGAACCCAGGGGTGCTTAACCGCTGAGCCACATCCTCAGTCCTTTTTAAAAATAAAAGTCCTTTGCTGAGACTGGCATTGAACTTTCCATCCTCCTGCCTCAGCCTCCAGAGCCACTGGAATCACAAGCGTGGGCCACTGCGCCCGGCCACTGCTTTCATTTGACAATATTTTTTCAAAATCCCTGCCTCGTCCTCTCCTTCATTTCGTTCCCCTTTTCCATCTGTAAAATTGAGAAAACGCTAGAACTTACGGAATCGAGTCTGAAGGAGGCTGAGTGACGTGTGCCAGTTTCAGCTGAGTGGTCGGCAGCCGCAGGTGCGGGTGGCTTTTCCTCTGCCCTCTGCCCCTTCCTCCCCCAGCCCTTTCTCTCCTGGACCTTCCCCCTCCCCTTTCTTTTCCAGCAGCTCCTGCAGGATGCACAGTGGGGGTCAGAGCCAGGGTCACACCCTTCCTGTCTGACTGTGTCCCCTGGTTCCTGGGCACCATCTCGGTTTCTACAAACCTTCTTTACTACCTGCATGTTGTCGTGGGTTGGAGGGTGCTCCCCTGAGACGTGGGGATGGATTAAGAAGCACATATTTGCTGTTCACCCCCAGTTCCTGGCACACAGCTCCTAAAACCTTGCCATTTCCTAAGTAAGAAGGACGATTGGGACATCTTTGGTTACTTTGGCTCTCTGTGCCCAGTTCCTGACACAGGAGCTCCGAGACCCCTGTGACCTGTGAGTGACACAATGTCCTTGGGATGCTAATGAGACAGCTTTGGGCTGCAGGGCCCCTGGCAGGTTTCAGGGTGAGAACTGGTCACCAGAAAGATCCAGGCATGGCCAGAGGTTGGAACTTCCGGTCCCTCCTCCCAACCTGCGGGGGAGAGAGAGAAACCGGGGGTAGACCTGGCCCGCTGTGGACACTGCCGTCACAGGGGGCTTCCCTAGGACCCCGGACGCTGAGATTCCCCGTGAGAGATCCTCACACATGTTTCCACACGCACACACCCCGAGGATGTAATGCCACGTGACCTAGGCCACCCAGAGACCAGCAAGTCAACTCCCTCGGACACGAGGAGCATTGGACACCCAGAGCAGCCACATTTAGAGAGACAGGACAACGAGGGGTGGGTGCCGTGGACGGGGTGGGTGGGGATGGGGAATTATTGTCTCTTGGGACAGTTTCCATTTTTGCAAGAGGAAAAGAATTCTGGAAAGGGGGCTGGGGATGTGGCTCAAGCAGTAGCGCACTCACCTGGCATGCGTGCGGCCCGGGGTTCAATCCTCAGCACCACATACCAACAAAGATGTTGTGTCCTCCGAGAACTAAAAAATAAATATTAAAATTCTCTCTCTCTCTCTCTCTTTAAAAAAAAAGAATTCTGGAAAGGGACAGTGGTGACATTTGCATAAAAATGTGGATGTGGTCGGCGAATCTGGCACAGGGAAGTGGTCAAGGTGCAAACCCCACGCTCTGTGTGTTTTGTCACTCCGACGGCCCTGGTAGTGTGACATGGCCTTCATCAAGTGCCATGTGGGCGGCCGGGTCACCCATAGGTAGAATATGGCCAAGGTCCACGCGGGGCCAGGGCCGCCTGGACTGGGAGGTGGTGGAGAAGCTTCTGTCAGCTGTCTGGCTGGGCTGAGTGGCCTCCTATTTGAGTAGCTCCCGAAGGCGGGGACGTAGGTGGCTGCGGTGTCCTCGGGTCACATACCGTGCTGCGGGCGGAAACCTGGGAGGTGTCCGTGCAGCGTGGCCGCTGGGATCAGCCGCAGAAGGTGACTGCTGGCCCGGCTGAAGACGCGGGCAACTTGGATGTGGCCAGTGGCCCTCTCAGCACTGCGCCAGCGATCGGTGCCGCTGCCTGGTGTCCTGGTGTCCGTCCGTCCTTCCAGCTGAGCGCGTGATCAGCTTTGGGGGTTTTGCCCATCAGATAGGTGACAAATGGCATCTCGCTACCATTCTAATTGCTTTTCTCTTATTGCGAGTGAGAATGGGCCCTTTAGCATCTGCGTAAGGGCCATTTCTGTTCCCCGGCTCTCAGGAAGGGACCACCGGATCAGGGAAGCAAGTGCAAACAGCTGGCAGCTGTGTTTGACCCCTGTGGCCGTTGGCAGTCAGCATGCCCGACAGTGGCTGGGCCGGATTATCGGCATGGAGTGGGCACCGTCCCCATTTCACGTTGGTTCTCAGTGCCCGAGGTCTCCCATCACCTCTCTGGAGCGCGAGCCGCGCGTCATCTGCTGGTGCCACTTGGAGTATCTGTGGTTCCATTGGAACCATGGACTCTCCCCTCCCCCACCCCAAAGAAGTCAAAGCCCAGAAGCAAAGATGGGTGGGTGTGGCTTGAGGCTTGTCAAAGTGACAGTCATCTCAGTTCCTTTGGACGGTCAGATCCACACTGGACATCCTGAGGGAGAAATTCACCCATCTTTCCGTCCATCCGTCTGTCCATGTAGCATCCATCCATCAACCCACCTGCTTATCTTCTTACTTATCCACTGACGCAATCATCCGTTTGTCCACCCGTCCTCCTACTTATCCATCCATCCATCCATCCATCCACCCCCCACTCCCCCACCCGTTTACTTACTTACTTATCCGTCTATACATCTAACCATCTATGCACTTATCCATACGTCTATCCAAATGGCCAGGTGAGGACGGTGCCAGGGCAAAGACAGCCAGGTGACAGGGACAGAGTGGGACTCCTCTACGCGGTGCAGATGCTGGGTGCATGGCCCGGGGACAGCATGGTCTTTGTCACCAGAACCGACCCCACCGCACGGTGGCTGATGGTGTTCTCTTGGGAGGTTCTCCTCCAGGTGGTGACGCAGGGGCCAGAGGGGCCTCCAGCCTGTAGCTCTGCAGCCATTAGGAGGGGCCTCGGCCCCACCCCCAGCCCCACTGCTTCTGGGTTTTGCTCAAAGATGAGGAAGAGAGAGGAAACGGGGGGGGGGGGGGTGACGGGCGACCTACCCTCCCTCCCCCCTTCCCTCCCCCTCCCTCTCCCCACTTCCCCTCATGACTCTGGGGACGACCCAGGGCCACCACCCAGCGACTCCCTAGTCCTTTTCATTTTTTTTTTTTTTTGGAGACAGGGTCTCCCTGAGTGGCCCAGGCTGGACTGGAACTTGAGATCGTCCTGCCTCAGCCTCCCCAGTAGCTGAGACCCTACGGAGCCAGGTCCAGGCTCAGGAGTGGTGCATGTTGCTTCTGCCTAAAGCTATCGGCCAGGTCACAGCCCCAGGGTCCCCCGTACCCTGCCATGTGCCCAGGAGAGAAAGGAACAGGGTCTGGCAGGTGCTGGCATCATCCCTGCCACTTAGGGGACTGTGGGGGATGGAGGTTGGGTCAGTCCAACTCCATTTACATGATTTGCCAAATGGGAGGACAAAGTGCCCACGACGGGGTCAGGAGCAGCATCCAGGGAAAGGGGCCACGTGTCAGGGTGGAGAGCCCGGAGCCCCCTGCCAGGTCCCCTCTGACAAGGGAGCCTAGAGACCCCTCCCCAGCCCAGGTCTCTGCTCTGTGCGGCCCCGGACGCTGGTGGCTCTTGTTGATTTTCTTTAACCCGCGGTGCAGGGGCTGGTTTTCCTCTCAACGTCTCCTGAGTCCTTGGTCCCTTCTAGGGACAACGGGTGATGTATTTCCTTGGCCAGCCCCAGGCGACAGAGAGAGACGGAGCAGTTGTATACTGATAACCAGGCTATTACTGTCATTCAGCTGTGGAAAGGGGCCTTCAGGAAGCCCCACATACAGTTCACCCACTGACTTCTGTCTCCTCCCCTCCATCCCCGCCTCTCCTCCTGCCTTGATTCATTTGGTACCAGGGACTGAACTCAGGGCACTGGACCCCTGAGCCACCTCCGCGGCCCTATTTTGCATTTTATTTAAAGGCAGGGTCTCACTGAGTTGCTTAGCACCTCACTTTTGCTGAGGCTGGCTTTGAACTCACGATCCTCCTGCCTCAGCCTCCCGAGCTGCTGGGATGACAGGTGTGGGCCACCGCGCTCAGCTCCCTCCCTGTGTTTATCCCTCTCCAGTCAGTGTTGGACTTGACCCTTCCCACTGCTCCTGCTCCCTCAGCGTGAGGATGGGGCTGGCCCAGGTTGCTCCTAGTGTCAATCACTGAGAAGGTGCCCAGACCTGGTGAGCCACCTCGAAGCCCCTGTGCCTAACTGGAGACCCTCCTTTCTTGCATTTTTCTTGGTCTTGGGACAGGTTCCTGCCATCTGCTGGGCTCCCACTTACTTCTTTGGGTCTCTGTCCAAAGCCACCACCCCTGACGCCCCACTGTGTCCTCATTAGCTTCACCAGCCCCCTCCCTCCCTTGTCCTTGCCCCTGCGCACGGTTGGTCTTGGGTAACCACAAGGCTGTGTTCACAGATCTTAAGCTTGTGGCTCAACAAACGCTGTGCAGATACCTGTGAGGCCACCGTTACTGCAGAATCAGGAAATCCCCCGCCCCCCCTGCAACCTTCCCAGCCTCCCGCCAGCCCCTGACCATGGAGGCAGCCTGGCTAGTTCCCCTCAGGTGCACTGGCTTTACCTGGCTTTGAACTTCCTAGGAATGGAATCATCCCAGGTACACTCCCGTGGACAGCCGCGGTCACCCTATGTGACGTTCTTGAGCTCTTTTTCCATGCTGTTGTGTGAAGTCTGTTCTTTTTCGTTGCTGTGTAGGTTTCCATGGGCTGAAGCTCCACATTCCTTTAGAGCCATTGGAACCTGCCTGTTTTTACTTCACGCCAATGCTTTTTGTCATAAGCAATTGTCACCACCTAACAGACATCTTATTGAGTTTGCTTTCTTTGTTTTTTTTTTCCTTTCCCATGCTGGGATGGAACCTAGGGCCTGGCACACCTAGGAAAGCTCTCTACCACCAAGCTACAGCCCCATCCCCTATATTTGGATCTTAAATGTCCCTCAAAGCTTGGGTGTTGGAGGCTTGGTCCCCAGACCATGGTGCGGGGGTGAGTGGTGGGAGCTTTAAGAATCAGGACCAGTGGAGGGTGGAGGTCCCTGGGGGAAGCCCTGAAGGGGATCCTCTCTCTGCATTCTGGCTGGGAGGTGAGTTCTGCCTGCCATAGGCGCTGCCCCAACGCCCTGGAGACCCCAAATCATAGGGCCATAGGGGTGGCCGGGATCCTCCCACACTGTGAGCCCGAACAGACCTTTTCTCTTCATAAGCTGGCTTTTCTATGACATTTGTCATAGCAACAGAAAGCTGACCAACACAAACCACTTCTCTGTGTCAGGCCTGTTGTGAGTCCAAGGGACCAGGGAGTCACATGGGTGTTGTTCTGTGCCCTTGAACTTACCGTCTTTTGCAGACTGAGGTTGGGAGGATCAAGGCCCTGGGGGAGGGTTCCCATTTCTATGACTTTCTGCTGGTTGCGGGCCACAGTTCTGTGATTCTGTGGCAGCGATGGAAGCAGACACGGGGGCTCTGTGTTGGCAGGGGCGGGCAGGGAGGGGCCAGAGTGGCTGGGGGTTAGATGTCCTCTCCTGGTGGACAGTACACACCCAGCCCTTCCTACGTTGCCAAATGTCCCACCCCGTGGTCGGCGTCCTCCCCGCCTCTCCCCAGCATCGTGGGGTCCCCCTGTCTTGTCCCGGTGACCCCCGATCCGAGCGCAGGGTGGCGGAGGCGCGGTGCAGGGCCACACAGGGCCCAGCCGCAGGCCGGTTCCGGGCTTTGACGGCTGCGGAAGGTTCTTTCAGGATCTTTTTCTGGCAGAATTCCCAGAGAGCGGATTTATCTAAACCAGCTAATATTCGACATTTGCAAATAATTATGATTAGATGTTTGCGGTTTCCTTCTTCCCCAATGCCGCTGTGGGGCCACTCTGAACAAAGGGGTGAGGAATCGTCACCTCCCGACCCCGACGCGGTGTGGCAGCTTCGCGGTTCCCTGCTGTGTGGGGACCTCAGAGTGTCCCCAGCTCTTCCTCCCTCACGGGACCAGCGTCTCCCCCTGTGCTTCGCCGGCTCCTCCAACCCGGGTCACCTGGGCCCACCGGGTGGCAGCCCTCGCCTCCCACCTGCGTGCGCTCGGCTTCCGCTTTCCCGTCCTCTGTTCCCAAGGCCAAGGGACTGCTCACCTGTGAACACCTGAGCCAGGTAACGTGCCTCCGGCTGCAGAGCCTGCCAGGGCTTCCGCCCACCCATGAGAAAAGCCCAAGGGCGCCTCCCGGTCCGCGGCCCTGCAGGGCTCATCCGCTGCGGCTTCTCTTCTGTGCGCACGGCACAGGCCTGCCCGGGCTTTCCAATCCTGCTGCCTCAGCCCAGAATGTTCTTTCTGCAGATTTTCTTTTCATAGGACTAGCAATGGATCCCAGGGACGCATTACCGCTGAACTACACCCCCAGCCCTTTTCATTTATTTATTTTTTAAAAATTTGAGACAGGGTCTTGCTAGTTGTTGAGGCTGGCCTTGAACTTGTGATCCTCCTGCCTCAGCCTCCCAAGTATCCGGGATTCCTGGCATGGGCTTGTTCATTGTTCTGAATTCGACTGTCAACTCTCTAAGACCATCTCGTCCTAGGCTGCACCCCCCACCCCACCCCCAGCTCCTGGCCCATAGTAGGTGCTCAACAAGTATGTCTATTTGGAGCAGATATGTATGGATGAAATATCTATGTGAAGCAGGAAAAGTGCCTCATTTCTGCAGCCAGTTTGGAAATACGTGCAGCAAGGGTCTTGCAAACGTGCCAATTTCACATGTGACCTGGTGATCCACATGGTGACAACAGCTCGGAACACCAACACACGCTGTCACTCATTGCCTCATCCTTTTAAAAGCATCTAGGTTGGAACATTATTAAAAATTTACAAAAGGGAGCCAGGTGCGGTGTCACACGCCCGAAATCCCAGCAGCTCTGGAGGCTGAGGCAGGAGGACGGTAACTTGGAGGCCAGCCTCAGCAACTTATTGAAGCTCCAAGCAACTTAGCAAGACCTGGCCTCTAAATAAAATATAAAAAGGGCTGGGGATGTGGCTCAGCGGTGAAGTGCCCCTACGTGGTGGGGGAAACTGTGAATTCCGGGTTGCTTACTACTGGAAAAGCTGCTTTGAGCTAATCCATAGAAAACAGGACTTGAACTGTCACCGGGAGCCCTGGGAGGTGGGTAGGTGAGCAGGGGAGGGGCCCATGGGGACCTTGTCCTGTTGAAGGAATCCACACTTGCGGAACCCGAGCTGTCTGTCAATGGTGTGCACAAGACTGAAGTCATGATCCAAACACCCAAATCTTGGAATTGACGGAGAGACGCAGCAGCAGTTGCTCTTCTGGGCATGCGCAGTTCCTAACTGGCTCTCGGGTGGAGCCGCAGGTGGCAGCTGAGGGAGGCTTGACGTCTTTATCAGTTTCTGCCCAGGGTCTTGGGATCCTTTGACACCGGCTCCCCTCCTTGGAAGCACCCCCTGCCGCCGCCACCTACTGGGGGCTGAACCCAGGGGCGCACGGCCGCTAAGCCAGGTCCCCAGCCCTTTTATTTTTTGTTTTGATACAGGGTCTTCCTAAGTTGCCCAGGCTGGCCTCCAACTTGGGATCCTCCTGCCTCAGCCTCCCAAGGAGCTGAGATCATAGGCGTGCGCCGCAGAGCTCCGCTGGTTGTCTCCTTTTTAACCATGAATCAGTTTAACTTCACAAGCGTCAGGGGCATCCTCTGCATGGGGGGGGGGGCGGGGGGGGTTCTCCAGCGTCACTTTCATTGACTCCATGAAATCCCGCTGTCCCTAGTAAAGATTTCCAATTTTCACTTTGCATTGATTCACCTTCTCGGGATGCATTGTGAAATTTCCCAGAGCCACCCGAGACAAGCCCACAAACACACTGACGGATGGCTCCACTGCCTTGCTCCTGGTGGAACAGAATGGACGTTCGAGGGAATGGCCGTGAGGCCATCAGCTGGTCAGAGGACATGCTCATGTGTCAGGGTGTGGTGGCACACCTGTAATCCCAGGGACTGGAGGCTGAGATGGGAGGATTGCAAGTTGGAGGCCAGCCTCAGCAACTGAAGGAGATCCCGTCTTGAAATGAAAAAATAAAGACGGGCTGGGGATGCGACTCAGTGGCAGGGCGTCCCCGGGTCCCATTCCCAGCACCCAAGCAAACAAAAACACGGAGAACATGTCAAGATGGAATGACTGTTGCTTCTCTGTGTTGGTTGGTAATTGTGTGGCTATCTGGATAATGAACCATAAAATGAGCTCCCGGAGGACTGAGGAACTGTCTTATATGAAAATACCTTTACACGATCCTCACACCTGCATGAAAAATAAAGATGGGGGAGGCAGGAAATGGACAGAAGACGGCAACAACCCACAGTTTGTGTGAGAGGACCGTCAGGGACAGTGGCTTAAAAATATTTTCAACATGAAAACTTCTTCACTGTTGAAAGATATTTGAAGAAAAGTCTCAGACTCATTTGTGAGGAGGGAGTCTCTTTGATGATTAAAAGTGACTTTCAGCCCGATCTGTGTGCACATCTGTAGTGCCAGCCACGGTGGGAGGCTGAGGCCTGGGGATCACTGGAGCCCAGGAATTCAAGGCCAGCCTGGGCAACAGAGCCTCACTCTGTCTCCAAATAAAACAAAACTTTTATTACCAGAGTCAGTTGGAGGCAATGAAATTGAACAAAACCTACACCCCGTCTTTTATGTCCCATCGAACATGTCATTTCCCCATTTTGTAAATGAACACACTGAGACCTGAGAGGTCAAGCGATTTCCCCGAGGGCACACAGCTGAGTCGCACATCATGCTACCTTGTAACGAATCTTTGAGCCCAATTAAATCTCTTTCCCTTGTTCTGGCCTCAAAAGGGTGACTTTTTTTTTGTTTGTTTGTTTTTTTCTTCCCCTCTTGATAATGCTTTGAGACACATTCTTAAATGGTCGCCTCAGGTATGAGAGTGATTTCTGTCAGCATGGAATGAAAGCATTTTCCACCACAAAAGGCACAAGCAAAGCCGGCGAGGGGAATGAGGGCCTCGCAGAAGGGAGGCTTAATGTCCTGTCAGGTCAATTCATTATGCTCGCTCTGTGGGGCAGCGCGGGTCCAGCAGCCCGAACACGGCGCCTTTGTGCAATGCTCAGATGGATTCGCACTCCTGCACCGGGGGCTGCTGGGGTCTCTTTTCTGCTCCTTTATCTGACCGTGTCTCCAGCGCGCCCTTCCCTGTTTCTGGGGCGTCCACCCACCTCTGGGTATAAAGGCAGAGGTGATGGCCAGCAGGGGCTTGTGCATCAGTCCCTGGTGGTGCCGCGGAGGGTGCTGCTGCCCTCCCTCCCAGATGAAGAGACGGAGGTTCAGAGAGGTCAGGGGCGGTCAGGTCATGGCAGCAGAGCACACAGTGGACATGAGCAGGGAGGAGTGGCGGGATGATTCCTTGTTGTTTTTCCTAAATGAGGAGACCGTCTCCATGAAGGGGTTCAAGGTCTTGCCCAAGGTCACGGAGCTCAGAGGGGCAGCAGTGAACTGTCCAGTAGAATGTGATAGGGTCACAGGCTACTTCCCAAATTTCAGGTGGCTGCAGAGAACAGAGGAAAGGAGGTGGGGGGTCGGCTTAATAGTGTACCTCATTCAATGCCAGGTGTTCTCGCTCTCCCAGGGAATGGGTAGGAAGAGTGCCAAGGAAGTGTTTTGCTTTCTCCAGGGTCTAGCTTTCTGGGGTGGCGTCCCTTACTTAAATTGTGACTCAGATCAGTCACATTTCAAGGGCTCCATGGCCTCGTGGGGTCCGTGGCTGCGTTTGGACAGCGAGAGTCCAGGTACTTTGACATCTTCGGCATTTTAAAATCACACACTAAGGCCCGGGGAAGACCTATCCTAGGGGGCCTCGTTCATGCTCAGTGTCACCCGACGGCTCCTCCACGACTTTTTGAAGAAGGAAGAGATGGAGGGGGAGGGAGTTGGCACCTACAGATTTTGAAATAGCCCAGAATCCGTCGTCTCCATTGCTCAGTTTGGGCTGAAGTCCGATCTGTAGGCACGAATTCATTGCTTGGGGACATGCAGGGGAGTGGGAAGGGGATGACCCCAACAAGTGGGCCATTGGGCAAGGCACTGACCGGCCATGGACACCTGGGACGCAGTGGCAGCGGGGTCCTCCAGGGGGCAGCAGAGAGCACAGCCCCAGTTCCCACTCCTGGGGCCCCAGGGCGGGGTGTTTCCCGCCACCTGCTGTCAATCACAGGCTGCAGGCTGCTCCCTCAGCACCCAGCCTGCTCAGGGGACAGTGGCTGCCAGAGAGAACCCCCTGGGAGTGGCGTGGGAAGCCCCGCGGTGCTCTGGAGGGGCGGGGGAGGCTGGACGTGCGGTGACACGTTCACCTTCCGCTGCATCTGGAGGTGCTGTCGTCACCAGCCCTCCTGAACTCTGAGTCCATTAACTCTGCAACAGCCTGGCTGCCATATGGGTCGGGAGATAATTTGGCGGTTGACATCTCAGCGTTGGGAAAGGCAGAGGAGCCAGGAAAGGACGCCCGCGGTGTTCCCCCGCAACCTGGCGGACAGGCACCCGAGTCTGTGTGTCTGTCCTGCGACGTCGCCAAGCCACCTCTGGCCGCAGGTTCTGTTGTCTTCTCCCCTCCCTCTGCGCAAGCAGGAGAGAAAATTTTAAAGCCGGTCCCCGTTTCCTGGAGAAATAACCTGCCCAGACCCCAAAGTCCCCCCTGCCACCCACCCTTTCCCTTCCCCGGGGACCCCCGTGGGCGGGTCTCTGGTCCACCCGCGTCTCCACCAGGCCACCTCGGGGGTTGACACCTTTGGTTTTTCTTTCTTCCACAAAGATGGGCCAGCTCCCCGCTCCCCTGAAGTTCGCATCTTTCATTTGGGGTTTCCATGAAGACCCCTCCCTATTGCTGAGCCTGGGACCAGAGGGGGCCCTGTGAGGTCCTGGAACTGAAAACATCTGAAGTCCCCAAAGCTCATGTGTCCAGGGCTCCATCCTGAGGTGGCCATGTTCAGAGGTGGCCCCTCTGGGAAGGGCTTGGGTCATCAGGGGATTGACCCTTTGGTGACCCGAAGAACAGGTAGAGGGTGGCGGCATCGTGGGCACCATGGCTGGAGGAGGTGGCCTGCAAGTGTGGTTTTGGGGACAACTTCTTGTCCCCATTTCTCCCTCTCTGCTGGCTGCTGTGATGATCCAGCAGCCTCCCCCTCCCCTTCTGCCAGAATGTTCTGCCTCACTTCAGGGTCAGCAACGGAACCAGGGGCCACAGACTGGGCCCTCTGTGACCATGAACCCGACTGAATCGTCCCTCCTCCTCCCAGGTGGTCACAGTCATGAAGCGTTGACGACCACAGTCCCCAAGGTGATGTTAGAGGAAAAGTTTGGGAGCAAGTTTCATAAAGGAAACACGCAGACCTCAGGGTTCAGACGCTCTGCTGGCAGGGACTTTGAGGGCCCTGGGGGACAGTCTCCCCAGAGCTGGCGAGTAGCTGCAGCCCTAACCAACCTGGAACTCACCAGACTGGACACCTAGGGGCAGCTCAGGAGGCAGAGGCAGGCGGATCAAGTTCCCAGGCCAGGCTCAGCAACTTAGCCAAGACTCTATTTTTAAAAGGGGTGGGGATGTGGCTCAGTGGTTCAACACCCAGGTTCAATCCCTGGTACCCCCCAAAAGGAACAGTACAGTGAGAGGCCACCACTAAGAAGAGACAAGACCCACCTTACTCATACAGAACAAATTATTTAGGGGAAGCAAGCTATTCTAAATCCCTTGAAGTGCCTCATACTAAACAGAAAAGATATAAGAACACCTAGAAATCATAGCCAGGAAATGTCCAGAGACTATGATGTAATAAAGAAAATAAGCATTATTTCAATCTACTCTGGAAGGTATTCTGCTGCAAAGGAACCATCTAAGTCCTAATCAAAACACACATAAACCAGGTGCAGTGGCACGCGCCTGTAATCCCAACAACTCAGGAAGCTGAGAATTGCTTCAGGTCAGCCTGGGCAATTTGGCAAGACCCTGTCAAAGGGAAATAACAATTATGAGGCTAGGTTTACAAAATCTGGGATGTTATAACACTGAGATGAACAAATTAAGTAGTATAACTTTTAAGATGGTTTCATCTGCAACACAATAAGACAGGAAAAAATATGACTTCTGTATGATCACTTCACCCTTCCTACTTAGGCTAGTTTCCTCAGGGAACATGGGAGCCTAACCCTACCCACTGAGCCCAATGAAGTCCTCACTCCCTCAGGAGGCAGTATGTGCCTCAGTCCCACAATTCCACACAGGAAGTCCATGCTTTAACATACCTAGAGATCTGCAAAGAAATGTTTTGTTTACATCTTCTTCTCCAACCCCTTCTCCTAGAAAAAAGCACTCACTCACTGTGCTCCACTGGGTAAAAGTGCTACAAGAATGGCTGGGCACTTTCCAGGTGAGTTCCACCAAAGAAAGGCTTGGAACATTTAGCTCTTGGGGATTGTCACTTGATTTTGCCCAAAATTTCCTCAGGAAATTCTACACTCTCCTTCAACACCTTTAAAGGGGAAAGGGATTGCAAAACAACAGTGGAAAATCTTTAACACACCAAAATAATAATTTGATGGCATCAATTCCTATTCAAAGTTTACAATAGCCAGATGCCACACAGTTCCTTGCTTTTCAACCACCAACCAGTCAACAAGGGTATAAAACACAATTACTTTATTGATTTCTTACAATCAAATACTGCCAACTAGCATTACTTCCACTTATGCATCATTAAAAACAAAGGATCATTCCTTAGTATTTTTAAGTGATGCATTATATAACAAAGTTAGAACTTAAAATGCACCCTAATTAATTATGTAAACTGCTATTTTTTTAAAAAAAGCATAACTAATAATTTGGTTCCTTTCTTCATAAAATGGAAATTTAAATATTTCTCCTGATAGTCTTGAGGTCAGCATTATGTTATTAGTGCAAAATGTGGGTATTGTAGTTTCATCTAGAAAAGTGTGTATCCTATACACCTTACTTAAACAAACAAAATGTGCATAACAAAATGCATACAGTCAATGCATGATAGAAAGCATGTTTCAAATATATGGCAGGCCCTCAGGCCACCATATTATTTAGGTTTTACATTATCATTTATGGCATTATAGATTAATTATACATAACACACTTTTATTCATTTTAACCCTGAAGAAAATTAATTGGTGCTTGAGAAAATTATTCTAGGTAGCCATTTGGTTTGCATCGGGAGAAAGTGAACCTCCAAGAGTTTACTGTCTGCCAGGTGGGAACCATTAGCTCTAGTGGGTAGATGCTGAGGGCCATTACCAAGTAGGAATGAGAATGACACATTGAAATTTCCTTGCCAGCGTGCCCCATGTTAAATGGACTTGCCTTGGAAATTTGCTGTGACATTGCATGTGTGTTTGAGAAAGGTGACCCTGCCCAAGGACGAGGGTGGATCCAGGATTAGGGTGTATCCTGCAGTTTGAGGAAGTATCCAGCTCCTTGGGTTTAGGGCGTTCCCAGTTTAAGACAAATTTAAGGCGTTCCCAGTTTAAGACTATATGGGTTTTAGGGAAGTTGGAGGTTGAAGATTATTGCTGCCTGGATTAGGGCGTTCCTGCTGCCTGAGCTCCCGTTGAGCTCTCGTGAGATTCTGAAAGTAGATTGGAAAAAAGCCTCGTGGAGTAGGTGAATTGGGCGGCAGCAGAACGGGATTGCGTGTGTGGAGGCCGGTGTAAGTTCGGGAATAAAGAATTGCTGTTTGAATCTACAAAGCTGTGTGGTGGCTCGTGATTCTGTGCCCAGCCAAGACTGCGGCAGGTAGATCAGCTACTCAATATATTTCACAGTGACTGATTCCCACATCCTGGCAATGCTGCTCCTGCCAATCAGCCAGATGGTAAAACACATCTGGAATTACCCTTGTATGTGGTTTTCCCTTTTTTTATTTTTTCTTCTTTTCTGGATTAACTGTGTTGCTGTATTTCTTCTGATCTCTCCAAAAGCCTTCCATTTCAATTATTCATAAGTCCTTTCAGAAAATCCTCAGACGGCTCCATAAGTGGACGTTGTGGAGATGGAAAATCCAAGGGAGGAAGATTGGGTATTGGAATATCCTTGGCTTTCCCAGTATTTGCTGCAAATTTGTGCCAGGTTGAAGAAGCTGTAGCACTGTCTGAATGTAGTGGCAAGCTCCATAATGCTGACTTTTCTATAAAATCAGCATCCACATCCAGCTCCTTATCTACTGGACCTTTTACAAGTCTTGCTTTTTCAGCTTTTAGTGCTTTATTTTCTTTCCTTAATCTTTCATTCTCAGCCACAAGGAACTCCACATGCCTTTTCAAATCTGCAATTTTGGTTGCCTGTTTCTCAATAATTGTTTTATCATCCTTCGGGGCTTTGCTTCCAATACATGGCTGTGTTGGCTCACTCTTTTGCTGAAGTAAAAATAATATTGTTTCTGAATTCCTGTCAAAGACTCCATGAATTTCAGAAAGGTGTTTCTCTGTACAAAGGCTGTAGTTCTGAGAAAGAAGGGGACTCTGACCTTCTGCATCCTCATCAGAGGGTTTGTGAGATGCCTGAAGTTGGGTAGCTACATCCTTGTCTGTGTTCTGAGGTTTTGATCGTTCTTCACACTTTGCCCTTTTCCACTTCTCCTGGATGAGGAGGGACTGTTTCATGTGGCTATCCCTTTTTAATTCCAGTGACAAATGAGCCTATTTCACAAAACAAAAATTACAATTTGCAGAATTTAATATTTAATATTTAATATTGGAAGTCTTTTTACTGTTAATATATGCTATTCCAAGAGCCTTTCTGACTTAACACTTAAAATTTTTATACTGTTTGCAATTTAGTAAAGATTCAATAACAATAGCAAAATAACATAAATTAGAGAATGGTGTATTTTTTTTACTTAAGTGAAAGCACCATTCATTAAGTTAAAATCCTAATCTCAATAATTCAGACTTTTTCTGACTGTGCCTTACACTTCCTCCATCTGCAATGCCATGCCATTTGTAATCATCTTAGAATTGGAGAAATCCTTCCTCTTTAGAACTCAGTTCTATAGTAACCAAAATGAAAAGTCTTCCTGTTAACAGAGATTTAGAAAGCTCAATGCAGGCAGATACCAATAGCAGGTTCTACAGTATCAAAGACACAAAGTTAAATTTCCTATGATTCAGTGTTAAGAAGTAAGTGGGTTTTCCCTGCCACTGATATCCCTCTCAGAAATTATCTCCTTATTTCAATTAGACATATATGTACTAAGTACTTCTTAGGTACCTGACATTTTACAATCAAGAAATCAGAAGCCAGGTTTGGTGGCACATGTTTATAACCCCTGCTACTTAGGAGGCTAAGGCAGGAGAATCACAAATTCAAGGCTAGCCTGGGGAACTTACCAAGACCCTGTCTCAAAATTTAAAATAGGGCTGGTGATGTAGCTCAATGGTAGAGCACCTGTCTAGCATGTATAATGCCCTGAATTCAACTCAGACCACTGTTAAAAAAAGGTATTTAGATAAAGGTATTTTTTAAACCTCAACAAGCCTTCCCCTAGCATAAGAAATAAAGTCACTGGTGAAACATATTTTGAAGTTAAGAACTTTTTAACGTAAGGCAGGGGGCATAGTGGTACAAGAAGCCTGTAATTCCAAACATTTGGGAGGCTTAGGAAGATCAAAAGTTCAAAGCAAACTTGGGAAACTTAACCAGACCCTGGTCACAAAAAAAATAAATAAAAAGGGCTGGAAGGATGTGGTCCTCAGGTAGAGCATCCCCTAGGTTCAATCACCAGTACAGGGAGGAAGGAAGTCAAAAATAAAGAAAAAAAAAAGAATTGTCTAAGAAATTAAGAACAGACAAATGGGAGACTTCATATTTAAAAAATATTCAACAAGCAGATTTATCCAATTGGATCCAGGCATGGTGGTGCACACCTGCAATCCCAGCAGCTCAGGAGCCTGAGGCAGGAGGACCACAGTTTCAAAGCGAGCCACAGCAACTTAGGGAGGCCACAACAACTTAGCAAGACCCGGTCTCTAAATAAAAAAATAAAAAGAGCTGGGGATATGGCTTAGTGGTTAAGCGCCCCTGGGTTCAATACCAGGCACTAAAACAAACAGCCCAACAATGGTCAAATATGAGCTACTAACAGGAGGCAAGTTTTGGCATGTCTAAAAGAACAGGAATGAGGTTGGGGGAGAAGGTTGTTTCTGTATGCTATTATATCAACAGTTCACTTAGTTTTCACATTTTACACATTTTTAATATAGCACTTAAAGACCTACATTTGATCCCCCACCAAACAAAAACAGAAACCCTGCAGATTTTACAATTAAAGAACTTAAAATGGGTAAAATGCTTTTTTTACACACAATTCAAGTCTCCATTAAAAAATCTTTTTAAAATTTTTCTGTAAACCTTAAGAACATGTCTTACCTGCTCAGACTTGGTCAGCTTCATAGCATCAGAAAGATATGCTGGCCAAAAAAAAAAGAGGAACATTAATATATGAGTATCATCCTATAATTACCAGGTAAAAGAAGTTTTAATACTTCTCATACAAAAAAAAAATGATCTTACAAGTAGTAATGCTATGATTAGGTTTTGGAGGGATTTTTTTTTGCTTCAATACTGGTGAATGATCCCAGTGACTAAACAAGGGTTAGAGCTCTTCCACTGAGCTACATCCATAGCCCTTTATACTTTGAGATAGAGTCTTGCTAAATTTCTGCGATTGGCCTTGAACTTGTGATCCCCCTGCCTCATCTTCCCCAGTCTCTGGGATTACAGGCATTTGATACCTTATCTGGCAGGTTCTATGCTTTAAAATCCCTATGGAAGGGCTGGGGATGTGGCTGAGTGGTAGAGTACTTGCCTAGCATGTGGAGACCTACATTTGATCCCCACCATCAAACAATAACAGAAACCCTGCAGATTTTACAATTAAAGAACTGAAGATGATTTCATTTGAAAAATAATGTTTAGGAAGGATTAAAAAGTAATAAGAACCAGGCAGGTATAGTAGTGTATACCTGTAATCCCAGCAACTCGGAAGGCTGAGGCAGGAGGATTGCAAGTCTGAGGCAAGCCTGGACAACTTAGACTTTGTCTCAAAAAATATAAAAATAGCTGGAGATATTGCTCAGTGGTAAAGCACACCTGGCTGGTTTCAATTCCAAGTACTTAAAAAAATTAACAAGAACCTGTTAGGTACTTAGTCCAAAATAACTCCCATTTTGAAAATTAGCACCTAGCAATGAAGCATGACCTTCCTTTTAGGCCCACCCCGAAAGACTCCCTAACTACTAAAACTATAGCAATGGTACCAAATAACAATCACAGTGTTTTTTAACTACTCCCTTGTACCTGACTATATATTTAAAAGACATTTTTTTTTCCAGCAGGCTGCAGCACCTTACAGAAGGGCAGTCTAGTCCACAGCCAACTTCATCAACTTAGCAAGGCCCTGTCTCTAATAATAAAAAAGGGCTAGGGATGTTGCTCAGTGGTTAAGTACCCCGAGTTCAATCCCAGGTACCAAAAACAATAACCACAACTCTCTGATCTCAGGATCAAACTCTGGGTGACTTAATTTGAAGTAAATCCTTACTTTTCCTCTTTTAGTAGATTGCTAGGAGTCTGCTATGGTTTGAATCTTAAATGCCCCAGGAAGCAAGCGCAAGTGTTGAAGGTTTGTTCCCCAGCTATTGGCACCATGGGAAGGTATTGGAATCTGTAAGGGGTAGGGCTTAGTTAAAGAAAATTGACATGAAAGGCATATGTGTCCCCATCCCCTTTCCCTTTCTGCTTTCCATTACCATGAAGTGAGCAGCTTTGCTCTACCACATATTTCACCATGATGTTCTACTTGGCAAAGGCCCCAAAACAACAGGGATAATAAAACATGAACTGAAACCATAAACCCATGAAACCTTTCCTCCTTTCAAGTTGAATCTCTCAGTTATGAAAATCTACAACAGAAATTTGGTAACAAAAAGCAGCAAAGTCTTTGCTATCACTATACCTGATAGTGGCTGAGAAATCTTTTTTTTTAAAGAGAGAGTGAGAGAGGGGAGAGAGAGAGAGAGAGAGAGAGAGAGAGAGAGAGAGAATTTTTAATATTTATTTTTTAGTTCTCGGTGGACACAACATCTTTGTTGGTATGTGGTGCTGAGGATCGAACCTGGGCCCACACGCATGCCAGGCGAGCGCACTACCGCTTGAGCCACATCCCCAGCCCTGAGAAATCTTTTAAATTGAGATGGAGGAGGTGTCATGGATTCGAGATGTTGACTACAGAAAGCTTGTAATGTTGTAAACAGAGCTTAAAGTGCAATTCTGGTGGGAACTCAGAAGACCAGAATGCTGATAAGAATGGGTAAACTAAAGGCCAAGCTCAGGAGGTTTCAAACAGAAATAAGGACCCTATTGAGAACTAGACTAGAAGCCATTCATGTTACATTATGGAAAAGAACTAGTATTCATTTTATGTATGCCAAGATTCTGTGAGGCTGAATTTGAAAGAGATGGACTAATTAACTTGGTGGAGGAAATTTCAAGGCAGTGGTCTGTGTTTAGCTTTCAATTAATATACCATTGAGAATGGGAACAAAAAATAGAAAAGAGAGATTTGAAAAACTTTAGTTTAGACAGAAAAGTAGAGCTTTTAAAGTTGTGGCCAAGTAAGGTACCACTGCTAAAGAGATCAATGCCATTAAAAAGAAGCTAAGGACTTTGCACCTCAGGAATCAGCACGACTCATCATAGACTCAAAGACTTCTAGCCCTACTCCCACAGAGCCAGGGAATTGTTTTCCTTGTGTTCATCTTTCAAAGGAATCAGTCTGCCATAGCTGTTGTTGAAGCAGGCCATCTACTGCTCCAGCTGATAGCAGACTTTGTCATCCATACAATCGTGCTTTTGCAAACATGAAGAATACAGGAGTTATTATATGGGATCCTGGGGGATCCCATCAAGACTTCAATCAGCATATGGCAGTCAAAGCCCCTGCCAAGTAGCCCCTGAGAAGGCAATGTGTGAAGCTGTGAGAGTGAAGCTAAAGATGCAATGGAGACCCCAGTAAGTCAGAGATGCCAGGAATGTAGAATGCCTACCAAGGGAAGTCACAGGCAGAGAGTAGAGCCAGCCAGAGTGAGTGGCCACATGCACTACAGTTGGCAAAGCCAGAAACAGGACTGCCTAAACCCTTTGGAGTTCACATCATATCACTGTGTCCCAAATGCAGCACATGAAGGTACAGAACTCAGTATTTTGCCCTGCTGGGTTTCCATCTTGATTTGGTCAAATCCCTTTCTTCTTTCTGCAGTCCTATTCCTCACATTTGGAATGGGAATGTCTATCCTATGCCACTGAATGTTACAAGTATATAACTTGTTAAATATTCCAGTGGCTCACAACCAAGTTTGCCTTGAGTCTCAGAGTAGACTTCGGATTTGGACATTTGAGTAATAAAGGAACTGTTAAGACTTTGGAGACTCTTTAAGATAGAATAAATGCATTTTTTTTCACGAGATGGACATAAGCTTCTGGGGGCCAGCAGCAGAATGTTACGGTTTAGAACTTGAATGCCCCCTTGAAGGCTCATTTGTTGATGGTTTGATCCCCAACTGATAGCATTATGGGGAGGGAGGTAACAAACTCTGTGGAAGGGGATGTGTAACAGAAGAAAGTTAGGCCATGGAAGGCATGACCTTGAAGGGGATACTGGCCACATCTTCTTCCTCTCCCTCTGCTTCTCAAGGCCATGAGATGAGCAGTTTTCTTCACTACACTCCCTACCATTAAGTTCTGCCTCCCTACCATTAATTTTGATCCAGGGCCTTGTTAATTTACCTAGGGCCTTCCTCAGTTGCTGAGGCTGGATTTGAATTTGCAATCCTCGACTCAGCCACCCAAGTCATGTGACACAAAAAAACAATGGGTCTGAATAACCATGGACTGAAACCTCTGAAATTGTTAAGAAAAAATTAACTTTTTCTCCTTCTACATTGATTTTCTCAGGAATTTTGAAAATGTCAAAAACAACACAAAGGACTAATCATAAGTTCTATAAATATTCAAACTCATGGTACATTTTGAGGTTTATAATATCAATCTCTTTTTCATTTTGTGCTTCTATGGATTTCTTCATTTACTTATTTTTACTTACATTCTGTATTTCATTTTGTTTCCCTGTGAGACATTTTAAATATGTTTTTGAGGGCTGGGGATGTGGCTCAAGTGGTAGCGCGCTCGCCTGGCATGCGTGTGGCTCGGGTTCGATCCTCAGCACCACATACCAACAAAGATGTTGTGTCCGCTGAGAACTAAAAAATAAATATTAAAAATTCTCTCTCTCTCTCTCTCTAAAAGAAAAGTATAAAAAATATGTTTTTGAACAAGATGGGGTATAAATAACATTAATAGTGGATATACTTCTTATATTTTGTTTACTATAAACCTTTTGGTATGCCTCATTCCTATATTAAGTCTCTTTTCCCCCTTCTGCAGATACAAGACACTGCTTTCTGCCTGATCTTTATTTGTATTTTAATGATTTTCCAATTTCATGCTTAGAAGTGTCTCCTAGGTTCTACCATTCCTAAGAAGCAAATTAATTAGACGTTCCTTGTCCAAAGAAAACTAGGTGATTATAGTTTTGATCGAGCCTTACATGCAAGATTTACATTTTTCTTCACTTTGTTCTCGTCTTTTGTTCCTGTATTAATTTTGCATAGCTTGTGTATTTTTCTTCATTAACATTTAAATCTGTTGAGATGTTCTATCTGCTCTGCAACTGTTCAGATACATTGTGGATGAATTTTCTTAGTTATTACCATCTACCTGCATAATTTTTTTTCTCCTTGTCTGAACTACACTTTGCTTTATCCACTCCTTTTTTTTTAGTACCAGGTATCAAACCAAAGGGCACTTAACTACTGAATCACATCCCCAGCTCTTATTTTTATTTTATTTAGAGACAAGGCCTTGCTGAGTTGCTTAGGGCCTCACTTTTGCTGAGGCTGACTTTGAACTCACAATCCTCCTATCTCAGCCTCATGAGCTGCTGGAATTACAGCAGTATGCCACAGCATCAGCTGTTTTATCTACTTTCTTATCAAATAGAATAGCTTTTGCAAAACTCAAGAAATGCCTCCCTTTGTAGAGCCTTAAAATAGTATAATGCAGCGGTGCATACCTATAATTCCACCACCTAGGGAGGCTGAGGCAGGAGAATCAGGAGTTCAAAGTTAGCCTCAGCATTTTAGTATAAGGCCCTAAGAAACTCTGTGAAACCCTGTTTCAATTTAAACAATGGCTAAGGATGTAACCAAGTGATGAAGTGCCCCTAGGTTAAGTCCTAAGTAATAAAATAAATAAATAAATTAATTAATTAATCTCACAACTGGGAATTGGGGCAGGGGCCACATGGGGTATAAGATATTGAAATCTGGGGCACTTATCCATTGAGCCACATCCCCAGCATTTTAATTTTTAATTTTGATACAGGGCCTTGCTAATTTACCTAGGGCCTTCCTCAGTTGCTGAGGCTGGATTTGAATTTGCAATCCTCAGCTCAGCCACCCAAGTCACTGGGAATACAAGCATGTGCCACATGCCTGTTTTCTATTTGAAATTTTTAAAGGTTATTTTAGAAGGATAAAAAAATAACTTTCAATCTGATTGCATGGTCATAGATTTCCTCCACAAATTCAAAACAGGAACAAATGCTCACCAAGAGAAATTTGGTAAAAGAATAGGCATCTCAGGAAAAAAGAAAGCTAACAATTCTTATTAAACTGCTTCCTCCAAATAGGAAACAAAGCAAATATTTAAAGTAGATATTAAGAAATGATGGGGACAGGAACTAAGAAAATCTGAAGAACCTACTACTTCTTCCAGCAAGGCATGGTAGTGCATGCCTATAATCCCAGAGACTGGGGAGGCTGAGGCAGGAGGCTCACAAGTTCAAAGCCAGCCCCAGCAACTTAGTGAGGCCCTAAGCAACTCAGGGAGACTCTGGCTCAAAATATAAAAAGGGATGGGGATATGGCTCAGTGGTTTATAGGCAACTTCAATCCCAGGTATCAAAATAAACAAAAAAACCTATTGTGAATAAGTCAATTTAGAATACAATGATCTAGGGCTGGGGATGTGGCTCAAGTGGTAGCGCGCTCGCCTGGCATGCGTGCGGCCCGGGTTCGATCCTCAGCACCACATACAAACAAAGATGTTGTGTCCGCCGAAAACCAAAATAAATAAATATTTAAAAAAAAAAGAATACAATGAGCTCATTCCAACACATCAATTTTGCAACTCTAATACATGGCTATTTTCTAAATATATATTTTTTTAATTTTAGGTGGACACAATACCTTTATTTTACTTATTTATTTTAATGTGGTGCCAAGGATCGAACCCAGTGCCTCACACATGCCAGAGGAGTGTGCTACCACCAGGCCATAAAACCAAGTCTAAACTCCAAATCAGCCCAGTTGGATTTACTAATCACATTAAGTTCTATCTCCATGATTTAAAGCTAATGATTTAACAAGCTATCATCTTTTCTAACCTAAAAATGTCACAGAATTTAGACCACGTCAGGGTGATATTTGAAGCCCTACAGCAGTTTCAATTATTCAAATATCAGATTAAGAGGAATGCAAGTTTTTTCCCTTTATTTATTCAGTTAGCTGGAATCTTTGGCTTTGTTGTTGTTTTGGTACTGGGAAGTGAACCCAGAAGCATCTCAACCACTGAGCTACATCCCCAGTGCTTTCTTAATTTTTATTTTGAGACAGGGTTGAAGTTGCTTAGGGCCTTGCCATGTTGCTGAGGCTAGCCAGGAACTTGCAACCCTCCTCCCTCAGTCTACCAAATTGCTGGGATTATGGATGTGTGCTTATGGAACTCATATGTAACATGACTTAAATAGTTAAACAATATGTTGCTTTTGTAATGACTAAAATTTAATAATTCAATGGATAACAAAATATAGTTTAGGAAAGATTTAACAATACTGAATTCATAAGAGTTAATATTGTACAAAACCCCCATAAAACTCACCATAAAATATACAGATTTATGTGGTACCTGCCATGTGCCCATCTTGCAGTACAAATGTCAAGTATTTGAAATTCAGACTCCTTTAAACAATATTTACTATGAATTGGCAGACTTCTTGCAATTGGCTCATAAGTCTTTAGGAACACGGCTGTGTATAAGAACTATATACCAAGGTGCCATTTATGCCATCTTCATGTTTCAGACAGAAGACTGGTTTAGGAGAAGCTGGGAAATCCATCATATTTGAAAAATACTCTTAAGCTAATTTTCTGGGTGATCAGCAGAATGATCTAACATGCATATGCAGGACAACACACACTACTGTTGTGATTTCCATTCTAAATAAAGTGGTCAGAGATACTGGGAAAAACAAATTGCTCTTCATTTTTACAATCAATATTTCTTAAAAAGACAACTTACCCGCAGCCTTCTTGTGACAAGAAATAGCCTCTTCATATTTCCCTGCAGCTAATAAACGGTCTGCTCGTCTGCTCTACTGATAAGCCTAGAAGACAAACATCTATAAATTACTATTAAGTACAAAACATGACTTTAGAAAACAACAATAGCGGTTGAGTTGGAATACCTAATTACTGTAAGGCTTTGGGTTCTATCACTAGCAACTGCCCCCCAAACAAACCAACCTTTTAACAAGATAAATGATACTATTTGTTGTCACACCTCAAATCATCATTACAGCTGTATCTATATCAGGATCTATGAAAAGAGTAGATAGAACCTAAAACTACTCCATCTAAATAAGCCCGCTCCCAGTTAACATGAGGCACTTCAATGACCCACATTCTTCAACTCCAGAGGTTAACTAGAAAGAGTCACAATTATAGTCTGTTACTCAAAATGTTTTTTTTTTAATTTTTCAAACTTCTTTCAAAATAAGAGTTATTTCATAGACAATTCCACTAGTCTTAGGGTAGGGAGAGGGAGCATGGAATGAATAGACAAACTAGATAGGGCAGAGGGGTTGGAGGGGAAGGGAGGGGGCATGGGGTTACAAATGATGGTGGAATGTGATGGTCATTATTATCCAAAGTACATGTATGAAGACACAAACTGGTGTGAATATACTTTGTATACAACCAGAGATATGAAAAATTGTGCTCTATATGTGTAACAAAAACTATAATGCATTCTGTTGTCATATATAAATAAAAAATAATAATTTAAAAAAAGCTATTATCAGAGAACCACTTATCATATGGTAAAATTTAACTTTTATTATTTTCCATTTCAACATAAAGCTGCTATTTGTCTCAGAAATGAGAAGTCTGTACTGGGCATGGTGGTATTTGCCTATAATCCTAGCTCCTCAGGAGGCTGAGGTAGGAGAATAACAAGCTCAAGGTCTGCCTCAGAAACTTAATGAGATGCTATTTCAAAAAAATAAAATAAAATAAAAGGAACTGGGGATGTAGTTCAGTGCTAAAGTACCACTGGGTTCAATTCCTGGTACCATTTAAAAAAATTAAAGAAAAAATGTTTGCACTTGAGGCACTATGATACCAATACCTAGTATTAAAGTGATTTTTTTAAATCAGATACAACTCACCAAAAGAACAAAGGGAAACTTCAAAATTCTATAAGCAAATGACTTAAGGATCCCCACATTTAAAGGTAAACAGATTAAATAAGCAATACTGGCCTTTTATTTATCTATATATTTTCATGGTACTAGGGATCAAACCCAGAAGCACTTTACCTCTGAGCCACATCCCCCAGTCCTTTTAAAGTTCTATGTCAGGGCCTTGCTAATTTGTTTTAGGGCCTCAGTAAGTTGTGGTCCTCTGGTCTATGCCTCCTAATTTACTGAGATTATAGGCATGTGCCATCATGTCTGGCTATTATATGAATTTTAACCACAGAGTCAGACTAAGCAAAAAATATGTTCAAAACACAAATGTTTTCAGGTACCTAGAAATGACAGGCTCTGGGGAAAGAGAATATACATAACAAAGAAAACTAGTAGATACAAGAAGTTATGATTAACATTATTTTTCTAATGAATATATTCGAATATTATTGTTAAGGCTTTTCCTTGAAACCCCACAGACCATCATAACTAGGAGTGGCACAGTGTAGACCTATCCATACCAAGAATAAGGGGCTCTGGTATCAAATTCTTGCTCTCCCACTGAAACAGTTAATTTATTCCAACCTTCAGGGCCCATTTGCTGACCTATAAAATGATGGATTTGGAACAGATCCATGGTACTGAAGTTTTAAATGGAATTCAAATCATGAGAACTAGGTGAAGATGTAAATTCTGGGTCATTAGGTTTGGAATAAGGCTTAAGATTTTACAAAGGTATATAGCTAGTTTTATAGCTGCTGGCTCACAGACACATTTTAAGAGGCAAAAACAAGATGCTATTTGAGATTATTGCACTCTAGTACTGTCTCTATGATCTTTGTGCCTTTGGGAACTCCAATCACTTTCTCCCTTGTGCTATGGATATTTGTGTGCCTCCATAATTAAACTTCATACTCTGATGACAAAATAAATGGTTACTTGAATTTCTGAACAAGAACAAAAAGTTCCCAATAGGTGAAGTCAGGACTTCTTAGCTCTCCCATCTTCCCTAAAACTTCCCCATGGAAAAATCTAATCTCTGACTCTGCCCATTCAGGATTTACCTCTCACTATAGTCTCAGATATAAAATTTTCTAATAAACACACTCATCAATTTAGGTTATTTCAAACCACAGCAAATTCCTTTTTTTAAAGTATAGTTACAATTAAATTCTTATTAAACATCTACCGAGTGCAGACAGGATAGAGCCGACGTTCCAACTCTCAGCTTGAACACTTTTATAAACATGTGAACTTGGCTTTAACTATCTGTTTCAAATTTCTTATCTATAAAATGAGTTATTGTGAAAATTAAACTAATTAGCACCCCCTAAATGGTTTGTTATACTAAGTACCATGATAGACAATGAAAGTGGAGTTTTTTTTTTTTTTATCACCAAGAGGTTGACAATGAACAGTGGGACACACCTGTAATCCCAGTGACTTGGCAGGCTGAGACAGGAGGGGCACAAGTTTAGGATCAGCCTCCAAAATTTAGAGAGGCCCTAAGCAATTTAAGAGAATCCTGTTTCAAAACTGGGGGGGGGGTAGTTAAAAAATAAGCCAGACATGGTGGCACATGCCTATAATCCCAGAGGTTAGGGAGGCTGAAGCAGGAGGATCACAAATTCAGAGCCAGCCTCAGCAATGGTAAGGCACTCAGTATATCAGTGAGACCCTGTCTCTAAATAAATTACAAAACAGGGCTGGGAATGTGGCTCAGTGGCTGAGTGCCCTGGAGTTAATCCCCAGTAATCAAAATTTAAAAAAATAAAAATAAAAAATAAAAACCTCTGGGTGATGTGGTGCACATGTGTAATCACACCAGTGCAGGAGGCTGAGGCAGGAGGATCTGAGTTCAAAGCCAGCCTCAGCAATTTATCGAGGCCCAAAGAAACTCAGGGAAATCCTGTCTCTAAATAAAATATTTTAAAAAGACCAAGGATGTGGCTCCATGGAAAACACCACTGGGTTCAATCCCCTGTACCCCCTCCTCAAAAAGTGACAGACTACATTAAAGTACATATTTTAATAATTAAAGATACTGCAGGAAACCTATTTTGGTAGTAATTTTCTTATTTTTAAAAGAATAATTAAAGATTTCCCATTTTAAAATTGATCTCCTTAAATACTGTTCTTAATAGAATCAAGTCATTAAAAGTAGCTATGGTGTGATGACGAAAACCTGTAATCCCACTTGAGGCAGGACTGTAATCCAAGTCTCAGCAATGTAGAAAGGCCCAATCTCAAAAAGAAAGAAAGAAAGAGAGAGAGAGAGAGAGAGAGAGAGAGAGAGAGAGAGAGAGAGAAAGAAAGAGAAAAGTAGTACATGTAAAAATTTCTGTTATTTCAAAGTAAAAATTATGAAATTTTTTATAATCCATGACTCCTATGTTACAGTAATAATATTGTCTTGTCCACTAGACACATAAAGAATCCCATCCAGATTTTTGTTTGTTTTTGTTTGTTTTATGTGGTGCTAGAGATTGAACTCAGGGCCTTGTGCACGAGTGGCAAGCACTCTACAAACTGAGCTACATCCCCAGCCCCCAAATTTCAATCTTAGAATCAGATACTAAGTTAATAATGTCTCAAGAGGTTGTAAAAAATGTGATATTCAGAAACTTGGAAACACAGGTAGAAACAGGTCTGTAAAGAGAAGTGAAGCAGTCAGCCTAAAGAGTCAGAGACTCCTGTCTGAATCTGAGGCTCCCTATGTTCTTAGATCCATGTATACTATACCCCTGCTTTTCCTGCTCCTTTGTTTAGAGTCCAATAAATCATCTCTTTTTGCTTAAGCTGATTTCAAATGGGTTTTCATCATTTGCAACCAACAAAAACCTAGCAAATATAACCTGTTACTAAGTGGCTGATCTCACTAACAAATATTTTCTTTCTACAGTACCGGCTTTGTTTTTGGAACTGAGGATTGGACCCATGAGCACTTTACCACTGAGCTACAGCCCCAACTCTTTTCACTATCTTTTTAAATTTTGAGATAGGGTCTCAAAATTTGCTGAGGCTGGTCTAGAACCTAGAATTTTCCTACCTTAGCATCCCAAGTTACTGGGATTTACAAGAATGTGCACCTGGATATAGGCCACTTTTAAAATACACATTCCACACAGCACTCTTACCCAAAGGAAAACAGTATTATCTTCTATAACCTTTAATTTATTAGTTCATTTAGGGGAAAGCTGTAAAGACAAATGAAAAGAAACAAACTGCCAAAAAGTCCACAGAGGAAAATATACTATACTCCTGACTTTATAGTAGAGTTGTCTGTTGGGAGTCATCCACTTCCCCCTTCCTTTCTTAATCAATACAGTAACCTACGGACAACTAGCAAGCAGTATCTGCAACCAGTAAGCACTGAAAGGACTACTAAAAATTACATTTAAGATACTCAAGTCAGGAGTAGTGGTTTCAATCTCACAATCACTATCCACTCTAAATTTCAATGTTTTCATCTGTAAAATGTGAAATACCTCATATAGCTATTAGGAAGACAAGATAAATAATATACATAATGCTAATCCCATCACTTAGTAATTGCTGGACATATTTTAGTGCTCCACTGCCTTTTCCTAGAGTATTTCCATTAAGCCCAGCCTCACTTGTGACAGGTTAATTTTCCCTAATATTTTTCAGGGCAACAAGGAAAGGATTCAAATAGCCCTCTTTACCTTAAAAATTTCACTGCATATAATATAAGAAAGTCAAAGACTCCAGGAAAATACAAAGCTATTCCTCCTTGGATCATCATATAATTATTTTTCTTGGATTAGAATCTCGAAAGCAAGTAGATTCATTTACCTCAAATAAAGAGAGAACTGACTACTCTGGAGGGAAGCTCAGTTACTCAAGAAACATTCCAAACACTTAAGAGACAAACATGTAGGAAACACTTTGACCTGCCTTTGCAGCACAGGTGAGTAAATCATGACCAATGGTCATATGTAAATTAAAACCTTACATCATCTCCCAAACTGGAAGCAAACAAACCAAGAAATAGAAATAATCTCACATAATTTTTTTCCAGTACTGGAAAACTAAAAAACATTCTACTAGTCCTTTCTCCCAATTTTGTAAAATTTTAAGACAAGGTCTCCCTAAATTATCAAGCCTAGCTCAAGAAACCTCAACCTCTCAAATTGCTTGGATTACAGGAATGTGCTTTGCACCATTTATCTCACATTAAGTTTTAACATATATTACCAGCTCACAATACCACAATTAAATGTATGAAATGAAATGCCTAAATAGACACTAAGAAGTTTTATGTTACAATCTTTCCATATTGACAAAAAGGAGAGAAAACCCTTTGGAGGAAAATAATAATAATAACCAGATGAAACAAACATATTCAAAGTTGAAAGACTATTTTTCTTCAATGGAAGTGAAATTTATTTTTCTTTTTAACAACTTTTGGGGGGGGAAGATGCATTATTTGTACAAATTTCCTTTATTTCCCTTGTATTGGCAATACTGGGGATTGAATCAGGAGTACTCTATCACTGAACTACCCCCAGACATTTTTATTTTAAACACTGAGACACAGTATCACTAAATTGCAAAGGCTGGTGTCAAACGTGTGATCCTCCTGCCTTAGCCTACCAAGCTACTGGATTACAGGTATGCACCACCACTCCCAGCTTGTTCTAGTTAAACATTGGAATGACTATTTCAAATTCTTCCATCTTAGAAAATTTAATTGTGAGAAATAAGCCTTAGGGCCCTTACTGTAAAACTAACATAAAGGAATCAATACTACAGCAGAGGCAATAAATGCTGACATAGGATCTAGAGTTCAATAGAGATAAGGGCCAAGGTGAAATGAAAATGAGAAAATTAATAGAGAAGCACTGCTAAAAAAACATCCAAAGCACGAGTTTGATCAATATTTTACTCAGTACCCAAGAATATATTAAGTCAATACCTAAATAATTACTTAATTTCTCTCAATGTAGGTTCATCTGTAAAACCGGGAAAAAGTTCTTACTAAACCCCAAGGGTCCCTGAGGACACATGATTATAAATCCATGTAATAATAATCCTGTACTAAGTCCTTATACAATGAACTTGGACAATACTAGAATGTGTTTAGCAAAATGTTGATAGAGGCCTCTCAATTTTACTTAGTAACACAATTATTTGTTTTGTTTGGTTCCAGAGACTGAACACAGGGGCACTTAACCACTGAGCCACATCCTTTCTATTTTGGGGAGGTACTGGGGATGGAAGGCAGGGACACTCAACCATTGAGCCACATCCCCAGCCCTATTTTGTATTCCATTTAGAGACAGGTCTCAATGAGTTGCTTAGCTTTTAACTGGCTTTTAACTCCCAATCCTCCTGCCTCAACCTCCCAAGCCCAGCAGCAGGGATTACAGGCGTGCATCACCATGCCCTGCTATTTTTTTTTTAAAGAGAGAGTGAGAGAGGGGAGAGAGAGAGAGAGAGAGAGAGAGAGAGAGAGAGAGAGAGAGAATTTTTAATATTTATTTTTTAGTTCTCGGTGGACACAACATCCTTGTTGGTATGTGGTGCTGAGGATCGAACCCGGGTCACACGCACGCCAGGCGAGTGTGCTACCGCTTGAGCCACATCCCCAGCCCCACCACGCCCTGCTATTATTATTATTATTATTTTTAATTTTGAGACAAGGTCTTGCTAGATTGCTTAGGGCCTTACTAAATTGCAGAGGCTGGCTTTGAATTGCCTATGCTCCCGCCTCCAACTCCAGAGCTGATGGAATTATAGGTGTGAGCCACCAGAGCCTGGCTTACTTTTAAAACACTTCAAGTAAATATTAACCTATATTCCACTATTATCTTCCAATAAATAGCTAGGTAATAAATCAGATCTTTCAAATCTCAAATGATTTAAGAATTCAAGATGCCAAACATGCTACTTGCCACATACTTTATGGATTATGAAATTGTGCTAATCTTTTAAATATAATTATTTTCAAAAGATAACACAAGCCTGGCATGCTGAAGCATGCCTGTAATACCAGTGGCTGGGAGGGCTGAGGCAGGAGATCTTGAGTTCAAAGCTTGCCTCAGCAATTTTGCAAGGACCTAAGCAACTTAGATTGAACCTGTCTCTAAATAAAATTACAAAAAAGGGCTGGGGATGTGGCTAAGTGGTTACATGCAAAAATAAAGCAAAGTAATATTCATATTTAATTACTTAATAATAATTATTTTTGAATACTCCTATAGAAATTTTATATAAAGTCCTCATTTGGAATTATAAATGGGAGTTATATCTATCGCTTTATCTAATGCAACCTGATTAACACTGCCTTTAGAGTAATGAGCGAGGCCCTGCAGTAGAAGTTTGGACTGGTTCTGCTTCCAGGGAGCCTACAGTTCATATCCTGGAAGTCTGATCTTGAGCATGTCAATCAAGTCTCCAAGGTTCAGAGCCAATATCTTCAAAAAAGAGATAAAAGATGTATTTAGTTTAGAGGATTTTTTTAAGGCTAAGGTGAGAAAATGCTTGTAAAACACTCAGCTTTCATGACATTCCATAATTATTCAACAAACATCAACCAACTTGAAAGAAGAAGGAAAGTCAGATGGCCAAACAAAAAGTAAGAAAGAAAATAACATGAGAAGTAGTAATCACTACCTTTTATTGTTTATGTTGTTCCAGAAAATGTATATTTATGTTATTAATAGTGACAATAACCCTACATAGTAGGGATTGTTATTTCCATTGTGCAGATGCAGACGCTGAGATTTTGAAGATTAAGTGCATTTTGACATTACATAAGCAGCCAGTAACACCATGCTCCCTCTGATTCTGAAGTCTTTTATCTTTCTGAACCAGGTGGCCCATGGGTGTTTGTGACTAAACTAGCTGCAGCCAGGCAAACCTGATTCCATCAGCAACTGTAGAATCATGTTCAAAATCCTAATGTGGACTATGCATCTTTTTACTACCACCTTTCATATTGCTTCCCTTGGCTTTGGTTACACTGCACTGACATCCACTAAGGTGGGGACACATCATGGCTCTGCCACTTCTGGTCTCCTCACGATGGCTGGTCTCTCACCTGGAAGCACTTTCTCTCTTCTTGGATAGAATAACTCTCACTCATTCTCCCCTGTTTTGGAATTGTTTTCTCTTTCCTGATATTTAGATTGCTTTTGTTTCATCTTTTAACACTTTCTTCTTTCCTTTATTATTCTTCATTTTTGAAATTCTCTCTCTTTCCCTTCAGCAGAAACTTCTGGTGCCTGTTTGATTTGAGAGTAGTTCCTCTTTCCTGAAAATGGTTCCTGGTCCACAGGAATGATCTCTTAGAACAAACTATGTATCTGTTTCTAAACTTTATTACCTTCTCCTACCCTTCTACCCTGCCCATGGATCCAGAGTTGGCCATTCAGCTTCATTTTGCCCTAAATTTTGAAATTTGAATAAAGAGGTGTGGAGACTAAAAGGGGTTGGGGTGAATCATGTTAACAGCAGTTCTCTAAAGCAAGAATTCAGAAACTTCTGTCACTGAGTCTGTACTCTGCCTGGTCCCTACCCTCCTCAAACTTGGTTCTTCGCCACTTCTTTGAATTTCTGTTTTTCTTCAGTATCCTTCCAATACAGTCCCCTTTCTTCTTAAACTAACCAGACTAGTCTCCATCACTGCTAGACTGTGAGCTCTGTGAATGCCATTTGGGAATTCCTTCTTATTACTCACCTGTAGACACCTGATGTTTTAGAAGCATGATGAAAAAGGCAGTCACTAATCTCTAGATTTATCTTTTTAAAATGTAGGTGTTTTCAGGCTTTTAAAAGAAAATTTCCTAAATGATTATTATTTCCTTGAAATAAGTCAACAGAAGCCTCCACCTCCGAGGCCACCAGTCATCTTCTGCTCTCCTCAACTTGGACTGACTCATCTTTGGAATGTCATGAGAAGACATTCTATCCTTTGTTAAGAGACTTGACCGACCACAATTATATTATTGTGCCTATGTCTGTTGAAAAATCCCAGGGAAAGTTAGAAAGAATCACATGGGATTTTGGCTTGAATCAAATGAAACCAGTTTGGAATGACAATGCAAAGATAACTTGTCTGAACAGTGAACTAAATGTGTCAATTATGAAAAAAGATTGGTTTTTAAGTTTTTGCCTTCCTCGAATGTCCTACATAATGTACATCCTATATTTTATGTAAGTGGTGCTCTTGTTAGGGTGAATAAAGACTTTGGTGCTTGCTGTAAAACATAATTTCTGCTATGTGGTATCTAGTTCATTTGAGTTCTACTACTATATATATCAATTTCCTGTATTATATATGAATTTTTAAAACAACGCTTAGTAGCTATGCTTCTTGCTCAGTTTGAGTTCTGTCACTATCAATTCTATAACACCCTCACCAGAATCATTACTTTCTACTGCTATTTCCTGCCTCCATACCGCTCCAGTAAATTCCCAAGCCTGAATTCAAGAACAACCTTCCTTGTTTTAGCATACAGGTTACTGAACATTGCAAAAGTAAGACCCTGTAACCACGAATTAGAACAACTATAAATTTAGAATTTTTGAGTTTAGTTAGGCCCTTTATACTACTTGGCAATCTTCTCATTTAATGCTGACTAACAGCCTCAACTCTTCCTCTTTCTAGAAAACTTTGCCTCCGTCTTGACAGATAAAATAGAGGTCACCAGATGCAATCATGTCCCTACTCTAAATCATGAAAGCATCCTGTAGCAGCACCCATCCTTCTTTTTTGGATAAGAGAAAGTGAGTCAATATTTATCAGTAGCATGCTTTCCATCTCCAGACTAATCTCCCCTGAGTTCATGTTGATGCTTCTTGTTACTTATTAAACATCCTTTCATAAGATATCCAGTGAGCATCACAAACCTTTCATATTTGAAAAAAAAAAAACAACACTCATGATCTTCTTTACCAAAATCTCATCTCCTTCCCTTTGCCAATTAATGGCAACTCCATTCTTCCAGTTATTTTAGATCCTAAACTTTAGAGTCACTCTTACCAGTCAAGTCTGTCATTTCTTTTGGGGATTATTTGAATTTGCCTTTGAATTTACTCTCTTTGTTCCACCACTGTAGACCTATGATCTGTTTTCAACATAATATCTAGAAGTCATTCTATGAAAAAATGTGAAGTTGGATTATGCCCCAAACTTTCCATTGTCTTCTCATTTCAAGCCATATGAAAGCTAAAGCCTTTGTAGTGGCCTATAAAGCTCTATAATTGTGGGCTCAACATTGACCCTTTGACCTCATGGCCCACTATTCTCACTCATATGTCTCCTTGTTGTCAGTTGAGTATGGTAGCCTTGTTCGGCCTTGGCCTCTTACATCTGTTGTTCTTGCTTCCTGGAATAGTCTTCTCATGATATTTGCCTAGCTTTTTTTCTATTTATTTTAGGTTCAAATGCTTTCTTTTCATTGATTATTTCAGATCACTTTATTTAAAATTGCCTGAATCCAGTGACTTCTAGATCTCCCTTTCATGTTGTATTTCTCTCCATAGTGTTTACTGCCATCTAATACCATGTTTATTTCTTTTATTCATTTTCTGCCTCTTCCAACTAGAATGTGTAAACTCCAAGAAAGGACTTTTTGTTTGTATTATTTCCTACTTTATATCCCAGTGCTGATAGCATTGCTGGGATCAGTAGAACTTTAGAAAATATTTTTTTTAAATGGATAAATGTTCTTAGCAAGAACAAATTCTTGTTAAGAACTTTTGTTTATACATTGAATTCAACCTAACCTCATTGTCCTCTTTAGAATGATTTATTTTATTACCATTTTTTCTGGCATTTTCCCTACCATTTGAGTCAGTGTTTTTAGTCTATACATGTAGTTAAATATTATTAATTTTTTTAAAATTCCCCTGTGGTTTTTAGTTCAGACTGAGATTTCATAAAAATTATGATAAACACAAAAAAGAAATGGATACAGATAAAAGATGGGAGGATAGAGGTAAAAACTGAGATAAAAAAAAGTCTGGGAAAAAAAGTCTGGGGGAAAAAAGTCTGGAAATTGGAAAGAGGATGGGAACATGATGAAGGATGAAACAGAGCAGAAGCAGCCATAACCCAGGACCTGTGGAGGAGGGAGGTCTGTGGAGCATGTTTGAGGTCACGTGTGTGTCCATTGTATGTCTGCCTTGCTCACACTTGTGTATGTGGTGGGTGCATCATGCACCCTGATCTTCTGGGTCATGCTTAGCTAACACTTGGTTCCCTGGTTGACAAGGGAAAAGGATAGAAATGAGAAATAAAGCCATAAGCTGTGTTTATGGAGAGCTACATCTATTGGTTACCCATGTCCTTTCGCATCATTATACACAGACGTGCTCACTGCAAAGGTAGAGTATGTCAAGAACAGGATGATTTCATTACAGAACCAATGTTACAACTAGGTGTCACTCAAAAAAGAAAAAAAAGATATTCTAGTGTAAAAGTCAAATGTATTTGCTCACACTTTACTTAAAATCACACTGCATTTCAGCCTACTTCATATTCAGTTATTCCTAGATTTTATAGTTGAATTTTTTTCTGCTTGAGAAAAGAAACATATACTGTATATACATTAACATATTTAATTTTATGACAAATCTGATAGTTGGTTTAAAAAATGAAAACAACCAGAAACAATGAAAGTGCTCACCAATATATAAAAATATTGGGTAAGGAAATTACAATGTAATGTTACTATGGAATGACACACAGCCTTTAAAAGGAAAAGAAGTAGATGTGTATGCTTTAAGGCAGAAAAATGTTAAGAGGCATACTTTCAGTTTTGAGTATCCAGAATTGTGAAAAAAAAGTTTCTGTGAAAGTTAAAATTGGATATTTTTTCAGTGTTCAGTAATACAATTAAAAAGAAACACTTAGAAAATGAGCTTACAAAACTAAAACCATGGCTGGGAAAAATGTTTTAAATGCAGTTCTTAGAAAACCCACCTGCAGGCTGGGTGTGATGGCACACACCTGTAATCCCAGCAATTCTGGGGCAATTAGATAGGAGGATTGCAAGTTCCAGACTAATTTTTGCAACTTAGTGAGACCCTCTCTCAAAAAAATAAAAAGTGCAGGGGGCCTAGCTTGGTGGTAGAACTAGAACCTCACTGAGTTCAATCCCCAGAACAAAAACAAAAAGAAAGAAAGAAAAACCTGCATGAAAATTAATTCTGACTCCCTAACAAGCCCCCAAACCCTATTCTTCAGAGCAGAGAAGATAGACTCAGGGATGTGCCTGTAATTCCAACAACACAGGAGGATGCAATGCTAGGTTGGGGGTTCTGAATTTGGCTAGAATTCACATAATTTTGCTTCCTATATTTTGTAATGTAGATAACAAAATTCTAATAACCTCTGGTTCTCTACTGTTCTAGTATTTTCATATATTTACTTTTTTAAAAAAATATAATACTGAGGACTGAACCCAGGGGAGCTCTACCACTGAGCTACAACCCAAGCCCTTTTTATTTTTCATTTTGAAACAGGGTCTTACTAAGTTGCCAAGGCTGACCTTGAACTTGAGTCCTCCTGCTTCAGCCTCCTGAGTTGCTGTAATTACAGGCATATGCTGCTACATCTAGCTCATAACATTCACTTTGAATGAAAACTTTCTCCATGTTTCAGAATTTTTTCACAATTTTTTAAAATGATAAATTAAAAATTAGGATCAGAATTCATAACAAATGCAAACCTTTTTCTTTGGGGCTTTAGGACTATTTAATAGTAATAAAATGCATTTTACAGTATTCACTTGAGGATATTAAAACATTACAGTTTTTATAGACAATTCCAATCAGCATCCCCAATATATATGTAAGGGAAATGTTGAGTCATTCTAGTTTAGGTGGAGAATGCCTGGCATAGTTAAACACTGAAATTCTAAAATTATAACCCTGAGCAATTTGAGGCTCAGCCAGATTAATTTAACAAAGATTTACTGAGTAACTACCATGCATGAAACATGGTGTTAGAATCTGGGGAATCCAACACTTTACCAGACCTGGTCCATGTCCCTGAGATTTTTTTTTTCAGAAAAGGGAGAGAGAGATGTGAATCAAATAAATCAACTGTAAGATTCTCTTTTTCAGAGGTGTAAGATTCTCTTTTTCAATACCAGGGTGGCCAGGTATTGGCCAAATATTTGGCCAAATACCAAATGGATTAATGCTAAGTTGGGGTTTCTGAATGCTGTATCTTGGGCTGGTAAATGCTCTGAAGTGTCCAGGGGTGGGCAGAATTATTTGGTAAGTAAAAACCATGATGCAAACAAAGCAACAAAATTTCCTTGGAGAATTCCAAGATCTAACATTTGGGGGAGTGGAATCTAATCCTCATAAATTAAAATCCAAGGCACCAAGAGTCTGGTAGACAGTAGGACCAGGTAGACAATGAGAACAAGGCAGAAGGAAAATGAGAAGACTCAAACCCATTGCAGAGAACAGCCGGCCAGCTTATGACTCATTTCTTGTGGCTGCTGGCCATGTAAATTGTGAGCTAAAGGCCTGAGTTAGGAGGACACCAGCCAAGTACTATATCACCATGGGGGCAGTGGTAAGAGGACAGTGATTTCAACAAATCATATAAGTTAGTTGTTATTTTCAGCAAGTTCAATTTTAAAACTGGTGCATGGGAGTTCTCCCAGAGCAGCAGAATTATAGAGATGGAAAAACTAAAATAAGCAGGATCATTGACATATATTTTGGACTTAGTGTATTTGCTTTCTTTTATGTCATGCACTTATTTCTAGATCTGGGGGTAAGACCAGGTCTTCTAGACATATTTCAAAAAGAAGGATAGGTGCGTCTTTAAGGTAAAACTGGAAAAATGTTTCCAGATTTGCAAGAAATTGAATCCAGGCTGGTAAAGACAAAAAGAGGGAAAAAATACAAAAGTCAATTTATTAAATGCAGGCAAAGAAAATGATGTTGAGAAAGAAAAAAACCATCTGAATTTGTCCATAATCTCAAAGGTGAAAAAGTCTTCAGACTCTTAAAGGAAAACTTTGAGCCAGGCAGGTACCGATTGGAATCCTGGTTTAGCCACCTAGTAATTTTGTAATCTCTGGAAAATTAAGTAATTTTTCTGAGCCTCAATGGTAAAGACAAAATTATGATGCATACCTGACTACAAGATGAGAGAACTTTTCTGGCACATAGTTAATTCTTATTAACATCTTTCAAGAGAATATATATTCAGTGGTAAGAAATGGAAGCCAAAAAGTAACACAGAGAAAATAAAAGATAATAGGAATATACCTTTGACACAAGAAAAATAGCCAGTAAAAGAAAATAGAGGGCTGGGGATGTGGCTCGAGCGGTAGCGCGCTCGCCTGGCATGTGTGCGGCCCGGGTTCGATCCTCAGCACCACATACCAACAAAGATGTTGTGTCCACCGAGAACTAAAAAATAAATATTAACAATTCTCTCTCTCTCTCTCTCTCTCTCTCCTCTCTCACTCTCTCTTTATAAAAAAAAAGAAAATAGAGAAATCAGATGATAACTTAAAGATGGCATCAAGCTATCCTTATTTTTACCACCCTGTCACTGCTCTAAGATAGGGAAGGCTTCAGAGAGCCACTCAAGTGAGATTATGCCTTTCCTGGGGCTCTTATGCCCAATGGCTGAACACCATGAAAGCACAAAAGTGGAGCAATTTTGACCTCACTGAGGACATCTCTAATGGGTGATATACTCTCTAGACCTCTTGAGAGATTGGCTGAAGCATTGTTAGACTTACTGCACAGTTGATCTGTCTTTCTGCTTTACCCTACTTTTACAACCTTCCTTCCATAGCATTCGATCTCTATTAGACACTCATCATGCCAATCTCTGCCTCAGCATCTGCTTCCAGAAAACACAAACTGCAACACACCAGTACCTACCTGCATTCCAAACCAGACATCTAGGTATTATATCTTCCTCACCTCCTTCATATACCTGCCATTAAAATCCCAGAAATTCTTTCTCCTAAATCTTTTCCCATTTTCTAGTTACTTTTTCTGCTACTCCCTATTTGCTGCCAATGCTCTAGCTCAGGTTTCACATCCTAGACAATCCTGTCTTAATAAACATGAAGGTTGAAGTTTCAACTGTCAAATGGACCCAGAAGGGTCGTTGTTCTTCTGCTTGCCGAACTGCAAGTTTATACAAGTCTCTCATTTAACTGTGTGCTCTTCCAGGCTAGAAGCCAAGTCTAATTCACCTTAGTATATAATCTCCCCAAACTTCACTTACCCCTCAACTCTGTGGCAGAAACCTCACTGGGTGTCTGACACTTAGAGAAACTCTGTAAACGTTTGGGTATTTAATGAATCAGTACTACCCAGGTACATAAGGTTTAAACAATGCTTAATGTGGTATTATTTAAAAATATAGTTAAATAGTTTTGCCCTACAGATTGCTTATTTATAAAACAACTTAAGCACATCATTCACACATCATAAAGCTGCCCCCTTTTCATCCTTTAGTTATATTTCATGGGGGAAAAGTTAGCTGTGATATCCCCACTGAGAGTATTTAGTGTAGGTAAGGCAATTCAGTTCACTCAGAGAAGAGAACAGATTTTAGCTATTGCTTATTTTTCACACTTGTAGTTTCAGTTTGCTGTTTGAAAAAGTTACCTTTGACTTTCAGTTTTCCAAGCTCCATACAGAGCATGGAATAAGTACATAAAAATTAGGGGTCCATCTTCATAATGAATGTGGTTTCATGTTCAAAAAGCAAATCCTTCATTTTCAAAGACTGATTAGGATGATGCTTGGGAAAAGAATCCCACATAGTTAGGGCCCTGAAAAAAAAAAAACTCCACCCAAGGATCTCTTCTGTAGCATTTTTGTTTGATTATGATTTGGATACATTTTCATTTACTCTAAACCTTTCTTTTGGAATTACCTATTCCAAGATGCTTAAGTCAGTGGCAAGAGAACTGTTGGCCAAAGTTATTGCTTACCTTATACAAATGGTCTTTTTTAATTATATGACTCCCACTTAAAAGTGGTTTTATGTGGCCAAGATGTTTTCAGTATATGATTGTGCAAGAACTGTTCTGTGATTTTTGCCACTGAACCTAGTCTTTTCCCTTTCTCCCTCAGCTCTTGCCTTTTCTCTTTCCTGAGTTCATCTGAGAAAAATGGAGAGGCTTCTAAGTAATTGTGCATTGGTCTTTTTTTTTTTACCTAATTGAAATTTATTTTTTTTACAAAACCTTTTATTTTATTTTTTTTTCTTTCCTATCCCCTACTATCCCCCCTCCCCTCCCCTCCCATCTTCTCTCTCTACCCCATCTACTGTAATTCATTTCTTTCCTTGTTTATTTTCCCATTCCCCTCACACCCCTGAAGACCTTAAAAGAGCATGCTACAGGGATACTGCCACATAGATGTTCATAGCAGCACAATTCACAATAGCTAGACTGTGGAACCAACCCAGATGCCCTTCAATAGATGAATGGATAAAAAAAAATGTGGCATCTATACACAATGGAGTACTGTGCATTGGTCTTTTTGTTTGCAGTTTAAGACGGGAAAGTTTCAAAGAAAAGAGAAATTGGCATGGATCATTGTTTACTTAGGATTTCAAATTTCGTTCAACAAACAATTGTGGAGTGTTGGCTGTGAGCCAGCATTAAAAGTGCATATTTGTCCACATATCTAAGGAGCCATGTCTGATAGGAGACATTAAAACCTGTAGTGATTCCTAATCATTGTGACGATTAGGAATAGGGATTGTACTGGGGCTTCAGAAGCACTGAAGAGATGTTTGATTCTACATTGACCAGGTGTTGGTTTCCTTTCTGTGGGAAACTCCCAGACCTTAGAGGAAGAGTGGAAGTAGTCGGGGAAGAGGAGGAGGTTGACAAATGGACAAGATAGAAAGAGTCTTCTGAGGAGTCAGGAGTTTGTGAAATTATAAGAAATTCTGTCTTATAAGAAGAATGCATAGAAGAGCATAAAGAGGCAGAAAAAAATAATGATGAAATTATGAACATTTATAATTTTTCTTCCAGTCTTGTGGAAATGTGAGTTCTAGATATTCTCGTGTTTCTTTTTTCTGAGTGGGGCAACATAATGTAATGTAAAACCAAAGTAGCTGGAGATTTCACTAATCATCTGAAAAGATGGATAGACCCCAAGGGAGGGCAAAACATTTGCACAGTAGGGCCTTAGATGGTCAGGATGGAGAAAGAAGCAGGCAGAAAGCTTGAGGAGATGGTAGTGGAGAGAGACTTCAGGAGGAAGTGGTGTGAGAGACAGAAAAGACTCACACACATGCAAACACACACCGAGAGATAGTGAGAGACCCAGAACAAAACAGATAGCGATGCCTATAGGAAAATAACTCAGAGATAGGCAGTGAGAGAACAGAGGCAGAGATAGAGATACATAGAAAGACAGTCATTAAATAGGCTACCACAAAGATTAGAACTTTCAGGAAGGAGAACTGCTATTTTAAGTTTTTTTTTAAAGAAAAATTGCCTGTACTGTTTTATGTAATTTCCTTTGTTGACAGAAAGTTTAGTAAAACTACCCTGCTTTTTAGTGCTGGTAGAATTAGTGTTTTGCAGATCCACATGGGCATACTTGTCCCAGAGATGCCCAGTTATGTACCATAGTGGTGAGCCAGGATAAGAACAGAGAAATCCCATGTGTCCCAATACAAGTTGGGGTTCACCAGGGGTCAACTCAAGTTTATCAGGCTACTTTTCATCTGAAAAGGGTGACTTTTCTCTATTTAAAACCAGGAATGGCCAGGCACCGTGGCGCACACCTGTAATCCCAGCATCTTGGGAAGCTGAGACAGGAAGATCTAGAGTTCAAAGCCAGCCTCAATAAAAGCAAGGTGTTAAGCAACTCAGTGAGACCCTGTCTCTAAATAAAATACAAAACAGGGGTGGGGATGTGGGGATGTGGCCAATCAGGACTAGGGGCTGGGGTTGTGGCTCAGTGATAGAGTGCTCACCTAGCAAGTGTGAGACACTGGGCTCAATCCTCAGCACCACATAAAAATATATAAATAAAATAAAGTTATTGTGTCCATCTACAACTAAAACAACAACAACAACAACAACAACAACAACAACAAGAAAACCAGGACAGATATGCAAAGAGCCCTTGGAATCTCTAAATCTCAGGAAGAGCAAGTTGGGCATCACCTGGCCTGGGAAATCCTCCTTGTCCCTGCAGACTTGGTTATGCACTTCTTTATGTTCCCACAGCACCCTGCCTCACTTCCTTTCTCACAGGTAAGACATAGCTGTACTCTATTCACTAGGGGCCACATATCTTTATTGTTACTAATAGACAACATGAGAACTTGTATCAGTAGGGATATTGAATTCTTGGTTTTATAGTGAAAGGCACAGAATACATATGGGAAATTAGCTTACTGGTTCGTGCTATGCCTTTACATGAGTGGTTCCTAGAGACTTGCTCAAATGGAGAGAAACCATCAGTTATTTCTCTCAACTGGCCAACGTGGGACAAATCATTTTCTTGCATTTCTAATTCATCAAAAGTCAAATCTAGTAGTTTATAGGCATTAATGAGTGTTATTGTTCTCACATTATCTAGGAGAAAGGGCTTATAAGATGTTAAGAGACTTGATCAACATGAGAGTAATAATAAATGGCAGTCAAAGTCATCTAACATACATCTATTTCCACTCTATTGCTTTTCACTTCAAAGGAGTTCAGTGAATTAGAAGTAGCTGCAGATGCCTCAGTAAGCCCATTCCACATATTCATGCCATCTCGAGACTGTAAGGAAGCCAAATGGCAAATATAGATGGTTGGATATGACAATGTTATATTTTTTTCTGACAAATTATCCTGATTATCTCTATTGCTAATGATCAAATACCTTGATATTCTTTTTCCACCCACATAGTAGGCACAACTAATTATAGATAGTGAATTAAAGTGGGACAGGCCATCTTAAATGGTTCCAGGTCTTGGAACTGGCCTTCCCCACTGTGAGGAGCATGTGCTGTAGTAGGAATAGATCCATTTATAGATGAAAAGAATAATTTCAATTTGACAAGTGAAATGTGGAAGTGAGTGAGTTATTATATAATAAGCATTAGCTAGGGGGACAGTCAGGGATGGGAGAGGATTCTTTAATGGGGAATTGTTTCAACTGAAAAAACAGCACTATAACAGGGAGGGTGAGAACATGTGGTACTCTGGAATCCTGTTAATGTATCCACTTTTGCTTCTGGTACTGGGGATTGAATCCCAGGGTGCTCTGCCATTGAGCTACATCCCAAGTCTTTTTTTTTATTTTTATCTTTTATTTGGAAACAGTGTTCCAAAGTTGCTGAGGATCTTGCTAAATTGCTGAGGCTGGCACCAAACTTGAGATACTCCTTCTTCAGCCTCCTAAGTGCAATACCAGGGATCACAGTCATACACCATTATGCCTGGTTGTATTCTAGATTCCTGGATACGGAAAGTGGACATCCGGGGAAAACAGGTGCAGGAAACAGAGGCCTCATTTTGGTATGTAGTAAGACACTGTGGGCCAAGAGGGCAATAGAAGACTACAACAGTACAAAAAAGATTCCTGAATAATAGCCTAGGTAGTCAGATACTATGTGTACAGGAAAAAAGTAATGGCTGGACTGCAGAAGAGTAAAGATATCAAGTCAAAGAATGGTAAATGGAGATGCTTAAAGCCCCTGTACCTAAACTCAGGATTGGTCCTAACAGTGTGATTGTCCAAGTGTGCAGACTGGAGCCAACATATAGAGAGAAGAGCTGCAGCCCCTAAGACACAACAAAGGCTCAATACTTGTATTTTGAATAGAGAGTAGTACTGTTTGGGGGCATCGACTCAGCTGCTCATGCAGAAAAGTGTAAAGATATGGAGACTTTTTTTATTAAAAACAATGTGCTTACAGCACTAAAACATCTGTTAAAAGATAAAATATCTAGGAGTAATTCTAAGAATATGTCATTCAAATAGATTATGCATAAGGAATAAGTGAGCACTTTTGTTCAGTGGTATTTACAAAACAACAAAACGCCCAAAACATTTGTTTTTATCGCATAGGTGTTTAATATAAGACTCTAGAAGGGGAAAACAAACAAGCAACTCTATTTATGATGAAGCATTCAAATGATAGAAGAAATCAATTTTTTTGCACAGATTTTATTTATTTGTATCAAATAAATTCAAACTTTCCAATGAACAGCTCTGGTTCCTCCAATGAACCATCATCTCCAGAAACAGTTTTCATGTATTATCCAATAATTAGATGGCAATATAGGAATTTACCTAGGTAGACACAGGAGCCATGGGTTACAAGTTGAGCCAATTCATATGTGGGCACTGTTCTGTATCCCAGCATCCCAATCTTGATTTAGATTTGAGGGAACTGACAATTTTTTTTGAGTTTGAATGTTAGTCATCCCTACCTTATACTGGGACCCCTTTTAGGGCTATAGTCAAATTGAAATACAGCTTTATGGACACAGAATGGAATATAAAGGAGGGCTTCCTTTTACTTATCTCTTCTACTACATAAAATTATGCTAAAATACGTCTGTCTGGTCTTAAACCATGACTACGTCTATTCTTCATCATGTCAATTTTGAAAGATGAGAGACTGGACAACACAAGAAGGAGATTCAATACAGACTGTACAAAACATTCTGTGGTCACATACTGTCCCTTGAACAAGATTTAAGAGCATTAGAGTTTTAAAGATCCTACGGCTTAAAACTAACCAACCAACTAAACAGAATCCAACTCAAAACACTACATTACATTTACTGCATGAGAGAATGTAGGCCTATAAATAATTCAGCCACAGTGGCACTTCTCAGTACAAATGAACCTGGGTCATTTTGCAGCATTAACTCTGATGATTTTTTCTTATTTATTTTCTAATGCAGTCTTGGTTTATCCATAATGGCTTTCTTAGGTCATTTATTTAAAATAGCCAGGTTCATCCTGCACTCCCACAGAAACAATGCCTATTTCTCAAATTGAGAGTTGCAGAGAGAGAGAGAGTCTAATTAATTTTGTGTGTGTGTGCCATGAAAAGGATCTGTGCATTTTTCAAAATGGGCAGTGTTGCAGTGGTTGGAATCAAATTGCTCTAGATTAAAAACAGACTCATATCCTGGAATGCTGAGTAGAGAGCCTAATTAGGTGACAATTGTCTGTTATTCTTTTTTTTTATTAGGGAACTAAAATTGACCAGTTTCTCAGGGGTGCAGAAAAGGTGAATTAATATGTAATTGCTCAGCATTTTTGATCAAGGCAGAATATTATAACAAAATGGTACATTTACTTTTCATGATGTGTGATGATGCATATGGATTAAAAAATTCATTTTTTTTCAGTTGCTCAATCTGTAGCAATTTGCACAATCTGCTTATTTTGGAAGAAGATCTTTCTTTCACTTTATTTTTATCTAATTTTTTGCTTATTTATTTTTCTATTTTCTACCTCCAAGGTGAAGAATGCAATCCAACCACAGAGCTTCTAAGGAACATTTTCTTGCTGAGAAGGTACTTCCAGGCAAATATACCATGTGAACCTGTGCCATGATGCCCTCTTTCCAAGTGACCAGACTAGATGACAACTGAGATGAGGTTAATTAATTCATAGTATGGGCAATTGCTGATGATATGATCTTTTGCAAAACTTTTATTCCTAAAAAGTGAAGTGTCCTTTAGATTATATGTCTTATGAGTCTGCTTTGCCATGTATGTAAAGAAAAAATAGAGAGTTCTGAAAAGGAAGAAGACACAGAACAAGAGCTATTCTGAGATTGGCTGAGTTAGTTGAAAGGTCTAAATATGGACTGGAAATCCATGAGCTATTGCTGTCAGAGATGCTTAGATTCTGAATAACCTTTTGATTCCAACTTCTATGAGCTATATTCTGTTTTCTACCCTTCTAGATAGCTGGTTCTTCAGCTTTCATTGGCTTCTGGGAAGATTCTTTATATGATAGTGCCTGCTCCCTATTTCCATAGGACAAAGCACCGTTACTTAAAACGATCAAGTTAGTCTTTGTCCTTATGGTAATAAGAATAAAAATAAATGGAGGTTTTAAGCAGGCAAGTTCTGAAAAATGGGTCTTAAGTTGGAGTCACTTTTTGCTCTACTAAGTAGGAAGGTGAAAAAACTGCTCCCAGATTTTAAAACAGAATAGAAATAGACCAAGGATCTCCTATTCTGTAGTTCTAGGCTCTTGTACTTCAATTTCTCTCACCCCACCCCTTACAACCAAAACGACACAAACTCAGGTTTTTTGTAATACTTATTTTTTAGTTGTAGTTGAACACAACCTTTATTTTATTTATTTTTATGTGGTGCTGAGGATCAAACCCAGGCCTCGCACATGCTAGGCGAGTGCTCTACCACTGAGCCACAACCCCAGCCCTGTGCTGTAACCTTTTATACAAGGGAGTATAAGTGTGTTAGTTGCTTTCCTATTTGCTCCTAAATAATTTCCCTGCCTTTTCTTCCTTTATTTTACATGGCAACGAGTTCTTTGCCAATTAGTTTCAAGCAGACTGAAGGACAGAAAGTAGGAGGAAGTCATCTACTATGGATGGTTCTTTAGTCTCTCCTCATTGGTTCTGGTTCCCACAGGACTGCTCCATTCTCTTATTTCTTATAAGATAACATTATAAGAAATTTAGTTACATCATTCACAATTGTCTTTAATTGCAATTCTGAAATTAGATAGCAGCCCAGAACAAATATGGTTCAGAATATTCAACCCTGCTACATGTGGAGTTTATATTGATAGCAGAGGAGAGAAAATGACACACCAAATTGGCTGTAGTTGGCATTTCTTTACAGAGTCATATTTTTGAAGCTTTCACCCTCTGATTGGCTGGAAGTTCAGCTGCTATGATTAGCTTAGATTTAGTTGCATGGTTGTGGAGTATATCCTTAGGTTACATGCCAACCTAGGTTATAGTTTGCAATGTACAAACGTAGCTTTAGGCCAGTATTTACCACCCAATTATAGAGATAAATTTAGGCCCAAATTAACTGTGTTTAATCGTTCAGATTTCTGGCAGGACAGGTAGTCCTTCTGTACTTTCAGCTTTCACTCTGTGACCCTGGTTTCTGGATTCGAGGATAACTTCCCATCCCCTTTTGCTCTCCTACGCTAGAGCCACAGAAACTTCTTATTATTGCTCAACTGTCACTTAATTATCCCCTACTTGGCTTTATAGCTCTTCCATTGCTCATATAACCAATTTCCAGTATTAAATTTCTCCTGCTGAATATCTACAGTTGTTTTCCATTTTCTGACTGAATCCTGACTGATATAGAGTACAAGGAAATGATAAATGTTCATATTTAATAATAGATAGGGGTTGAACAGAGTATGTGGGAATAGCAAACTTTATAATCAGAGATCCTGTTCAGACAGAACATATCAGTTCAAATCCTGGCTCTGATGCTGTTTGTGATCTAGGTGAGATGTTTAACTGAGCCTCCATTTCCACATCTATAAAATGGAGATAGAAGATGCCCTTCAAAGCCAGAGAATACTGTTCTATCCACCATGGCCTCAAGAAGATCTCAAGTCTGTAAACAGAGCTGATTAAATTAAGCACTGACAAATCCAGCCTCCTGAAATGGGGTTTGCTGTGTTAATAGGGGCAACTAATCCTTTAGCCCTGTGGACAAGTCCCAGGCTAATAGTACTTCTAGTGGATGTGGTGAAATCTAGTTTGCAGACAGAATCATGGAAGACAGCATTAATCTTCAGTAGAAGTATATGGAGTAACTAGATATTTCTCATCACAGTGACCCTGGATTCCCAGCTTAGCACATTTACATCTTAAAGTTTCTAAGACGTCTCAATAGAAAAGAAATTGTTAATTTATTCTTTCAATATGGCAGTAAATGTGGCTACCACTGCAATTTTACGTTTTATGATTTCAACTCTCTGGATGTTTGTGCTACCTTCCTATTGTTTTGCAGGTCTAAACATCCCAGATAAGGGTCTTTGCTGCCCAACTTCTGACCATTAATCTGTGGCTAGGGGTAGTGGGTGTGACTCAGGTTTACTAAGGAGGGAGCTGGTATAGATCCATTTAGGAAGGACTAGGATTGTCTGCCAGCTCCTAGAGGAGGGGGTCTTAAAGCAGGAGATTCCACAGATGTCCTTTAGAAGTGCTTTTGAGGTAGGCAAGAGTCTAAATGGATAGAAACAAGAACCTAGCCAGTGTACTATAACTTAATTTGGGGGGGAAAAAGGCGGAGGGATGGTGATACAGAAGGGAGAGGATTTTCAGTGAATGGTAGATATAGTGAAAGAAGAAGAGTCAAAGACAGTTGAAGGATTTAAAATACAAGTGATTAAAGGAATGTTGTTTTTTTTTTAAATGACATTCTTGAAACTGTTCCAAGTAATTTCCATACATTAACTGATTTAATTCTCATAACAACCCTTTGTAGTAAGGAAACAGGCACACAGAGATTAAGTAACTTGCTCAAGACCACACAGCTAGGAGGTGATAGAGCAGAGCTAGAGACCTGGCAGTTTGGTTTTAGGGTTACAACATGGTAAGAATAGGCAGACCTCCCAAGGGAACCATCAGGGGCTGAAACCTGGTCCCTGATGATTGCTGCTATAGAAAACAGAACAAGAATGTCTTCCTGCCCCATTATCCATCTCTGGTTGGGTCATTGTAACCAGAATGATGGATTAGCTGGACAACTTGGCTATATGTGTCAGGATGGGAACCTTCTTACTTAAATAACATAGCTGAGAACAGAGGAGGACGATTCCTACATAGTAAAAATGTGTTTGCTGTTGACAGAAGATGAGGGAGATGAAGATTGGTGGCAAAAATCACACATACCACAAAAAGGAAAGAAAGCAGGGGATTTCACACTTAAAGGGGGCAATAGGAGTTGCTGAATCAGGACAAGAGAAAATAAGAAACCACAGGATGGACAAGAGAACAAACAAAAACACCACTTGGGGTCTTCCTGAAATAGTTAGGCTTTCATGGTTAGTGTTCTCCACTGTGATTACTGGCACCCACACAAAAAAAGGCCTGTTTTGTCACTACTCTGTGGTCCCATCTGACCCTTATATTCTTAACTTACAGCAACATAAGTTGACCCCAAAGCTGAACCTCCTGTGCATCCCAGGGTCTTTTTTCCCAAGACTCTATATATTGTATCTATGTCATCTGCATGCATCCCTTCTTTTGAACAGAAAAACAAGAAGGAGGGTTTTCATACATAATTTGACCTCATAACTTCATATTCTATTTTAAAAAGCAACATTCTACCAGAATGACTTTATTAATGTTAAACCATAAAAGTGTGAGAAAACTGTCTCACATTTTTCCCCCAACTGTCTCCTCAATTTTGCTTCTCAATCTCTATTGTCTGGAGTGGGGTGTGGTCACTCTTGATTCAGCCTCAACTCCGTTATTCTCTTGGTGGAAAGGAAGCCAAAGCCAAGATCTGAGACTTGAGAAGAGAGGAATATATAATATGTTAACACTAAGTTGCCATAGCTCATCTTTCTCTTAATAAATATAGTTTTATAAAAGCAGCCTTTCATTTAATGTAACAAGTAAGCAAGGAAAAAATCCTTACCTCTAGATTTTAATTAGATTGACCACTGATTTACTAAGAAATTTTTGACAAGTCACTCTTTTTTAGCTAATGGGAAATAAAAAGTCCAAAGATATTTTTTTAAACAGGCTTAATTAGTTCATTTTCCTTGTATAAAAACCTGAGCTCATAGCCACAGCTGGGGCTGGAGACTTCTACATAGAGACTCCGGTGTGGGTTTTTAGGAGCTGGGCACTGACTCCTTATAGGGAGACTTGGTGAATACGGTCTCTTTCCAGAGGTTGGGAGTCAGATAGGTTTTGGAGATTGGCTCAAAGGTAGTCTTTGCAAAGATTCATGGGGTGGCAGTGCTGGTTCTGCTTGAGATGTAGATGTAGAAGTCCTCAATACTGGCAATCAGCAACCATTCCTTAGGTACAGGGGCTCAGGCAATGCTCCACCTTTGTAGGTGGAGGGATGAGGTGCACCAGTATAGAATCCTAGTGCCCTATTTCCTTGCTAGGGACAATGTGGGGCTTGCCCTCTTGCTCCCCCAGTAACCCACCTGTACAGGGACAAGGGAGAGCTTGGCCAGGATGATGGTCCCATGGATGGTGAGGCTACCTCCTTCGAATTCTTATCATCCAGATCAATAAGGCCATTGTAGTCCCTAATTGTGACAAACGTCTTGAATCTGGTCCTCTGGGCAGCATATATCTAAGTTTTTACAAGTATAATATTTAAAAGCTCATCTTCGAAGGATTTTTTTTTCCTTGAAGAAAAAGGTCAGTGATCTCAGATTCCTGGATGGGCAGAGAGTAGAAATAGATCTCCACTGACTTGATATTCATGTCCTTGACCAAGTAGTCTGCTTGGTATAAAGATCCTGGCCTTAAGCTTGGGGTCTCAGTACCTCTTTTCTGCACCTATATAATCCACCATTTGGTACTTTCCCAAAGAAGATGATAATGGAAATATCTCATTGCTATATTTAAATATAGGTTTCTAGATTATTTCTAAGATAGGTAACTTAGTTGACTAGTATTGAACTTATTGACTTAAATTATCGTCAAAATAATCTAGTGATTATAAAGGGGATATTAAGATTTTAAAAATGTACTGACAGATAATATTCAGATCCCCAAGATGCTTCTGGAGCTTTAAGTCATTCTCCCTTTGCATATATAATTATAAAAGTACCATTTCTACTTCTCAATCATCTTTGGAATGTGTAACATAGATTTCATGCCTCTTCTCACTTACTTTGTTATAGTATATTTTCTCATTTTTAAATTGAAAGATGTTACCCACCCAGAGTCTCCTCCCATAATGCTAAGAAGAATAATACCATCATCTGATCTATTTTCTGACATTAGAAATTTTCCTGTGGAGGCCTGTTGATTAAATAGTTTCTATTCTCTTCACATTTCCTGGCTCTAAAACTCTATTTCCTTGACTTACAGCAAAAATATTGCTTTGTTAAGACATCATTCTTTACTTAAAAGCAGTTTGCCACCAAATTTCAATTATTGCAACATCATTTAAAAGACAACTCATGTTTGAATATTATTCACAAGACCAAAAATGAACCAGGTATCTTCTCAGTGAGTTGATTTTACTAAGTGAGTTTTAAAAGACCTAGTTGTTATTTTACTCTTTTTTGGAAATATAATCTCTAAGCTGATTTCTAACATTGTGTAATGCATTTACCAAAGCATGTGCAAATATAAAAAATCATATTTGTATTATTTGAAACATTTATATTTTCCAGCTTGAGGAATTACAGTTATCTATCAATATTGTATTAAAAGTAGTCATTTAGGGGCTGGGGTTGTGGCTCAGTTGTAGAGCACTTGCCTAGCATGTGTGAGGCACAGGGTTTGATTCTCAGCATCACATATAAATAAATGAATAAAACAAAGGTCCATAAATGTCTAAAAAAATAAAGTAGTCACTTGGTAGAGCTCAGAGAAGCTAAACCATTTTTAAGACATGTCATGAACAGCAAAATAAGCCAACAGTAGTATCAACTCTATCAACTCCCATACTACTTTTGGTAATTCTGTGTCTACTGGCTCTGTGAGATAAGCCTGATAGTTATACTCACTCTCAGTTTAAAGATGAGGTACCTGAAGCTAACTACATTTTTAATAATTTATTCGTGGTCAAAGGACATAACAAAGCTAGAAGCAGGACAAGACACAAGATTTTCTAATTTTGAAGAATGCATATGTAAATATGTAGTATTTTGTTACATCAAGATTTTGGTACATCAAGAAAATTTGCTTCTCGTCAAAATAAAATAAACATATTTTCATGCAAAAAACCTCTTTAAAAAAGGTTTATCAATTCTGACAGTCCAAATTTCTTGGTTAGTGTGACCGGCTTTCCCAATCTTTCATAACTTTGTGATTCTACTTGGTGCTGAAGCATTGGAGGAGCTTGTTTGGTTCTCAGTCAATAGTCTTCTATGATTGGACAGCAGTCATGCTAATCCAGTTTGTATGGTCACCTCAGGCCTGGAACTCTGCTGTTTACATACTGTCCTTGGGCAGAGAACACTGCAATGACCAAGGAACAATGAGTCTGTGATCTTGTCTCCTTATACATACTACACATCTGTTCCCCTCTGTGGTCTTGCTACCTGTTTAGGTTGCTGTAACAGAGTAAGTGGGGGCATTGCTCAGAGCTCTTATATATCTTAATCCCTTTGCTTATCCAAAGTATCACTTCTTTTTTCTGCCTGAACTTTGTGAAGCTCAAAGAAACTTTCTGCTTCTCACTTTGTTAAAGACTTTAATTTGGTTCTGCAAAAGGGTGTCATTCTGCTTGAGAAGGAGTGAATATAAGAAGGACACACACAAGAGATCCTGCCAAACACATTACTATGGAAAGTTAATCATCATTGGCTCTTTTAGTTATTTGAAAAAGTTACCAAGCCTTAAAACTTTCCCCTTCTATTCTGGGCTGAAAGGCAGAGAAATTTTGGCTGATGTTATTTGTATTTGCCCTGAGAAGGAATAGAAGGAAATCATCTATCCTCCAATTCTTGGTTGTATGTGGAAATAACTGGTGCCTCTGGGTACTGAAATAGAACAAAAGTTTATTATTTTTTTCTAACTTTAATAAGATTCAAAGTAAGATTTCTAAAAGTAAAGAAACACGTACATGCTCATACTTTTTTGTTGTTGTTGTCAGCTTGACATTAATATTCATAAAACAGGTAGAGGTGTCAATTCTCTCCAAAATGAAAGAGCAGAGTATTTCCAGTGGTAGTAAATTGACTCGTCTTCTTTCCTCACATTCATTTTTCTTGTACTCAGGAAAATGTTGACAACAAAAGTATAAACGTTCATTCTGAGTTTGGATAAAGCATTTGATCTATTATCAAAAGTTCTTGTTTTTTTTTCTTTTCTCTGCGATTAAAAAATAAAAAGCCCTTATACCTTAGTTTATTCCAGTTTTAGCTTCGCTACGAACAAATGGCCAATAACTATGGCCATTCTGTACTGCACTCAACATTCCCTTCAGCATACTCGAGTAGATGTCGCATCAGGAGTATCAACTGCTTAGGCAATGATTTATCCTGCAAGGTTTTTGGATGAAAGGAACTGCTTTAGTTTAGCACAGTATCACGTGTTGTGTAGCAAAATATACAAGAGCTTTCGACCATGAGCAGATCTAGATTCTGAGTGTCTCGTGCGCTGCTGTTTCGTGTGGTTGTGGCTGAGTTTCAATGCTCCCTGTGATGTCATTTCCCTATTTTTAATAACAAGTGAAGACAGTAGTGTTTGTTTTAAACTTGACCCAACTTATTTTCTCAGTACCTCACAAGACCTTTAATAAAGCTAGTTTAATAATTCAGAAAGAATTAAGCAGCCTTGGAAGTAGTGACTTCCAATGAAGGGGAAGGTCTGGTTATACTTTTATGGAAGGTCTATACAGAAATATGTCAAGGGTCAATGAATTTTGTGATTTGTAAGATGTTACCAAGGAATTTTCTTTTTCATCCAGTGTTCATCCTAGCATTAAGACTTATTAATTTAGAAAAAAAAACAATCCCAGAAAAATAAATTCATTTTAGGTTTAAAAAATGTGGGGAAATTAAAAGAAATGAAATATTCAGGATGTAATTGACTTGTAAACCTTAAAGTGCTATTTTGTATTTCAAAATTTCCACAACACCTGGATCCTAGTACCAGAGAGTGACCACTAGTGCTTGTGATAACAAAGAAGTGCATTACAGAAAGAGTTAAGAAAATATCATACCTATGTCTAGTGATATGAACTTTCTAAGATGAGTGTATGGTTGGAAAAATAAAATAATATCATTCATCCTGCCAAAGCAGTGTTTTTGGAAACAGAAAAGACCTCAAGACCTGCTAATGGTTTACATAAGACTTGGTTGAATGTGGTTACAAAATATATGATCTGAACTGTTGGCAGAAACAGGTAATGGCCAGTGAAAGAGTTTTCCTTTACATTCTACTGGGCATTATTCAACTATTTTAAAAAGGCCCACCTAACTGGGCTCTGAGAAGGGCCAAAGGTTAAATACAAACTCAAGGTCACACAATATCTTGAGCCTCCAAATGGTCTGAAAACAGGGCTTCTACTCTGTCACACTGCTCAGGGAGCTGTTCTACTTTCTTTCCAGGGTTAGAAGTTCCCTTGGGCCAAAAGCAACCATCCTGCTTCTGTTTGTGGTTGGACTAAAGATGTTCACATGGTTAATGACCTCTGTTACCCAAAGAAGCAGGTGAAGCTGAGGTTAATGCAATATTGAAGTGTTAGGAGAGTTTTCATAAGAAAACTCTCTTAGCTGGGCTGGTTCTCCTGAAATGTTGAGTCTTGTTTTCCGTGGCATGGTATAGTCGATGTTGTCACTTTGTGGTCAAGCAGCAGGAAAGCTGGTGGGGTGGAGAGAGATTAGTGGTCTGAAAATATGTAACTAGAATTGAATGGCAGCATGGAGCTGACAGTCCCCAGGGACTGCAACAGAAGACCAACAACTCAACTGAATTAAAACCAACTATGATTTAAAAAAAAAAAACTATGAGAAATATATCCAAGTAGTTAAGAGTTTGATAAATTATAAATTTCACATTGCATACCCTAAAAGGTAAAGTTTTAAGTGAGATAATATATGTAAGGATTACATATACCAAGATTATCAATTAAAACCTTCAGCTTTTGTTATTGCTGTGCATGAGGGAAAAGGTCAGCACAACTTAACCTTAGCAGCTATATTATTTCATTGGAATTTTCCCTCTATTGGCATTAGAGAATTTTGATCCTTATTTCAGTTCCTGTACCTGACAACGTGGGTGGAAAAACTCCACTCATGAAGTTGGAGACGACCGGCACATTGCTAAGGCAGTTGCCATCCAACTGAGTGTGGTTAGTTTGTATAATTGAAGCCAAGCAAAGCTAAGGCAGTCCTAGTACATGGACCTTTCTGTTAGGCTATAAAAAGAACAGTGAGCCCATTTTTATAGGGGGTTGGTGAGGGAGGAGAAGTAAAAATTGTTCTTACCAATAGAGAATGGCTTTAGGGTATGTCTCAATGTTACTGAATATTTAAATAAAACTGCAGGAGAGAATTTACTCAGTTGTCCAGATATTTTTAGAAATGCAATCTTTCGTTTTCATGTGAATAAAATCAGGGGCAGATTAGATATCTTTCTGGCATTGTGAGATATTCTCAGTATCTTTGTGGCTGACTCTGTGGTGGATCCATGCTGTACCTGCCCAGATGCTTTCCGGGGTATTAATCCCCTGCTGGAGTCACTCTGCAATTTATGAAGGGCTGCTTGTTCTGTGTGAAGCTCACATAAGAATGGAGCCTACTTTGATACTGGGTTAATTGATATGAGCCAGCTGAGATCAGCATTCTGGTGGTTTTAAGTCAAAGGATTAAAAAGTACAAAGCAATTCTTTTTGTTGTTGTTGTTGTTTTTAGAGAGAGAGAGAGAAATACTTTTTTAATATTTATTTTTTAGTTTTCGGTGGACACAACATCTTTATTTTATTTTTATGTGGTGCTGAGGATGGAACCCAGCGCCCTGCGCATGCCAGGTGAGCACGCTACCACTTGAGCTACATCCCCAGCCCTACGAAGCAATTCTATCTGAAAAAGATCAATGGACAAGGATTCAAATGTGTTATGTCTTACTTCAAATTTTCAACAATATCCTGTCCTTTAGGATCTGGGAAGATTAGCAAGATCAGATCTTTGGTCAAGACAAGAACACAGAGAATGAGTAGGATGAAGAATGGGTTTAGTACAAAACGTCCCACAAAGCAGGGGTTCTAGATGTTGACTTTTGAGGGAATGAATTGGAATATTTCACAAAGAAATGGCAGTGCCTTAAAGATCCAGAAAATCAAACACAACTTTTTAACTTCATTTATCTTGTGTAACAGAAATGTACATGGAAAAGCATGACCTCAATAGTCCATAGGGCATAAATTCAAATCCTAAGAAAATCATTTATCTTCTTCAAAATATCTTTCTCAACTGTAAAAAGAACATTTAAAACTTGCACTTCTTTCATTGATTCCCAAGATTTTTCATTTTATTTTTATTGGCATTGTAAATGGGGTAGTTTTCCTCCTTTCTCTTTCAGAGGATTTGTCACTGATATACAGAAATGCCTTTGATTTATGGGTGTTGATTTTATATCCTGCTACCTTGCTGAATTCATTTACTAGTTCTAGAAGTTTTCTGGTGGAATGTTTTGGGTCTTCTATGTATAGAATCATATCATCGGCAAAGAGTGCTAATTTGAGTTCTTCTTTTCCTATCTGTTTCCCTTTAATTTCTTTCATCTGTCTATTGCTCTGGCTAGTTTCAAGGACTATGTTAAATAGAAGTGGTGAAAGAGGGCATCCCTGTCTTGTTCCAGTTTTTAGAGAGAATGCTTCCAATTTTTCTCCATTTAGAACGATGTTGGCCTTGGGTTTAGCATAGATAGCTTTTATAATGTTGAGGTATATTCTTACTATCCTTAGTGTTTCTAGTGTTTTGAACATGAAAGGGTGTTGTATTTTGTTAAATACTTTCTCTGCATCAGTTGATACAATCATGATTCTCATCATTAAGTCTATTAATGTGATGAATTACATTTATTGACTTCTGTATGTTGAACCAAACTTGTATCCTTGGGATGAATCCCACTTGATTGTGGTGCACTATCTTTCTGATATGTTTTTGTATTTGATTTGCCAGAATTTTATTGAGAATTTTTGCATCTATGTTCATTATAGATATTGGGCTGAAGTTTTCTTTCTTTCATGTGTCTTTGACTGATTTTGGAATCAGGGTGATATTGGCCTCATAGAATTAGTTTGGAAGTGCTCCCTCTTTTTCTATTTCCTGAAATTAATTGAAGACTATTATATTAGTGTTAGTTCTTTTTAAAAAGTCTTGAAGAACTCAGTTGTGTATTCATCTGGTCCTGTGCTTTTCTTGGTTGGCATGTTCTGACAGCATCTTCTATTTCATCACTTGAAATTGATCTGTTTAAATTGTGTATATCATCCTGATTCAATTTGAGCAAATCATATGACTCTAGAAATTTGTCAATACCTTTGATATTTTCTATTTTATTTCAAAACACTAGAAAAACTAGGGATAACAGGAACATATCTCAACATCCTAGAAGCTATCTATGCTAAGTTGAGAATCAACTTAACAAAAGAGGTGAAAGACCTCTACAATGAAAACTACAGCACACTAAAGAAAGAAATTAAAGAAAACCTTAGAAGATGGAAAGATCTGCCTTGTTCTTGGATAGGCAGAATTAATATTGTCAAAATTACCACAGTACCAAAAGCACTATATAGATTCAATGCATTCCCAATCAAAATCCCAATAACATTCCTCATAGAAATGAAATTTATATGGAAAATAAGAGACCCAGAATAGCCAAATCAATCCTTAGCAAGAAAATGAAGCTGGTGGCATTACTATTCCAGATATTAAACTATGCTACACAGCAATAGTAACAAAAACAGCATGCTATTGGCACCAAAATAGACTTGTAGATCAATGGTACAGAATAGAGGACACAGAGACAAACTCACATAATATACAGTTATCTTGTATTAGACAAAGGCACCAAAAACATATATTGGAGAAAAGATAGCTTCTTCAACAAATGGTGCTGGTAAAACTGGAAATACATATGCAACAAAGTGAAATTAAGCCTTTACCTCTCACCATGCACAAAACTCAACTCAAAGTGGATTAAGGGCCTAGGAATTAAACCAGAGACCCTGTTTCTAATAGAAGAAAAAGTAGGCCTAAATCTCCATTATGTTGGATTAGGCCCCCACTTTCATAATAAAACTTCTATAGTGCAAAAATTAAAATTAAGAATCAATAAATGTGATGGATTCAAACTCAAAAGCTTCTTCTCAGCAACAGAAACAATCAGTGAGGTGAATAAAGAACCTACAGAATGGGAACAAATTTTTATGACATGCACATCAGATAGAGCACTAATCTCTAGGATATATAAAGAACTCAAAAATATTAACACCAAAAAATAAATAATCCAATTAATAAAAGGGCCAAGGAACTGAACAAACACTTCTCAGAAGACAATATACAATCAATCAACAAATATACGAAAAAAATATTCAACAGCTCTATCAATTAGAGAAATGCAAATCAAAACTACTGTAAGATTTTATCTCACTCCAGTAGGAATGACAGCTATTAAGAATATAAACAACAATAAGTGTTAGCCAGGATGTGGGGAAAAGGGCACACTCTTACATATTGGTGAAGCCAATATGGAAAGCAGTACGGCGATTCCTTGGAAAACTGGGAATTGAACCACCATTTGACTCAGCTATTCCACTCCTCGGTTTATTCCCAAAGGACTTAAAATAGCATACTACAGGGACACAGCCACATCAATGCACATAGCAGCACAATTCACAATAGCTAAATTGTGGATCCAACCTAGATACCTTTCAGTAGATGAATGAATAAAGAAAATGTGGCATATATACATAATGGAATATTATTCAGCAATAAAAGAGAATAAAATCATGGCATTTGTAGGTAAATGAATGGAGCTGGAGAATATAATGCTAAGTGAAGTAAGCCAATCCCCCAAAACTAAATGCTGAATGTCTTCTCTGATATAAGGATGCTGATTTATAATAGGGATGGGGCGGGATGCATGGGAGGATTAGACAAACTTTAGATAGGGAAAGGCAAGGGAGCGAAAGGAGGATTATGGGGGTAGGAAAGACTGTGGAATGAGATGGAAATCATTCCCCTAATACATATATGAAAACACAAATGGTGTAACTCTACTTTGTGTTTGACCAGAGACATGAAAATCTGTGCCCTGTTTGTGTAATATGAATTGAATTGCATTCTGCAGTCATATATAACTAATAAGAATAAAAAAAAAACTTGCAAGAGCCAGTTGTGTTGGCCTACTCCTGTAATCCCAACAGCTCAGGAGGATGAGGTAGGAGGATGCCAAATTCAAAGTCAGCCTCAGCAACTTAGTGAGGTCCTGTGCAACTTAGTGAGACCTTGTCTCAAAAATTAAAAAGAAATAATAAAATATAATAATAAAAAGGCTTAGGATGTGGCTTAGGAGTTATGTGACCCTGGGGTCAATCTACGGTACTAAACAAACAAAAACTTTCAAAGATTTTATAAAATCAAATGCTTATAAAGAGCTACACCCATGTCACTGGGTGTTTATATGCCTATGAATAATGGTTCAGAGGAATACTGGCATAACTGACTAATTCATACTTATGAGTATATTTTATAGTGATTTTAACAAGTTCTTCGAAACTCATGGAATGTTTGCACAGTGTTATGAGATCTATGAAGTTGTTCTTTTTTTTTAATGTCCCATAATGGGATCTATTTTATTCCATGAAAGAAATGCTAGAGAAAATAATGGTACAACTAACTCAAGACACTAGGGCATTTTGAGAATTAACTGGTTTATTAAAAATACTATGAAACTGTCTTTATTGTTCTAACATAGAGAATTTTTAAAAAGAAGTTTATTCCTGGAAAAGATTTTTTTGCTGTACTCTGTACTTACATGGTGTAATCAGTACACACTTGGAGTCCTCAGTACCTACTGGAAATACTAGTCTCTCCTCTATTACAGCATGATCTCAGAACACTGGGCCTAGAGTGGAAAGGTACTGTGCAATTGTGTGCAATGGATGTTTCTTGGCACTTGTGAAATGAGGTGCTTAATTTGAGCACAAGATCCAGTTAGGAAGTAAATCTCCAGAACACCTAGAGCTAAATGTGACCATCCTTCACCATGGCAAGGAATGTGACCAGCAGAGAGACCATAGTTTAGAGTAATTGGCTTCGTAAGGGAGCCAAGTAATAGGAATAGGCACTTTAGAGAGGAAAAAAAAAAGCAAAACTTGCTGTGCATAATGGTATACACCTGTAATCTCAGCAATTTGGGAAGCTGAAGCAGGAGGATCACGAGTTCAGAGCCAGCTTCAGCAACTTATCAAGGCCCAAAACAACTTAGTAAGACTTAGTAAAAAGTGCTGGGGATATGTCTCAGTGGTTAAGTGCCCCTGAGTTTAATAATCAATACCAACAAAAAAAAAAGGAAAGCAAAACTCAAAAGGCAATTAAGTTATAAAGGCTAAGAACAGACTTCAAGCAAGCTCTCAGGATGGATGACACAATGATTATATAGGAGAAAAAGAAAATATTGTAGAAGAAAGAGAAAATCAGCATATTTAGAAGAAGAATAAGCCCAGTGAGATCCAGAATGACGTTTTTTGTCCTGTTCATTCTTCTGGTCAGTTCTTAAGTGAAGGATAGCTGAATACTGGTAGCAGAACCCTATCTATTTGTACTAGACACAGAGGTCATACCAGTAGAAAGATTTCACAAAATCAGATGACATTAATTAGCTTAACTTCATCTTATGGGGATGAAATCTGTGACATTAAAAGTTAAATATTGTGTTTATATTCCTGATAATTCTGGTTGTGTTAAAGATTTATATTCCCAAATTAAGGCCTCATCCTCTCCAACCTTGTTATGAGGACAACTTCTCAGCCCTCACATCTCTTGGAGAGAGATTATTGGCTTCTCTCATTTAATAGCATGTCTTCTAGGTTAAACAGCTCATTGGTAAGTCCCTACTCATATGAGCCCTTGACACAAATGGGGTACTCAATTTGTTTCCCTAGTAGCTGCCCTACAGTTACTGCAGGCCTAGCCACAGGAACGGCAGGAAGAACCACACCCATTACCTATTTTCATCAGCTCTCCAATCAGCTAATAGGGATTATCCAACAGGTAGCAGAGTCTACACTATCCCTCCAGAATCAACCGGACTCCTTAGCCTCTGTGGTCCTACAAAACCACCATGGATTGAACCTATTAATAGCAGAGAAAGGAGGCCTCCACCTATACTTATGAGAGGAGTGTTGTTTTTATGTCAACCTGTCAGGGGTAGTGAAGGACAAAATCAAACAATTATAAGAGCATCTAGAAAAGAGGAAACAACAACGAGGCCAGGAATGTTCAGTCAAGTATGGCCTTGGATCCTACCCCTCACAGGACTCCTGTTAGTTCTCTTTATGTTTCTCCTAATAGGATCATGCCTGTTAAATTTCCTACAGAAGTTCCTGCAAGATCAGATATACAAATTCAACAACCAGTCAATCAATCAACTATTTCTCCTTCAAGACCACCAGCCCCTGGCACCCAAGACAGAGACCTACAACTCATGGTGAATTCCTCTGATTCCAGAGACTCTGCCCCTGAAGCCAGAATTAGACAGACAGTCAGTAAAGATAGGTAAATCGAGTCATGTTGGATCAAGGAAATCAATTTTGAGTGAGTCGGGCAAGTTGGAGACTGTCCTCTGAGGGATTAAAATGTTAATTCCTTCAGAGCCCTTTCTCCACCCTTATCAAGAATTTTCCCCTGCTCCAAGAGGTTGCTAAACTTGTCCCAGGAATTGCCCCCTCTTTACAGGAAGCTATAAAGTTGTTAATTAATGTGTGCTTGGCTGCTCCATCATGCCCTTCCCCCTTTAGCCCACCTATTTCCCACCTTTGGCCATCCCACTGAACATTTCCTAGGCCTAGTCAAATGCCTAGTCAGTAGGGAAGAGGGCAGGAGAACAAAGGAAGCCTAGGACATATAAAAAGGGCAGAATAACTTGCTTCTTGGGATACCAGGATATCAGCTATGGCCCCCTTCTCCCTCCAAGGTGAAGTCTATTTTACCCCTTTTTAATATGCCATAGGCTTGCCTTGGTGTGATTCTCTAATGTTCAAACTTGAACATGTGAGGAAGCAGGACTTGTCACCAATAACTGGCAGTATCACCCCCACCTAAAACCCTCCATGATCCCTTTATAGGAATGAGATTCTTCGCCCCTAACCAGCAGAAAGAAGCTACAGAAGAAAGACCATCATCCTCATACCCTCATACCCTATATCTATAAAAACAAAGAAGGAGGAATATTGGCATCAGATCTGTCATTTTAGGTCGGGAGCCACTTTTATCTAGGTACTCCTAAGTTTCAATTTAGGAGCCATTGTATCTAGAGAGGCAATGCTGCTTAGCCTCCTGTAAGAATGTGTGCCTACTAAAGGGTTGACCCTACTCAGCCATTGACATAATCCCTAAGCATGTTTGTGAAATTCCTCTTGTGAACTATAAAGCTGTTCTGTGAGTGCCTATAGACTGATGCTCTCCTTGGAGGGATAGCCTTGTCAGTTTGCTCCATGCTCTGACAATAAATCTCTTGAGTGGGATTCTGGTGTGTAGTGTGGTCCTTGAACTTTACATAGACTTTGCGAGTGTCCTTTCAATTTGGCTTTAAGTTTAAATATGGCAAATTTATACAGTTCTCATGTCAATGGAGAGGTTCACACATGTTCAAAATTTTCTATTGTTTTCATAAGATCCCAAGCTAGTGAAATGAAATGAGCTATTTCATTGGATGTGGATGCCTAGACTAGATAAATCCACCTTGACTTTTATAGTTAAATAATAATTCCTGGAGTTAGGAAAATTAGATAAGCACTAATCTGTCAAGACTATTGATAGAATGCATAATTTTCTCAGAAACCCATACATTGTAGTGTAATGGTCTGATTTCATCTTATGCATGAGCTTCATGTGAGCTGCTACTACTATGTGTTACTCATATGATTGTACCTAGCATCAGACATAGGGTATCCTTCTTGGTTCAGGTGTTTGTTAAATAATGGTTGTGTGTGTGGGGAGGCAGAGGGTGGGTGGATGTGGGTGGTGTGTGTATTTCTATGCATTTTAGTACAGAAAAGAGAAAATGACCTAAAATACAAAGTGCATTTACTGGGAACAAATATCCTTGGCTTTTCACCTTGCCTGTAATGAATCAGTCTTCACTTTGGTTCTAGGAAATCATACTAATTGGTACAGATTTAGATTCTCTGTGTAGGACTGATGAGACCAATTAGTAAAAATAACACTATAGAAATAAAGGCCAATAAGCTTAAAGATTCAGTCTCATGTGGGTCATCTGGGTTTATTGCTCCATGGAGCTACTTGGAATTTCTGTACTTGAAGCACGGTGGCTAATGTTGAAGGCAGAATTAGACAAGCAGATATGCAAGGGTTGGACCTAGAGAACAGAGAAATTGAAATGTTAATACCTTCAGAGCCCTTCCTCCACCCTTATCAATATAACCTGCCCCTGCTCCAACCTGTTGCTAAGGTAACCTGTCTCAGGGATTGTCCCTCCCTCCAGGGAGTTGTTAATTAGTCCTGCCTGGATCACTCCTCACTGGCCCCTTCAGCCCACCTGTTTCCCACCTTTTGGCCATCTCACCAGGCATTTCCTGAGCCTAGTCACATAAGCAGCAAGGGGATAGATAAGGGGAACAGAGCAGGAGAACAAAGGAAGCCTAGGACATACAAAAAGGCAGAATACCCTCATTTCTTGGGGTACCAGCTATATCCCCCTTCTCCCTCCCTTTTTAAAATAAACCCTGCTTTATATGCTTGCCTCCCCGTGCTTCTCTAATATTATACTTCAACACGTGAGAAAGCAGGACTTGTCACCAGTAACGGGTGGTATCAATGTCAGGCCTTTACTGTAGATTATTGGGATAGCTAATTGTAGAACTTTATTTATCAGATAATTTGACGGGTTCATATGTCACATGGACCGAAAAACTAGTAGTTATGTACACTAAGCTGTACCCTAGATTAGAAGTGTCAAGCTGCATAACTCCACAGAGGGACCCCTCACACTATCGTTTTTTTTTGTGTGTGTGAATTGTGCAGCAAACACCTGGAGGGTGCTCTAGATGTGAAGCAGATGCTGTCAGGACCAACCCATACCACTCAGATGTCTCCATTTGTTCTGACTTTTGACTGCCAGTTAACTCATGGATTAGCTCTTTTCCACCACATTCAAGAAATTAATGTTGGGATGATTCTAAGGCATATATTTTACACTGGGTTGTCAGGCTTTTATCACTGTGACTGAGATACCTTACAAGAACAACTTAGAGAAGGAAAAGTTTATCTTGGAGCCCACAGTTTCAGAAGTTCTGTCCATGATCAGTTGATTTCATTGCCCTGGCAGAACTTCACAGCAGAAAGGGATAATGGAGGGAAGCTGCTCACCGCAAGGTAGCCAGGAAGTGAGCAAGCTAATGGGCCATGGATAAAATACAAACCCCAAAGGCAAGTCCCTAGTGACCTAACTTCCTCCAGTCATACCCCACCTGCTTTCATTTACCAGATAGTCCATTCAAATTACTAATCCATAATTTGATTGATTAATCTATTGATTAGGTTATGCCTCTCATAACATAATCATTCACCTCTTGAATTAACACAGGAGCTTTGGGGGACACCTCATATCCAAACCATAACATATACCATTATCAGCATTCCCCTGTAAGAATAACTTCTAGCTATCTGCTGCAGTAGTTGGCTCAGGAGCATATCCTTTATTGACCACCTTCTGTTTACTGTGTCACTTTCCCACTTTTTCAGCATTGCCTGTATTTGCTATACAAATCATTTGAGTTAGAATCCTTATCCCAGGATCCTTTTTTTCGGAGATCTGATACTAAAACAATATGCAGTCCAGGTCTGCTTAGAAATTTCTTGAATGTGGTTGTGATCTGATTCGTCTGGAGGAGAAGTTCTTTTCCTTGCCACTCGGGTTGGCATAGTGGTCTTGAACAGCGGTCATCATACAATGGACATTCTTGTAAAATGTGACAGGAAACCCTCTCTGCTGCCATATATGCCCTTTAAATAAGCAATTTAAAATCCAATTAGAGGACTCAATGAGTCATAAATCGTTGAAATGAATGTTGCTTCTGTTTTTATTGAATATTAAAGGCTCATTGAACCAATTCTTGTCATTGCCTTATTCTATTTTCAGAGTACATGGAAATAAAAATTTTTAAAAAATTATTTCTATTAGCCTATCATGGAGCTAAATGGCAGAAAAAACTTAAATTTAGAAGAGATGACAAAGCAACTCAAAGGATGTGACACACCGGTTAAAAATATATTAGGAAATGGTGAGTCTGCCTACAGTTGACAAGTGGGGCATATGTAGGCCTATGCTATCTAGTTGCTAAAAGATAGTCATTTCAGAGAATATCATTTATTCACTTGGAGACTGGTAGGAATCAATCAAAATGATACAGTTTAATTGGAGAATTCTGAGAATGAGATAATGTTATTCATGTTCATTCTATTGTAGTAGCAAAATAATTGAAAGGAGAAAGAAAAACAAAAATAAAAATGATAAACTAGTTCTTTATAAAGGGATGCAAATTATAAAAGACTTAAATAAATGGTGGAAGATCACTGAATGTGAGAAATACTGTAAGGGAAAATATCAAAGAGGATTGGTGGGCAGAAAGCAAAAGTAGCAAAATCAATAAATTCACAAGATAGAAAGCTACCAAAACCCTTTGTAGGAATACTTGTGGGGACTTTGCCAGCTCATGTCACTCCTTCACTCATGAATGGCTGCCCATTTCCCTCAGAATAAAAGCCCACATCCCTCCATTAGGACCTGACTTGCTCTTTTCTCATCTCTCTATATCCTTACCTCGTATGATTTTCTTTCTTACTCATTTATCTCTAGATCCACTGGGTCTCTTTTCTGGGCCTAAAATATAGCAGACACAATTCCACCTCAGAGCCTTTGTATAGCTGTTGCCTTTACCCTAGTAATATGTGCACAGCTCACACAGTCTTCTCGGTCTTTGCTCACATGTCAACTTTCCAATTATGACAGCTATCGACATCCTATTAAAATGGTCAATCCCTGCCCATCTTGCCCTATTTGTTTTCAAACAATGTTTTTCACTTTCCAACAAAATGCATAATATATATTATCTATCAGTTATTTAAAATCTACCCTACCTAAATTTCCCAAATGAAACATAGGCGCCTTGAAGGCTGGAATTTTGTCTGGAATTTTCACAGATGTATCTCAATCATCTAGAACAATGCCTGACACATAGTAGGTGCCTAGTGAATATTTATAGAATGAATGAATGAAATTTTCCTGATTCCATTTCTGTCATCAGTGTCCACATGAAATAGTTGTTGAATAACTAAATGAATGAATCAACGCAACTTTATGGGTTGAACTAGAAAAGTCTTGCAGATGTTGAGGTAAATTTTCAACATAACTTTGATTATAATCACAGACATGAAAATGTAAATCAAAACTTTATTCAAAGGATGATATGTTATTATTTCCAGGCACTGGTGCTTACAATTCAGTCTCCAGCTGTCAAACATGTCGTCATAAATCTCTTGAATCCAATATCTCTCTTTCCTAGGTTAGAAGATTAGAGTTTTATTTAAACAAAATTTGTGATATGAATATAATTCTGGGAGGTAATTTCTGGTCTAGCCTGTATGTTCTAGGGAATAAAATCTAACTTCTTTCTAGTTTAGTAATTATAAATAGTCTCTCAAATCCATATTTTCACAAAAATGTTAAGTAATTAAACAAAGTATATGAATACTATGAACATAAAAATATTAATCTTCTTAAAAAAAACATTATTTTCAAGTTAAAAAGTAATATATAAAATTCATTATGCATAACAGTGAGCTAGAACTATGTTAAATATTCTAAAAGATATTTGAAAATATAGTAGCTTAAATTCAATGTGAAAAAAAATAGATTTTTGGCTGAAGTAAGTTTCAAAAACAGTCTTGGTATTTTGACCTTTTCCGAAACAAACGAATCATGCGCAATCTGAATGGATGACTTTTTTCCAGAGGTGGTTCAAACTCTAGCCATGTTTCCACCATTACCTCATGGCAAAAAGGGATATTAACAAGTAATGACAGTTACACTAACTTTTTTTTCCCACAAAATTCATCTTTTTATGCTGATCTGTATTTTACTTTCATTTGCATCATCAGACTGACAGTTGCTAATTGGCTTTTGAGCCATGAGATTGGATCATCCTAGGTTCTATTGCACAAGACTATTATGTACCGGTATATTCATATAGATGAGGTTTGATGAGCTACAATCACCCAATTTTGACATTTTATTTTTATTCTTTCTAGCACCAGCCTGAAGAGACACAAAATTCATGATAGCCTTGAGAGACAGCCAGGTACATTATACTTGGAACATGGCCACATGAAAATTTCAAGCAGGAAGATGTTGTTTATGGCTTCTTTCTCCTGGAGGGAATGTCACAGAACAGTGAAATCTATTTTCCTCATGAAACAAAACACTCTACCATAAAATATGTTCATGCTTATTTTCATTTTTTTCAATGGACTATATCATTCTATAAATTTTAAGCATACAGAAGTTCTTATAGACTAAAGTGAAAAGTACAGATGACAGAAATAATAAATTCCAATCATACAAAAATATATAAAATTCTGACTTTGATGGTTTAGTTTGTATTAGAATGTCTTAATTTAACAGTCTGAACAGTGTTGTCCTATGCCATTACCATTATCCTCATCATCCCCAGTTTTGTGAGGTTCTCTTAAACAAAAGATCAGAATTATCATGAACTCTTCCTGCAGTCCATGTAAACTAGTCTATGGACAACTACAGTGAAAAGGAGAACTTACCCTTTTACTGGAGGAATTGAAGGCCACACCCAAAGTAATGGATACTTAAGCCCAATGAAAATTGTGGAGGGTGGGGACAAAGCAAGAGGTGAAGGTGAAGAATACTCCAGCATTTTGCCACTAGTTGCAAAAACAAATGGTGGAGACCATGAATGCAAAAGACATTTAACACAGTAAAACCTTCTTTAAAAAAAATGTGATATAATCTGCATAATGTAAAACTCTAGCAGATCATGATATTGGAGCAATTTTTTTTGGTATAATTATAGAAGGTGACTTAGAATTTTTTTTTGTGTGTGTGTGTGTGTGTGTGTGTTTACAAGGGATTGAACCTAGGAGCACTTCACCACTGAGCCATATCATCAGTCTTTTTATTTTTTTATTTTGAGATAGGATCTTGCTAAGTTGCTGAAGGCTTTGCTGACTTACTAGGGTTGGCTTTGAACTTATGATCCTCTTGCCTCGGCCTCCCAAGTTGCTGGGATTATAGGTGTGCACCACCGTGCCGGACTGAAAATGGCCAACAAAACAAGTTTTTAAGATTTATAAGTATATGTGTTCTAAAATTTCTATTATCTTTGTTTTTAAAACTAATCCAATGCAATTTAATATTTTATCCTTAAATCTGTATTTTTCATGGAACTTTGAGCATGACAATCACTGTTTTGCCAACCACAATTCTTTTAGGAATATAACCCCTGAGTTTAAGAGATATTTTTGTAAAATTAATATATAAAAAATATTTCAAATGTTAATAACTCTAATCTATGGGTGGGGAGATCATAAATAGTTTGAATTTTCCTTTATATCCTTTTCTACTTATTCTTAATTATCTAAAATGCACACCCATTTTCATAATCAGAAATAAATACTATTCAAAAATAATGGGAATGTTCTGAGAGTCTAAGAGGAAAGATCACTTGGCTTGTTGATAGAATTTTAATACTGTGGATGGCTTAGTACTAAAACTCAGTTATATATTTATATATATAAAGAGTCTTTGCCTGTAGTTCCTGTGTGTTTCAGAAATTTCTCACATGACCATAGGGCACATCCCTGGGCTAGAAGTGGCCCAAAATAATTTCCTTTTGGAAATGGTCTTTTAGTCAACTTTTTCACTGCTGTGACCAAAAGACTGGACAAGAACAATTTTAGGAGGAAAAGTTATTTGGGGCTCATGGTTTCAGAGGTCTCAGTCCATAGATGGCCAACTTCATTTCTTAGGTCCTGAGATGTGTGGTGGAGGAAAGCAGGTGGGTACATGGCACCAAGAAGCAGGGGTGAGGGGACTCCTCACCATGACAAAATATAAACCCCGAATGTGTGCCCTCAGAGACCCACCTTCTTCAGCCACAACTTATCTGCCTGCAGTTACTACCAAGTTAATCCCTTTCGCCTAATGCACTGATTAGTTTAAACCTTTTATAACCTAATCATTTCAAACTTTCTTGCATTGTCTCACACATGAGCTTTTGGGGGACACTTAACATCCAAACCATAACATATGGAGAAAGGAAAATGGATGAAACCACTAAAATGGTTTAGATTTTATCACCATCCTGATTTATTGGAGACAGATAATAGAGTGAGAAGGACACCGTTCTGCCTAGACCAGATAATTAGTCACTACCCCAAACTTCTCTCTAATATACTCTTCTTCTGCTCCTTACCACCTCAATAAATGGCATCCATTCAGTTTATTTCTCTAACTAGAAATGTAGAAGCCATCCTTGACATCATTGCCTCACTCATTCCTTGTATCAAAGTCATCACCAATTATCAACTAATGAATACTGAATAAAATATGGTGTCTACATATTATGGAATGTTATTCAGCCATAAAAGAAATAAAGTACTAATAAGTGCTACATCATGAATACACCTTGAAATTGTTGAGCTAAGCAAGACAAAATGGCAAGATATGGCAACCATATATTGTAAGAAATATTTAGAATAACAAAATCTATCGAGACAGAAGTAAATTAGTACTTTTACAGGCTAGGAGTAGGGTAGGGAGAAAATGTATTAGTTTTTTTAGGGCTGCCATAACCAAGTACTATAGACTAGGTGGCTTGAAAAACAGAAATATATTTTCTCATGGTTCTGGAAGCATGAATATCAAGATTAAAATGTCATCAGGGCTGATTTCTTCTGAAGCCTTTATACTTGGGTGTAGATAGCCCTCTCCTCCCTGTGTCTTTTGTCATTCCTCTGCATATCTGTGTCTTCATTCCCTCTTCTTATCAGGACATAAGTCATATTGGATTGTGGGTCATCCAGATTACCTCATTTTACCATAGTTACTCCTTAAAGAGCCTATCTCCAAATCAAGTCATATTCTTAAGTAGTAGGGGGAAGGATTTCAACATATAAATGTTGGAGCTATACAATTCAATCTACTATAAGGAGTAATTACTTTTGGGGGTGCTGAAAACTTTCTGAAATTAGATGGTGATGATAGCAGCACAAAGTGGTAAATTTACTAAATGCCATTGAATTGTACATGTAAAATCATTAAAATGGAAAATCCTATCTTGTGTATATTTTGCCACAATATAAAAGTCATCACCTAGTTGTTCATCTGATAAAATGCTTCAATTCAGGGAACACCTTACTATCTCTACCAGTTTACCCCTAGCCACCATTATATTTTGCATAATATATACCAATAATTTCTAACTATTCTTCTTATTTCTACCCTTGTTCTGCTTCAATTTTATTCTACTCCAACTTTTATTCTGCCGTTACATCACCTGGGTCTTTTTGTCTTAAATCATGTTATTCCCAGAATAAAAGCTTTTAGCATTGTCTCATTTTATCTAAAAGTGACGTTTAAACTTCTGGTTGTGACTGAAGGACCATCATGCTCAGGTCTTGATCTATACCTCAGCCTTATTTTATCCCCATTTAAATTTTTTTAAGGTTTCAACCTATCTTTTAATTTTTGAGCAATCCAAGACCATTCTGATCTCCAGACTTTGGCATTATACTTTCTCCTTCACTCCTACTGATTTGTCTTCATTCTTTGTCCATCTAACATCTACCATCATTCTCAAATGCCACTTATTCAAAAGAGATTTCTTCCATCTAATTTATTCTTTTTATTGCAATCTGTTTCTTCAAAAGATATAGAACAGTAAAATTATTAATGTATGTTTATCTGTCAAATATCTGGCTCTTCCACCAAACTCTAGGCCTTACAAGGACAGGATTGATGTTTGTTTGGTTCACTGCCACATCCTCAGCAGATAACAAAACATGAAGTTACATAGAGGCACATCAAATTTTATTTCAAGAATTAATTAAATAAAATGAGACTAGAAGTTTTGAAAATTTTATTCACCTAGAGATTATGTGGTCTGTGATTATGTTTACCAATTTTCCATAATTTCAATAATTGCTTAAAAATTTATAAAAACTGACAGAATCGATCACAAATATTCTTGTAGTACCCTGCTATGTCTACGAGGAACTTCCAGTGGAGCACACATCAGGAATCAGCTCCTACTTAAGCAGAGTCAGTACTCAATAAAGAGATTAGTGACATTCATAAAATACAGTATGCAGTAGATTTAATGAATAAAATAAGAAGTTAGTATTTTGTTTTAGTAGGAGCATTAAAGAAAAGTAAGAGAAGGTAAAAATTGTGAAACAAGGAAAAAGATGTAGAGTTATAAAATTCAAGAAATCTTCACAGAAAGTTATGAATACCCCCTTAAATAGTAATAATAAAGTGAAGAATTTGCTAAGAATTTATAAATTAAATTACTCAAGAAAAGCTAAAAATTGAATACATCAATAACAATAATAAAATCTATTCTGATAAAAGACATTGACTCAAAAGGAATTTATGAGCCAGTTATAGTCAATCTTTAAGAAATAAGTTTTCATTATTTAAATAAACTCTTTCAAATAAACTTTCGAAAGTATTAAAAATGTTGAAAAACTTTAAAGTTCATTCCATTAAGTTCTGTAGTCCTAATACAAAATTCATTAAAAAAGCGGGGTGGGAAGAATAGATCAGTCTCATTTATAAACACAAGTACAGATATGTTAAGTTGAACATTAAAAAGTTAAAACCAATTATTCTAAATAAAGAAGTTACTTATGATATTTCCAAACAAGCCAAAAATAAAAAAGATACCTATCAACTTAAGATACAAGTTTAAATTTGTATTTCAATTCCAAATATTTAAATTTCACGTTTGAATTTATTTTCAAATATTTTTAATTAAAATTCATATTCAATTTGAATTTCAGAATAATTAGAATATGGCACTGACTGAGATAATCAGCCCTTCATTGTTTTTTAAAAATTATATCTGTTCTTCCCCCAAATTGTAAAAATTAGCTTCCAAATAATAAGTAGTCAAATACCAACACAAAAAGCTACACACTTTTTGAATAAAATAACAGGAGATTATTTTAAGAATAATTAAATGGAGGGGAGTGGTTAAAAGCATAAAATCTAAAAACCATTTAAAAATGAATGGATTTATCTAAATAAAAATTCAGAAAAGATTATCAGCAAATTTAGAAGGTAAGTAACAGACTGAGAGAAAATGTGTGCAAAAAATACATCAGAAAAGGAAAACCATCTTAAGGTTCACATAGTTCAATAAGGAAAAGCAAATAACCCAATAAGAAAATTGGGCAACAATAAACTAGAAGTTTTTTTAAAAAAATACAAATGACTACATACATCTGAAAATGTGCTTAAAATCACTAATGCTCACAAGAATTCAACTCTATGTGTCAATGAGCTATTTTTCTCTATCAGATTAGCAAAACTTAAAAAGATCAGTAATGATTAGTGCTGAGTTGTATGAATATTCTTGGTGCTTTTGGGAACTCGGGCTGGTGGAGGCAGAGTCTATAGGTAAGGCAGGGTGGCTGGTGGAGACCCTGTCTCTCTCCAGGCAGCCTCCCTGAAAACCATATGCAGTTTCAAATTTTGAATTGATTGTTTTGGAGACAAAGGGAAAGGATTCTCAGGGTTAGGGATGGAGAAAAGTTACAGGCTGGGAAGCCACTTGAAAGTCACAGGTGGGAAACACAGGAAGGACACATAGACCCCCTCATGAACTCTTGATTGGCATTTAACCTGGTTACTCTAAAGTCAATTTGATGATTTCTTTCAAATTTAAGATTTACACATTCTATGACTAAAACACCCACTTTTGATATCCTAGTTTTTGCTACCTGTATCCCACCTTTTAGAGTGTGAAATCATAACTCACATTTATGTTCAATCCAGCCAACACTGTTTCTGGGGTTAGACCTCTTAGGCTTTCCTCAGGTGTTCAGCCAAAGTTTCTTAGTTATAACTCCAGGAGGCTGAGTCAGCTGCAGCCTTCCATCTCTGCTCCATTCCATGAGAGTATTGGCACTTTCCCCCCAAATCATCTAGGCAAAAAGTCAAGAGGTCAACCATCTGCTGGGTTCAAAAGTAATTGAAATGAAAGAAACAGGGATGCGTAGGTGAGTGTATCCTCCTACACAGTTGCTTTGAAGCTGTGGAGCATGTGCCCTGTACATCCCATTTATATGTGAATCTATATTTATATGTGAAATCTCATGACTTTTAAATTTTGATGCTTGTTATTAAAACAAAGAGAACACAATTTGTACAGGGACAAATTGCTCATGGGCTATTTCTTAATATTATGCTCACTTTTGCCACTAGTCCAGTATTACCTTCCTCATAGTTAGTTTCCCCTAACAGTTCCTGGTGTGTTGACTTGCCTGTATGCCTCATATAGGACTACTAAGCACACTGCAAACTCTAGAGGCATTGAATCTCCAAAATCAAAGGGTCATATCATGTTTTCCTTTCCCAGAAGTCTCCTTAGCTCCTTTGCAGATGACAAACCTCTTCGCCAGTAACAAAGTAATACCATTTTCCCATTATTACATGGAGTAACAAATTCTGCCTACCAAGGGAATGGGATTGTTGGTGGACTGCATTAAGCCACCAGGCCCTGGCACTCTTCTCTCAGGTAAGAATGTCAGCTCATCCTTTGGTCAGTCACATGTTGGAAAAAGTTTAAGTTCCATCTATTAATCTCCCAATCACATCACTATCAGTAGAAAAGCTACATATTTGAAGAAGTCTAAGCAAACAGCAAATAAAAAAAAATGTGTTCTATCTTCTAATAGAGAAAGGGTTAAGGAATCACAATCTCCAACTTAAAGACCAAGGTTACTTTACCGGGTTAGGAAACTACACACTTGTTTTCATAGAGTAATGAACCACAGTTTTTCTGCCCCACAGAATTCTAATGCTGTCAAATATGGTAAGACAGATGATCCTGTTTAAAATGATATTTTGCAAAGCAAAACAGATGTAACTCAGTAACTGTGCATCTAATTGACTTAATTGCCTCATTTATCACATGACTTAAGTGAGCTGATGTTTTCTACTCTGCTTCACCCATGTAATTCTTGTAATATAAGAGCTGAGACATGGTGCCAGGCATGAGCCAGAAATACTGTCTCCTGAGAAAAGATATCACTGGAGCGATGTTGGCTTTGGGTTCCAGTTTATTGAAAAATCAATGTCCATTTGTGTGACCAACACGTATGGCTCTCTTCCAGGCTGATGATGGCTTTGGGAGGCCGGCTATCACCTAATGAAGTCAGATCAGCTTACCCAGCACCCGTGTTACAGTTGGCAAAGTGACTTTGTCATTAAAATCCGGTTTATCATTCCTCTCGGTGTTTTTCTTCTCATTTCACTCCCTCCTCTCCACTTCTCTTGAAGCAGCAGTATCCTTTTTCTCACGTGCAGATAACAGGCCTAAGGCATCAAATTTTAACATTTCAAAGGGACTCAGTATGATGTTTGGTCCTCAAAGAATAAACAACTTTCTCATATGTCTGTGTCTCTCATCAGGGGCAGGAAAATATACATATACATATAGAGTCCTCCTCAGTCTTGACTCAAAATAGTTGTCTTTACAAGTCGGAGCCAGATTTGTAACAGGCTCAATTGAAATTCGTCAGTTTCACTGTCTTGGGTAAATCAACAAGGCCGAGTTGTCTAATGTGTTGATACATTTCAATAAACAGAGTCCAGTTGACATTTTACATGGGGCTTTGTTTTTTTAAAAAAAGTTAATTACCAGTAAAGTAATACCATTTCCCCATTATTACATGGAGTGGCAATCTAAATTGCAATGCAATTCTTTTTCCCTGCAGTGTTCCCTTTCCCTGGAGAATGTTCTCAGAATGATAGTCATTGACAACAGAAACTCCGGTGAGCCTTTTTTTTTTTTTTTAATGTCCCTCCTGAAATTTGCCAGGAGTCACGAATAATTCTGTCAGGAAGTGCCAGCTCAGCCAGGGAGCATCGTTACTGGGTTCTTACTAGCTTCAATAGGGGAAGATATTCCTTTGCAAGGATACCAGGAACTCATAGAATCAATAAGAGGATAGAGAACCAGATGCAGAGACTGGGTATGAACTCAGGCACTGCTATGCCAAGTGACAGGAAGTCAAGATCTTTAAATTCAAAAAGGCTCATAGAGAGCTGCAGCTGCTATGAAGGATTTTGAATAGCTTCTTGTGTGTGTTTCAGGCTAAAAAGTCCCAGTCCCATGTTGACTGGGCCTGGGATGTTTGATTCTGCTCCAGCTGACAGTCTCCAAAGAAAAAGGATGCAATCTCTTTGGTTTCTCCCCCTATACCTGAGGAAAAGCAAGTCATGGGGGAACTGCCCCAAAAGACAAATGTCATCTACAGTCTGAGGTAAAGCACCTAAGCTAGGAGGTCATTAATGAAAACTGTCAGGGAGCCTACAGTTTCTGAAATGTTCAACATGTCTGGGGTGCCTAGAAATTGCTGTCAAAAGACACTGTAAATTTGTGTTCAGTGTTCCTAAAGAATTAAAATGTAAAATGAATATCTAATATTTGCTGTGACTATCACAGGCTTGAACCAAGAATTATAAACCAGAGCTGTGGATGACCATGGGCTAAGCCTCAGAAACCATGAACCAAAATAAACCTTTCCTCCTCTCTGTTGTTATTGTTAGGTCTTTCAGTCACAGCAATGCAAAAGCTGACTAAAACAGAAATTGGTACCAAGAAGTGGGGTTGTTGTTATCACTAACCTTAATATGTGGTTCAGAAACTTTTGGAGCTTTGCTTTTTGGAATTTGTGGCCAAAATTTTGATAAGTTGAGAGATGCAGACTGGAAAATCTTTAGAATGTTGTAAACAGAGTTAAAGGTCAATTCTGGTGGGTGCTCACAACCGTAAACAGTAAAGGCCTGGCTCTTGAGATTTTAGAGAAGAAAGACTCATTGGAAATTGAACCAGAGGCCATTTGTGTTATGTTCACAAACACATGAAGAAGTTGAGCAGTTGGCTACATTTGCCTATGTCCTGAGACTTTCTGTGAGACTGAATTTAAAGATGATGGACAAATTGATCAGGTAGAGGAAATTTCAAGGCAGCATAGGATTCAGGTGGTGGCATGGATATTGCTGGTGGCTTTTAGACAAATTTACGGTGATAAAAGCAGAGCAGAAAGATTTGAAAAACTTGGAGTTTTTCCAGAAAAGTGCATGTAAAACTGGGACTAAGAAAGGTGTGGTTATTAATGAGATTACAAAATATTTTACTCAGAGATAATAGAAAAGATGGCTTGAGGGCATCTCAGGAATTGGCAAGACTACAAGTATCTCAGGCTCAAGGGTATAAAAGTAAGAGAGACAATGAAAAGAGGCAATGGATGCACCATGCTTGTACAGGGGGCCTAGGAAGTTGTTCCACCATGCTCAGCCACCAGGCACTCAGAGACTATTGAAGTGGGGTCTCTGAATGCTTGGCTATTGCTTGAGATGGCCACAGACTTTGGTATCAACCAAGTGGTGCTGGTTTTGCAAGATGCTGTAATTAGGGGGTCATGGAGCCTTCCACCAAGATTTCAAAGGAAGGCCTGAGAAGTCAGTAAGTGTAAGAGGATTGCAGTCCCTTGAAAGGGCAATGTGTGAAGATGTAAGAAGGAAGCTGCAGCTGCAGTGGAGACCCCTGAGATTAAGAGATGCCAGTGCTATGGGACATCAGCTGAGGAAAGCTGGAGAAATTCAGCTAAAACAAACCAAGAGAGAGGTCATATGGGCTACAACCCCGGAAGCCATTGGGGGAAGAACTACACAAGCCCTTTGAAGAGAACATTATGATGCCACGTGCCTCAGGTGCTGAACATGGAGCTACAGAACTTGTTTGCCCATCTGAATTTTGGTCTTGTTTCCATACCTTTTTCTATGCCTCTATTTTCTTCCATGTGGATGGAAATGTTTACTGTGTGCCATTATATATCAGATATATGTAACTTGCTTTTGATTTTTATACGGGCTCATTGGAGGGTTTGCCTTGAGTCTCAAGAAACTTTGAACTTGGACTTTAAGATAATGCTGGAACTGTTAAGACTATGGGGAATCTTGAAAATGGACTAAATGTATTTTGTGAAATGGGCATGAGTTTCAGAGGTGAAACGATTAGATTATGAATTGTAACCTAATCAGTGGATTCATCCACTAATATGGATTAACTTGGTGGTAACTGTAGAAAGGTAGGGTGTGACTAGAGGAGATAGGTCACTGGGGATGTGCTTTGGGGTGTATATTTTGCCCTGGTGGCAGAGTTCTCTCTGAGATTACTATTGCCATATGTTGAGCTGCTTTTTGCCACCATGCCCTTCTGCCATTCTGTTCTGCATCAATTCAGGCCAGAGCAATGGAATCCACTGACCATGAACCAAAGCTCTGAAACTGTGAGTCAAAAGGACTTTTACTCTTCTAAAACACACATATGTGCATGCATACCTACACACATGTAAATAAAATAAATAAAACATGTGAATTGGTTCTTTTAGGAGGCATAATAAACAGGAAACAAGATGGTAGGTGAATTAGCTAGGTAGGAAGTACACTCTCCAAAGAAAAGCCCTCAAAGTTAGGATGAGATACAAATAGGACATACATTCACAGTGATGTACAGTTGTAGTAAGGCATATCACCCAATGCTTTTAGGAGATAAATACATAATTTCTATACAAATATGGAAATTATTTATTTTAACATAGCATTTTTAAAAAAATTATTAAAATATTTTAATTTGTTTCTGCCATGTGGTCCTGGTTCAGAGCAGTATGTTTAATTTTGGGCTACAGATTGGTTTCAAGAACTCTCAACTGGGAGAAATAAGACCTATATTTATTGTATTTTCAGGTTGTTCTAGGCATTTTCCCATGACATATCACTCAGTTGTCAAAACAGACCTTCAAGGTAGATCTGAGCTACTCCAGTTATAGATGATAAATCCAAGGTTCAAAGAAATATATGAGCTTTGCCCAAGGTCACATAGAGCAAGAACCAATTTTGTGTGACTGTGCATGTAAAAGAATCACATTTAGTCACACTCTGGTCATCCACATCTCTCACACCAGTCTGACTTCTGGCCCCATCCCTTTAGGTCCTCCTCTTACTTAGGCTCAGCAGCATCTTATTCCTGGTACAATTTCCTCTGCATGGTGCCACACACTTGTGCTTATCCTTCTTCACTAAACCCTTTTGTCTTGGTCTCCTTTCAGTGTGAGCCATTCTTGCCTGGACTCTACTCTTCTGGATTTTCTTGCTATTTCCAAGGAACCTCTTTTAGGCCCACATTTAATAACCACTGAGAAGCAGATATAGTATGACTGTCTTTCTAGACCAGACCTCTGATTTTTTAGTTCACTTTAATCGACAGAATGACTTATTTGATATCACTTCTTGGGATATCACTATTTCAAAAGTAAAGTGTTTTTTAGAATTTATTTTTGTTTAGTTTTTGGTGGACACAACATCTTTATTTTTTATTTTTATGTGGTGCTGAGGATCGAACCCAGCACCCCGTGCATGCCAGGTGAGCATGCTACCACTTGAGCCACATCCCCAGCCCTCAAAAGTAAAGTTTTAAAACTGAACTATAAGCTTCACCCCTACCAAAAAAACTAGCCAAAATAAATAAACAAATAAGTATATAGACACATAAATACCTGATCTTTTCCAGTATCTACTATTATAAGAAATGACACATTTGCAATTTTACATTATTGCATGATTGGTGCCTGTTAGTCACTTAGCCAAGATATTAATTGTGTATCTCCTAATTGTTCAAAATAGAGTAAAAACAGATGTGAACTAGACAGGTGGAATCCTTTTTGTCCAGACCATGAAATCTAGTGAGGGGATACAGACAGCAAAAATAGTTAGTCAAGTGGTAAAGTGTGACTGAGAAGAACACTTTAGCTGGGAATGCCTACCATGGGGAGCTAACAAATAACTGAGATATGAATGATGAAAAAGAAGGACATGGTTGAGAAAGAATATTCCAAATGGAAGGAACAGTAATTGTAAAGTTTCCAAGATGGAAATGATTTTTATGTTCTAGGAGCTCAATATCAGATGGGAGTATAGTGCAAGATGGTGGAGAGAGATTGAGTCAGTTCTGTAAGATAAGGATATTCACTTCAGATCTTAGGAGTAAGAAAGAAGTGAAAGAACAAGGAAAGAAAGTTGAGTTAGTGATTGAAGGAATAGTAGCCCTTATGAGAAAAGTTAAACAAATATTGGAAAAGAGAGTCGGCTGGGAATACACTCCATCTTGATTCTGCTTTTATAATTGCCTCTTTTTAGGAGAAAGTAGGACATAAGATTCAGTGAGCCTGTCTGATGTGTTTCAAGTCACCCCCTGGTAAAAAAATATGAGTTCAGAAAATTGTGAGAGGACTGGAAATTTTGGCTAATGTGTTCCTTGTATACAAGATTGTGAATAGAAATTCTATTGACATCTAATTGTTGGCATGTGCAGTCTGATAAGTATTACCAAATGCCTTCCCAAATAAGTATGGAATGGTGTGGAAAGAAATGTGTCTCGGTTGGCTAAATGATGAAAAAAAAATGTCCTTCTTGGTTAAATGGTGAAAGCAGCAACCTATTAAGAGAATTATTCTCAGAGGTTGTATGCTAATTAATTTTATGTGCATGTCAAGAAGTCAATCAATGGCAGACTTGTAGCAAAATAGCAGAGCAAAGAATAATATACAAAGCAGATCCTAGTCAAATATGGAAAGCCTCTGATCTTATCACTAGAAATGTCTAGCTCAATGATCACACAGCTGTTCTTTTCACCAGTTTGGCACCTATGAACTTCAATGGTATCTCTTCAATTTAACTAGAAACAATTATGGAAGCATGTTTTTTTTCAAGAATACATAGTTTATAATTTCATAATCTTCAGAATTTTCTATTGAAGTGAAACTCATGTAATCCAAATTAATTATTTTAAAGTGCATGAATAGTGCCATTTAGTACATTCAAATGTAGTACAATTGTCACCAGTATCTAATTTCAAAAAGTGAAAGCGGGATCCAGGGGCCTAAACATGGACACCTGAGGCACTTCCGGATCCTAGAGCCTAACCATGGATGCCTGAGGAACTTCTGGCCCTGGGGACTTAAACATGGATGTGCACCTGAGGAATCACCGGATCCGTGGGCCTAAATATGGACGCCTGAGGAACTTCTGGATCCGGGAGCTTAAACATGAACACCTGAGGAACTCTGGATTGTAGAGCCTAAACATGGATGTGCACCTGAGACACTTCTGGGTGCTACGGCCTAAACATGGATGAGTGCCCGAGGAACTTCCGGATCCGGGCACCTAAACATGGACGTGCACCTTTGAAACTTCTGGATCCGGATCCAGGGGCCTGAACATGGATGTCTGAGGAACTTCCGTATCTGGGGACCTAAACATGGATGTGTGCCTGAGGAACTTCCGGTTGCTACCACCTAAACATGGAGGACTGATGAACTTCTAGATCCAGAGGCTTAAACATGGACCTGCGACTGAGGAACTTCCCGATCCAAGGGCCTAAACATGGACGCCTGAGGCACTTCCAGATCCTAGAGCCTAAACATGGATGCTGAGGAACTTCCGGAAACCACTGGATCCGTGGGCCTAAATATGGATGCCTGAGGAACTTCTGGATTCAGGAGCTTAAACATGGACATCTGAGGAAATTCCAGATCGTAGAGCCTAAACATGGATGTGCACCTGAGGCACTTCTTCTTCTTCTTTTTTTTTTTTTAACCAAGCTACCTTTTAGTTTTAATTATTAATTCTATTATCCACTCACTAAAAAAGTTTGTTTTCCTGAAGGTTGGTCAATATTCATCTGGTATTTTTTTTCTTTTTCTACTAATTCAATTTCTATAATGTTTATAGCTGTACTCAGTTTTAATTTTTTTCTTCTTGAGTTACTCAAGGTTGTATTTTTCTGTCCATTTCATCCAAAATGTCAAACTTATTGGCCTACTCTTCTTTTTAGTACTGGGGATTGAATCATGGTTGAACCACTGAGCTATATCCCCAGCCCTTTTTATTTTTATTTTGGGACAGAATCTCACTAAGTTGCTGAGGCACTTCTTGATGCTATGGCCTAAACATGGATGTGTGCCCAAGGAACTTCCAGATCTGGGCACCTAAACATGGACGTGCATATTTGGAACTTCTGGATCCGGATCCGGGGGCCTAAACATGGATGTCTGAGGAACTTCTGGATCTGAGGGCCTAAACCTGGACATGTCCCTGGAACTTCTGGGTCCTTATGCCTATAAATGACAGGGTGTGACTCTCAGAAGGGATGTGGCCCATAAAGGGGAGCTGAGTATAGGTCCTGTTGGGGGGCAGATGGAGCTGTCACACCCTGAACTTGAATGTGACGGTGGCCTCACTTCCCGGCCCTCCCCTGGGTGTCACTTCCTCCCCTTCCAGGCGGTGCTGGGGAGGAAGTGAGACCAGGTGCAGATGCAAGACCCTGAGGAGGGACACTGTCTTCCTCCTCGCTTAGCCAGGTGCCCAGCCTGGCTGGGGATGGGGACGTCTTATGACACTAGCTACTTCCTACATCCCTGCCCCAGGACCTCAGGGACCACAGGCGGGGAGTCATTGACATGATTCTCCCCAGGCCGTTGACCCTCAGCCCCAGGGTTTGCCCAGGGAGAGCTCTGTCTCCCAGACGATCAGGGGGCCTCTGTGACCTTCTGCTCCTTACCCACCGTCTTCCTGGGTGAGCAAAGTTCAGAACACCAGATGCTACTGAGAGTGACATCTCCTGGATGGGTGGCTGGGGACTTTGCCTCTGTCCCCAGGTCTCAGACACCAGATGATCCCTCCCAGAGACAGAAAATAACTCCACACTGCCCAAGACTTATTTTTAAGCTTTGGATTCTGAAATTTTCCTGCTGCCACCTTCTTTGTGAAGCCAGTTTTTCAACAAAGACAATATTCCAGGGGGAAAAAAACCAACAACATGGAGTCAATCAAACCAAGCTGACACATCTGGTCCTCCAAGAGAAATCTAGACTGGAGGGAGAATAGCCATTCTCAACTGGCGAAATAGTGAAGTCCCCTTGTCCTTATTTTGTGTAAGCAAAATAAATAATCTGATGATAACTCATCAAATTATTTTTGAGGAGTGCTTGGCTCATAGGAAAACTGATTCTGTTTTATGGAATGAAGTGTTACCTGATTTTAAAATTAAAAATGAAGCCAATTAGGATTGTTAAATTACACTGTCATAATTCTGTTCTTTGATAGCAGAAATAAATAAACCTTTTTTAAAAAAAGTGAAAAACAACTCAAATGTTCATGAGTGAATGAACAAAAGAATGTGATATAGCTATGAAATTGAATATTATTTAACCATAAAAGGAGCAAATACTGATATATGCTATCAAATGGATGAACTTTGAAAGTATTGTAGGCAAAAAATACAAGGCACAAAAGATCACATGTTGTTTGTTTCCATTTATATGAAACATCCAACAATACTTATTTATACCCACAGATATAAACATAAATACATAAGCATATGCATATATATTTATATGGATTTATCATAAGGACTTAACTTTATCCAACTACGGAAGCAGGAGAAGTTTCTAAGTTAAGTGCTGGAACCTGATGCCCACAGGCCAGTGGCCAGGAATAGAAGGTGATTGTGGAGCATGGGAAGCAAGGACAAGTAGGAACCTGTGAATCTGAGCTGGAGCCTCCCAAAATATGAATTGGAACCCACAGGGGTTCTTTATCACCTCCAAGTTTCTAACCTTGATGATGAGGGTTTTCTGTAGGAGGAATGTGTACCCTTTGTGACAGAGCAAACCTTATACCTGGGCCTGGAGTCAGAGACCCAAGAACAGGAGATACATCAGCATCTGGAGTGGTCAGGGGCCTGGCAGTTGACACTCTACAGCTAGGAAGCCAGAAGGTCAATACCAACTGGCGTGGGCTGCAACAGTACCAGAGCCTGTTTGGTGGGATGTTTGCAGCACCAGAAAAAGGAAAGCCAGCTGATGGAATGAAGGAAACCTGAATCTGGGAAATGCAATCCCAGTTTAGCTAAACTGATGCAATATAAATCTTTCTCAACCACCAGGGATGCTTATAGAAGAAATGAGTAAGCAAGTGCATGAAACAATGTTTTGGCAAGCATTTTAGGACTCCTCTTGCTTACAGAGTGTACAAAAAGTATTTTACAAGTACCTTATATAGACCAGAAAATGCATTAGGCGTTTTGTCAAGATTGTTATTTTATTATGCCTTCACAACAACTCTATGACATAGTTACAATTTTTATTACCATTCAAAGATGAAGCAAAGGCACAGATTGTTAAGCAGCCTGGGTAGCAAATAGCTGAGCTAGAAAACCAAATTTAAAACAGAATTTAGACCTATCCCATTACAAAGCCCATGCTCTATCCACTGTACCACACTGCCCCCCACAGCCCCACTTCATATTCTCCATGTATAGGAAAGTTTTCTACTTCTCTCTCCATCTTCTTCCTTTTCCCAAGGGGGGGGGGAGTGTAGGGATATATTTTTCTTTCTTTCTTTTTTTTCCCCATGTGACTGTTTTTATAGATGGCTCAGTTCTGAAATTTGTACTTTTTTCAGCGGTGCCTATCAGAGATTATATGAAGCTCAGTACCAGGAAATGGAACCGCCTCTTTTTTCTCTCAGGAGTAAATTATTCTCTCTCCTGATTACTGTGCTCTGCCCTCTGCTGTTAAATCTATTTTCATCACCTGCTACCAATAATCTACCTTGAAGCCATGGACAAGTGCAATTCAGAAACACATTTTGTTCAGCTGTTTGTTGGTAAGTCTCATGAATACCCATCAAAAGTGTGCCATTTTGCAATGACAAAATGTTTGATTTTACCACAAAAGTTTCAATACATAACTTACATATACAAAGAGGCAGATTAAATAGTTGCATACTTTAAGATGCATAATAAGATGCATAATAGTTGCATATTTAATATAATAGGTAACATTTTTAGCATTTACTGTGTACATGCGTCTCAACTAAGAGCTTTATATAAATTATCTCGTTAATCTAAATGACCACTTAGGAACAGGTAATAACATATTGCTATTTTTCAAGTGAAAAGTTTGAAGTTTAGAGAAGCTAAAAAACTTGGTCAAAGAGATAGGGAAATAATCAGTTCTGTTTAATCTCAAAGCCCTTGATCTTAATTATCATAAGATATTTAAAATTCATTGACAAATATTTCTATTGTTTAACAAATATCCACTGGGTGACTACTAGGCATTCAAATAATGAGGGCAAGTTAGAACACCATGGCACAGGATAAAATGAGGAATACAATCATAATCATATTTTTTTGTGTTGTAATAACTATTCAAAGCAAGTTTCTGAAAGATGTATGAATATATGACAGATGCAGGCACAGTCATTGAGGGTTTTCCCCCAAATGACCGACTGTACAGTAATCCTCCACACAGACATCAAAATTACTGATTTTATTTTAGTAGACAGCAATTAAGTATATTTCACAACTACAAATCTAATTGAAATTTCTTAAATTCCAGATTTTGTCCGAACAATTTATGAACACAAACAAAGTAGTAAAGACTAGTCGTCATTTTATTTTGTCATTGCTGTGCACTATAGAATGAAAGAATCCAACATATGCTAACAGTGTCCTATGGAGTTTTCTGCTGCTCCTACAGCAAATCCCCCTTCAGGCTATTTCAGATTTTTCTTTTGCTACTTGTACCATTCCTAGTTTTTCTTTTCATTTCATCTTTGCCCTTCAGTGTTTCTACAGTGGAAAGGCTGGGAAATTTGAGCGGACTGGTAAATTGCATTTCTTAGAAAATGGAGAGCACACGAAAGCAGGAGAGTGACCAAGATGATCCCCTGAAAGGTCATCTGTCTCCTAGCTTTCCTACAGTGCACACTGGATTCATGATTGCAAGAGTTAGTGTATCTCCACTTGGCCCAGAGTTTTTAGGAGAAATCTCTTGGTAGGGTTTCATGTCTAAGATGACCCCTTGTAACATAAGATGAGAACAATGTCTGGATTAACATGGAGTTTACTTAAGCTACCATTGTGGATATTGAGTTATAGATGACAGAGGGTTGGGGTTCTGATGTAAACTTCAATCCCTCCTTACTATGTGAATCAATTGGACTGGGTATGGCTCAGACAGTTATCTTTGTAATGGTTAGTTGTTTTTTGTTTTTGTTTTTTGTAGACAGTGTTTACTGTATAATCTCTTATTTTGCAAGTTTATTTTATTAAATGAGGCTTAAGGAGAAATTTCTTCTTTCAACTTTTCTAAAGAGGATCTACTATCATTTTCCCTTTACCTTGGTGATCTTGTCCTACATGCCTGAGCGGTGCCTCTGATTTGTGTGCTTGTTTTCCCTCTTTAATCAGGACAGTCTGTGTCCCTACCTCTGCTTTGGGAATAGTTTCCATATATGGAGTGGTTACTATGAATTACCTCTCACTTTCATAGTTTCACAGTGGTGTGGTTATTTTTATTTCATGGATAAAAAACCAAGGCTCAGAGAAGTTCAGTTACTTATAAGACCACAAAAATCAGGATTTAAATCTTTATCTGTTTGTAAAGCTCAGGAAAGGATGCCTTATTTACTTCCCATTTTATAGAGAGAAGTAACTATCTGGTTTGTGTGCTTGTGGAAGGAAATGTATAATGGTTATAAGGCATCATGGCTTGGATCCTTCATGTCTCCCCCAAAAATTCATGTGGCAACGTGTTGTGCAGGAATATTAGAGGTGAAATGATTAGATTGTGAGATTAATCCATTTGAATTGACTACTTGGTAGTAACTGTAGTCGGGTGGGGTATGACTGGAGGAAGTAGGCCACTGGGGGAGTGTCCTTGGGGGTTAGATCTTCTCCCTGGCTCCTCCTGCAGGTATTCTCTCTGCTTCCCAGTTGCCATGAGCTGAGCAGGTTTGCTCTTCCATGTCCTTCCATCATGCAGTTCTGCCTCACCTCAGGTCCAGAGCAGTGGAAATGGCTGACCGTGGATGAGACCTTTGAAACCATGAGCTCAAATGAACTTTTCCTCCTCTAAGTTAATTTTGTCAGGTATTCTGGCAACAGCAACAAAGAGCTGATATGTAAGTGAGTTCAAACCCTGGCTCCATCTTTACTCTCTAATCAGCTTTGAATAGGTTACCTGAACTCTTTGAGACAGTTTCCTGCTCTATAGACCAGTTATAAGTTCATTAACTACCTCTCTGTGAAATTGGCAGGAATAATGCAGTATCACATGCAGTGTGCTTGGGACAGTGGCTGGCACATAGGAAGAGTTCAATTACTATTACTATTGCTATTATTGTTATTTCTTAACTGAAAAGTGGTCTTCTATTAACAGAGAAACCTGAGTGTTGGGGTGTTTGCTCCAAAATGTCCATGAAAGTCCTTCATGCCTGCTAGAGTCTAGAGGTATGAGTGGTGAACAAGTTCATACTCACTGTCATGTGGGGCCATATCTATGATGGACAGGAAAGAGCATTTTTTTAAAAAATTGGTGCTTTAAAGCCATGGTAATGTTACCACTTCTTTTTTCCCCCCTGTAGTGATTATGTTCTTAAATATGAAGTGGAATATTCATCAATTACTACACAATGCATGAAGTACTCTCATCCTATAAAACCCTATTCCTGGAAAACAATCTTGGCTTGGCTTTGGTGTCTCTAAATGTGAGGATTAGAGTCCAAAATTGACTCCCTGGAAAGGCTGACCAGACAGTAGTTAACAAATCACCCACAAACAGAAAAAAATTCCCGGACAAGCTGGGCAGGATGAGGACTCTCACTTCCCATAAATCTCTGACCAGCCGTTGCATTTTATTCTCGTAACCAACACCATTGCCATTTTCCCCTTTCATCCATTCAACCTTCTCTCCCTCCGTGTCTCCCCCCTTCCCTCCCTCCCTCCTTCCCTTCCCTACTTAGTTCCTCTGTCTCTCTCTCATCTCTCTCATCTCTCTTCCTTTCTCTCCTTCTCTTAAGGAATTAAGCACACAATGAAAATGAAATTATAAAACTGACCCTGTGTGTGTACAGTGTTTTTAACAGTAAGTGCTCTGTGTATGTATATAAACTTGGAATGTTAGGGTCTCAAGGGCAGGGGTTGCATGTGGTCCTGCTCTTGACAATACCTAAAACACTGAGCAGTCACAGTCTGTGCCAAGGCCACAGAGTGACTGAAATGGGTTCTCTTTTTAAAACAGAGAAGCAAACATTGTAAGTGTTAATCTCATGAAGTTCTTCAGATATATTTAAAGAAAATATAATAACTTATAAAGGTAATGAAACATTAGGCCTTCTCTTTAGCTCATAGAAATGATCTCTGTGAATGGGGAAGGAAGCCCCGGTAACTCTAGCCAGCACTCTCCTCTCTGCTTGTTCTACGATGTCTATTAGATGCACAATGGTCTTACCTGCTTAAAATAGTGAGGTTGATCCTAAGCTATCTTTTTCAGATTTGAGTATTTCCTGGTGTTTGTCTACTCTGGAACATGGCTCACCTTAATGAGGTGAGTCAGCCTTTCCCAGCTCTTTGTATAGCTCATTAACTGAGCTGTCCCTCTGCCAGTGGTTTCCAAACACAGGTCAGTGACAAAACTTCACTGGTATGAGGTAAAATGAGAAAAATAAGGATAATGTAGGGACTTTTTCTTAGGGCTAAATTTACTTAATTGAAAGGAAGGCCATTTATTTTGAGATTATGTAATTCTTATATTTTTGTGACAAAGAAGCCTTTCTTTTATGAAAGGATACACAAGAAGGCAACTCAGGGAATCAAGAGTCTCAGGTTTTGGGAAACAAGAAACATATAAACTGTTCTAGGTCACAGTTGCTCTGTGTGTGTGTGTGTGTGTGTGTGTGTGTGTGTGTGTGTGGTGCACATGTGATTATGTGAATGTGCTTATGTCCAGGGGCCCACCTCAAGAAGCCATGTGAATAGATAGCCCCTAAAGGAGGCTTGTAGTGAAGGACTTAGTGGGGAGCATTAGCAGCAGTCAGATGGTTTCATCCTCCATTCCTCCCTCCTTTTCTTCCACCCCCCACTTTCTTTTCTATGAAGGAATTGAGGCAGGCATGAAAACCCTTCTAGTGAGGGACTTGGTGGTGAGTGTCAATACGGTCAGATGGTTGCTAAAGAGCACATGGCAAAATCCAACATCTACCCATGATGAAAACTCTTAGCAAACTAGAAATAGAGAACTTTCAAGGAAAACTGTGAAACTATGCTGAAGAAAAAAAAAGAACAAAATAGATATTCCCTCAGAGTTCCTGAAACACAATGGGAAACTGTTTCACACTTACAAATCTTGAACCCTCACATTGCCTTTATGGGATGAATATATTTTGTTCTTCTGAGTTTCTCTTGGTGTCCTTTTAAGTTTCATTTGAATAAAATTGTTCTAGGGGATGGGCTTGATGAGCCTATTCTATTCTCCATCAAGCAACTTGAAAGAAAATGTGAAAGAAAAGAAAACTTGCTGCGATGCCATTTCTCATAATGACACTATTTTAAATGGATGCCCTGGTTCAAGTTTTCTAGGAACAGAGTACAACCTCAGGGTAGCAGAAAAAGGGAAACATTAAGTGCTGTCATATACAAAGTTTATTTAACCTTTTAACTGAAATAAAGTGAATTAGTGATGAAATCAGAATTTTGTGAAGTTGCTTATTCTAAATGAAATTCTTGCTTATTTTAAATTAAATATTTTAAATGAAAGATAAATGAGTGACTTTATTCAGGAGGGTGAATGATTGGTTTAGTTGTATGTAGCTGGGGAGGGGCAGAGCCAGATTCAAAATCAAGCTTAACTTCCAAGCTCATGATCTTCCACCATCCTTGCAAATGCATGGCATAGAACTTATTTTGAGGAATACAGGAACAAAGCATATTATTTTAGGTTTGGAGAAAGAGAAACAGATGCATTGAGAAGCCAGTAATATCTCTACACAAAAATCAGCAAGTCAAATCTAATAATACATAGAAAAAATCACACACCTCAGTCAAATGAAGTTTATTTTGGGTATGAAAGCCTGGTCCAGCATTTGAAAATCAACTAATGTAATCCACCACATCAAAGAAATCACATAATCATAACAAATGCAGAAATAGCACATGGCAAAATCCAACATCTACCCATGATGAAAACTCTTAGCAAACTAGAAATAGAGAACTTAATTGGAAAACTGTGAAATTCTGATGAAGGAAACAGAAAAAGAACTAAATAGATATTCCATGATCATTGATGAGAAGGTTCAATGTGTCCATTCTTCCCAATTTAATCTGTAGGTTCAATGCAATTCCAATCCAAATCCCAGGAAGTTATTTTGTGGATATTGACTATCTGATTGTAAAATTTATATGGAGAGGAAAGAGACCAAGAATAACCAACACCATATTGAAAAAGAAAAATAAAGTTGGACTATTGACATTACCCAAATTTAAGACTTGTGAAAAGTACAGTAATCCGGAGAGTCTTACTGGCTAAAGAATAGGCAAGTAGATCAATGAAACAGAATAAAGGGCTTTAAAACTGACCACCTCAAATAATATAGTGAATTGTTGTATAACAAAGGAGCAAAAGGCAATAAAATAGAGGAAAGTGCTTTTTTTAAAAAAAATTTGTGTGTTTGTTTGTTTTGTTTTGTTGTTGTTGAAAAATGGTGCTGGAACAACCAGACAGCCACATGTTTAAAAAACAAACTAAAAAAAAGAGGGCATCTAGTCCCAAACCTTATGTTCTTTACAAAATTAACTCAAAATTGATCTTAGATGTATATTAGACATAAATGTTAAACACAAAACTATAAAACCCCTCTAAAATAGTATAGGAGAAAAATCTAGATGATCTTGGTTAGTGATAGGTTTGTAGGTATAACACCAAAGACATGATCCATGAAGGAACTACTGTAAATAAATACAATGAGCCTAAAGCTATTTTAAAAATAAATCATTTTAATAAAAACAGTAATGGACAGTGAATGGAGTGAGTGGGTTGGGATGATATTAAGAGTAGTGACCTCTGGAGAAAACTGGACCTGGATCATGTGAAATGGCCATCAGTGTGCCTTGGAAAAGCAGCAGTCTCTCTATGACTCATTCTGCATATACAAGACAAAGCAAATGCAGTAGCAATCTCTAAAGCTTCTTTGCCTCTCCGATTTGCTCCGTTTATGAACAAAGCAATCAAAGTTACCCTTGAGGAAACTCACATAGGTCAGAGAATCCTGGGGAGCTGAACAGATAGGTCCTTTCATTCCAAAGATTGCCTAAACTACCTGATGTGTCCAGTAGTAGAGACTCATTGTTTGGTTCTCTACAAAGTCTGTCCTTGGCCCATATTAAAATTCAGATCACTCCCAGCCCTAGCACTGATCCCTAATACAATTACCTTAGAAAATACTATATTTTAAGGCAGAAGGTTAATTAGTGTGTAATTTGTGTAGGATGGAAGAATCTGAGCAGAATCTGGTATTCATCAGGGGTTCAATGTATTATTGTTAAGTAAATGGATGGTTGAATCCATAACTGTGAAGAAGAGCATGAGGGTAAGGAGAGCTGCAGTAGTGCAGAGCTGTTTTTGGGTCAAGAAAGCAGTGATGAGCTCAAGTAGAGGGTTTAAAGAAAGAATCTCCAAAGATAGATTTACCCATTTCACACTTACTCCTGTGGTGAGTCCTGGAAACCCATTACACTTCTATTATTTGTCAGTCGTTAATTTATTGAGCACCTAGTACCTGCCAGAAACTGTGTCCACCATTAGGGATTTACTGGTTAGGGACTGAACCTCTCTCTCTCATGGAATGCCTCTCTAAATGTATTTCCTCACTAAATGCCTACACGGCAGAGTGGATGCCAGGATTTCCACACATTTTCCTTTTCTTTATATCCCATGTACTCACACCAAATTCAAGAAAGTGTTCAAATGTCTCTTTCATCCAACTTCCCAACCTTTACTGTTTTGAAGGCTAGTGAAAGAAGTCTTTTTCTTGGTTTTCTCCACTGTGAAGAAATGCTGCCCCCTTCTGGAGCATTGGCAGAAGCATCAGAAACTGACTTGCAAAAGTTCTTTTGATTCCTGGAAAGTTAGGGTTAGAAAGGACTTTAGTTAAATTTCATTGTTTTTATCAATGGGGATTTGATGCTTGGGAATCTTAGAAGAGAAGATGGTAACTACAGGGAATGAAGGAGGAGACAGGAATCTATGCTTCTTTTCAAATTGACTAGAGTGGGGACATGATTATAAATGTTTGATAGTTCTTATACATGAAATTACCCTCATTTTCTCATTGTATTAAGACTTTGATGGCTTGTTCCATAGTACAGTGATGAACAAGCTCTCTTTGTAGACCCAAAGCAAGCTATAAGCTGTCTCAAGCTGTGTCTCTGGTTTGTATACCTGGATATCTTCTAAATTTTTGTCTGAGTATCTGATAAAATCTATAGATTTCTGTGTCAGAGAGTTTAAGAAAACACTTCATTCATGAATTTAGATCTGGAGAAACAGACTTAACCTAATCTTCTCTTCCATTCACACAATCATTTGGACCACCTTACCATGTGTTTAGAGCTTGGAATGCAAAAATAGAGGAGACAAGGTCTCAGTTCTCCAGAGGTTATTATTTAGTTGAAAGAGACAGAAAAGTAAACAAATGATCAAAGGCAGCAGCATGATGTGGGCTCTCCAAGAGGGACCTTCAAAGTGTGGAGGGAGACATCTAACGCAGGCTGAAGAGAAAGGAGGCTGCCAGGGTTTTGAGGATTACTTGTAAAATAAAGGGGAGCATAAATGTCAAGAGTTTCATAACATTTCTATTCAACTCTTCACACCTTGGACGTCCTTGAAGGAGATTTGCAAATCTCAAACCAAAAATACCATCTCAGTGATCATGGAAACTGAAGGATATAAACATCTGATATAATGTATGAGGCCAAATCTTACATGTCAAATAAACAATTTGGAAACCTAATTTTTAATAAAATTGTGATAGTATCTAGTATTCTTTCCATCTATTTCTGTAATTGATATTCTGACATTTATATAGCTTAAGTCAGTCCCATTGTTTATGTAGCCCTTTGCTTTACTGAGTGTTTTAGTTAACTTTGTGTCACTGTGACTAATACACCTGACAAGAACAACGTAGAGGAGGAAGTCTGGTTTAGCTCATAGTGTCAGAGGTTTCAGTCCATGGTTGTGGTCTCTGTAGCTCTGGGACTGAGATAAGACAGAACATCACTGCAGAAAGGTGAGATAGAGGAAAGCAGCTCAGGACGAGAGAGAGAGAGAGAGAGAGAGAGAGAGAGAGAGAGAGAGAGAGAGAGAGAGAGAGAGAGAGAGAGAGCCTGAGCACATTATGCTCACCAGGGACAAAATGTAAACCTCCAAAGACATGCACCCACTGACCTACTAGCCAGTACCTATACACCCAGTTAACCCATTTAAGTGAATTAATCCACCGATTAAGTTACAGCTCTCATAATCTAACATTTCACCTCTCTGAACATTCTTGCATTGTCTCACACATGAGCTTTCGAGGGACATATTTAAACTGCAAAGTGAGGATCTGTGTTAATTTCTGATTAGTAAACTCTGTAGGGTGTCTAATAAAGAAAAAAAAAAACAAAATAAAACTAGAAAAAGATTGAAATGGCCATGGAAATTGAACTCTAGCAAAAGGTCATGAGAACAAAGGTAATTTATTTGTGTTGACAATGTCCTGAAGTCTGTTGTAGTGTATTGTAATAGAATGAAAATTTAATTCAGAGAAAAATTTGGTTAGGAAAGAAAAATAATTGGTTGATTCCTGGATGGATCTTGGGCCAGTTGTTTAATCCCTAAACTCAGATGCTGGGCTATATCAAGCCCACAGAGTTCCTCTGATCAAATAGCTATGTGGGTGCAGCCCCTCAGCCTTTAGGCTTGGTGAGCAGAATATGGGGATGGATCTTAGCCCTTTCTCTCTTTGTTCTGGTCTCCTTGTGTAGTGGGTAACCTCTCCCACTATATGCAGAAACTCTGGCCAAATACTATAAAAATAAAGAGGAGCTTATATGCCTCACCAGGTGCCTGTGGGGATCTCAAGGGAAGATAAAAATTATATATATAACCACATGCACACATGAGCTGCATTATATGAAACCTAATGCTCTATGTTTGGAAGGCAAGGTGCAGAGAGAGTGTTTTATCAACAGAGCTACCCTACTAAGAGGTGCTCTCAAGAAAACATGTCCTTGCTGATGTATCTGCTATGAATGTCATTCAGAATGGCCTCAGGATGTCCATGCTCCATTGAGCTCAGCAACATTGATTTCTTGGAAGCTGTCTTTTATTTGTACCAAACTTCCCAATAGCAAAGTCACAGTCTCTTCCAAGAATTCTGAATCCTGTGGCCTAAACTCCAAGGTGGCTGTGGGAGAGGACCATTCTGGCAGCATATGGCAGCTGGTGCTGAGAGCTACCACTGTTGTGTTGAGCTTTTCAGAGATGCTAGCTAAGCCAGGGCTCTTGTCCCCTGTTAGTAATCCTTCCCTTCCAAAATACATAAATTTCTTAGAGAAGAATTAACTCAATATGTATGTGATTCAAAAATATTTCTAATAACTGGAGGTGACGTTCCATTGTTCAGTTAATTTAGGAAAATAAAAAGTATTGAAGGAAAGCAATTACATTTTCCCCTCTTAAAAGAAGGCCTGATTTTACATGCCCCCACCCCCCACACCGCCCCATTGACATGTGCTCCTAAGTTAGGATCTTTGAACTCATGGCTCATCTACCTGGAATGCTCTTCTCTGTAGATCTGCATGTGAGACCCCCCACTTCCTTTAAGACTTTGTGGTTTGGTTTAACGGTGTTTATGTGAAATAAATATTTGTTGCATTGAATTGAACACTAAAGTGGTGGGAGCCATTGATCTTTATGGTTATTTTGGACCTATTTTTTAAAATTATAAGTCCTTTCTGTAATTAAGACTTTTATTTAAGACTGGTATTTATTATGTTATTCATAAGTACCTTTAAATAGAATTATCATTTTTCCAAGTTTTTGTGCTCATCAATAAACTGGTGAGCAAGCCAACTCCTTTGCTTGGCATTAACTTCTGGAGTTACCTGGGGGTGCATATGTGTGTGTGCGCACACACAAGTGTGTGTCTGTGTACACTTATACACTCACACGTATGTGCAAGAAAAAATACCTGAGATTTTTAACATCAAGGCTCTCGGATAAAGATGTAAAATGAAAATGGCACATGAGGCAGTACATGAATTGAGGATGATCATGACCTTGAGCGTTTGGGCCACCATTTCTCTGGTAGCCTTGACATACTGCTTTCCTACCAATTAACTCCTGAACCCAACTCTTTCCAAATAAATCTTCAAAATTCCTGCGACTCACAAACTCATGGTAGAAATCACATTTTAAAAAAGTAAACATGTGTATTGAAATGTCACACTTTGACCCATAAATATGCACTATAACTATGTGCTGATTAAAAATAAACAAAGCAGATACACAGAATTTTGGTACTGGGGTTAACGTTTACATAGATAATAATCTCTCTTGTCTTCAGTAGACCATAATATGGTTTCAAAGGCTGTAGCTACAACCCACAGTGTCTACATTTTTAAATAAGCCCACCTATATAGGTGTACAGGTCAACTGATCTTTGAAATATTTCAAAGACTAGACATGGGGAATGGATAGACTTTTCAACAATTTGTGCTAGGGAAACAAATAGTGATTTGCAAAAGAATGAAACGGAACCCCTATGTTATACCATGTGCAAAAATAAATTGGGTTAAAGACTTAGATCTAAGACTGGAAACTGTAAGACTCTTAGAAGAAAACATAGGGCAAAAACTTCTTAACATTGGTTTTGGGAGTAATTTCTCAGAGGAGGCACCAACAGCACAGGAAGTGAAAGAAAAAGTAGACAGGTGGTGGAAAAAATCGGAAATCCATGTGTAACAAAATGAAATTAAACTTCTATATCTCACCCTGCACAATAATCAACTCAAAGTGGATCAAAGACTTAGGCACTAGAGCAGAGACCTTGTGCCTAACAGAAGAAAAAGTAGGCCCAAATCTTCATTATGTCAGCTTAGGACCTGACTTTCTTAACAAAAGTCCTAAAGCACAAGAAGTAAAATCAAGAATCAATAAATGGGATGAATTTAAATTAAAATCTTCTTAGCAAGGGAAACAATCAATAATGTGAAGGGAGAGCCTACAGAATGGGAGAAAATCTTTACCACACACACCTCAGATAGAGCACTAATCTCCAGAATATATAAGGAACTCAAAACAACTTAACACCAAACCAAAACCAAAGCAAAATAACCCAATCAATAAATGGTCTAAGGAACTGGACAATTCAGCACAGAAGAAGAAATACAACTGATCAACAAATATATAAAAAAGTTCATCATCTCTAGCAATTAGAGAAATGCAAATCAAAACTACTCTAAGATTTCATCTCACTCCATTCAGAATGGCAGCTATTAAGAATACAAACAATGATAAGTGTTGGTGAGGATGTGGGGGAAAAGCACACTCATACATTGCTAGTGGGACTGAAGATTGATGCAGCCAATATGGAAAGCAGTATAGAGATTCCTTAGAAAACTTGGAAAGGAACCACCATTTGATCCAGCTATCCCACTCCTCAGTATAAGCCCAAGAGCTTTGGGGGAATTTCAATAGACTTGACATTTTCTATAATCAATACTAAACAAGAAAAACAAAGCCAAAACACTCAAACATTTGGGAACTAATAATAAAAAAAGACCACTCCTTTCCTAGAGGGATAAAGGGAAAACAACAGTTAAAAAGGAGAGAAAAAAATTCTAGTTAAGTCTGATAAGAAGAATGAAGACAGGATAAAAAAAAGTGAATTCCTAGGTACCATATACATTTTTACCTATTCTGAAATAGGGATTGCTTTGAGTTTAAGATGAGAAAAATTTATGATCCCTTCTGAATGCATGATAAAGTTGGCTGAAGACAAAAGGTCATGTGGGGACCACATCCTGCTGGATGACATTCAAAGAGAGCTTTTCTTGATGCTGTGCTTCTTCATTAGGCTCTGGGGAGGTCATGTCAGAACAATGACAAAGGGAATATCATCTTGAACTACTATTCAGGGAAGGAAGTTTCCCTATTTACAGCTCATTCAATCTGCTTCCAATTGACTAGCCACTAAAAATGCTTGTATCTGGTCTTTAAACAAATTCTTCTCTTTCTTAGCACTTTGAAGAGTAAGATTAGCCCCAGTTTGTCAGAGATGGACTCACTCCCTCATGTTCTCCATCTGCAGAAAATGCCTAAGAACTCAATGAAGCTGGGTTTATCAGCCTTCATCCACCTACCATATCATATTTTTAGGACTCTGATGTGTCTAGGACTTCCAGTTTCTTCTTATTTGGTTTTCATCATTATCAAGTCAATGTGGTTGTTGTTTCTGGCGCACAACCTCAACACAATCTCTGGCGCTTGATTTTTGCCTGTTTGTAATTAAGCGTAAGAGCTGAAAATTATGTTCCTACATTAATGACCTTGACATTCAGCTCTAGGTTTGAAATGTTGATCAGAACTTAGCCATTCCTGAGACAAGGCCTGACAAATCTGCCTTATTTAACTCTTTTTCAACAGTTTTCAATCAAGTCTTCCAAAGGCCTTCATGATCAAGGGTTCAAGAGATAGTGATGAGCTGGGCTGACCCATAGGCATTACAGCCTAGTTATAGTGTTGCCAATTTGGAATTACTTTATTTTCAGAAGATGAAGGCATAAAATAGAAAGATGTTTAGAGGGAACACAAAGTTTTAGAGAATTAATTTCTCCATGTCTAAGGTCATAATATTCTTTCTTAGCTAATTGGCTGAAAAAGTTTGGTAAGTAAATGATAGACAACTCTATTCCACCTTGAGGTTTGGCTTTTAACCTGATGTAAGAACATATTTAGAACTGTAGCCCAGCTGGGGTTAAGATTCACCCAGAAGAGTCCTATAAATTGAGATACAGAATGGTTATACTTGCTGTCCCTCTGTTTGACAGCTTCTGAGATCAATAGGATCCATTTACAAGCTATCTCAGAGATAACCATAACTCCATGACTAGCAATGGTCTACTATGATATATCAGGTATAGAAAACCTGAATTGAAAAATATTGTTTTTTTTTTTGTTAGGCATGTATTCATAGATATAGTCTCTTGCATGAAAACAGAAAATACCTTATCAAACTCATTTACTGTTGTGATAATCTTTAGTTACTTTTCTTAGTAATAAGAATTCAAGATTTCTTACATAGCTAAAAGTCCCCAAAGATAGGACTTTTGAAAGTGTCCAGTGAAACCAACAATGAAGGATAACATTATTATATTATTACTAGGTTATTTAAGTTGGATCTTGTAGATTTATCAAAATGTTCTCTATTGGGGCAATGAAGAGCTTTTTGGCTGAGATAACAAATTATCAACACAGCCTTCAAGTTTCTAAGCCAAAAATATATTTTCTACACTTAATGGTATGAAAATTCTATAAGTGATTGTACAAATTTGAAGCAATTTTCCAAGTTAAAGAGATTTTTGCAAAGCTCCTGGTGGTCTCTGTTCAGGGAAACATAGAAGATCTTCCATATGGGCCAGAAAGAAGCCTCTGAAACTTTCACATTATACCTATTGTCTTGTCCTAGATGTCTGATACCTGAAGCATTGGGAATTTACTTTCATCCACACACAAACTATCAAAAATCTAGGTATTCATTAGGGAATTCAACAATAAAAAATAGGGATTCAGTAATTTTGTCATAAGTTTGCTTGAAAAAAAATCAAATATTTAAGAGTTCCAGAAGCCTGTTAGTCATCTGCTCTAGTTCCAATATGGTTTGTCATCACCACAACTCATGTTGAGAATAAATTCCTCAATGAGGCAGTGTTGGGCAGTGGAGCCTAGAGGAAGGTGTTTGAATCATGAGGGCAGAGCCCTCATGAATAGATTAATGACATCTGGCCTGGCTGAAGTGAATTCTCTCTCTTTCTCTCTGGGACTGGATTAACTACTTGAGAGCAGTTTGTTAAAAAGTGAATCTGGCACCTTCCTTCAGTCTCTGGCACACAAATTCCTCTTGCAGACACCCTTTTCTACTTTTTCACCATATTATGAAGCAGTATGTGGCCCAATCTTGAGTCCTAAACCAAGAACTATGTAAGCCTCTTTCTTTATAAATTGCCTAGTCTCAGCTGCCCTGTTACAGCAATGGAAAATGGAGCTAGATACTATCCCACCTTCAAAAGAATTTTGATTCCAGTCTTTAACTAGGTTATCATCAAAAAGCAACTCACTTGGACTATGGTACCTTAGTCTTCAAAAAATACCTTCCCATTGGACTAAGTGTTAAATGTCCTTGGCTTTTAAACAGGGTCAATATAGGAAGCACCCATTTCAAGAACATTTCTGTAGCCTTGGTTAAACCTTTTTCCATTGGTAGTCAATGTCCTCCTGCATGATAAATTCCCCATAGAATTTCACGTCAGGAAATACTTCTCTTTCTCTAAATTAATATTGGCCTTTCTTTTTACCTAATGTTTAGTAGTCATGATTCAATATTCTTAATTTCATTACCTTTTTAATAGAAACTTGAAGTTTGCTTAAATGTTTATTGGGATATTGACTAATTTCAGGAATCTAGCTATTTATATTCTCTTCTTTTTTCTTCTGATTGATTTCTAATTTGTCTTTTTTCTTAAACTTTGATTTAACATCATAAATTAAATTGATCCTTTTTAAAATAAATGAGATGCAAATATAGTGACCATATATCACAGATTTTCCAGGGACAATTTTTAAGAGGGGTTTTCCTTTAATTAAAGATGATTATTAAAATCTAGCAATATGCTTCCACATACATTTGTAAATATTTCATGAGATAAAAATCATTTCATTGGCGATTTGAATTTTGAATTTAGAGAACGTTGTCACATAGCTGTTATGACATAAATAAGCCCAACCTCATTCCAGTATTTTAAACCCATGTTTCTACTGACCATTAAACATCTTTATTTGAATGTATCCCAAGTACCTCAAATTCAGCATATCTTTCCCACCAAACCTAATATTTTCATACTTTAATGACAAGTTTTCTAAGCAATTTTCTGTACCAACTCCCCTTTCAAATTAATCAACTTAATCTTTGAAATGCCCAAAGTTTCCTTCACTCTCCTAGTTCATTTTTTTTCCTTCGACTTTTTCCGTTGCTTCCCAACTGCCATAATCCATCTTTTCAATCTGAACTATTTCTAAAACTCAAACCTAATTAGGCCACTTTACTTTTTAATAAAATTTCAATAGATTCTCCACTGTCTACAGAATTTAGGTCACTTTGCATAACCACAACGCATAGCTGTTGTCTCTACCCTTATTCTCCCCATCTTCTTCTGTAACAGGAGCGTCTGCAGGATTTTCCTGTCATTCTCAGCTACCCTCTCCAGTCTCCTCAAAGCTCATTTGAAGGCCTGCTTTCCTGTAGTAGGTGTGGGAGGAACTAAAGGTGAGTCAGTGCAGACCAGGGCCTGCTTTTCTGCTGCTGCCAGCTCCAAATTGCTGTTCTCGGGTCTGGTTCACACTGTCATCTGCTTTCTTAAAATCATGGAATTCTGAATCAATGGTCCCCTGGACTGCTAGAGTTTCTACCAAGTTAGCCTCAGCAGAGGAGCATTCCAGTTGGCCTGTCTTTCTTCTCCATATTTCATTCTTATGCGTCCATGGCTTCACTAACACAAGGTTGCTAACATGTATGGAAGATTTGAAGGTACTGAGAGAGAGCATATAGAATAATTGGGACAGGAAACAGCTTCATATTAAGTATATAACATCATTGATCTGCAAAATCCTTTGGCCAAGTGAGAATATCTCAACAAGTAGAATTTCCTCTTAATCCTCTAACCACTTCTTGGGGCTCTTACTCTGTCCTTTTCTGTCTTTTCACCTTAGCTGCCCATGCACAACCGCCAAATTCCTCCTTATTTATTATAGAGAGTGGTTTTATTTTCCACTCACTTCTTCTGACCCTTGACCTGAAAGTAGGCTCTAGGCTTATTTTATTTTTGAAATTTTAACTTAATTTTATTACTAAATAAAAGAATACAGACATTAACATTATAGATTATATTCTTAGCCTGGGCTTCTCTTTCCTATAAGCAAAAAGGGAAGAAATATATGTATATGTGAATTCCAATACCTGTTGGAATAATCATTATCAAAAACCTGAAAGATAACAAGTGTTGTCAAAAATTTGGAGAAAAAAGGAAATCTTACATTTGAACCCTTATTGGTGGGACTGAAAATCAGTGCAGTCATTATAGAAAACAGTATTAAGTTTCCTCAAAAAGTTAAAAATAGAACTGCCATACAATATAGCAGTTCTACTACTGGGTGTATAGCCAAAGAAAATTAAATCAGCATGTTGAAGAGATGCCTGCATTTCCATATTTATTGCAGCATATTCACAGTAGCCAAGATATGAAATCAAACTAAGTGTCCAACAATGGATGAATGGGCAAAGAAAATGTGGTACACATATGTCATAAGATACTACTCCATTATAAAAAGAAGAAAATCTTGTCATTTATGACAACATGAATAAATCTAGAGAACACTATGTTAGATGAAAGAAGTGAGGCACAGAGAGACAAGTGCTGCAATGATCTCACCTGTAGAAGCTAAAAGAAGTTCAACTTAAAAAAAGAGTACAATGTTGATTACTAAGGAATGGGTGGGGTGGGGTGGAGTTGGGGAGATGTTAGGCAAAGGATACAGAATTTTCATTAGGAATAAATTCAAGAGATAAATTGTACAACATGTTGACTATAGCTAATAACAATATATTGTACTCTTGAAAAGGCTAAGATAGATTTTAAGTGTTTTTACCATAAAAACTATAACTATGTGAGGTAACACACATTAATCACTTTGATTTAGTCACTCCACAATATATGTATATTTTAAAATATGTTGTGACATTTACAATTTTTTATCAACTTAAAAATTGTGTGAATTTCATTCTAAGTTTCAAGAGTATTTATTGCTTATCTACATTATTTCTGGGGTTAATTTCCAATTTTCTTTTTGGCATCTTTTCTTAGCTTGGTATAACTGTGCCCTAGAAATATCTTTTATGGAGATTTATCACATAATATCATGCTGGAAAGTTTTGTTTTCAAGGTAAAATTCTTCATGATGTACTCAGTTTTTTTCTTTATTAGACTTTACCTGTAGACAGATCTTGTCAGAAATGTTTCTACCAACGAAATGGCCCATAGACAAGATTCTCTGCAATTGCTGGAATACAGGAAAGATGTAATTGTCTGATCTGTGAGTAAAAAGCTTCAGAGTGGGGCCACTATTAAAAATGAAAAGAACAACAGCTTTTAAACTAGAATGGCTTAGCGCAGTGAGAAAAAGGTAGTAATTATTCGACTAGCCTGCTTCCTACTATAACTGGATAGAGGCCAACAATAAAACCAACTTCTCTGAGTAACTGTAGATCTCTGGGCAAATTGGAACAATTTTTGATTGTTAAACAGACACTTTGTTTTCCTATGACACATATTATGACACAAAATCTAAACTCGTAAAAAGCCCCAAAAGAAGAGGAAGGAAAACTGATGAAGTACAGTTCAGCACAAACAATGCCATCTCACTTCCAACTAAATTATTCATGGCAGCTATTTATATGGTGCAATTCCTATACTTACCTGACAATATGCTGACAAGTTCCTCCTACTATATTTTACTTGGTAGGCTTATTCAAGTCTCAGAAAAAGGCAAGAGGACAGGGGATGCTTTCTTCTTAGAAAGTATTTAGATTATGTTTGGTATTTTAAGTTGAGGACAAAAAATAATTCCAGGAAGCAGTCTCCTCTGTTTGGATCCTTTAGAGGATGAGCTTATAAATGTAATTAGGGAACAAACTGGGTCATCCAACCCTGTTTTATGACTTCATCCATCACTGACTCCTAGGCCTAGCAGGGACCTTGAGAGCCACCTTCTTTCCCAGCATGAAGACATGGCTGAGACAGGAGAGAGCCATTGCCATTTTTATGGCTTCACTGAGAAGTACCCATATCCTCCCTTGTAACTCATTACACAGTAACAATCCTGCAAGTCAGAATAGCTTTCTTAATGGATAAATGACTTCTTCATGTTGCATTTTTTAAAATCATTTTCTATTTCCTTAGTGAGGACAAAATAATTAATTTATGATTTTTATTAAAACTACTTTGTTTCCCAATTTAAAGATCTTTTTTTTACAATCACAGGATACTTAAATGCAGGGTTCCAATCTTGTTTTCAACACTCTCTATATGACCTCGGAGAAATTTTTTAAGCTTTAGCAACTACCTCACAGAGTTCTTATGATGATTATATTAAACATGAGTTAGTATTTATAAATCCCTTGAATTACTGCTGACATATCTGAAGAATTTTATAAATGCTTATTAAGGAATTTAAAACACATTTAGAAAATAAAAAGGAAAGACATTTAAAAATACAAAAGAAAAAATTAACAAAAATCTCAGAGATAATACTTTATATTTTAATGTTTCTGTCTAATCTTATGCATGTATAAATCACATATGTAGCTTGTAATTGGAAGGATACTATATTTGAAGAAAAGCTCTGCATCATTGATTTCTTCACTTACTGCTAGTTTATGAGGATTTTTCCATATCCTTAAAAACCTTTGAAAACTATGTTTAGTGATTTTTATAGCAATCCATTTTATGGATCTATTGTTGAGCTATGAAGTTATTTTCAGTCTTTTATCTGATGTAGTAATAAATGTCTTCATAAATAATCTATTCATCTGTTTGAATATTTCTATTCCATATTTTCTTGAAGTAGAACACTTGGGAGAAAGGGTATTCTGGATTCTAGATGCATATTATTGAATTATATTCCAGAAAGAAATGCTCTTATGAGGTAATATATGAGATAGCACCTTTTATAGCAACATTAAATATTGCTTTAAGCAGGAAAAATGTTATAAAATGTTTGTGCTTTTACTAGTGCATTATAGTTACATATAATAGTTAATTTTGACACAATCATAAATACGTGCAATTTAATTGAATCTATTTCAGTCCTAGGGGACTCCTCTTCCTCCTCCTTCTTCCTCTACTCTACTGGTTTTCCTTTTATTTATTTTAAATTGGTTCTCTATAGATATACATAAAATTCCCTGTGGTGTATTTATATAAACACACAGTGTGATTTTTTAATTCATTCTGCATTTCCTCCCCTTTTCTGTTCCATCTCCCTCCCCCTTAATCTCTTTTTACTCCACTGATCTTCCCTCTATCTTTATGATGTCTGATCCCTACCCCTTTCCCTCCTCACTTTGCTCTAGCCTCTGTATATGAGAGAAAATTATTCCATTAATCCTTGATTTTCTAAGTCTGTTTCACTTAGATTGGCATCCTCTGGTTCCATCCATCCACTGGCAAATGCCATAATTTCATTCTTCTTTATGGCTGAGTAAAACTCCGTGTGTGTGTGTGTGTGTGTGTGTGTGTGTGTGTGTGTGTGTGTGTTTATATATATATACTTTCTTAATCCATTCATTTACTAATGGGTACTTTGGTTCCATAACTTGGCTATTGTGAGATATTGTGGCTATCTTCATTGTGAACATTGATGTGGCTGTATCACTATAATTTTAGTCCTTTTGGATAAATACCAAAGAATGTGATAGCTGGATCATATGATTCTATTTTTTAGTTTTTTTAAACTCTATACTGTTTTCCAGAGTGGTTGTACAAATTTGCAGTCTGACCAACAAAGTAGGAATATATCATTTTCCGGTCATCCTTGCCAATATTTACTGTTATTGGTATTCTTCATATTTGCCATTCTGACTGGAGTGAGATGAAATCTCAGCATAGTTTTGATTTACATTTCCCTGATTGCTAAGAATGTTGAACAAAATGTTCTGAATTTGATGGTTACAAAGTCCATAAGTTGAGTTGGGCGCAGTGTTGTTCTCCTATAATACCAGCAGTTCGGGAGGCTGAGACAGGAGGATCATGAGTTCAAAACCAGGCTCAGCAATGGTGAGGTGCTAAACAACTCAGTGAAACCCTGTCTGTAAATAAAAAATACAAAAAATGGGGATGTGGCTCAGGGGTTGAGTGCCCCTGAATTCAATCCCTAATACAAAAAAAAAAAAAATCAGTTGAATATTTTAATTTTTTTATTCCTTATTAGAATGAATTTTTCTATATATTGAATATTAGAAACTAATGTTTTTATCAGGTCATGAATTAGTTCTTGGCTCTATGAGTAGAATTCATAGTTCTTTCGTGTTTTTTTCTTTTGGATCATGTTATCTAATTTTGCCCATGTTTTTGCTTTCTTGGATTATTTTCTTATACTGAAAACCAGGGTAAGAGGTTGCATTAGCATTAAGACCAGATGCTTGTAGGTTTGATATAGTGGGAGAATTTTATATTTCTATGCCAGTCACAAGCAATCATCATGAGGCTCTTATGAGTTAGTACTGATCTAGGTAATGTGAAGCTAAGGAGATTGGGGGGGGGGGGTGTTCTTGCCCTCCCAGAGTTTAAAATCTAGTTAAGAAAAAAAAGAAAGACTATTGCAAAAAACAATTAATGATCAATAAAAGGCAGCCTGCAGTAAGTGGATTGTGGATTCAGGTACTAAGTGCTATGGTCATTTAAAGAAGGAGATCAATGATGATGTAAGTAATCATCATGAGGGGGACCTTGGCAGAAGGAAGGGCAGACAGTTAAGGTGAAAGGAGTTAGAGAAGTAAATTACAGCCTACTATAGATGGTAAGAGCATGGGTTTTTGTGGTAGACCTGAATAGGAAGCCTCAGCTCCGCTACTTACCCGCTTACCTGAATAAGCACATTAATTAGTCAGGCTTTTGGGGTTGGAATCCCACACTCTGTTGCTTATAAGCTGTGTGACCTTGAGCAAGTTAATCATTCCTCTAGTAACTTTGATTTTGTTCATTTCATTAGGATCACAAATGTACCTACTTACCTCACAGGATTGTCTTGGGAACTGTAGATGTGATAACTGGGGCCTGGCAAATTATAATTGCTCATGAGTGTTATATTTTATTATTAATCTATTTAAGCACCAATTTAATAAATTTAGTAAGTTAGCTGTTAATATTACATACCAATGATTCTCTACCTTAATCTAAAACTACGGGTGTTTGAGACAGGGCAGATTTGGCAAGGAAAAGGAGAGAAAGAGACAGGAACTGCAAGTTTCCCCCTAAATCATGATACATAACTTTTATTTTGAAGGAGAGTGCTCAGCTTTTCCTTTGGGTCAGTTAATCAATCATTACAGCCCACACTCACAGACCTTTGTCTCCCTCAGTTTGAAGGTGAGAGCCTGGTTTTTCTCTGCAAGGTCCAGGGTCAGCTCTAATTTTTTTAAGGACCAAATTCAATACTATCATTAATATATCCTAAATAAAAGATTCAATTAACTTTCCTAGAAATTGGAATTTAAAAAGAAATGTTAAAATATCATTAAATTAAAAAGCACCATATTAATAGCACTAAAGAGAATAAAATAATTTAGAAAAATCAGAATACTAACAGGAAGATTTATATACAGATTCTTTTTTTGATATTCCTCTCTTCAAAAGGTGGGGAGTTGGTGAGCCCCACACTCCTGAACTGTGAAGTAGATTTAGCAACTATTTTAATGATTAGAATGTGGTAGATCTGACAGTGCATGACTTCAAAAACCTGGTCATAAAACACAGTGAAGTTTCCTCCTTTCCCTCTTGGATTCCTTTTTTGAGGAGAACTCAGCAGCCATATTGTGAAGAAACTCAGTAGGTCCTATGGAAAAATCCATGTAGTGAAGAATCAAACAAGGCCTCTGCCATCAGCCAGCATGGACATGTCAGCCATGTGAGAGTGAGCCACTTTGGAATAGAATCCATCAGTCCCAGTAAAAGGACTGAAACTCTAGCTAATATCTTGACTGAAACCTCACGAGTAAACACTGAGCTAAAACCACACAGCTAAGCTGATCTCAAATATCTGACCAACAGAATTGTGTGGGATGATTAAAGTTATTTTTAAGACACTAAATTCTGGGATGTTGATAGAAATTGAGATTCTTACCATGAGATACTTAATCCAGTTCTTCTGATAAAAAACTAGAGATTTTGATAAGCAGAAATGAATCAAATAATTAGAAAAAGCAAACATTAAACAGGTAATTAGCGATAAGCAATTCATACCTTGCAGCAGAGAATGGCTAGCTATTCACTAAACCCATTTCTTCTGTTTCCTGGTTATAATATTATAATGCTGTTTCCAAGACTCCTTTGTAGTTCAATGTGACAATAATATTGAGTGGTAACCAACTGGATGTGAAAATTTCCTACGAAATATTCCATGCTCTTTATCTGTCTGCTAGATAGATATTGACAACCAGAGTGACCCTGAAAGCCACATGTTGATGAAATCAACCCAAATTTCTGAATAATTGTGGGACAGACAGCTCGCTAACCAGTGATTGAGGATTTATCATCATTAACGTGGCTTCTAAGTTCTCATATAGCTTCAGGATTTGGTGGCCACAAGAAACCTGGTGCCAGTAATTACTGGTCTATAAAAATGCTAAGACTTTGCCAGGCAGGCATTATTAGTCCTTCTACCTAGGAGTGAGGTAAATTCCTCAATTAGGCCCTATTCTGCATTTAGGAAGGCACTCTTTTGTCCATGTTCTCTGAACCTTGCCTCCCCACAGGACCATTTAAGCCTCTAGAATAATCATCCTTGTCTTTTATTCCCTATGGACACATCTAAAATGGATATTCAGGAGCATGACTTCTTTGGGGGCTGTACAAATTTTTCAGACTGCTTTCTACTAGTATAAATTTTGAAGTTTGTGGTGGGTTTTGTTTTGTTTTGTTTTGAAGGGCTCAAATAGTCAAAGGCTCACAACTTCTTTGGCAATGAACTTCCCTAAGAAACTGGCCTTTGCACCCTTGTTTTCCATTAGTTCCATGTGTCAATAACCAGGCTTAAATTTTCCCACTTCTATCCTGAATTCCTTTGCTTCCTGACCCCTGTGTGGCACCTCTTAGATTAGTGCTCTTTTGAGTTATCCAAAACAGCTATCTTTAGGATGATTTTTGATATCTGGCTTCAAGTTTTTCTCAGCCTCATCTCTCAACTGTTTAGGGTCCAGCACCTGTCTTTTCCCAGCCGTATTTCATCTATTAGCAACCAGGACATTCTTTCCTGAGCTCATCATTTGTGTAAGGTATAGCTCAAGGTAGATCCTGGCTCCACCCTTTTCTTGATCTGGTACTCTGGTTTCTCTGCTATGTATCCACTTGGCAGCAGAGAGCATTGCTGAATATGCCATTTAATTATAAAATGAGTTCGATTTTTAGCAATTGTTCTTGATATCATTTTGGATTCCAGAGCAGTTTTTGCTAATTTGGCAGAATATGGGCAAGGTTAAACAAAATTCAAAGATAAACTCAATTTAAGGATGTGAACTCTACAGTCTGCATAAATGGAAGATGAATCATCTTTTGCCAGAGTGATCACTAAATAAAATCTGTGCTGTAACACTATAAGTGTAAAAGGGGAGGAAAAGGAGAAGAACTATTATTTTAACCAAACAAAAGGACTTTGTTGGAATTTTCTATGTTAAAAGCTCTTCCCATCCAAAATATAACTGAGCATGTTAATGACTAGAACTATGAAAAATCAAGGTCTGGAGGATTATGGTACAAATTATATGTACACTGTATTCCACAATTAAGCAAAAGACAGTTTTCCACATTGTTTTCTGTCCTATAAAGGCAAATGTAAATTTCTTTCTTGGAGGGATTTGTCCATGATGGTGGAATTACAGGATATGCAACATGATGATGAGGATAAAGAAGATGATTATAATAATGGCAGGGCTGGAGATGTGGCTCAGCGGTAGCGCACTCGCCTGGCATGCGTGCGGCCCGGGTTCAATCCTCAGCACCACATACAAACAAAGATGCTGTATCCGCCGATAACTAAAAAATAAAAATAAAAAAAAAATTATTAAAATTCTCTCTCCTCCCTCTCTCTCTCTCTCTCTCTCTCTCTCTCTCTCTCTCTCTCTCTCTCTCTCCTCTCCCTCTCCCTCTCCCTCTCCCTCTCCCTCTCTCTTTAAAAAAATAATAATAATGGCAAAGAAGGAAAGGGAGAGAGGAAGGCACAGAAAAGGAGAGGGAGGAAAGGAAAAAGGAGGAGGACAGAAGGAAAGGAAGAATAAGTAAGATGGGAAAGCAGAATGGGAGGAGGATGGTGATGAATAACTACTTATAATGTCCCAAATCTGATTTTGGTCAAGCAGTAATCAACATGGACTGACGATCCCAAGTACATTCCAAACCCCCAATTCTGCTATTACAAAGCATCCCACAGAGATAATGGTAGCTCTACTGATGGAACATTAGATGGGATTCTGTCTCAGGCTTCCTGTCATTTTTATTTCTTAAGTTTCTTCAGCATTCTGCAATACAGACGGTATTATCCTTGTGTTATGGATGAAGACACTGTGGCTCAGATTGAGCATTCAAACTTGGGAGTCATTGGTTTTCCTGGTTCTGAAGTCTTTATGGTGCCTTGTACTATAAAGATTCCGGAAGACACCATGCATGAAAGCAGAATGTCTGGCAGATAGTATAGCTTTCTCTCCCCTCCTGGACTCTTGATGGAGACTCCCTAAGTTTCCCATATACCACATACACTGTGCACATAAGAAGAAAAACTATACTTTCTTTCAAGATCCCAGATGAATCCAAGATCTATCAGTATAGGCTTACCTCAGTAGTGGCAGAAAATGAGATGGCTGGAAGGTTTTATAGTTTGAAGTTGGTTTCATATTTTGAGAAAACACCATACTATCTAAAATTTAAATTCAGTATGATTATAGAAAGGTTTTCTTATTTCTCAAATCACATGACTATTATCTAATTTTGTAAAACATAAATACAAAATAAAATAGCCAATATAAATTAATTTTCATAAAAAGATAATAATCCCTCTAATTTTGAATAAATGTGGGTTTTCAATAAGAGAGTCCTAGGCTTTCTTTATCCACTGCTTTAGTTATATACCTTTGGGCAGTCATGTAATATTTGTCAGCTTCAAACTTTTACTGTTAGCATGCAGATTATACACTTGCTTTTCATGAATGTGTTGAGAATTAAATGAGGCAAGGTATAAATGGAAAAATACATATTAAGGACTAAAAAAAATAAGTACTTCCTCTTGTCCCTGAGCTAAAAGCATAGGTGTTAGCTCAATCTCCTATTTTTTTGTGATTAAAACTATATAATAAAATCATATAGGTAATCTTAAGGTGAGTTGTGATAATTTCTCTATTTTAAATGAAGAACAAGGAAATTATGCCTTTCTTGTAAAAATGGTTAGAATTGTTTTGCCCCCAGTATAAAATTATTACATTGATCAAGTACTCATTATAGAACATAAGGATAAGATGCTTGAATAAAACAAAGACCTTAGAAATTATGATAGTCATTAAGTGTCATCTGGCAAACAGTTCCAACTTTCCATTTCACGACACATGTCTTGCATAGGGCTATCTAATTTGTCTTGGCTACTTAATTTTGAGTCAGTGCAGTGCCTGTTTGAGATCTTTCAGATTCTCTTCTCCCTGTAGCTTAGCAACCAGCAACAATTTTAAAAGTTACTTGGTCCTGAAAGCATTCTTGTTGACCTATAGTCATATAGGGACAGCATGGAATTATTATTTCACTTGAATTATCAGAGATAGTTTTTTTTTAAAAAAAAAAACAAAGGACTTCAAGCCAAAACTATATAAAGACATAACTAGGTTTTCTTCCCTTGTAATATATAAGAATCTTGATTCAATTTTTGTTTTATAAGGTGGAACAATATATGAAGTCTCTCACTTCCAATTGTCTTTTTACAGAATTCTTGACTGTGACAGCACTTACACATAAGGATAAAATTTCCACATAATAACATAAATTGTGTGCATTCCTCCAATAAAAATGGAGATCAAAATTGGATTAAGAGAAGAATAAGAGCATGGGCATACACTCATTCAATATTTGTTTCTTACCTAAAGGCATTCTAGATTTTTAGACAAGTGATTTCTTTAAAAGTACCTATTCACATATTTTTATCCATATCTTAGAATTCACACTCCATGTTCAGTACTGAATAATTTAGAGAAATCCAAACAGCTTTGACTGTATCATACATAAAAGCAATAAATACATAAATAAGGCACAGTTTATACTGTTTCATAATATGGTAGCATAATAGGGTAGAATTGAGGGTGTTAGTTTTAATGCTTTTCACACAGATAATTTCATACCTAATTTTAAAAAGACCAAATTAGCATCAGATTCAGATTTTAATAAAGGATAACAAACACAATAAAAACATCTTAATAAATAGTTTTATTTTAAAATGACATGATGCACTTGCTATTAATATATAAAGCATCAGATGCCATAAGAAAAAGCTTAAAACCTTGATAATCGCTGCTTATAATATCAAAAAGCAAACAAGCAACACCAAATTATTTTTGTTTGGCAAGAAAAGGAGAATTAAAAACACAACAAGAACCACAGAGTAAAAACTCTAAATACAACCTAAAGGAATTACCCATCTTTGCTTTCTTACATGACATTTGTTTGAAGCCTGGGTAGAAACCATAAAGGTGGCAGTGGGGAAACAAGGCTGGCTGTTCCCGAAACAGGATAGTTAGTAAAACTTGGAGCAAGGGAATATGCTGCCCATATTTCCCTGTAATAAAATCATAATTCATGTTAAAATAATTTTGAATATGCCACAGTTACATGACTTTGAAATGAAAAAAAAAAACCCAAAACCTCAGTAAACATTTCTGAGATGCTGTACAACCAAAATAGATTTATATAATTATGACATCTCATTCTGGGGTTGATTCCAAATTCTTCATTCATGACCTGTGAAAGGACTCTTGTTCTTACAGTCAACATTAAGGCATACCCAATTCCTATAAGAAAATTATTCTAACAATTGCTTTGGGATATTAAAGTTCCATGACTATAAAATATATCCTACATACACAGACATGTGCACACAAACTTGCACACTAGCAAACATAAACCACAAGTATACTCTTACGTGTAAGCCACAGGTTTTTTTGAAATCAGTTTTACATGTTTCAAATAACAGCTTTTTACGGTGTCGATGCCATAGTCAGACAAATGACTTCCCAAGATATATGTTCATTTTCATGCGTTAGAAGAGAACATTATAGAATACTATGTGGACCATAAAATGATACAGGTAAAAATCAGTTGAATGACGATGTGTTAATTCTCTGTCTTATGAAACTTTATACACTGGGAAAAGCCAGTGAGATTTCATTTAATTCTTCTCATCATAGTCATTCTTTATGTCCAATTCCAGGAAAGGTTAAAGCTATTACAGAGAACTGTAAGAATCTGTCTTATCCCTTTGCTGCTGTGGAATCAAGTTAATGTATTAAATCTTGCTGTAGCAGGTGAACCATTGCCTAAGATTGTTAATCTCTTGTCAGACCATATTTTCTGGTGGCAGCATTAATTACTACAATGGAATCTGACCTTCAGGCTGAGAAATCTTCTCCTAACAGATAAATAGAATGCTTTTTTAAAAAAATGTTAGATGATGAATCCAGGTTTTTGTATTACTTACCATTGATCATGTGAAAGATGAAGCCCAAAATGTTCAAATGTAACTGCTTAGAATTTCTGCCTGTAACAAAGCAAAACAAAACAAACAAACAAAAAATAGAGCCACTTGGGCTTTTCTTCTATAGACCTTGATTCTTTTTATTTTTTGTACCAGAGGAACCCAGGAATGCTTAACCACTAAACCACATCCGCAGCCTTATTTTTTTTAATGTTTTAAATTTTGAGAAAGGGTTTCACTAAATTGCTTAGGGCCTTGCCAAGTTGCTCAGACTGGCTTCAAATTTGTGATCCTCCTTCCTCAGCCTTCCACATCATTGGGATTACAGGCATGCACCACCAAGCCTAGCTAGACTCTTACTTTTCAATTTTCAATAGGTATGGGGCTCACTCATTTGATATCACCCGATGGTGCAAAGAGAAGGCTCAAATAATCTGGGTGGGAGAGTCTCTCTGTCTATAGTTGTGCCTTGAAAGATATGAGTTCCTAAAACAGATAAGTATTAGGAGGGTGGGCTCATATTTTAATCTGACAGAAAAGACCAAGTATTTTAATCTGACAGAAAAGACCAAGTATACCTAAGTAGCATAGAATTAGGGGACACAGCAGACATGTGAGTAAAAGTACCTTTGGCCACCAAAAACTTTATGGTTCACAGCCGTTCTGCAAACCTCTAAACCACAAATCAACTATGCAGCAAGGAACCTGGAAAGATGACACTCTTTTTTAAAATATTTTTTTTAGTTGTTAATGGACCTTTATTTTATTTATTTGTATGTGGTGCTGAGAATTGAACCCAGTGCCTCACACATGCTAGGCAAGCCCTTTACCACTGAGCCACAACCCCAGTCCCATGGAAAGAAGACATTCTTCATACAGAAGACCAGTATACAGTTTGCTTTAGGAGCTCCCAATGGCTGACTCCCAATTGCAAAGAAAACTCTTTGTAAACTCTACCACAAACAGCTTAAGGTGTCCTATTTTAATGGTTTATTAAAAATATTATGAAGCTTAAACTGTCCATAAGCAGCATACAGATTCCAATAGTAAAGAGAAAGGCAGCTTTCTTTCTGGTCCTCACACTGTTGAACATACTGCTAAAGGAGAAACTGTCTTATTAAGATAAAGACGATGACTGAGTTAAGACTTCTAAGCCCAGGTAAATAAATTCAAGGCCTAGGACCTATGAAAGTTTTGTTTATTCAGGTCTAGCAATAAAAACTTTCATCGATAACAACCAGCACCATGTTGAAGAGATAGATATAAGGTCATAAATCTTCATGAAGAATCTGAGACTAATACTATAACTCTTATCAGTTCAATGTCTGCAACATTTCTCACCTAGTCTAGCTTAAGTACTTCTAGCACCAAAAACACTGTGTCAGGTTGGAACCAACTGTCTATTTAGTTACGGGCTTTTCTTTGCTTGTGTGACCTTCATTTTAAATTCAAGTAATTTTCTTCTGGAATGTAGGCACTGACAAGATGGAAGAGGGCAACACAAAGAGAATATCTGGGGAAAGCAAAGGAGGCAATTACCTGAATTATGTCCACACAGTCTAAAGGAGTCATCCAGATGATTTTCTGTATTGATTCATTTTGATGAAAAAGTCTGCCTTCATAAAAGTGTGTTCTCAATACACGAGCAGATATAAATAATGTTGAAATAAGCATTTACTTACTAATTTCCAATTTTAAGTTTGAAGGAAAATTAAACTTCTCAGAAACAAAGAAATATAACTGGTTAGTCTTTTTACCTCTTCCGCTTGAGTATATTCTTTTCCCAAATAGCCTTTTTTTTTTAATTGCCTTTAGACCACATTTATTTAATTTAGTAGTATGGCAAGATTCATTAAATAGTTCCAAGTCAGCTTTCACTTTTTTTTCCTTTATCATCGATTTTATAGAATTGAAAAGACTTCTTCACAATTGATTCTCAAACTCATATTCCATCAAAAACTGAAAACTGGGCCACAAATTAATTCAGTTTAATTTACCATTTGTCAAATTAATCCTCTCACCAACAAATAAAAACAAAACTCAGTTGATCTCACTTAGCTTCTATGAATAAACATGGAGATTTTAAAAGGTATTTTAAGTGCTTTCTTAAACACAGCTCAGACCAACTCAGGCATCCAAGCAGATTATTCCCGTCTTGCCTAAACATCATTTAAAATGGCTCAAGTAGGCTAGAACAGGACAATTATAAAACTCAGAATGTAAAATTGATACAGCTGGTAAGGTGACCTCAACACAAACCATGACAGGAAAGCCACAGGAAAACAAAAAATTTTCTCAAAGAGCACAAAGAACCAATCATTTTCACTCAATTCTTTTACCTACCTGTTTTCTCTCATCCTCTTTTCCCACCTTAACCCTTTATAACACAATGCACTTCACTCATCAATCTGACATCAACAAGAGCTCATCCACATAAACATCCTGACTCTCACACTTTGCCCCTGAAGTCATCCGTGTCTTACAGTCTTCAAAACATAAATTTCAGGTGTTAAAATTAGCTGGACTTCAGAAGCTAACAAGAAATCACTTCCTCACCCCCTCAGTCCTGTATTCTCACAGGCATTCCCAGCTCCAGTCCTCTTGAAGATGACTCCAATGATCCTCCTAACACTCAAATAAAAGTTACAACTTCTACAGCGAGAAGTGGGGAACACTCAAGGAACAGTCATGCAATGCAAGATATACCTGAGGCTGCACACTCCATTACCTTCCTGAACAACTGCCATACAGAGGCAGAGTGTCAATGTGGAGACTGAGTGTGTGTTTTGCAAAGTTGTGGCCACACTGCCCATCATGCCTCTCACAGACCAGGTACCTTGCATTTTGAGACCCCCAGCACAATTACTGGGGGCCTCAAATATAAGGTGCTCAGAATGATGGCTAGACCTTTGCTAGGAGACAAATTCTGGCGATGAGAACAGTTTCCATTGAATGGGTGTTTTGTTCTTTCTCTTTCCATTGTGATTTTTTTGGCTGTGGGTTTAATGACTCCTGAGTCGATGATGACTTGTTTTAAGCAATACAGCCTGCGAGGCACAGTACCCAAGGATCCAGCTGGAATCATACTGGAAGTTTGCTCCAGATAACAATAGTATATCACCTGGGAGCATGTCAGAGCCAATGGTGACCCAGACCTGTCTAGAAGTTAGGTGTCTGGAGATACATTTAAAAAATTTTATGTTCTGCCTCTCTAGTGTGAGAGCAAGCAAAGACTTCAAAAGCACAGGTATTAGGATGATGGCAACACTAGAAACAGAAAATAAAATTTATAATAACTAATTTTATTTCAAGGAAAATGGCATGTGACACTGGTGAATATCTGGCATTAACACTGTGGCTTATCTTCCCCTTAGTCTTATGATGATTTATATAGTTTTTATTAGAAAGTTCATCCCAATGATGTATGTAGTTGCCATTTCTGAATACAGGAATAATTTTAAATTTGACATTTTTATATTTTTTAAAATAACCAACATCCTCAAGCTTAATAATATTCACATCCCCAAATCTGTATTTTTACTGTCTAGACAAATTACAGTAAGAAAACTTCAGCAAGAAAATGAATAAGCACCTTTGAGAATTAAATGTTAGCCTTATTATGTGATTAGTGCTTATTTTTCATAAAATCGGTTGCCAACTGATCCCATGATATGAGGGACCTCCTAGTACCCAAAGAATAATATCCCATATTTGTGTAAAAGAAATCATTTGTATATTGGGTCATTAGAAGCATTTTGCTATAGAAGTAGAAGTTCATAGCCATTAAAGATTAGTTTACAGCTCTCAGAAAGATAGGTGTAGCTGGTTGTGGTTTCTTAAGCAATTTACATGGTTTTTCTTCTAAATAGAAGCAATGCAAAACACTCACTGACTATTGGTTTGAGAAATAAACTTTTCTGGCTGGCAAATAAATTGCACTGTTAATTTTGAGGAGGAAAAAAACACATTTTTTTTTCTTATAAAATGTCAAGGCAATCTCAAGAAATCCATAATCACAATTAACTCTACACAGTGAGAGCATCTTCTTCTACCAAGGACAGCTCCAGGGTGTTTTCATTAGTGCTGGTTTTCATCCTGAAGTTGAAAGAACCATAGAGTTTTGCAGATTCTTTGGAAGATGCAAATCTGTTTTGACGATAGAGCTCCCCCTTCCACATAGACATCATTAACAAACAAGACAGAACAACCCCCCCAAGCGTGAGGAGGCAGAGCCCAGCAATCACACAGCGGTCCAGATGAGCCCCCAGCCTTGCACTCTCCTTCTCTAGACGTTCCATCTCCCTGGCTGCCACGCTGTTGGGATCCACTGTCACCTCTCGTGGGACAATGTAAGAAATGATCACCAGCAAAATGCTGGTAACCAAGAACAAGATGGCACTGATGAAACCATAGTCAATTGACTTCCCTGAAGATGTGACTTCTGAACTGGTGTCATCTTCATCTTCGGAGATCAAGGATATGGCAGCCTCATGAGACCATTCACTTGGATTTCCCCAGCCAACGTCTTCAGGATGATTACTGCCTTTTGCTGAAGGGGACCTCCGGTTCCGCTGCTCCAAGTTGACATTCTCATCCACATAAGTAAAAGATGTTTCTAATTCTTGGCTGCAGCAGTTGCAGACTTTCCGTTCTGCTGTTATTTGGGTGTTCCCTGAGTCAAGGGGTCCTGGTGGGAAGAAGTTTGGCTGAATAACACTGTCTTGCAGACAGGAGGAAGGGGATGCTGGAGAAGGGCTAAGTCTAGACCCTTCCATCCCAGATAATCTTGGTGTAGATGTACAGTGTTTTTGACAGCAAAGAGCAGCCCTGATGGCTGCTACATCTACAGGGTCACCAGGAAGCCCTCCTGAATTATGGTCCATGGCATCGCACAGGTCTGCCTGGCTGCTCTTCTTAGAAAGGTAATGGAGCTCCATGGAGCTAGTTAAATCCCCCACAAGCTTCTAGAAATTCTGCCAACAGCAACAAATTTAGGTAAGAACCCAACAGGAATTAAGATCGTACTGCCAGGAGTGCTGCTTCTAAAGTCCCCATTTTCTTTGCAGCCCTGGCTGTCAGCACCTCAGCCCCAGTTCCTCCTAAAAGGGGCAAAAGAAGGGAAAGAGAGTCCCAAGTAGCAGAGAAGTATGAAAAGGGCAAATCTTCTCACTTGCTACAGGGGTTAACACTGAGAAACTTAGGTCAGGGTAGAAAAGGAGCACTGAGGAAGTGGCAGTGTCTCTGGTAAAAGCATACTGCTGTCACCAAGCCAAATTTATCCAAGGACTCACACATTCCTGTGACAGGATCCCTCAAATGAGGAGTCAGGTTTCCTGCAGAAAGACACAAATGAGAAAGACAGGGGCCCTTTTTAAGAGCTGCTGAATTTCTGGAGGACTTGGGGAAGCACAGATTTATTAACAATTCAATTAGATTGCATGTTTACACTCTAGTTCAGAAAACATTCTGGTATCTGGTACAGATTAGCTTTAAGAATATATATTCCTATCTGTTGGGTTCCATTGTAGAAGGGGCTCAGCATGTTTGACTCAGTTAACTCTGAAGTGGGTGAAAAGACTGGCTTACTTTGCCACCTCTTCCAACCTTACACTTCATATATCCAATAAGCAAGTCACACAGCCCCAGGCCCTATATTTATAAGATCATGTACTTCCACTTATTCATGTACTTCCACTCTGCCCCATCCCCTTTCGGGTAATATGTGCTGGTCCCCAAAGTGTGTAGATCACACACTGCACTGTGATCCTTGCAAAAAATGCCATGAGCTAGCCCACTCCTACACACACACACACACACACACACACACACACACAGCCTGCATGTCTGCTCTTCCTGTATACTGCACCTCAGTGGGAGAGTTTCTTCTCCCTCCCCTACAATTTGCTAACAGACAAGCACAAGAAACTGATCATCCAGAAATTTTTATAAACCCAATCTAGAAGTAAAATAAATGACAAATGGTAAGCCCACAGAGTTCTGTCCGGCAAATAGGTGAGAAGCTATTTCCAAGAGTATCTGGAAGTTTACATCCATGACATTCCCTCACCTCTGCTGCAGCATAGAACCTTTGAGGGACAGAACTTTGGGCAGAAAGCCACCTGTCCATCTTTCTCTTGTCTCTATCACCTTTCTGACACATAATAATTCACTTTTCACAATCACTAAATAAATATAGGAGTTTTAACCAAGGGCTCCTTTTATTTTGATTCCAAACCCTGGGTGCTAACTGATTTTAACTAGAAGGCTAAGACTTACTATTCTTCAAAATCCACAGCCCCAACAGCTCTTAAGAGGCTCAGACACTGGGCACCTAAGGTCAACCTGGCAACTTAAGGCATAAGCACACAGTTCCTAATATCCATTAGAGATTTGTTTTTGTTTTCAAACAAAAACTTGTCTCCTATTAGAGTTTCTCTGCACCTAAAACAAAAACAAAAAAACCACTAAGTGCAAGGAAACCACAAGTGGACCAAAGCTTTCCTTTAGCAAGTGGACAAACCTCTACTGTAAGATCCCTCAATGAGGAAAGTGCTGGTAAAAGCTTTCATCAATTACTGAAAATGAGGACTCATCTTGCAGATCCCTCAGGCATTAGGCACTCTGATTAACCTTTGGCACAATTAACTAATCACATTAATACTACTTTGGATAAAATCGCCAGGGTTCCTTATAGGACTTCCAATATGTAACAAAGAGGGAGAGGAATATCCACTCTTGCCTCTATGCCTCTTAGAAGGAAGACTCTGTTGGTTCCATGAGAGATACACTAGCTGTACAGTCGACTTCCTTGAAACCCGGAATCCGGGGCTTCCATTCTCTGGGGAGAATGGATAATCCCAGGGGGCCAGCAAAAGGTCTTTTCTTCTGTCCTCTCCTTTTTTCTCTGGTATCTTTTAAAACACAGATAAGAAGACTGCACCTTAAAGCGAGGGGACAGCACTTTCCCTCATCTCTTTGCCGTCAATTAAAGGCATAAAATTTGCTTAGAAACTGACTGGGGTGAGGCTGTTCTGGGGGAAACGACCTCGGGATGCGTCCTGAGCGCTCTGTGCGGGGAAGAACCAGCCGCAAGCAGCAGAGTCCCCCGCCGGCGCTGAGGGATCAATCAATCCATTCCGGGTGAAGTCTGCGCCCACCTAAGGCACCCTCAGTCGGGCTGTGTCCGCCGAGGGCCGGTAGGGGAAGCAGGGACCTAGTGCTGGGAGTGGGGACACGCGCCCCTGCTCCGCTATGCTGCCGGCTTTCTCCTTCATGCCCGGCGCCTTCTCCCCATCCCGCTCTCCGCCACTCACCTTCCGCCTTGGCCACCCGGTGCGGCTCCAGCACCGCGCGCACGCCGGTGCACCACTCTAGGAGAAAGTCCCCCACTCCCCAGCCGCGGCACTTGTAGCCTCCGCGCGCCGCTCGGCTCCGCCGGGTGGGCAGCACCCGCCGAGCCGGGTGGGGCGGGGCGGGGCGCTCCCTCTTGCTGAGCATCCCGGGAGTTGTAGTTCGGAGGTGGCCTCTGCATGCCTCCCGTCTCCGTTTCTCTTCCAACGCCTCTGTTTTGCCTCTTCCTGAAGACTAACCAGTTGCTCTCTGCCTCTATACTCCTGCCTGGCACCCCAAAAGAAGTGCTGGCTTTTAAGCTAAGAATGGGCTCTTCCAGTCTCAAGGATTGTGAGGATGGCATAGGAGGAAAGAAGTCTTTGTTTAGTTCCAACTGTGTGCCAAGTAATTTGCATATTTTGTCTTATTTAATGGTCAGAACAAATCTTTGAAATAGATTTTATTAATCCTCATTTTGCAGATGAGGAAGCAGGCTCTGAAAGATGCAGTGCGTCATACGAGGATACAAAGACAATAAATGGTAGCTTCTAAAATAGCATCCAGGAGTGCGGTTCCAAAGTCATAACCTTTCTCACAAAATCAAGAGAAATGTGACCATTGAGGGTACAGGATTGTCTTGTTCATCAGTTTATTACCTCTGCTTAGTGCAGTATCTGGTATCTGTTGAATTTGTGGATAATAATGACTCAAAACCACAATTAGCATAGTTTTCATTATTGCCAGGCTTTCTTCTATGTGCTCATAACTCATTTAATGCTCACAATTAATTTTTAATGTACTGTAAAAATTAAGAAGAGAAAACTGAGTTAAAAAGAAGTAATTTGTCCAGGTCACACAACTGCAGACTCTAAACCCAAACAGACTCTAAGTATTTATGTTATATTGAGAAAAAAATAAAAGAAAGACCAGAAGGCAAGAGTAGGGGTAAGGAGTAAGGGAAAACTGTAGGTGGAAGCCTCTGAGCTGTGGTTCCTAGGCTAGGGAAAGGCAGTTTCTTTGAATTATAACTCTCTTTCACCCAGAGTGGACTGCAGCAGCCAAAACTTGTACTTTGAGAGTCCTCTCCAATTTTTGGGGCATCTCTTTTGGGGTGATTCCAGGGTCATTTATTGTTTCCAGTTAAGGGGAGCACAGATGGATTACAATACTGAAGACAATTTGTTGCTTGTGAGTAGCCATGGCTGCTTGCTTTCAAGAGATAGACTAGATTCCGGTAATGACAAGTTTTGTTCCTTTGTCTTTATGCTGGATAGAAGTCACAGTCTCATGACTCCAAGGACTTTATAATCCAACACTTTAAAAGTCTTTTTTCCCCATGATTCTCTTTTTAGTCAGTTATGCTCATTTGTTCATGACATGTGTATTATGGTTTCTTTTGCTTGTTACACTGTTCTTCAGTGAGAATATCTTTTTTTCTGGTTCTCTGTTCCATTTCCCCTTCAATGACTAGCTTGTAGAGACTCATTTACAGGGGTACATTCTATTCTTAGTACTACGTATTCAAAAAGGACATAAAGACACTGTAGGACATCCAGAAGAGTGTAACTAAGATGCTGAAAAAACTTGAATTTATGCTGTACAAAGATATGCTGGAGGAACTTGAAGTATATATCCAAAGGAGGAGACTTAGAGAAAACAAAAACTAGTTTCATATAACTTAAAGTTAACAAAATATAAAAGGAGTTTTACATTGCGATTTAAAAAGCAAAAGCAAACCCAATAATATTAATGTTATTGATTACAACTATTATGTTATCATCTTGGATTCTTAACATTATCTTTGTAAAGAAGACAATATAATTGTATTCATTTTACAATATAGAAATTGAGTATTAGTAACTGTCAGAGACAAGATTCCAAGTTGGATCTGCCTGGTTCCAGAACCTGGGTTTCTTTGCTTCTTTGCCACCACACTGTACTGAGCGGTGCTCCAAAATCTTTCACAGCAGAGCACATGTAAGAGGCAATAGGTTTATAGCACTGGGATAAGCATAAAAGGTTTCTCCTATCCATTGTGCCAGAGCTGTGGCTTCCTCAGGCCCTACAGGACAGATTGGAAGCTAAGAAGTTATTTAAGGCAGAATATCTACAATACACTGGAGCACCTGAGGATGTTGGGACACAGGGTCTGAGAAGCTCTGGATAGCACCATCTGTTTAATATGGAGGGTGATTTGGAACTTATTATAAGGAATGACATTATTTCTGAGAATTTAACATGGAATACCTCATAAAAGTGAATTCTCTATCACTGGAGAGAATTGAAAACAAAAACAAAAAAGAGGCATTTATTAGGAGATTGTAGAAGGAATTCATTTTGTTTAGTTAGAGGACCTCTCTGCTGCACTAATTTTAATTTTCATCTCTTTTTTCTTTTAAGTCAACTTCAATGATTCTACTTCCTATGATTTTACTAGGACTTGTCAGCACTGAATTTTTTTATGTTTATAACCAGTGTCTTGAGACATTTCTTAAATAGCTAGGTAACTATTAAGTGTTGTTTAACTTCTCACTCAAGTAGTTAAACATCTAATGTAATTGTAAGCTCTTTAAGGTCAACATATACTTGTTAAACATCTTATTACCTCCAGCAGAAAGTCCAATATTTACACTGAATACAGTAAGGGAAAATGTCTAGACTGAATGAGGCTTTAGATGATCTGTCATTCTGTTTCACTTCCTGCTTCTGTATATAGCACACTTGCTTCTACATATTCTTTGGCATTTAAAAAATCAACATTATGCCAATGTACTAAAGAATTTTCTTCAAAATTTTGCAAAAGAAATAAATAAAGGTTGACTGGCTGAGGTCATGGAAAGAAAAGCTCTGCAGAAAATACCACTCGCTGGAAAAATCTCTCTGTCTCCTGCAGGTCCATGTCTGTAACTTTCCTCAAATTCTGAGCCAAGGACCTTTTTTCAAGAACTTTTCTTGTCCAACATCCTAAACTTCTCATTACTTTCCTAATTGGCATGATAGTGGCATAATATATTTCCTTTTAAGCTGTCAATTGACATAAACAAAAAAGTATTTCATGTATATTTTATATTGCTTGCTATGTGATTTCTCTTCCCAGATAAAATTTAGGTTCCTTGAGAACCAACATATTCTATTATTGTGAAGCTATATATGAGCATGAAATCATGCAACATGTGGTAAACAGTAATTCCTTCTTTTTTTTTTTTTAAAGAGAGAGTGAGAGAGGGGAAAGAGAGAGAGAGAGACAGAGAGAGAGAGAGAGAGAGAGAATTTTTAATATTTATTTTTTAATTCTCGGCGGACACAACATCTTTGTTGGTATGTGGTGCTGAGGATCGAACCCGGGTCACACGCATGCCAGGCGAGCGCGCTACCGCTTGAGCCACATCCCCAGCCCAGTAATTCCTTCTTAATATATACTTATTACATAATTAACACTAGTAAAAGGACATATTAAGAAGCTACATAATGATTCTGATCATTGATTTTAAGACCTTATATTTTTCTATTTACTTGTACTTTAGTAATGAAGGAGTTAAATGGTGGGAAAATGGATCCTTAGAAATAAATTTACCATAAAAATTAAGGGAAGTACTGGGATTTCAACAACCAGTCTCTTATAATATTTATTGAGGATATTTTTTTCAGTTTTCTCTGTCCTACAATAACAATTAGGAATAATGATAAATAAATATCCCATGTGGATGGAGTGTTATTAAAAGATAAGTCCTAGGGAAGTAAGGAAGATATTTTTGGATAGGCTGGATAGAGAACCAGTCATTTAATGGGAACAGTAGAAGAAATGTGACTTACTTCATACCCCAAGTTGGTGCTTCTAAGCTACGGATGAATGAAAATGCTCATCATTTAAAGCAATGATGATCTTGTTTATTAACAAGATTCTAGTAATAAAAATTTATGTTTAATTTAGAACCTTTGCTCTCAATAATAGCATTTACAATGGTGATGTACGTATGTTAAATAAAGTGGCTGGATATAGATAGGGGAGAAGTACTGAGACAAGTTGAGAGCAAGTGTTTTTCCAAAAGGAGACCTTGCCTCCTTATCACTCTACCTGAATTTTTCTTAAATGAATTCAGATAGCAATAAAAGTCAGACATCCTAAATTTTATTCAAAAATTCAAAATCTTAAACACTGTATGAGTCAAAGAAAACTATGAGAAACATTTGCTTCTAGTAACAGCAGCCTAGGTAATTTAGACCCACCCACTGTTGAGGATAACTATAAAATCTGGACAAAAAAATATAAAAATCACTTCCCTGAAGAGATGCAAAGTTAACAAAATAGAGAAACACTGCTGGGCTAGGATCCAAAGAAGAGAGGCTCAGAGAGGCAAATCAGGAACTTGGAGCATGTTAGATGATTCATAAGGGGACAGTTAAGTATCTGAGAGGCTAAGGAGAGTAGGAGTTGGGGTCTTGAGCCCACCGAGGGAAGAAGCCACAATACATATGGCTCATTCCCTAAACTTTGGGCTGGAATTCTGAAAGGCTTCATCCTAGAAGTATGAACTAGGCACTAGGCAGGCCTGGGCAGGGGATGTTCCTCTACTTGTGAATGCCTCTAAAATCTAGCCAGAGTGATTTCAGAATGCCAGGATACCAGGTGCCTGGCAGAATAAAGTGTGAGCAGTCTCTGAAAAAAAAAAAAAACATGCTATCATTTCAAACTTATTTAACCAATAGTTTTGCAAATACACTGATTTGAAAAAAAAAACATAAAAATTTACTTCTGTAATGGTCACATACTACATGAGTTCATATATATATGTGTGTGTGTGTGTGTGTGTGTGTGTGTGTATAAATGTTTTATATAGCAATATTTTATATATGTACATATACATATATAAAAGCATTTTAAAAGTAACAAAATTATAGATATGGATAATAAATTGATGGTGGCTGAAATTAGGGATAGTGAGCAAATGAGTGCAATCATAAAGGGTAAATGAGGGAGACTTTTGTGGTCATGGAAAAGTTCTGTACTTCAAATTTAAAAAGTACAAGCAGCATCTAAAAGGTCAATATGTGTATGGAAAGGGATATATCATCACTGGTCATAAGGGAAATGCATCTTGAAACCACAGTTAAATACCAAACCATACTCACTGGAATGGATAAAGAGACAAAATAATTGACAATATCAAATTTTTGGTAAAGTATGAAGCAACTGGAATCTCATAAACTCTTGATGGGAATGTAAATTGGTATAATCACTTTGGAAAACTCTTTGCCTTACCCACAAAAGTTAGCTGTGACCCACGGATTTCACTCCTAGATTGATAATCTGCAGAAACACATGTCCATGAATTGACACTAAAACATGTACAAGAAACTGTCTATCAACAAAAAAATAAATAAATTGTAGACTATATATACTTTGGAATAATATATAATGAACTAGAGTTACATTCAAAGTGAATTAATCTTGCAAAGAAAAGTGTGGGGTATAGAAAAATATTCTTGAGTTTACCATAATTTGTAATACTGGGCTAAGAGCAAGACTTAACAGTTAATTAACAACTATATAAATAATGAGAGAACTCCAAAAAGATTTTTAACTCTAAAGGCATTTATTCTAGAGGTAGTTGTTTCAGGAATAATGGGCACAGGACCTTAGAGATATTTCTAGGCTCAAAGTACTAAAAATGCCTGGCATTGTTTGATTTGGGAGAGATTTATTTATAATTCAAAAAATTTACTTTGCATTTCCAAGATTTTTGGTCCAAGAATCAAAGTTTTTTTTTTCCTTCTTCATAGAGTAGAAGGCAGTTTTATCTTGATATTTTATATAAGCAAATAAAATTGTCATTTATCTATTCCTTACCTATAATACAGAATCCAAAGCTTATATACATAGAAAAACTCTTAGTAAGTCAGTTATCTGTCACTGTAACAAATACCTGAGATAATTAACTTAAAAAGAAACAAGGTTTGTTTTGACTTATTGGAGGTTTTCATCCACGAGATTGGCCCTATTGCCTTGGGCCAGTGGCAGGAGCACATCATGGCAAGGAATGTGTGTGCTAGAGAAGAGTCATTCCACTCATAACAAGGGATTAAAAAAAGGTATTTTTTAAATTCAGCTTTCTATGCCTTGGGATTTTTGAAATCTGCTCTCTACTTGCTGAATACCCTCCCATTAATTATTTAAATGACTACTTGCTGTTCATCTCTTGACATGACATTTTGGGGAACAGGTCAACCTCTGATACTATATGACTATGGACTTCATTTTTACTTATTCAATAAATATTTCAACTCTTTTAATTCTCTCCCTATCTTTTATTGCATCCATTTCTAGAGACATAAGCCAGTTTATGGGATTATTACAGCACTGCACTTCATTAGCAGCGTTTTTAACAACTTTTAAGAATTCAGCTAGTCAGTCAACAAATATTGTCAACAGATTCTCTGCTAAGTACTTGGAGATTCGGTGGTAAACTGATGGACACATCTTAACTTTCAGTGAGTTTACTATCTGGTGGAGGATGTGCCAATTAAAGAGTCAAGTAGAACACTATTCATGAATGCTATGGTAAAGGAAATAGATGATGCAAGGGGAACATACAGGAAGAGCATCTAATTCAGAATTAGTGGGTCAAAGTGATTTCTTAATGATGTAATGTCTAAGTGAGACAAATATATAAAGAAACAGGCCACAAGAACAATAAGGTAAGATGAATAGAAGGGGACAGTTCAGAAGTGAATTTTTGAAACTGAAAAAAAAATTCAGTGTGTTATCAGTACAAAGAGCAAGGGAGGGAATATCAAGTAATGATAGTGGCAATGTGAGCAGAGGACAAATCATCTTTGGACTTTTAAGTGAGGATAAGATGTATAAAACCAGGAAAGTATCAAGGATGGTTTTTAAGCAGCAGAATAATAAGATCATATTTGAATTTTGAAAAGATCATTCTGGGGAATAAATTGAAGGTAAGCTAGCTTAGTGTCATGAGTTTATCATAAATGTCCAAGGAAGAGATAATGGAAATGAAATTGAAATATAAAGACATGGGTAACTTACAAGAAAAGGTTATATCCTGTAAACCTTAATTGGAAGGAAGTTTAAGTGACTATGTTAAATTGGGCTTCAGGACAAAAAATATTATGTGGAATAAAGAGAAATATGACAAAAAGGTAAATGTGGTATTATTTAATGCCTAGCAAGCACAAAGTCTCAGATTTAATTCCCAGTACCACAAAAAGAAAAAAAAACAATAAAAGTTTCTAAGAAATAGAGAGATTAAAAGGATCAACATAAAGAAGACACGACATCCTAACCATGAATTCACCCCCTGAACCTCTGTGCCATGTCTTCAGCCGATGGATATGTGTGGGAATGGTGAGCATGAACTTCCAGCCTGAGGAGTTTGTGTCTGATGTGCTTCACGGCCTCTTGTAAATGAAGAAGGGTGCCTTTCTTCCATTCTGAGAAATTCTTAATCATTATGCATTGAAATATTGATTCCTTTCTGTTATTGCTGAGTTCAGCAGGTAGAACTTCTCTTGGATTCTGGAACTTCCAGTTCTATTGCCTTCATCCTTAATCCTTCTTTCTTAATATCTATCATTGTATCCACTTTTATGGCATTTAAGAAGGATTTCTAGGTTCACTCTTCTATAAGGAGTACAGTGGTTGTAAGTATGCACTGTATTGGGTCAAATTCAAAGTCTACCACTTACCAATTCTGACTTTGAATATGTTTTATACAGTACTGCAGTTCAATGTCCTGATCTGTAAGACAGGGATGATACCTGTCTACTACTGTTTATTAGACCAGCATGAGGAAGAATTAAATACAATGTACAAAGTACTTAGAAAAGTATCTCACACCCATTAAATGATCCAATATATGTTATAATATTATTTTTAGTTATGAATTTCTTTTCAGCTTTTCCCATTATTCTACTTAACAACGCTATTCATTTTTAAGATTTCAACAATTATGTTTTTCACTTCCTCGCCATTTTATTTTTTCTCCTTACAACCATCTGGGCTATTTTCTATTTTATGAATATGTTGTCCTTCCCTTCCTCTCTGTGGATATTAATTGAAAATATTCTCAATTTTATAACCTCTATCCACTTTCAATGCTCTGTTAACTATTTATTGAGGGTTGGGTCTCCCATTTAGACTTTCTTTCATGGGATGTCTTTTCTCAGATAAGGGGCTATATTTTATTGTGCTCATCCTCATAGCAAGAAATTTCTGTTGAGTTTGCTGCTCCATCTGTTTTGGTAGCTTCCTTGAAGTAACTTCATATTTCTTCAATCACAGTTCATTTGCTTTCCATAGTTTAGAAATTCTGCTTGATTTCTGTCCCACTGACAGTGTTCCACATTTTCTAGAGTAGCTTGTTCTTTCAGAGAAAGTTCCGCATTACCTACTCTCCGCTTCCCTCTTCCTCATCTCCCAACATAATCTCCAGTCTCATAAACTATGTGAAATTCAATGTATTTTCTCATCTGTATGCATAATATCCCTTTCCCCAAGCTGTCTTTTCCACATAGACTGGCTGGTGTCTGAATTTCCCTCCCCCAACTTTTCAGTCCAGGGGGCACCACCTATGTTTCACCCCTGATAGATTATGACTTTTGAAGCTTCTTACCAATTTTTCCCCACCCTGGATAGAATTGGCCACTAGTTTCTCTGTACCTAGCTACTTTCTCTGTACCTAGGTTACTTTCTCTGTAACCCAATCATTATTCTCCTATCAGAGCTCCAGTAATAGTTTATTATCCTTGTCTGTGGGAGAGGGGAGAAATTTAGTAATAATTTAACGTTTCATCCATCTCCTACCTTCACTCCTAGAGTAAAGAGGGCAGATGATGAGAAATTTCTTTCAATCTCCTGAGCTGGGTGACACATAAAAAATCCTAACTGGGAAGCTGGGCAAGATTTAAATAGTACTACATAAGGAAAGAAACCGGGGGAAGGCAAATCCCAGAGTGCGAAGGAGCCTGGAAGAAAGGGACTTTGGAGGAGGAGGGAGAAAAAAAAAAGACAGTGAAAGAATATTAGGAAAGAAACTTTCTTTGTGAGTAGGTTGGGAAGAGACAAAAAGAATGACTAAAAACTTCTTGGTGCAAAATGGATTTTCAGATCCTCAAACTCTGAGCTACATGTATTTTAAGAGTCAAGTAAATTTTCTTAAAAAATTAAACTTTTTAAAATTGACATCATAATTGTACATATTTATGGGGTATGGCATAGTGTTCAACATACATTGTATAATGATCAAATTGGGGCAACTAACATCAATTATTTGCAACACTTATCATTTATTTTTGGTGAGAATATTCAAATATTCAAACAGCATATTTTGGAATATGATCTTCACTGTTGTTAATCACGGTCACTCCAATGCACAAAGGAATACCAGAATTCATTCCTTCTAACTGCACTTTGTACCCATGGAGCAACCCCTCCATCTCTGCCCTTTTTTCTTCCTCTGCCTCTGATAACCACTCTTCTAATCTCTACTTCTATGGGATCCAACTTCTCAGATCCCACAGAAGAGTGAGATCATGTGTCCTTCTGTGCCTGGCATATTTCACTTAATAGAACATCTTCCAGGTTAAGCCATGTTATTAATTACAAATGACAGAATTTCATTCTTTATTTTTGGTGGAATTGTAGTCCTTTATGAATAGATACCACATTTTCATTATCCATTCATCTGTCAATGAACACTCCAGTAGGTTTTTTATTTATTGGCTTTGATTTGGTTTGAAGTTTTGTGTGTGTGTGTGTGTGTGTGTGTGTGTGTGTGTGTGTATGTGCGTGCCTGTGATTTTGAAAGTTAACACTTTGCATATACAAATATTTGATAAAACATCCACTGGGATCCGTGACAGCACCCTATGATCACCCTACATCTTTTTCAGCAAAAGTCTGCTATTCATACTAATAGGAAGAAACAAAGGGTACAAATAGCCTTAAGTAAGTTCTGATTTGTTTTTCTGTCAAGTGAATTTATTACCAATTAATTAAAAATTATTTTTATTTTAAGAGTTTCTAGGATTTCAGACTGCTGACTGAACAGGGACCCTGTGTAATTCCTGCTTTCACCTTCCTGCCAGTCCCTCTGGTCTTGACTGGCTAATTCATATCTGTGGCCCAATGCTGGGACACTGACGGGTCTAGGATGGCCTGAACTGGGAATGGCTTTTTGCACTTCTGTCTGTCTCCCATCCTCCAGTTGACTAGAACAGGCTGGCTCAAAGGTGGCCCGGGGGTCCAAGAGAGCGAGTGAAAGTGCACATACCCCTCATGGGTCTAGGCTCAAAACTGCCCATGGCTATTTCCAACACATTATTTTGTCAAGTCACTGGTCTAGCCCAGACTCTAAGAATGGAAGAATAGACTCTTCCCTTTAGTGGGATTACCTATGAGTTGGATTACTATGGATGTAGGACAATGAGGGCCATTTTTGCCATCAAGTCACTATAACAATGAAATGCTGGGTTTGAACATCAAATGGAAACCAATGCCACGTACGGAGATCCAGCCACATATTCATTGGTTGCCTTACCAAAATCAGTTTCCCACTGTTCTCTTTTGTAGCAACACTTGGATTTTCCTTAAGGTAATCATCTTCCTCATTCAGGTAGCAGCTTTGTGGTTTGGGGAAGATGGACTCTAGCTCTGCTCAAAGACAGAAATCAGTCTAATGCCATTCCACATGTTCAGTGAGTGACTGATTCAAGGAAAGGAAGGGAAAAGTTCTAAGCCAAATCAAATATGGAACATCCTTAGCCATGATTAGCTCAGAAATAGTTCAATCAAGGTAAAATTCAAAATTGTGATTAATTGTTGAAGACAGAGGAAGCGTCCACTTCTGAGGAAGAGCCAGGCTGAAGAGTCACAGAGAAACAGAGTGAAAGACAAGGTTTAACTGTGCAGAAGTTCCTCTCCCACCTTTGAGAGCCTGGTAACTGAGTTGACACATCACTAGGTTGAGCCAGGTCTGAGCTAGGTTTTCTGGCACCTATGAAAGCATTCAAATGGGATGTTTCTATAGAATCTAATTAGACTCCCTGATAGTACTAGGTTTTATTTATCTAACTCCCCAGTTTCAGCATACTTCATATCTTGTCATAGGTGCAAAATAAGCATTTGAAGACCCTGTTTTAACCCCAGACCTACTATGACACAGTTAACCTGCATGAAAAAGTAGAAGGTATAGCCATAAAAAAGAAGGCAGTAAACAGACTCTAGTTTATGTTTATAGGACTCAATTGTTATTTATAAAATGAATGTATAAATCAGTTAATAAATGGTAAACTTAAACCTAAAATCCATCCTTCCATACAGTTCTCCTATTTTGCTACAACAAAATCTATAAATAAATTCCTTGGGTTTTAAACAAAATAAAAAGAAACAAACCCTGAACATCAGAAAAAAAAATTTAAATGTTCCTAAACAGAAGGAAGGAAATATTTAAAAAAAACAATATAATTGCTTTTTATGGACAATGAGTTTCAGAATGAGAGAATTAGGAAAAGATAATAAACAACAGGAGAATAGAAGAGCAAGTCCATAGTTGAATATCATGAGCATGGACAGTTCTACAATCAGAATTCTCACTCTGTGTAAACTGTATGAACAAGATAAGGTTAATTCCCTGTGTCCTTGGCACCATGTTGATGTCAATGCTTCTGAGAAAAGGGAATGTTGGGTCATCTGACAAAAGCCAAATGACAAAACTGCAAAAAATAACTAGAATGGATGCTTTGCTAAAACGAGAACTAAATAGCAGTGTGTTAGTTCTGTGAGACAGAGCCAGTGCTCTTACATGGTGAAAATGTTTTCTTTGATCTTAATGGGAATGTACTGTATGCCTTAACCTGCAAGATAAAAATCCTTTAAAAATTTTGAGACAAAGTAGCTTTAAGAAACAGAAATAAAGGCTAAATATTGGGGGGATGCTACAATGAAATGTAAAATATGTAATAAGAGAGTCTGTCACTGTGAAAAATCAATGTCACTGTCATGTCTGCTAAGCTATGGCATCCATCTACCAAAAATACTTTGGAAATAATTAGAAATAATTAAGTGGATCATTTCAATATTACTGTATCTCCCCCTCACTGTGGGGGCACACTATGCAGTTCATTATCAAATTCTCTTAATCCAACAGAGCCCTCACTGCTATTTTTGTGCATCTATTAAAGTCTTACATACTCCTTACAGTCATAACACATGAGAATATCTCATGAATTTCTTCAGGACTTATTATTAGGATGATAATCATGTTCAGACACAGTCTTTGAACAATACCAAGGAAAATGGAATTTCACATTTCACTTGAAATCAAGGCAACTTGATTTGTCCTTTGCCTAGTTATTTACAGTAGATAAATTTTTTGTTTCGATGATGTTGTGGTCTGTACATTTATTGCTTCATACATTTAGTAAAATTTATTAAGCATCCACTCTCTGGCCAGGCACAATGCTAGGGACTGGGAATTCAAAGAGAGAGGCATATGTGATTAATATCTCTACTTTCCAGGATTTCCCAATGTAGTACAGGCTAGCTTGTAGAAGAAATATTCCCCTTACTTTTTTTTGTCTTCCTAAAAGTGCCAGAGAAATCCCAATGTTATAGTGCACAAGCAATTATTCCTATGTATTACAACCCTTACAGCCCACTTTTCTACCTTATAGATACCTCAGACAACTCCTGAACTAAGTTCAATAACTCTACTGCATCAGTTTGAATACCTGACACTCTTCTAATTACAAAAATGTTGATATCTTTATAAACTGGGAAATTTCCTTTCCTTTATCCACTCTCAACAATAGTGGGCAAGTTCTTTTGGGTAATGTGGGAAGAAACTACCTGAAAGTCATCAGAAATTCAATTCTCAAGCTACCCCCAAAAGGGAAATAGTGGGTACACTCTGTAATAGAAATTATAATGAGGTAAAAAGTCCGAAGAAATTCTTCCATCTAGCCATGAATTAAGAATGAAAGACACTATTATAGGCCTTTTATCCTTATAAATGTTTTAAATTATCAGGATCAAATAGGCTTGCTATTTCCCTTTCAATTGAGCTGTAAGAATCCAATCACTGGAGTAGGTTAGCATTTCTGATTATCTCCAGGGGTTTCCCTGCTATTTCCATTGCCTCTGATGGTTTGATTATATGAAACTGATTTTGATTTCAAGATAAGATATATCTTCACAGGTCTGTATAAGTGTGGGTAATATTACTTTTTAAAAATTCTATTTTCAGGATATATCATTTATAAAGTCATATTTGGAAATGCACAATCCAGAAATGTGTGGGTGCCACAGTCATGTATCTTAGATCTTGAACTTGTTTTCTCTTAAAAATAAATTGAATATGAAATTTTACCGCTCCATCTTAAATAAGTTAGACATTGTGGAGCTTTAGTCTTGCTTCAGTGCTCCCATTTCCTTGGTACATATCTCTACAGTCACATCTGCCACACTGTTTGTCATTTTCAATTCCCATCTTTCCCATCAAAATGCAGGCTCTTGTAGAGCAGAGAATGTGGTTTATTCATGCCAGTGTCCTCCGTGCCTAGCAGAGTGTGAAAGCAGAGATCAAGGATTATTGATAAGAATGGAAGGAAGAGTGATCAGAGGAGACAGAAAGAAGGAAGGAAAGTTGAAGAACTGTCACGATTGACATGTGGAGAATGTCAATTTAGTTTAATCAATGTGGTGGGAGATGATTAAATAACTCTCCCTTGTAACATCTACTTGACAAAATTGTCATATTTGTTAACATATTAGTAGGATGTATCTTTCAAAGAGAGGAAAACACTCAGAAGTAGAAGACAACTTCAAACATATGAAAGGATGGGGCTAACTTTAGTAAACACAGAGGCCCCCCAAAGGTTGGTTGATTAATAAGGCTCAAAAATACCATAAAACAAACAATACGAATTTGTGTTAGAGCATCTTCACCTCAAAATGTATATTTCCTGGGGCTGTTTAGAACTGATAATCATACATATGTTCCAGCAATCCCACTTCTGGGGTATCTAGGCAAAAGAAATGAAATCAGGATCCCCCAAGATCTTAACATTTCTATTTTCATTGTAGCACCATTCACAACAGACAAGATGAGGATACAACCTAAATGTCCATGGATGGATGAATGTATGTAAAGAATGTTGTATATACATGCAAGGGATTATTACTCAGCCTTGAAACAAGATTGAGGGGCTGAGATTGTGGCTCAGTGGTAGAGCACTTACCTAGCATGTGTGGGGCCCTGGGTTCAATCCTCAGCACCACATAAAAATAAATAAACAAAATAAAGGTATTTGTCCATCTATAACTAAAAAAAATTAAAAAAAAAAACAAGACTGAATACTGCCAAAGGTGACAACATGGATGAACTTGAGGACATTATGCTGAGTGAAATAAACCAGATAGAGAAGGGCAAATAATGCATGGAACCATTTATTTGAGGTATGTATATAAAGCCGTCAAAGTCATAGAAACAGAGTAAACTAGTGGTCCAGGGGCTGAAAAGAGGGGGAAATGGAGAACTGATTACCAAGGTACATAAAGTCTCAATTATGTGAGTGGATAATTTCTAGAGATTTGCTACATAACAATATTGTATTATACACTTAAAATTGGTGAAGAGGGTAGATATCATGTGTTCTTACCAAAATAAAATTGTTTGTTGAAGGACAATAGATGTCTTGAACTTTTTCTATGTAACTAAAATTTTATATCCTTTGACTATCATCTCCCCAACCCGAATTTATATCTCAACTTCTGATAACCACCATTGTACTCTCTGCTTCTATGAGTTCAACTTATTTGTATTCCACATGTAAATAAGATTATGAAGTATTGTTCTGTTCTTAGCTTATTTTAAATAACATAATGTCCTCCAAGTTCATCTACTTTGTTGCAAATGACAGGATTTCCCTACTTCTAAGGCTGAGTTGTCATATTCCCAGCGACAAAAACACTCAGGGTCACTCCAAGGGAACTGGGCTGCACAAAATAATCACACAAGAGACAGAGATACCATTTTCTTTGGGGGGTCCTGTGATAGATCCTCTGACCTTAAGGGTCCGCAGAAAGAGAGAGAGCAAGCGTATGCTGATCCCTTTTATTAAGGAGAAGCCATTCAAATGAGGCAAGGGGTCAGATTCCAGGGGGCATCTAGCTTCATGATGTCTGTTGTCAGCTGGTTGACTGACATCTAGGAAGGCCACACCCAAAGGCAGAGCAAGAGAAGGGGACACACAAAGGGCGTTTCCATGGAACATTCTATCCCAAATAGGTCAAAGGGGTAATATCACAAAGGAACAGGTGAGCATAGCTTGATCCATGGGGATGCAGGAAGGCATGCCTACGCATGAAGACACATTCTGCTACTTTGAGGATGGGCAGCCATCTAGGGCCATTTTGAATGTGGCCAGATCACTAGAAGTGACCCACAGAGCCTCAACTTATTAGGGAAGGAAAATGCTGGTCACTCAGTGTGACAGCCCCCCACACTGAGTAATATTCTAGTGTATATATATCTCATTTTCTGTATTCATTCATTTATTGATGGACACTTAGATTGTTTTTGTGCCATAGCTATTGTGAATTTGCTGCAATAAACATGGGAATTCAGGTTTCTCTTCCATATACTGATTTTATTTCCTTTGTTTATGTACCCAGAAGTGGGATTGAAATAACATATCACAGTTTTATTTTTAATTATTTAGGAATTTCTCTACTATTTTCCATACTGCTATAGAAATTTACATTCTCACTAATACTGTGCAAAAATTCCCTTTTCTCCACATCCTTACCAATACTTACAATCTGTTATGGTTTAGATGTGGTGTCCCCCAAAACCTTGCAAGCTTGAGGCAATGAAATGTTTGGAGGAGAAATTATTGGGTAACAGTCTTAACCTAATCAGTGAATTGATGCCTGATTAACCAAGTAGTGAATGGAGATAGGTGGGGTGTGACTGGAGTAAGTAGTTCATTTGGGCATAGCTTTGGGGTATATATATGTATCTGGAGTGTGGAGTCTTCTCTGTTTCCTGATCACCATGTGAGCTGCTTCCCTCTGCACCCTCTCCTGCCATGATGTTCAGGCTCACATTAAGCCCCAAGGAATGGAGCCAGCCTTCTAAGGACTAAGACCTATGAGACTGTGAGCCCTTAAATAAACTTTTCTTTTTCTAAAATTTTTCTGGTCAGATCCTTTAGTCACAGCAGTAAAAAAAAGCTGACTAAAACATTATCTTTCATCTTTTTGATAAAAGTCATCCTAACAGATGTGATAGCTGCTTGTGGTTTTCATTTTTATTTCCCTGGTAATTAGTAAATGCTGAGAAATTTTATTTGTACTTGTTTGCCATTTGGAAGTCTTCTTCCAGTCCTTTGTCTATTGAGTTGTTTTCTTGATATTAGTTTGAATTCCTTATATATTTTGGATCATAGACCCTTAGTAGACATTGGGTTTGCAAATATTTTCTCCCAATCTCTAGATTGCCTCTTCTTTCTGTTGTTTCCTCTGCTGTACAAAAGCTTTTAGAATAATAAAATCCAATTTATCTGTTTTTGCTTTTATAGCCTGTGCTTTGGGGGTCATATTCAAGAAAAAGGTCATGGAGCTTTTGTCTACTAAACTCTGGGGGTAATTTGTTAGACAATAATGTTAGCCAGAACACTTCCATTTACAGAGCATCTAATCAAGTTCTACCTAAAGCAGTTGGGAAGTCAGGTAAGGCTGTATATAATAACATTTCTTAAATATCAAAGACAATTTTAAAGCACTTTGCTTTATAATTTATGGAAGAAATTACTCTAAATAATTTTTGTTGGTGAGGAGAATAGCTGAATAAAGGAGAATATTGACCACAATTACATTTAAAAAGTTGAAATATTTTAGCATATAGTATAAAATTTATTGATTTAGATAGAAAATCTGGATAAAATTTTGGTGAGCTTTACCAAAGTACCCATCTTACATTTAGGCTTTTTTTTGCCCTCATAATAACAGTAGGATTGAGATGTATAATGAATGAACAAGGGTATAAATAGGAAAACCTTGCATTAAAAAAAAGGTAATATCTTGGACAAAATTCAGTAAAAATGCTTGTGAATTTATCAAGCAGAAATTATGTAAGAAAAATAAAACAGGTATGCTTGGATTCCTGAAGATACTTATTGAAACATAATTCTGGGGTAGATATTTTCAAAGAGGTCACATATGGTAAAAGAAAAAAAAAATTAACCCTGAAAAGGAGACCCTAATGGAATTTTTTAACCATTATAAAATTTCAAGTTGTCTTAAAAATGGCCAAGTGTTTTTTCTTCTTCTTCTTTTTATTGTATAGCAGTTTAATATGGAGTCTGGTAATCAACAGATATTGAAAAACCTTTCCTTTGGCAATCCTTTTAAATGTCTTTTTAAATTCCAAGTAGCTCACAATATGGCAAAGTCTAGAAATGAATGTAGCACAGATCTTTCCTTCTGGGAAGAACATTAATTCTGAGAATAAAAGTTCAGGACATTTAGCTTATGTGAATTGGCAGAAAGCTAATGTTCTCTGGAGAAATTTTAGGATATGGGCAATAATTATGATTGTGATAGCTCTGGTTTTAAACAGATCCTGTGATAAGAAATGATATTGCAAAGATATTTAAAGCATGCTCAGTTACTCAGGCTTCTGTTTCAGTCTTTCTTGTGAAGTATTTCTCACATTTCTTTGGACCTTCCTCTGAGCTCTTTTCAATTTTGTTCCTGATCTGCTGAAAATCAAATGTTATCTTTATGAAAGGATCACCTGCAAAAAAAATGTGCCAAAAATTAAACCAAATGGTGTTAAAATACATAAACATGACCTTCAGTTGATCCCCTTTTTCGGTTCCCCAGGAACACCAGATTTCAACTAATTTAGTTTGTTTTCTAGATATTTATGATTTTAAGTAATATGTACCTACTATATTTTCTTCCATCATTAATAAAAATTTTTAACTATGGTTATCAAAACAAGAATAAGTTGGAAGCCATTAGCATGGGGTTTTTCTATATTCAGTTTTTTATGTAAGCAAGTTAAAAATTAACTTGAAAACATTTCTTGTAACTGATTTAAAAAACAAAACAACAAAATAAGCCCTGATGAATTACAGCAAACCAGCCAATTGTTTATGCAACTAGGGACTCCCATTAGACCTTATCCAAATCCAAATAAGGCAAATGCTCATCACAGAACACCAAATGAGTCAAGGGCATAGCTGTAGTCAGGTCATTTCTCTATTTTGCTTTCATGTTTCACTACTCACATTGCAGGAGGAGCTCTCTGAACCTCCTCTGGTCCTGGTCCTCTTCTGCCCAATTTATGAATCATTCTTTGCTCAAACTTGGTTAAATTTAATTTTCCTAAAGTTTTTATTTTAACGTGGTATATTAGGATTTAACTTCTGATTCCTCCTCTCCTACCATACTCCCCACATCCTTTCAGTTGATGTCAATTTTCATTAAAGAATATTCAGTGTTTTCACAATTATGACTACAGATTGTTCGTGCTGAACCTGAAAAAAATATTATAATTTTAAGTATTTATATGATTTATCTTTTTGGTAGTTATTAAATCCCTCATTTTATTTGGTCATTTTCATTGAACATCTGACTGATTTTTTTTACAATTTCCAGCAGCTCTTTAAATGCCTCTTAGTTTAATTCTTATGACAGTAAATAGTGTTAAATTAGTTATTCATTCTGGGTGTTTTTCCTGGAAACAGTTTTTTTTTTTCATGCTATGGTATTAATAGATTGCTCTCTAAGCTGAGTAAACATATTTTTCTCCCCCTTGAATTATTGTTTAATTTCATGTTGAAAATTGCCTTCATTTCTACTTTTTATTGATTCTTTTTCCCCTTGAATCTCTTGTTTACATTCAACTACAAGTAAAAACCTACATCCTCTAAAAGGTGCTTAAATAATGAAATTTCTTTTCCTATAAAAACAATCTAGTAGTAGATAAACTGATTGCTACCTACTGTGACTTCACAAATATCAAATACCTAGGTTCCTATTTTGTTTCTCTGTCATATTTACCATGTGCCTGATGGTCCAAGAGAGTTGCTTAGCGTCCAGCCATTATGTCTTCATTTTAACTAGTATAGAGGAGAAAGGGTGAAGAAAGCTACACCTCCTTCTTTAAATACACTGTTCTCAAATTTCCTTTTCCAAAAATAGTTCCTTGGCTATACTACTTGTAAGAGAGTTTAGAAAATAAATTATCTGAGCTGCAATATTCACATCTAAAATTTTGGAATTATATTATTAAGTATATTATACATTTTGAAAATTGATAAGCAAGGACCACATCTGCCATAATCAGCCCCATTGAGGGGAGAGGAGACATCAGGAATGGGCAGAGGAAGTCATCCTAAGAGGTAGGCTGGACCACAACATCCTGGATCAGCCCCAACCTCATGGGGATCTACAAAACTAAAATAGCCCACAAGATATTTCCAAGTTGGTAAAAAGCTGGGTCTTTATGTCCCTGCTTCTATAAATCATCAGGTGTAAGTCTCTCTGATTTGGGATGAAGCAGCCCACTTTAGCTAAGACAATCTCTGAAAAGGCCGAAGCCTCTGAAAGCGCTTCCAGTGGCTGAGATGAAAAGTACTTCTCTGAAAGGAGATAAAAAAAAATATTCTCTGAATTTGGATAGATCAGTACATTCTTCACATCAATCACATGAGACTAGTTTCTTAGTAATGGTTTATTTAATAAGTCCCTTAGCTAAGAAAACATGGATCAGAGTGCTTAGGTGCATGTTTGAAACAAGATCTTGGTGTGAATATAAAGCAATACCAATGAGGTCTATCACAGAGTATCCTTGAACTTTTGAGTATTGTAGAAAGTATAAGATCTTAATCCCTACCTTGTCAGCACGCTTAAGTAATTGATACCATGACTTAGAAACTCTCCTCTGATCTGAAAACTGGAGCTTCCGCTTTGGGAACCAGGAGGCAAACAATTCTAATTTAGTGTATTACAGACAAATCCCTGCTTTTTATGTTTGTTATCGAGAGCCAATTAAACTCCTCTATATTCCTGCATATACACAGCTCTGCACAATAGTTTGAATGTACAATATTTGCCTGTGCTCTTCTGGAGCCTGGCCGAGCACCCAAATCCTTCACATTATCTAAGAAAACTTCCTGACCTCTTCATTTTCTTGTTCAACTGAGTTACACTAACTCTGTGTATGGCTTCTATTTGACACTTTTTGGTTTGTCATGACTCAAACTTTCATAAAATTTTTGTTTTTTAAAAAATGCATATAGAAAATATTGATTAACTGAATAAAATAAGTTATAAATATTTATAATTCATAACTCCCTCACTTTCTCAGTTAATTGGGTCTTCAGGAAGATCCTTTTGGTTGTTCCAAGAATTGGTGGATGAAGATAAAACTCAGTATTATGACTTGGGTATGATGTGTTCCCCCAAAGTTCCTATGTTAATGCAATAGACGGAATGACTAGATTATGAGACCTGTGAGCCAATTAGTTCATCCTAGTTTGAATGGACTAACTGGGAGGTAATTTCAGGAAGATGGGGCATGGATGGAGGAACAAGTCACTGGGGATATGACTTTGGGGTTTACATTTTGTACCTGGCAATTGGTGCTGTCTCTCTCTCTCTCTTTCCATCTGCCATGAGATGAGTAGCTTTCTTCTACTGCCCCCCTTCACCATGCTATTCTGCCTCATCTCAGGCCCAACATGAAGGAGCTAGCTGACCATGGACTTAGACCTGTGAAACTGTGAGGCCCAAATAAACTTTTCCTCCTCTAAGTCGTCTTGTTGGGTATTTTGGTCACAGGAATGAAAAGTTGACAGAGAAACTGGTACAAAAAAGTGGGGTTCTTTATTGTGACTAACATAACCATGTGGTTCAAAAGCTTTTGGAACTGGTTTGTGGGAGGAGTTTGGAAAAGTTTAGTGATGCAGGGTAGGGAAGATGTAGAGTGTTGTAAGCAAAGCTTAAGATGATAAGATGCAGAAAGTAAAAACTGTGCTCATGATGTTTCAGAGGGGAACAAAGGCTCAACTGGAACATGGATTAAAGGCCAATCATATTGCATTCTTGCAAAGAAGTTGTTTGCGTTTTGCCCATGTCCTGGGACTTTGGCCAGATTGAATTTGAAGGTGATATATTATGTAATCTGATAGAGGAAATTTAAGGCAGCCCAGCATTCAGTCAGTAGCATGTTTATTGCTGGCAGCTTTTAGCCAAGTTTACTGAAAGAATCAGGAAGAGAAAGTAGAGCAAATTTATTTTAAAAATTTGAATTTTGGCCGGAAAATTGTGTGTAAAACTGGGGCCAAGGAAACTATTGTTTTTAAAGAGATTATAGTTACTAAAGAGATGCTAAATAGTTTGCACAGGGACAATAAGAAAGATGGCTTGAGGACATCTCAGGAATCAGCAATACCACACCCCATGCGTACAAGTGGGTATAGAAGTGAGAATTTGCTTAAGAGAACTAGGGGGCATTCTCTTCATACAGGGTGCCTCAGAAGATGTTTCACTGTGTTCAGATGTCTAGGTATTCAGAAGTCATTGCCACTAATAGTCCAAAAAGTTCTGGCCATTGGCTTGTGCTGGCATCAGACATTGGTATTATCCCCATGTTGCTGTTCCTGCAGGGATGCAAGAAGCTGGAGTTATTGGGTCACGGAGCCTTCCACTGAGATTTTAAAAGAGGGCTTGAAGGCCAGGCAAAGTGTGGCACAGTCAGAATCCCTGCAGGCTTCTCCCAAGGCAGAGATGTGTGAATCTGTAAAGGTGAAATTGAAACTAAAATGAAGATTCCAAGGATGAAGAGATGCTGGTGATATGGATTGTCTCGCAGGAAAAGCTTCTTGATGTTCAGAGAGCTAAGAGAGGGGCTATGAACACTGCAACTGGCAAGGCCAAAGAGGTGAGAGTGCCCAAATCTTTGGAGAAAATATATTACCAAATATGCCCAGATGCCATATGTGGAACTACAGGACTTGTTTGCCCAGATAGGTTTTAGTCTTGTTTTAGTCCCATCACTTCTTTCTATGCCCCCAGTCTCCTTTTTGGAAGGTAAATGTTTCTTCTGTGTTATCATATTGATCAATGTAACTTACTTTTGATTTTTATAGGAGCTGACAGAGTTTGCTTTGAGTCTTTTTTTTTATTGGATGTTCACAACATTACAAAGCTCATGACAAATCATATTTCATAGATTAGAATCAATTGGGTTATGAACTCCCATTTTTACCCCAAATACAGATTGCAGAATCATGTCAGTTACACATCACATTTTTACATACTGCCATATTAGTGACTGTTGTAATCTGCTACCTTTCCTATCCTCTACTATCTCCCCTCCCCTCCCCTCCCATCTTCTCTCTCTACCCCATCTACTGTAATTCATTTCCCTCCATGTTTGTTATCCCATTCCCCTTGTAAACTCTTATATGTAATTTTGTATAACAATGAGGGTCTCCCTCCATTTCCATGTGATTTCCCTTTTTTTCTCCCTTTCCCTCCCGCCTCATGTCTCTGTTTAATGCTAATCTTTAAAGGAGACTTTGGACTTGGACTTTGGGGCAATGCTCCCATTAAGACTATGGGAATTCTTGTACTAAATGCATTCTGCATTTTGAGGTGGACATGAGGTTTTGGAGGACAGTGGCAGAATATAATAGTTTAAATATGAGCTCACCCTCCCCCCACCAAAAAAACCCTCCTATATTAGTGCAGAAGGTGAAATGATTAGATTATGAAAGCCATAAGTCAATCAGTCCATCCTAGTTGGAATGGAATAACTGGGTGAAAACCATAGGCAGGTGGGACATGGCTGGAGGACATAGGCCTGGAAGGGTTCATCTTCCCTGTGACCCTTTTTCATTTCTCTCTCTACATCTGCCATGAGGGGAGCAGCTTTTCTCTGCTTCCATCATATTGTTCTGCCTCATCTCAGGCCTATAGCAATGGAGTTGGGTGACCATGAACTGAGACCTCTGAAGCCATGAACCCAAAATAAACTCTTCCTCCTCCAAGTTGTTCTTGTTAGGTATTTGGGTGACAGTGATGAAGATCTGAATGAAACAGGCAGTGAGTAAAGAATAAAGGTAATTTATTCTCTGGCCACTATCTTATCTATGTGATTCTTCTTTCAGAAAAATCTTTCTAATGAGCCTTTCTTGTTTTGCAAGTAAAAGGTACTTAAGCCATCCATTGTCCTAGAGAAATTTTATTATAAGATATTCGTTGGAATGAGAAATCATGTCATGTGAATCATAGTCCTGGATATGCAACTCTAGTTTCTAGGAAAGAAGTAAATAAATACACATAGGGACAAGGACACTTTTCTTTCAAAGTTCCAGTAACACACTGATGGATGGGAATGATGACGCTAATGTTTAATGGCTAGAAAAGAATCAAGGCCCTTGCCATTAAGGGGGGCAGGGGGAGAATCTAAACTACTGACCTAGGCTTAATGCCTGGACTCAGGGTTGATGGGAAGAGCTGCGTCCAGTTCAATGCTCTGCTGGATTATTACAGTAAATCCAGTTCACAGGCACAGCTATGACCTGTTCAGAACTGGGACCAATTTTGGAATCAGTGGGGTAGTGGTCAACTTCATCCTTGCTGTAGAGATGGAAGGAATGTAGGTAGAAAGTTGAGCTCTACTAACAAACCAATCTGATTACTAATTTTTATGTGCTTAGTGTTTGAAAATAAAGTTGACCCTTTTGTAACAAGTTGTTCCCTTCATGGCCATATTTAATAGTTCTTAAATAATAGCATTAGAAAGTTATGTTAAGAAAAGGTTTTTTTTTTTTTTTTTTTTTTTTTTTTTTTTTTTTTTTTTTTTTTAGAGCTGAAGATATAGCTCAGTTGGTAGTGTACTTGCCTCACATGCACAAGGCCCTGGGTTCAATCCCTAGCACCACACACACATGCACACACCCCCACACACACAAAAAAAAGAAGAGTTTTTTGAGCTTCATGTTTATTTTTAGTACACAAACACAGGATTAATTAACTGGGGCTGAAAGTTTGTCTCCCCAAAATTCATTGCTTAAAACCTTAACCTCTAGTTTAGCTGTATTTGGAAATGGGGCCTCTAAGGAAGCAATTAAAATTAAATGAGATCACAATGTGGGATTTCTAGTTTCAGGATTAGTGTCTTTAAAAGAAGACACAAACTGGTGCAGTGGCACATGCCTGTAATTCCAGAGACTCAGGAGGATGAGGTAGAAAGATTTCAAGTTCAAGGCCAACCTCAGCAACTTACGGAGGCCTTAAGCAACTTAGTGAGACCCTGTCTGAAAGTAAAAAATAAAATGGGTTGAGGGTGGAGGATATGGTTTAGTGGTTAAGTGCCACTGTGTTCAATCCCTGGTACCAAAAATAAGAATAAAAAAAAGAAGAGACAGACACCATAGATTCCTGCCCCTTCCTCACCATGTGAAGGCACAGTGAAAACATGGCCATCTGCAACCAGGGAAAGGTTCCTCACCAGAAATCAAATTAGCCAGAAACTTATCTTAGATTTTTAGCTTCCAGAACTGTGAAAAATAAAATTTTGTTGTTTAAGCCATACAATGCATAATATTTTGTTATGGCAGCCTGAGTCAACTAATACAATGACCATATTTGTTCTCTAAGCCAATGAAACCAATAATAATAGCTATATCAAAATAGCCAAGAACTTTTTCTTGGTCAGAGGTATGGAGGTTGAATGGAGCAGATGTATACAAAATCACAAGCATCAAACTAGAAAGTTATTCATAATGCTCCCAGACACTTGAATGGAAGCCAAATGGGAGCAGGGAGAATTCTGAGTCCTGGTGACTCTGTTACTTAAGGTTCACTTAATATTGGACCCAGTTGGCCATCAATTACCATAGGCTAACTAATATGACATTTTAAAAGGCCAGTAAAGGGGGGTAAATTTTCTTGTCTTTGTCTGAATATATTGTCTACACAAAGTTCTAGAATTATTTTTAAGAATTTATATCTCTCTGTCATGAAATTTATGCAGGACAAGATTTGTCAATGTCTTTTTTGTTGTCATTGTTCTTAAAGGTCTCCAATTCAATTCTGGAATGATTAAATCACAGAAGAATATGATCATTTAAGGTCATATAACACCACTGCTATGGTAAGTCATAAAGCTATCCTATTACATTTCAATATTTCTCATTTCTTCATAAAGTAAATGGACTCAGTGCTAGTTAAAAGGGTAGTGTTAGGGATGAGATAGTCATATGTAAATGACTCTTCCAGGATCAATGCAGAAGTTGACTGAAGTCCAAGGAATACTACTTCCCAATTATCTGCTTTTTACTTTCGAAACGATGGAGCTAAAAGTATAGAAATATCACGAGAAGATTTATGGAGTTTAGGACATAGGCAATTTATTATTCATTTCCACTTAGCTTTGGGAGAAGGCAATTTTGACTCAAGTCTGATTTCTTGGTCATTTGGACATTTTAAGCACTGGACCATATCATTTGAAGATTTTGAAAAATGGTTTTATTTTATTTTTTCAAAAAGCACTAATCCATTCCTCTGCGTAAGTTATAACATGCTTCATTCTTTGCTCATGGCAAGGTTACGGGTTTTTAGTCAGATAGATCTGGGTTCAGTTCTGCGCTCCCCATCTCCATAGCTGTGTGACCTTGGATATGCTCCTTTCCTCTTATCTGCAAAGCAGGTAGGATGATAGTGAGGACAAAATGAGAAGAGACACAGAGAAAACTTAACACAAAGCCCTGTACACTGTGGCCATCTGATAAATCCTAAATACTGCCATCATGGAGATTCTGCTGATGCTGATGCCTAGAGGCTAAAGGCCAGAGCAGAAAGGGCCCCCTTCCTCCCATCGTCACCTTCACTCAACACGGATTCCACAGTTACTCCTAACGTTTCAACCATACGCAGTTTCAACTGTACACAACACTAAGCTGGCACCTGTTGTAAAGGAGTAAACAAAACAGGTGTGACACCTGTGTTTATTGTGTTTGGAGACTAGTCACAAGGCAGACGTGAAATTGGGATCATAATATATAGAAATACAAACATAAAGGAAAATGCATAGCACCATGGAAAAAATATAAAGGGGTAAATGTAACCAGGGAATAAAGAATGACCTCCCTTAAGACACATTGCTGAGACTTGAAGAAACAGAATGAGGATAACAGGTAAGTAATCAGTCACGGAACATCTATGGAGAAAGATTGCATGCAAAGGCTTCTGAGTAGGGAAGAAATATGTGCACTTTAGGGACTGCAGGAAAATCACTGTGGCTGAAATCCAGCTGGAAGTGTGGGAAGAGCTACAGGATATAAGGAAGAGAGAGCTGCAGACAAGAGCCATGCCCAACTAGTTAAAGAATTGTTTTTCTTTTTTCCTGAGATGCATTTTTCACAGAAGAGTGACATGATCTAGATTTCATGTTTTAAAAAAATCCCTTTGACAGCTGGGAACAGTGGTGCATGCCTATAATCGCAGCAACTGAGGAGGCTGAGGCAGGAGGATCACAAGTTTGAGGCCAGCCTCAGCAACTCAGCAAGACCCTATTTCAAAATAAACGATAAAAGAACTGGGGATGTATATCAGTGGTAAAATGCCCCTGGGTTAAAATATCCAGTATTCCCCCACCCAAAATAAAATGAAAACCCTTTGACAGCTTTGTGGGTACAGAGAGATCCAAAGCAGAATAGGATGACCAATTAAAAGCTATTGTATTATTCAGGGTGGATATGATAGAAACTCAAGGAAGCCTCATGGCATTAGAAGACATAAATTAATATTTTATATGCATACATATTTATGGTAGGTACTACTTTATTAAATATTCTCCTGTGTTTAAATCAATAAAACAAAAGTAAGAAAAGTTAAAATAACTCACTCAAGGTCACATAGGTAGAGAGCAGTGTTGCTGAAACCTGACCTTCTGCCCTGATTCTAAAGCCTATATCCTTGATCATATTCTATTCTGCACCTGCCACCTGATGCAGAGAATGAGTGTAAGTTCTACCTCTGCACACAGCTACCAGCACTTCCCTACAGCTGCCAAACCTTCAGGCTGTGGAGCACATGAGCAGGCAGCAGCCTCTCTCTGAGGCCATTCAGTCAGTTTCACACTGCCCCAGTAATCACCTGCATCTCCAGAAAGGCTCCTTCAGAGTGCTCTAACATTTCAGAAAAGTAGCCTTTGTAGAAAGTGAGAGGAATTACCAAGAGCCTTACTCTTTGTACCTGTGGAAAAGTGGAATGCTAATTGCTTTATATTGTGTGGTGCTGTGGACAATTAAACAGAGGAATTTGAATAAGTATTTTGCAAGGAATGTGAAAGATCACCAAGCCAGATGCATTCTGATCAGGTGGTGCATATGGGTACAGAGCAGATTATTAAGAGAGATGCTTTTGGGGAGGGGAAGGAGGGGAAATAGACTGATTATAAAGCACAGACATCTTGACACAGTTGAAGAGAGGAAATATAGAAAAACAGGTCAACTATTAGAGAGGGGGAATACAGCGATAATTGATACCACTATTGAAATGTTATTATGTGCAATTAAATGCATCATTGCATTGAATTCACTCTCACAACAATACTTACTTAGCAGGGATCTGAGATATCAAGAAATTAACCTTGCATCACATGCGTCAGGAAGTTCAGCCTGTCTGTCTCCAGAGCTGAACTCAAATACCATATTCTCCTGACACTGAGAGGAGAAGGGCAAAGCTTTTCAGTTGAACTCCACCAATGATTCTTGTTTCTAATACCGAGCAAGGAAGCAGCCATAAAAGAGCAGGCAGAAGAGAGGAAAATAAGTTACCTGCATAGTGTTTAGAATGTCCTCTCTTCAGAAGACAACCAGTCTGGCTGAAAGAATCAAGTGAAGACTGCAAAGCTTGACAAACAGCACAGGCAAACCCTTGCAGGCTGCATCCCTGGTGACAGAATGAGGTTTCTCAGGAGTTACTGCAGATGCCAGACAAATCGTAGCACATTTTGAATCATGCATGGAGAATAATAAGGGTGATGAGATTTCTATTCTTACTGTTTCCTTCTTTAGATTGACATATTGTACTGGAAATGGGGTGAGAGAGGACTTAATCTGGAGCTTAAAGAAATTAAAGTGTGAGATGCCGATAGTCAGATCCACTTGCTATTTGGTCAAGGGAACCCATTTCCAGTAAGAGAATGTATTATCCAAGAGAGAAGAGACTTTCAGATCCAAGGCCGAGGCTGTTTAGGAAAGAATTCAGGGAGCTCCTGAGGAATCCTGTGAATTGCATTGGTTGCAGAGCTAGTTACTGACTATGATGCCAGTTTCCAATTACCAAGCACTTTCTATGCCTTGTACTGTTCTAAATGCTCCTCCGGCTTTAAAATCCTATGTATTATCATGAGATCCTATGTATCATCAGGTGCTATTATGATAATATTCCCACTTTATAGGTAGGAAAAGTAAGGCAGAAAGAAGTGAGGAAATTTATCTAAGATCATACCCGCTTGGGGAAGTAGAGCTGGGATTTGAGCCTAGGAGATTTGGCTGTGCGTTTAATCACTGTGCTATCCTGTCTTTCGTTAAGTCCCACATCTGTTTTTCTATTCTTCTGATAATATAGATTAGATTTTATTTTGCAGACCTTCCTCACTTTGCCTTTATTAAAAATATTTAAAATGTCATTTTAGGCAGCTTTGGAAATTAGTTTACTTCAAAGAAGCTTCTCTACTGCACAGCCCTCTGCAAAAACCTGACTCTCCTAGTAGCTGAATGACAGGGATACCATCTAGAAACAAAGTAGTCAAGGTCAGCAGGAATGACTGGACCCATCAGTATCATTGTTGTTGCTTTCATAGGGAGCCTTCTCCTGGGACTTGTTTGGGAGAGCTGACTCTGTTTAGAGGGCGGCAGGTCGTGTTGAATGTTTCTGGCTCCATTTGGAAAATATGTCCAAGGGGAAGGAGAATATGGAGCAGAGTGACAATACACTCTCCTTTATTCAACTGTAACATTTTTCCTTCCCAAAGTCACTCTCCTCACTGTGCCTTTTCTTGATCTTTCTTCTCTCATCAGAGTTACTTTTGATGAAGTCACCTAAATTTTCCTCTCCTGTACAGCACATGGCAGAAATGAAATTGATATATTTCCCTTTTCAGAGAAATTTTTATAGCATCTTACAGAATTGAGTGGGAGACAAGAGCTTCTCTAATTTCAGCCAAAAACATTAAAATGAAATGGGAGTCAAAAGAAGGTTGCCATTGTATCGGTTAAGAGCAAAGATTTTGTTCTGACCACTGCGCTCCACCTGCCTCTACTTCTTACCAGGCGTGTGGTCTACTGCTCTGCTGGTGTGACTGTAGGCAAGATTGTCTGATGTGTAAAATATTGTACTCATTCCACCTTCATAAAAATCGTTTGTAGAACTGAATTGGAGAATATAAATGAGGCGTGTGCATAGTAAGCTTCTAATAGATGATGACTATTATTTTATTATTTTATTGATTTTTATCATTAAAAATGGTCACCACTTGCAGGGGTTCAATGGTAGGGGAGAAACGACTTATTTAAAGCACTTCAGCTCCTGCCTGGCACAGAGTGACCATTAACTAAGTGGATGTTATTATTGTCATAATCCATATATTACCATGGTCCTAAAATACTGATATTTGTAGAAGCGACTAAGAAACAGCTTAAAATCTATTCAGTAAGGCCAATTTCATCCTCACCATACTGAAATTGTCTCTTGTTCTTTACATTTCTCTAGACTTCAGGCACAGAAGTTAATTCTCTCCCTTGACCCAAGCTACTTTCTAATTTAAAGTATTTGGCTTTTTATTGAAATAAAAAAAGAGAAAAACCTAAGGTTCAATGCTTGATCCAGGTATCAAGCAACTATTAATATCATTTCCCCTCCTTATTTGGGGATCTGGGTCCCTCCAACCTCTATTAAAAGGCTTGAGAGCAGAAAATAGGATGTTCATCTTTTTCAGTGAATTTTGAACATTAGTTTGATAAGCTTCAGGATTAGAATGTGACAGTGAAAATAAAAAGAATAATGGATGTATGAAGAATAGCTTTGGAAATATAAAAGTTATTATATCATAAAAATAGAATCAAGGCATTTACTAATCTAAATTTGAGAAACTCCAGATAGAAGACTCAATCAACTATCTCATTCATTTGTTCCTTTGATGGGTGCTATCCATGTCCTTGGTGCTTAACATTTATAGCCTCTTTTATCTCCAACAATAGAATTGGTGATATAATTGGATTGCAAAGAAAAAAGAAAAAGAAAAAAGAAGCAGCAGCTTATGATTGAATTTTATAACAGTGTGGGACAACAATACTCCATTCATGGCTTTTTCTTATTTAGCAAGTTTATTTCTTCTCCCTTTGCCCCATGACCCCCACCTCCCAGCCCCAACCCACCTCTGCTCTTCTCTAAGGCCATGGTAGGAAACTGGAGGGCAGGCATGGAAAGTCCAAGGTACTTCTGCTCCCAGCCTCCTTACTCCTTGTGTGTGCTCCTTCCTACTCACAGCTGACCCAGGAAGCACTGTTTTCTCCCCTTGCTCCTCAGGAGTAGAGGTGGCAAGCTCTGTCACCTCTCAGGAGTCCCTCAGTGCCCCTACACCCTTGGCTGTTTTCCTGACTTCTGTCCACTCCTCTCGAGATGGCCCTTTCACTCCCTTTTCTTCAAAATCCGTGTGTGTGAGCCTTTTCTTTCCTGCCTGAACTTTGACTGATAAAAACACTTAGCTGTACAGTGAAATTGTTGCATCTGTAGAACTATAAATTTGTTGACAATGTAACAGAAGCCCTCCTAAAACAATTTTAGTATTTCAAAATAGGTACTTTCACTGTTAGCACGGTAAGTAAAACTACTGGCTATTTCTTTAACTCCCACTTATATACATGCTTCTAGAGATGCTCTGGCCATCAGTGACTTCTGGGCAATGATTCTTTTCTAGGTTTTACTACCCTGAGAGTCTTAATTAACTCACAATGTTGTTTTGCACAGGTGAGCCCTAAAAACCCAAACCTGTCTGGTCAGGAGCACTGAGACATTTCTATAATGGATTGACATATTCTTCTTTGCTTCTTTCCTATTTCTCTTGATGGTAGAGAGTAGTGACAAGAACCCAGAAAGGAAATGCTGTGTTTTACAGTTTCATAGAAAAATCTAAAGGAACAGACAGGCAATCTGCTGTTCCTCTCCCATATGGGTGACAACAATACAATTGGAAGAAGTACTAATTAGCTTAATGAAAAGCTCAAGCTGTGATTGTTGAAGAGTTTAATTTTAGGTCAAACTGAGATGTTTGCCCAATCTTTGAGAGGTAGAAACAGAGAGGAACTCAGTATCTCACCTGCAAAATCTAGTCAGTGAGACCCTTACACGTCTTAAAGGAAACATCAGAGTAGTAATTTAGAACAAATGCTAAGATTCTGGTTGAGAATTAAATTATTTGATTTTGCATACATATCTTATTCTGAAATGAAAATAAAATTGTTCTGAGTGATTCTTATATTCGTTAGGAGTGGGTTATGAAAGTATACATTAGACTTAGATTTGTTAAATAAAATATTATTTGAAATCTCTGTAGAACCTACTCTACAAATATATTGCTATGAATGGAACAATAGAAAAACTTACTTATGCTTGGATTAAATAGCCATACTGAAAATATAATAAAGAATATTAGTATTGTCTCTCACTGCCAGATTAAGAAGCATATATAAAAGGAAAACAATTATATTCACTCTTGGGATCATTGCTAGATAATGAATGTTTATGTGAGTAAATTTGGGGGTAGGGCCTTTGGGAGATAATTAGTCATGGAATTAGTACACTTATGAAAGAGACCCTCAAAGGGGTCCCCTGTCCCTTTCCCCATGTGAACACACAAAGAAAAGCCAGAAAGTGATCCCGCATAGACATGGAATCTGCTGGCAGCTACATCTTGGGCTTTGCAGCCTCCATCACTATGAGAAACACATCATATGACAGCCAATCTACAGTATCTTTGTTGCAGCAGTCCAAACAGACTAAGAAAACCATCATTTGCTAATCTAATAATGTGTAACCCATTTCCTTTCAGGAATCAGAGAGTAAATCTTACACTTGTTTCCCAGAACATTTTTCCTTCTTAAAAAAAAAAAAAGGCAGTACCTTCATATTGCCTGACTTCCTGATTCCATTTTTTATTTTTTATTGTTTTTCAAAGACAACTAATAAGCCAGGTACATCTGTAAAGGTAGGGGCTTGGGGGCTGGGGCAGGAGGAACACAAATTCAAAGCCATCCTCAGCAGTTTAGCAGGGTTCTGTCTCAAAATAAAAAATAAAAAACGCCTGGGATGTGGCTCTGGAGTTAATCACCCCTGTACAAAAACCAAAAACTAACAAACAAGGAAACAAACAAAAAGACTACTAATAGAGAATAAATAATCTATTTTTTCAATTTTTCTTGGTATCCTAGGTTATAATTTGACTCTATCGGCAGAAAAGCTCATTTCAAGATTTTATACTGTTTCAAACAGCTCACTTGCCTTAAGATTCAACTCTCCTTTCTCCAGCATTAGATTTGGCTTTTTGTGATATGCAGGGCTTTCTTCTGGGCATTGAAAACACCAACAAGACAGAGAAAAACTAAAAACAAAATGAGAGTTGGGTAGTTGAACAATGCCCTTCTTCTGGTGCTATTTCCCCCTGGCTGCCCTAGACTGACCTCTTAAGAATACAAGAGACAAGACTTTGAAAAAATGAGATCTTGGCCTCCTTTTTTATCCTGCCCCCAAACAGTAATTTTGATAGAGAAAAAAACTGTGCCAACCACGTTTATCTTGGAAACTTACTAACATTGGATTCCGAGTTACTTAATTCCTAGAACAAAAATGTGTTCTGCCTTGGTATTGAGCTTCCTGACAAGGCTGGCATGATATATTTTAACAAATATGAGTCCTGATGCTAATTTGTGTGCAGATTTTTTGAACCAAATATAGTCTTTTGTTTGACATCATGAGATTGAGAGATCAGTATGATAGAACTGGCAGTGATTCTGAAAAAAGTATTTTACATTGAAAATCTTATTTAGAAAAACTGCTTCCCACTGGCTATTATAATAGGACTAACTATATTAATATAAAAGCTGGAAATTCTTGTTTCCCTTATGTATAATTATAATCTTCTAACTAAGCTTCTGCCGAAACCCAAGGGAACTTTTACTTATGTTTGGATTAAGGGTAAAGTAACCTTGCCACTGAATAATCAAAACTTTTTTGTTGTTTTTCATTCTTCAGAGAAGATATTTTGAATTCAGGTAGGGTCACTTTTTCCTACCTGAAATTTATTCTGGCTTCAACATTGCACCTGATCTGATAACAGGAACAGCAAAATAAAATGAGGCTCTTTACAGTTGTGTGAATGAATTTAGGAAGTTAAAAAAAATGCCCAGCATACTGCTTGGAATTTTAAGACAGTTTTTCACCTAAGTGCATATCAGTATGTACAACTGACAGAATAGCCTAAATTGTAAACTAAGAGCTGAGAGAATAACAGAAAGAAAAAAAAAAGAATACTTGTATATTTGTGAAAACAAATCTCAGAAATAATCTCAGATAAAATCAGAATAAATATTCTATTTAAAAGATGACTTTACTAGAAGCTAAATAAAATTTGGTTTCTGATATAAAGGTCAATATAAAATTAAGATTAGGCTATATAAAACTGTCACCTATGCATGACTTCAGTAAAAACAAGTATAAAAGCACAATTCTTTTTGATGACCAGACATTTACCCCGACTTATTCTTATTTCATAAATGATAATGTTACATATATTAGGCATCAAATAACTGTATTTTCCAAGATAATATCAGTAAACATTAGCATAGCTCTATCGAGACAAGTAGAAAATCTGTTGTCTTCAACAGAGAGAAACCACTTCTATATTCAAGTTGCAAGCCTATCAATCTTCTCACCTTCATTGTAAAATTTAACACCAACTTACAATACAAACTGTGTTGGATCTTACAAAGTGAGTTTGTTTTATATATTGCCTCATTGCCAAAAATTAGCACTTGAGCTTGGATAGGGTTACATAATTTTCTAAATGTCTTTACGGACCTACAGAATTGCTTCTCACTGGATTACTTTGCTTCCTGCAGGCAAAAGGGGTGTTTGGCTCACTGGTAAATACACAATACCTAGCACTGTGTTTGTAGCTTAATAGCTATTTATTGACTGTTCATGTTAAAGTAATGGCTACTGAGAACCAAATGACCCCTGTTTCATTTGTTCTAAGAAAATAGCATAGGGCTTTTTTTTTCAGCATTCAATAAACTTTACCACCTATTTTGTTTCATAGAAAATTAAAATTGTATGCCTTCAAGGAAACTTACAGATTATTCACTCAGCTCCCTTAAACTTGAATGTCTCATTTCCCAAGCAAAGTAATTTAGGATCTCCTGTTAATCTTTGAGGATCTCCTGTTAATCTTCGCTTTTATATAGTTATTGTTATCACCAGAATTAAAGTGGTTGAGATTAGGTTTTTGATGGATGAGATACCAATTCTAAGTAGTCTGGAGCATCCTACTTTCCTTTTTTATTTACTAAATATTTCAGTGTAGCTAATGGCTTTAGAGCTGTAAGTCATCTATGTAGTAGGAATGACATCAAAGAAACTACCTGCCTCGATGTCAATATCATGAATAAAACACTCTTTGTCATTATTCCAAACAAGCTTAATATTAATTGAGTAACCACCAAGCAGGAACTTTTGATTGTTCAGAGTTTAATGAAATACAATATTTCCCATGCATAGTTTCTACTATCTGCTTAGCATCTAAACAGTTTTTAAGCTTCTCACTAAATAGTTTGATTTTAAATTTCAATTATAAGTTTACTATGTGTCAGGAAACTTGTATCATAGGCATAAATAGAAAGTTGTTATAAAATTAAATGTTATAAAACAAAGTGCTGCTATTAAATTGTGGCTACTTTCTTCTCTGCACACTGTGGACAGAGATCCAGAGTTGAGTACTAATTGTCTGAATGATATTAGACAAGCAGTGTAACTGTGCTTTCATCAGTTATCTCATTAATAAAAGGTAGATAATGCAATTCTATACAGAAGATTTTAGTGAAAATTAAATGAAATAAAGATGCCAGTTCTCCTCAAATTGATTTCCAGACCCATTTTTCTAATCAAAATCCCTACACGTTTTCTCCTTTTGAGAAAACTGACAAATTGACTTTAAAGTTTATGTTGAAATATAAGACAATTTACACGGAAACTAGCCAAGGTGATTTTTGAAGAAGGGGAAAAAATTTGGAAGCTTTTTACTAAGACATCGGTATACTTGGGCCATGACAGACAAACTGATCAAAGGAACAAAAATCGATTTCAGAAACAGACCCAAATGTATTCCAGAAGTAGAATGGATGAATAATAAACAGAATCTACAAAATGGGAGACAATATTTGCAGACTCTATATCTGATGAGGGGTTCAGATTCACTGTACATAGGAAGAACTTAAACACTCAATAGCAAGAAAACAATCTGGTTTAAAAATTGGTAAAAATCTGATACGAATTTCTCAAAAGAAGACATACAGTTGGCCAACAGAAATATGAAAAAAATGCCTAATATCCCTAATCTTAAGGGAAATGCAAATCAAAACCATGCTGAGATATCTCCTCATTCCCAATAGATCAACTATTACCAAAAGACAAACAGTAACAAGTGTTGACAAAGATGTGGAAAAAAAGGGGACACGGTACACTACTGGCAGAAATGTAAATTAGTGCATCTCTATGGAAAATAGCATGATATTCCTCAAAAAAACTAAAAATTCAACTACCACATAATCAAGCAATCCCACTACTGGGTATATACCCAAAGGAAATAATGTAAGTATGTCCAAAAAGATCTCTGCATGCTCAATTTTATAGCAGTATTTTTCATAATGGCTAAAATACAGAATCAGCCTAAGATTCCATCAACATATAAATGATAAAGAAGATGTCACACACACAAACAATGGCATATTTACTATTTAGTCATAAAAAGAATGGAATGCTACCATCTATGTCAACAAGGATGAACCCACAGGATGTTACATTACATGAAATAAGCCAGGTGTAGAAATAAAAATACTGCATGATCTTACTCATATATGAAATCTAATAATGTTGATCTCATAGAAGTAGAGAGTAGCAGCAGAGGCTGAAGAGATTAGTTGGGGAGGGAATGATGTGAGGAATATTGGCCAGAGGATATATTGTTACAGTTATACTGGAAGAATAAGTTTAAAAAATTATTTAGTATGGGGATGAGAGTTAATGATGAAAAATTATATTTTTGAGATACACAGAGAAGTAGATATTATGATCTTACTACAAACTGACAACTATATGAGGTAATACATTTATTAATTAGCATTTTTAGCCAGGCTACAATGTATGTATGCTTCAAAACATCACATCTGAAATAATTACAAACAATTTTATTTATCAATTTAAAATTAATATAATAGATAATTTTGATAAATTCATGTGATGGAATTCTATAAATCAATGAAAATGAATGGGCTATATTACATGCAGCAAGTAAGAACTTTATTGCTCAATAAAGAAATATGGAATAAAACATTATGTCCCAAAATTTTTCTAAAAAGCAAATCAGAAAATCATGTTCATAATATGAGGTAAAGCTATTAAGAAAAAGTATGAAAATTGATACTGAACTATCATGGCCAAAGTCAGGATGGTGAGTACTACTTGGAACTAGATATTTTTTAAATCAGAAGGAACAGAGAAGGTTTTGTGGGGACACAGATAATGTTCTCTTTTTTAACCTGGATGCTGTTGAATGATGTTCACTTTGTAATTATTCACCATGCTGTTTACTTTTTAAAATGTAGGCTATGTTATACTTTACAAATTTTTAAAAGTTGAAAATGCATAAATCACAGCAAAGACAGTTTCAGGCAATCCAGTTCTTCAGTATAGTACAGAAATAATTCTAAGAATCCCAGCCTAGAGCATGTAGTGTATTTCTTCAGCTGTTTGCAAATGGCTAAAATGAAATTCTGGAAAGTCCCAAGTATTAAAGAGAATATGGAGTAACTGGAATAGTCACAAACTTTGGGTAGAAATGACCATTGATATCACCACTTTGGAAAATGCATTTGCTAAAGCTGATTGTTGATCTTGTGATCTTATGTATGTATTAATTAAGGGACTTCAGAGAAATAAAACCAGTGGGGTGGGTTGTTTATTGGGTAGGTGCTAGGTTGAATTTGAAGACCTGAGAACCAGAGTCTGAAAGTATAAATCCAGAAATCTGTAGGCCCAAGACCCAGGAATGCTCATGTCCAAGGGCAGGGGAAGAAGGATGTTCTAGCTCAGGCAGAGAACAATTCACCCTTTCTCCTGTATTTTCCTCTGTTCAGTCTTTCAATGGCTTGGATGATGTCCCCCTGCACTGGTGAGGGTGATCTAATGCTACTCTCTTCCAAAAACACCTCACAGACATGCCCAGAAATAATGTTCACCATCTATCTGGGTATCATTTAATCCAGTCAAGTTAACAAATTAACTTACATCCAATGACGGTGCACTAATGGCATCCATATGGTTTGGTTCTTAAATGTTGCTCAAAAGATCATATGCTAGATGCTTGTTGCTGGCCTGTGGCACTACTGGGAGGTAGTGGAGCCTTTAAGAGGTGGTGCCCAGTGAAAGGAAGTTAGGGCATTGGGGGTGTGCCCTTGAGGGGGATATTGGAACCCTGAAACTCCTCTTTTTTTTCATTGCTTCCTGTCCACCATGAGGTAAATGGACCACCTCCACTTCGAGTGCCTGCCATGATATACCATGTTGCCACAGGCTCAAAGAGATAGGGCCAAGCAATAAAAGATGGAAACCACTGAAACTGTGAGCCAAAATTTCCTCTTGATATGTTGTTTACCTTAGGTATTTTGTCACAATGACAGAGAGCTGATGCAGACATATACACAATAAATCGTGTTCATCAAGACTAATGTACTAGTCATAGCAGCACCATTCCTAATAGACCCAAACTGAATGCTGTCCAAATCCCTTTAAGTAATGAAATGGATAAATAATTGTTGACATCTTCACACAATGGAATACTATTCAGTGATGAAAGTGAATGATTCATAATTATACACAAAGCTATGTAAAAATCTCACAAATCTAACATTGAACAAAAGTACCTATAAGATATATCTATTTGTGAAGCACTTAAACAAGCTGTTAGATGTCAGAATGTAGTTATCCTTGGGCAGACAGAAACTGGAAGGGATAACAGAGGAAGCTATTTAATATTCTGATTTAATATTCTAATTCTTTATGTGAGTGTTAGTTAAAAGGGTGAGTTCAGTCTTCAAAATTCATCACTGCAGGGCTGTGGCTGTGGCTCAGTAGTAGAGAACTAATCTGGCATGCGTGTGGCACTGGGTTTGATCCCCAGCACCATATAAAAATAAAATAAAGGTATAATATCCACCTACAACTAAAAAAATACATACTTAAAAAAATTCATCACCACAAACCTGAATTGTATCCCTTTTTTGCAAGAATTTCTTAAACATCTTCAAAAGTTTTTTTTTTTTTTTTTTTTAAATGGGGTTACATATATGAAGTTCTTATAAGGACACCTGGCATGTGGCAAGCTCTAAAAACCATCAGCTATTGTCACTGTTATTATTGATGTTCTCAATAATAATAATTAATTGTTCTCAATAACAATTATCACCTACAAAAAGCAATAATTCTCAGTCCTGGTCATCATATATTCAAGAATGGAAATTTCTAAGTGTCAGAAAGACAATTTTCACTAAGCTGATGCTATTCTGCTGGCATAATCATAAGATTTGAAAAATAACTGAAAAAGATACAAATTTCATTTAAATGAGTCAATACATTTTAGTGCTGGGCCTCCTCAGTGTGGGGAACATATTAGTTGACCAATTTAGCTGCTATGGAACCTGTTGAGGTCTTGCCCACGTAGACCAGCTCATCACAATGAGGCTTCCTTCCTAACAAGGTATGATTTTTTTTTTACTTCTAAGATTCAATTGTGTCCACTTGATTTGAAAATTTGCCAAATAATGTTGGCTTCTGGAATCTTCAGTGGTTATCTGAGTACCTGTGGAAACATAAAAGTCAATTTTAAGAAGGAAGGTAATTATGAGTGTGTGTGGGTGGGGGGTGGAGTTGGGGGGTTGGTCCTACCAAACAGCTCACCCTGCAGCTTTATCCATTATGGAAAGAGAATGACCACTTATCAGGAGAATATGGCATTCTTCAACATTTTCAGAGAAGACTTTGGGTCTTTAGTCTGATTCTCCTTAAATCAACAATAGAGCACAGCAATATCAATATCATCAAAGAATGCAATAAAGACATAAAGAATATTTGATCTTTAACATCTGTTACAATATGGCGCCTCACCCACTGCTCAGAGTCAGCTAGATGCAGAAGAAAGCTGAAAAGAAAAATGCCATTTTAAAGTAGGGAGAGATTCGTGATAGCTTTGAACAACATCATCTGCAAATGCATGACTTTCCATTTGTTTAGGAAAGTTTCTAAAACACCAACAGTTGTACAGGGGATGATCTCATCTGCTTTGGGTTTGGTTTTAATAATAATATAAAATAATCCTTGAAAATCATTTTTAACCTAAAATAATGCATTTTTATGGGCTCAGAGACGAAGGCTATCCAACAAAACAATATGAATCAATTCCAAAGTGGATAAAGTGAAAAATCTTCGATTAGTCAGTATCCACCTAAAGGCTTTTAATTTTTGAGATCAAAGTAGTATTTATTTTTCCTCTTCTTGGTTTCTAAACCCTGTTTGTCAAGCTATTTCTCCTGTGCCTTTAGAGAGATGGGATATTTTATTTGCTTTGATGAGTGTGTGTGGCCAGGCCTGCTCTGCACTGCCCTAGCTGGAACAGCATCTGCTGGTCCATCTGTGTTCAGATGGCAGCTGAGAGAGAGAAAGAAGGCAAGAAGAACCAACTCAGGAGAAAATTCTTTTGAGGTCACCGAGATGCTTTAGCTACTGGAACTAAATGAGAGAGTTGGTTTTGCTGTCGAGTCGGGGAAACTAGGCCTTGTGAAAAAGGACAACCGTGGATATAACGAGTTGGATGGGCAGGAAGAGTTTGTGATTTCTCTTATTCACTTATTTGCTTGTCTGTCACAACTACTCCTGCCCTTGCATTTCCTGCACTAGCTGACCCCATGGATCTCTGGATCTATCTGCTCCACTCTTTCCTTGTTACAGGATGCTGCCCAGCACCACGGATCACTGTCTCTGCACCAGGACTATATTAAGCAATTTTCAGGCATAACCTCATTCGACCTTCACAATAGCCCTGGATGATTTACATTATTATGTACACACTAGTGATGGAGGGAACTGTAGCATAGAAAGGCCAAATACATTTTCCACAGACCAAAGTGCCAGTGAGTGTTGAAATTTCATCAGGGACCTGGAGCTTCTTCCTCTAACCACTGAACTCTACTGCCAAGGAAGTGGCCTCCACCCTCCATGTTGAAACACCCATCAGTTCTGCACAGGAGAAGGAAAGGATCCTGTACTTGATTCCACACTCTCTGAAAGAGCCAGTAATCTTATCCCATGGGTGACAGTAGATCTGAAACCTAATTACCACTGGGTACACCAGCGCCTTCTCTGGAAATGAAGGAGGGCCCAGTCCCTGACCTACCTAACTCCATTTTGTTTCTCTGACCTCATCTTGCCTCTCAGACTTTTTCCCCCCTTTTTTGAGATCTCCTGAGTCATTTTCTCCTGCAGTTATCTTAGATTCCAGGAACAGCAGCAGGCCTTGCTGGCAGATCACCCCATTATGAGATTGCCTCCCTAAGTGGGAACAATTACCTCATGATGGGATCTGAGGCTGCTCCCCCAGAACAGGAGCTATCATCTCATGTTGAGAACCAAATTGCCCCCTCCAGTGATAATGACTTCCCTGGAGCCTGCAGAACCTCCCAGAACTGGACCTGAGGTAAAGAGCAACCAGACCATGGGCTGACCAAGCTTACCTGCTTTTCCTGCTTGGAAACCCACCCATCCCCCAGCTATGCAAACCCCAACCCTTGTCTGCCTTCCACTTTTTATGAAATCCCAAAGTTGTAGTCAGTTCCTTGAATCCAAAGATCCTAGGTCTTTGGACCTTTCTGTTCTTCCCAGTGCAGCCACAGTGACAGCAGCTCCTTTTCCCACTGTCCATCTCATCCATTGGCTTTTTTGGAAAAGTTGGCTGAGCTTGGTTCAGTAGCACCCCTTTAGCCAGGGCTTTCATCTTGGTAACATGAATTGTGAGAAGGAGAATAAAAGATACTATCATGATGCTTCTTGGCATCTGCTAGGAGCTCTCCAGATGGAGGAATGTGGTCAGTTATGGAGACTGAAAAATGGGAAGGAAGTGAATAAAAGCAGAAAAAAATAGGGTAAACAACAATCTGGATTCATGTTCTTCTTTGTACTTTACTGGCAGCAACTATGATTTTCAAGTCTATTATAAACTGAATTTCCTATCACACAGACTCCAGATGTGTCTGATAAATGTGAGGTCAGAAAAAAAAGGAATATTTTCAGTATCCTATACATCTGAATAAATCCACTGAGATCATTCTAAGTCTATTTCCAGGGCAGTCTCTGGACTCCTCAATTGTATCTTTTTACCTTTCATCTAGTAAATTCCTTCAAGAGAGAGCCTTGCTCAATAAACAAAACAGCCTGGTGCTATCTCTTTTCACTATGGAAACGTTGTGGGGTGGTGGGTGCTGTCCTGGTACTGACTGGAATATACAGTAGGGTCATATCTCAGTGAAAAGGAAAATAGCTGATGGCGCTGGAGGTGCTCCACCAAGCTGAAAGCCGTCCAGGACGTCTCTTGTACCTGGCCTCAGATCTTCTTGGCTCACTTTTTCTCTTGCAACTGATGAAGTAAGGAATTTTCACAGGTGTAAACTGACAGCCTGCAGCTCTGTCTTTGGGCTGGGAGATGCTTGGATGCAGTGGCATGGGATGTGTTTTAGTCAGCTGTTCTGCCATTGTGACTAAAAGACCTGACCAGCACAACTGTAGAGGAGGAGAAGTTTGAGGGCTCAGGGTTTCAGAGGTCTCAATACACAGACAGCAGTCTCCATTGCTCGTGGCTCAAGGTAAAGCTGAACATGGTGGCAGAAGAGTGTGGCAGAGAGAAGCAGCTCACATGATGATCAGAAAGGAGAGAGAGAGAGAGAGAGAGAGAGAGAGAGAGAGAGAGAGAGAGAGAGAGAGATCTCCTCTTGCCAGATACAAATATATACTCCAAAGCCACGCCCCAATTCCCACCTCTCCCAGCCACACCCTACCACTTCAGTTACCACTCAGTTAATCCCTATCAGGGGATTAATTTACTGATTGGGTTAAGACTCTTGCAACTCTCACAACCCAATCAGTTGTTCTCTGAACCCTCTTGCATTGTCTCAAGTGTAAGCATTTGGGAGACACCTCACATCCAAACCACAACAGGATGAGTGTGAATACTTATCAATACTCCACAGGCACATTTTGACTAATGGTGGAGGAATCACCTCCCTTTTCTCCATAAAGTAAACATTATAACTATCTGCATAAGAGTCCTTGTGTCAGTCTTTGCTTTCAGGAGTTAGTGAGGGATGACATAGCTCTCTGACTAACACATAAGAAGAGAAGATGGAAAGTTGGAAAGATGAAACAACATAAATAAAATGAAAAGGCACAAAATTATAGAAAATTTCATTTGGCTTTGTTTGTAGAGATAGAATTGAACAATACCACTTCCTACAAGATAGAATTGGCTTTTATTTTTTATTCTAGAATTGGGCAAAATTTCAATCTATGAGATAGAATTGGTGTTCTACTGGGCATGAGAGAACAGTTGGGTTTTGTAAGGTGGATGGGTTAACATCAGGTTAATACTGGCCATTTGTATTATAAGGGTTAAGGCAGAGAGGGCTTCTCATTATGTAAACATTAAGTAAACAGGGTTCTTTCTTATTGACAGCTCTGAACACTGTCTTCAGGGAAGAGTTATCTGGTTTTGAGGATTTACCTGCTTCCTTAAAGTTTCAGTTTAATTATGTGCCACTTCGCATGAATGACTCTGTTTTAGTTTGGTCTGATCTGATGGGGCCTAGTGCAGTGGGTTAACCCTAAACAGTGACCTCCTGTCACTGTTTTTTATTTTTTATTCTAGTAAATTTTGTTTGCTGAGATATACATTTCTACGTTATTTAAAAATATTACAAAGAATATTAGAGACAGTTTATTCTGGAATCCTTGTAATAGAAAAGCATTAGCACAATAACAAAGGCAAAACTACATTATAAATGGTGAGACATTTGTACCAAGTTCCCAAATTGAGATCAAATGAAAGCAACTAAATTAAACCTTTATATCTGAATTTCCAAGTGATCAAGGTAAACTATGGAAGTGCATAATTCTTAGCACCAGCTGATAGCAAACTGATTAATCAGTAGAAGTAAATGCTTTCTAGATGCTACATTCCAGGAGAAATTATATTGATACTTCTAAAACACAGGACACTGAATAATGTAATAATTGATGTACTTAGTAGCAGAATTAAAAAATCAGGGAATCATTCCATGTACATATATTAGCTCTTCATTGATGCCAAAGATAAAATATCTAAAATGATAGAACATTTCCAAAGAAAGAAGTTCTGGGTTGTTTAGAATACCCCCAAATTTACTCAAATATTAACTCATTGGAACATGAAAGAAATGACCATTACTTAAAAAATAATTCAGAGATTAACTCTCAATAAAATATATGATTCAAATAGTGATAACTTTTGAGCAAAACTGCTTTCTGATGAACCTTGAGTAAGTGAAAAGAATTCCATACAGCACCCTCCGTAAACTAAATAAATTAGCATGTTAAACAACATTTCTTCATCGTACAAGTATGACAGATGTCTTGCAAATGTCTCCACTTCCTCTTGTATATATGGCAGACATTCCTTTTGGCATCCTTTCCTCCTGATCTTGGAAGCAGCCTTGAGCTTCTTAAAACAGCACTCCAGACCCTGAAAAGAATTGGATACTGTAGATAAATTGAAAACTGTTGGATAGTTATCATTTGTATTTTCAAACAACTGGAATGAGAAAATATACCTGCCAAAAATGATTTTTAGTTGAGAATAACAAATAGTTGGCTCTTCTCGCATTAAATGGACCACAGATCTCAAAGCTTCTTCAAGCTACTCCCAGGGCACAAGATAGTATTTATTCACTCTGTTCAATACTGAGAACAAATAATGTGTGAAAATGGAGTGAGGTTTCTAAACATGACTAAGATACCTAAGCATCCAAAATGCTACACTTTCAAAAGGGTCAAAACATGGAAATATCAGACAAATTAGAAGGAAGTTGCTTTATTCCCCACAACGAATTAATTTGCCAGAAAAATAAGGTAGGTACACAATGATGGATATAAATATTCATCAAGCATTAAATAGCTTTCATTTCTTTAATAAAAGAAATAAGTGTGACACAACTTCCCTTCCATTTCCAAAGATTCTCCTTACCACATATTTTCAACCCTCCCACCATGTCAACCAAGGGTTAGTGTGACTCAGACACTCAGATTCTTGAAAAAGTGATGGGTAAATGAAAAACACCATCTACATTACAATTGTAACAAAGTAGCAGGATTGAACACTTCCTAGACCCACTCAGCATTTTTTATCTGATAATATCATGGCAGGACCTCCTCTGTGAAATTGAAATATCATATATCATTTGTCTTCCATCCTGATACTTGAAATGCAATGAGCTGCTACTTCTCAAGGAAGCAGTTCTGATTGTTGCCATGGGTGAGATGCAGAAAGAAAAGTATGTATTGCATTATAGACTTTATATGGAATCCTCTCCATCTTCAGTGTGAGTAGTTTCACAAAATGTTTACAAAGTGAGTAATGGATTGTAGATAGTGTTAGCATAGAAATAAAGGTGCAAAACTTTTATAGAGTAAATATTGATTACAAATTTCTAAGGCTACCTATCTTTTCTGATTTTTAGATGCTCATAATCATACATAGGAAGAAAAATGTAACTAAGAGTAAAGTCAACTGCATTTTAGGTCAAAAAGAGTTACATGATAGGAAATAATACTGTAAAAATAATACCATTAAAGATTTTCTATGTAAGATCACTGAATACAGAAGTCTCTTTTATGAATAGTATATGAAAACATTGTCTCAGAATCCTTCATCTATTAATCTAGTAATACCAGTATATTTAATGCCTTATTATCTTTCTGGTCCTGGATAATTTTCAGGAAGCTTCATTCTAGGTTAATGAGTTTTGTTGATCAAAAAGTTTGTAAATGACACAAGCATAAGAAGAACCCTAGGTATTTCTCCCTTGGAAACGGAAGCCAGACATTTATTTAGAGAAGAATAATTCAGTGTGAATTATTTAGTACCCACAGTCATATACTGTTAGCACTAGAAGGAACCTCAGGGATTTCCTAGTTCAAAGGTTTTCAAAAGGCATTCTTCTTAGACATGCCAGGAGCCAGTGCACTCAGTGCCCTACTTCCACTTCAGCTAGGCCATCCTATTATTTACTGTTTTATCTAATGATATGGCTTGGAATCTTTTCATTTGAAAATGTATCTGCTGGTAAACACAGTCCAAGGGTCCTCACTCTACCAGTGATATCTGTTGGATCCCATGATGTAAGAAGACTTCAAGAAGAGGCTGGCTGTTGGTTAATAGAGCCAGGTCCAATGTCCTTTCTACTTAAGTGTGTCATTTTCCTCTGTGGGATTTTTTGAACCAGCTCTTGAACAAAAGTGTTTATCCATTTTTAAAGTTTTAAAGCCCTATTGAAGAAAAAGATTTGGGTGAAATTTCCAAGCGTAGGTCTAGTTTTTAGATATGAATATTAGTTCAAATGACAGAAATATTTGGCTATTTTGATAAGTTAATTAGTCTGGCAAATTTGAAATAACATTGGCTTAGAGGAGAGAGGAGGAGGGAGGGAGAGATAGAAGGAGGGAGTGAAGAAAAACCAAGAGAGAGCAATAAATAAGAAAGGAAAAGAAAAAAAATAACTATTTGTTTTTATTTATATGACTACATTTGGGCTTGATGGGACCAAATCTATTTTTATATTGTCATCAAAATCCAATTAATTTTACCTAATACCATAAAGAAAATATTTGTTGATAACTGCTTCAAAACAGGTTGTGATTCTTTTAATATCTGTGAATCCTTTTCTATGTAAGTAATTGCATTTAAAAGAATGAATGGCAAGTCACTCTAAAAGAAAAAACATGTGAAAATTTAGTATAAAACAAAGAAATGCCCCCAAGTTGAACATTCTCAACAGAGAGGCTATACCTAAAGCAAGGTACAAATTGATAAAGACCATTGTTATGTGATTATGAATTAAGACATACAGCTTTTTTCAATATGGGAGAGATACTAAACTTTCTCTGCAAATTAAATAGAAAGAAAAGCATGTATTGCATTATAGACTAATTTGTTCTTATTAAAGTTCCTTTTATATTGCATTGGTGTTATTTCTTGATTTATGTGTCTCTCTTTTAAGGCTGCAAGTTTCTTAGTGAAAAGATCTTACCCCTTAGTCATCTATTTTTTATACCTATCAATTCTCATACGCATGTAGTAGAGGCACTATTACTATTTATCTGGTGATTGAAACATGAATGAATTAATATGAGTAGCTCTACTCATTGAGATTCTGGATTACTTGTATTCTCTGGTATCTCTTTAAAAGTCTATGTTGTTTAGATTATTCTCACTTCAAAAAATCTTGGGCAAAAATAGAATTATATGTTCAGATTTTCTTACAATTTTCTACACTATTTAGTGGCTTGCAGGCACTATTGAAAAACCAAGTTCACATGTATTGTAAATCACCTCCATTGGCAAAAGGAGTAGAATTATAGCCCAAACAAGTATATACTGGTGATGTCCTTACAGATCTTCACATTCATTATAAAACACAATACACAGATAAAAATATACAGTGTGTGTGTGTGTGTGTGTGTGTGTGTGTGTGTGAAAATACCACCAGTGCTTCAGTTTTTAAAATTATTGAAAGATACACTTTTAGAGAATAAAAATTGTGGATATTATTTGATGGGCACATTTTTTTTGAGAGAGAGAGAAAGAGAGAGAGAGAGAGAGAGAATTTTTTAATATTTATTTTTCAGTTTTCAGTGGACACAACATCTTTTATTTTATTTTTATGTGGTGCTGAGGATCAAACCCAGTGGCCCGCGCATGCAGGCAAGTGCGCTACCACTTGTGCCATGTCCCCAGCCTTTGATGGGCACATTTAATATGCCAAATATATGAAACACTTGCACATATTTCTTGATCTTTGAACATTCTTAAGAAAGAGAATGCTTATTATTTCCATTACATAGCGGAAGAAATAGAGGTTTAGAGAGATTAAGGAGTTGAAAGGTTTGTTTCAAGCCCACGTAGATCTGATGTTATAAATTTTAATCTAATATTGCTCATTTTAACACCTTGTATATACAAAGGGTCTGATGGAGCGCATTAAAAGAAGGCAAATTCTAAAATGTATGAAATTATTTGGTAGTGCCTTACTTTGGAAGAGGACAACAAATCCAAAATCCTTTCCTTTTTGCTTTCTCATAACTACTTGACTTCAGGGATCTTCTAAAATCACCGAAAGGAAAATTCATGTGCATTTTCCAAGTCTTCTATTGGCACTTTAACCAAAGCCAGGGTAAACAGGTGGTCTTCTCAAATATACAAATTTTATCATCTTAGTAGATATCTCAGTTTAGGTTCTTTTGAAATAGTCTTCTCTTTTGTTAATTTACAAATTTAAAAGATCAGTGAAGTGTGAGAGTGAGATGAATATAAAAATACAAGAACATATGCAGAGGGTGCAGAAAGAGGCAGACAATACAGTGTTTCTCAGCATGAGGGTTGCTCTTACTACTGGGGACATCTGTGCCTACACCAAGCTGTCTCAGAAAAAGGCTTTGAGCCAAACCATCATGCAGACCTTGTCCTCCACACAGAGTCATGGTGATTCTGCTATTCAGAAGCACTTGCCTGCAAAAATAATGTGCTCACAATGCTGCAAGGAGCATCAGAATCATGCACTATCTCCATCTAACAATACCTTTGCAGTCTCTTCACAGCAGGGACTCTGCACAGCTCTTTTAATCTTCTCACCCTCTGTGGGAAGTAAGAACTATGATTTTTCTTCCCCTCACAAATTAAATTGTATTACCAGGTAGCAATGGGGCAGTGCCAGCTGAATAAAATTGATAGCAAATGCAGACAGAAGAATTCCGATGTGTTCAGCTGTCTTCAAGGAAGAGAGATTTTATTTCAAAAGCTGAACTCAATGAGGCATGAGCCCCAGTGCCATGTAAGCACCCTGGTGTTGCTCACTAAATCTAAAACCAGTGATGGCATGGAATGGACACCACCTGCTAACAGCCAGCTTAGGTTGCTCCATCAGCAAGTAAGCCATGCCATTCTTTTCCTGCAAATACGAGTAGTTGCTATCCTCTTGAATTTTTAGATTATGCTTTAATACAGTAAAAGTAAAATTTTAAAACAGAGTGTTGCATTCACTTGTTTAAATATTCCTAAGCATAGCAAGTAGAGTTAGCTTTTTATATTGCTAAATTCTAGCTCATCAGGAAGGTATGTAAAGGACATATAAATGAGGCGTGTTGTGAGAAACATTTTCCAACTGCAGAAATCCTGCTGCTTGCTTCTGACAAGAGGATGTAATAAAAGGTTGAATAATACCTTTGGGATTCATAAATTATAAATGCGGTCTTCTGTTGGTGCCATGGTATTCATGTTGCTTACATCCTTTCAATGGTCCATAACTAATGCATGTATTGCTAATGTCATCACCCTGTCTTAAATTATAATAGAGACTCAGATAGCTTTTCCCAAAGTACATTCCTTGGAACACTAATACTGTTTAATAGGGTTCTTTGAAAACACTGTCAGAAAACATTCCTGTGAGTTGATGGAAGATATGCTCTGTTGCATTTTTCAAAATTAATTAGGAACTGCTTTGAATTAAAATATCTTAAGGGATACACACCCTATTCAAATGGCTATTGAGGAAAGAGTGTGAGAACAAACAGCAGCATAGACTGTCACTATCCAAATGTGGATTATGGGGCATGGAGATAAGAGAAGCACCTTTCCCTTATTTGATTATTATTTTCCTTCTAAGATTAAGACCCAGTATATTGATTTTCATTATAGTTTCCTTATATCATGGCCAGAGAGAGTAAAAAAATAAATAAAAGTTCTGTCTATATAATCCACTCTTCTACTCCTAGAGTAAGGCACATAGTAGGTAAATGCTTGTTGAATAAATCAGTGAATAATTGGTGAAAGTGTCAACTCTGTCTCTTTTAGGAGTGGGCTTATGTATGAAATTACATTGTCTATTTCTCAAAAAGTAAATTGACAGTACATGAACAGATGTTTCTAAGCTACCACAGTGGCTCTGTTCTCCTCTCTATACCTTGTAAATGATGAAATCACATGCACATTTCAAAATGTCAGTCTCTGTTGCTGGCTGTGTTGTTGCCTTGGCAAAATAGACTATGACATTATAAGCGATGGTCCCTGCCATGGCAGCTATTTGAGAGCTATCCTGCAGAGTTCCACAATGAGATGTTGCTGTTATAGATCTCTAGCCACCCCCTGGTCAGAACCCTGATGTGCATGTGCCTGTGAGAACGAAGTTTACCTTATGTTAATTCCCCTCATTATTCAGTCCTAATATTCCAGCTGCTAAATAATTATTTTATCCTCCTCCTTCATTTGCTTCAATTATGCTCACAGTGGATGGCATATTGTTTACGAAAATATCCTCAAGAGTGCTGATGATAGGATTTGGGGATTTTATAGACCAGAAGAACTCATTTAAAATTAGAGGAACAAATATACATTTGTCCATTTTTATTATTGCTAAGTAAAAACAAAAAAAAATACGCATTATCCTGATTTTATTAAAGAAAGAACATTTTGTATCCCGAAAGTAGGAAGGAAGGAACATTCTTTAATTTTAAGAGCCCTGTAAAATATCAATCTCATGGTCTATTCGTTTGATTGCTGAAAATTTCATTGTGGACAGGCCTTGTTTCACAAAAGCATATTTGAAAACCTCTTCTAAAGAGAACAGTAGGAAAATAAAAGCAAACATAAAATACAACAAATTTTATTCTAGATGAGGCTGATAGTCTATACAGCCTAGAACTCTTGTCTTATCAGTGGCACCAAGAAACACTGAGCCAGGTTGGTTTATCATGTCAGTCTCTAAAGTGTATGTGTTCAAATTCACAAGCATGATTCTCCACTGCCCTCCTCCAGCTTCCAGCCCACCTGTGCACTTTCCCTTTAAGTATACAGCTTCACTTTCTCTCTCTTGAGAAAATAGAGGTCATAGGTCTCCTAATGACCTATGTACAAATTATCGGCATCTCTACCCATCCTCTCAATGCATGGACCTTCTTTTAACCTTCACCTTATCCTTATTTGATGCTCTATAGTAATTAATCAGATTTGTTTGGGTTCATATTTACTGTACATGTAATGATGATGGCCCCTTAAGGAAGAAATTGACATCATAACCTTTCTCATCAGAATTCTCATAGAGTTTAAGATCTGGGACCCAGTCCATCTCTCAAGGTACAAGCTAATCAGGCAAGGACTGCTGCTGGTAAGCCCAGCCAAGTATATGCCCTCTCTTTTCCTGATCTTTGTGCTTATGGACCTGCTTATATGTGGAAAAGCCAGAGGCCCACTGTATCTTCCAACGGAATTATTTCCAAGGAGCCCTAAATAAAGCTTATACTGTGATCTCCATCTGACTATTTTTTGTTTTTGCACAGCATTGCCTAGAATTAAGGAGAGTTAGAGTTACGTGGTAGGATTAGCATATGTGCCCCATGCCAATCTCTTTAACACTTTTCATCCCCAACACCACTTTTTCATACATCCACCCACTGCAATCTGGCTTGACCACCCACAGAGCACACCAACCACTTTGGCAAAATTCACCAGTGTCTTTCTAATTGTCAAATCCAATGACATGTGTCAGTCTTGTCATGATTTCTCTTTTATATTTTAAAAATCTTGAGTCTTTTAAAAGTAATATGTGAAGGTTTTTGCCTCTTGAAATCTTGAAAACTTTTTAGCTCTTTTATTGTTGTTGTTCTTCCTGATTTTGATCCTTTTGATGATTTCCTGTTTGAAATTTCTGAGTTTTTTCCCCCCAAAGAAACATTCTTTCTTAGATTTTCTCTAACCATTTCTTCTAGGGTTCTTTCATTAAATATCTTTTTGCTAATATTCTTTTAAGTTCTACTCTAGACCCTCTTCTAATTCTGCTACTTTTCTCTCATTCCTTCTACTAATTTGGCTTCCATATCTATATATCCATCTTAGGTCTGTGCCTAGACCACCAGTTCCACATAGATACTCATTTGACTTAGGTGGGATTACATCCAAATAAACCCATTGTAAACTGAAAATATTGTATATTAAAATACATTTAACACACCTAACCTACCAACATCATAGTTTAGCAGCACAGAGATGTGTAGAGTATTGATTGTCTTCCCTGGTGACTGAGTGGCTGATTGGGAACTGAGGCTCCCCACTGCTTCCCGGCATCAAGAAGGAGAACCATATCAAATAACACTATCCCAGAAAAAGATCAAAATTCAAAAATCAACATACTATTTCCACTGAATGTGTATTGATTTCATGGCATCATAAGATAAAAAAAAAATCATGGATCAAGCCATTGTAAGCCAGGGGTTTTGTATATATAAATTGTATCTCATAGCTGTTTGAAAATTAATCATTTCCATTATGACCTGCTTATTCTTCTATCCTCCTTCAAGGAGTTTGCTTAACTACCCAAGGCAGTACGTACTATGGTAGTTATTCTAGACTTCTCATTTTAACTTTCCCTACTGTCCATTAATTCTTCAGAATCCTATTTAGTCTAATTTCTAAGGTCTCCCTGACCTGTTCATTCTCTCTGTCCCAACATTGTTTCTTTAACTCATGGTCTCATAAGTAAGATTTTTCTTGATACACATCCCTGGGCTGAACAGTGCATATGAAAGGAAGGGTACTGGGATGGGGAAGGATTAATTGAGGAATGTGTATACTTGCAATCTAGTTTTTTTTTTATCTCTCTGTCTCTCTTTTTTGGTCATTTTATATGAAAGTTTTACAGAATGATAGGGTCTGCTCCCATTTCTGCCTTATCTATTTCTTATTTTTCCCTATATTTGGGTATTTTTTTTAACATTGATACATTTTAAGCTGGTTGGGAAACTGAAATCTTCTAACCTTGTGCTTTTGATCTTAAACAAGGGAGTCATTTTCTTTTCTCTCTCTAAAGACTTACTCCCAAGCTATCAAAACTTGTTTTTTTTTTTACTTTAATAGTAAAAGAATTAGCATAATGCCTGTCTCTCAACATACATGTACGTATAATCATTTGGAGTGATAATATATAATACTTGTGGAAATTAATTATAAAACATAAGACATGAGAAATGTTGGCATTAAATAATTTGGAAGAGTTGATTAATAACCAATTTTTTTACAAAAGGGAATAATATGCAGGTGAAGCTTTTATTAATGGACAGACAGTAGTGTTCCCAATGAAAAAGAAAATTTGTTTGATGATCAGACCTCTTGACAATGACCAATCACTAATCATTGAAATAAAATTATTTTATAGTGAGAATCATTTTTCTCTTTCTGGAGCATGAAATATATAATGATCAGGGTTGGAAAATAGAGCTTGGCAAAACAGATGGCAACTTCATTAAGGTGGTTTAGGGACAAAGTCTAGATTAAACTCATCACAGCTGAGGAAGAGGGATCCTTAATTTTCCAAATAAAGGAATTGCATTCAATTTCATTATTCGAGGATGACTTGACAAGGAAACTGGCTCACTCTCAATTAAGGTTCCTGGTCATAGGTACACGTCCTCTCACTGTCTTTAAGTCATATGAATAGGCATTATAAACAGAAAGCTTTGCTTGTCAGTATAAAAACAGAACTAAAGGATTTAGGTGATCCTAAAACGTCTTTTAGAGCTGAGGCAATGTGAAGGAATTTGTTTTCCTCCTATACGGAACACCCACTAAGGAGGTAAGTGCTGTGGTTCATCAATCAAGACTCTTCCCCTACACAGAGAATGGAGTTTGCGTCTTCAAGACTTCATCTTCAGTGTATGGAAATATACAGCATAGATTTATATGTAAAGCAGCACACAAAAAATTAATTTTTAAAATGATGACTATGATTAATCTAGTATCATCTGTTTCCCATGTCTGATTAAATTGCAGTTTGCTTTAGTTACAGTCAGAGGTGTGGATCCAGTACTAATATTTTGGAGTAGTGACCATTTTCTCAACCTTAACAGACTTAAAAACTGTATATTGGCTTAACTAGTTAAACTTTCAGAGTACCTGTTTTTATATTAGAAAGTATTTCACTTTAGGGTTATCAATATTTCCTTATGGTCTTTCTCTTTTTATGCAAGAAAAAACACCTACCACAATGTAATCCAATATGTAATCCAATATATAAGGGATATAATTTGACCTTCACTTGCATCAAACATTGATACATTACTTCCCTTCCATTAAACAAAAAAATCTAATCTGTGCATTGAAAGAAACATCATTATTTACAGTCATGCATTACTTAAAAATGAGGATACTATTTTGAGAAATGTGTCATAGGATAGTCCCATTGTTATGCAAACATTATAGCATATACTTGAACAAACTAAGATAGCAATGACATCCACAGGTGAAATAGTCTTACATCACCTCTATATTGCCATCCATCATTGCTTGACCCATCATTGGGTCATACCTTAATGTATTTGCAAAGAAGGTTGATATTTAAATCCATAATTAATAGTCACCTCCATTAATGACACTTCAATTTGTTAAGAGCCTGCCAAAACATCTAATATCTCTATGTGATTTTTAATTATCTATTCATCTTTAGCCAAAATAGAATATTCTCAGTCTAAGACAGCTATCTCACCAATTGTCAGAAAGGATCAATCAGTTACACCCAGGATGAACAATTCATGCAATGACAGGCAATTGGCCAAACACTGCGTGCTTGAGATGAGTGATATTCCAAGAGAAATTGCCCTTAAATCCCTTTAAAATACCCTCAAAATTTTCTTTCTGGACTAATATTGCAAGAGACAAGAAAACTAGACAAAACAAATCAATGTTTTGCCAAGATGTGACTGAATGTAACAACAACAACAACAACAACAAAAAGCCCAGTAAATGAACAGGATTGAAAGCATAAAATACATTCAATCCAGTGAGAATTGATTTATCTTCAAAACAGAATCACCAGCTAAAAGATAGCTACACTATTTTGCTATATTCCCCTGGCACTTAGGCAGTCTATATAATCCTGCATGCCCAATTCACCCATTCAAATGGAAATAATTTGCCATTTTAAAATGAAAGGTGTGTGGCCACAATCAGTATTGTGAATCTTCTATTGCCTCTTTGCCACTAACAGGTCCAGAGAAAGGCAAAGATTACAAACTGGTGTGTGTGTGTGTGTGTGTGTGTGTGTGTGTGTGAGAGAGAGAGAGAGAGAGAGAGAGAGAGAGAGAGAGAGAGAGAGAGAGAGAGAGAGAGAATGGGGGCAGAAACAGCACAACTCTTGTCCAAGATTCCTCCATGGGACTCCAGACCCTGTATGTGTCTTGAGGCCTTCTGTTGCACTTCTAATACACAGACCAGGGTTTTCCAAACTAATGTTCCAGAAGGGGACATAGGACTACTTACCAAGAAAAATACGAGTAATAATGTTCCATACTTAAAGAACTTTGGGAAATAGTATTAAAGATAAGGAGATTCCTCAAAATTTCAAAGGCATTAAAGTGCTATTATTGTACATTGTAGATGTTTACAACTGACATATGCTTTCTTCATTTTCAGACATATTTTAACCCTGGAATTCCCAGTAATGTTTAAGTTAAATATCCAGTGGAACATGATCAAGGTGGACTCTTGGGATCCCTTACTCAAGTCTTCTCTCCTGTTGTCCCCTGAAGTTGAGGGAGGATGCATACTATAACTAAACCAAGTTGCTTACTTGGAAAACTTCCAGGTCTACCAGTAAGTTGCAGTCCCCAAACTATACAAGGTAGGAAACACTTCATAAATGGAACCAAAAGACAGTGATCCTCAAACATGGAAATTCACAGAGGTAAAAAGCCATTTCAACAAGACAAAAACTCTTAAGCTTTGCTTCTCCTACTGAGTCTCTACCCACAAACCCTGTGGTTCCTAACCGTGAACCATACTACCCCTTCTTCTGCACCTCTACTTGAGGGAAGTGAGGTCTAGTGAGACGGAAAGATTTCCACACACCACATGGGAATTAAGACTGTCATTATAAATGTACTCATTCATAGATACTGGATCATAGATATCTGTATGATATTAGTCTCACCTTGCAAAATGTAAGCTTTGCAATTTACCCAGAACTTTTAATGACATTTTATTTAATTAATATTTTTTTCTTTATAAAAGGGACTAAAAACTAAGGCATAAAAAGGAATTCTGTAAATGAATATGGTCTAGCTAAAACACCAAATAATGTCTCATACACATCAGGAATCATCTAATGCCTCACTTACAAAGAGTGCCTGCTGGAAGGCAATGCTCAAACTTCCTACAGATTGGCAGAAAAAATAATGATTGTGACTTGGCTTTGTGAGATGTGTGTGGAAGCATGTATCTGGTCACATAGGACTTCATTTTTAATAAAGTCTTCTAAATAGATAAAAGAAGAGAAGCAACAAAACACTAAATTTTATTTTTTATTAAGCTGGGTAGGTTGCAATAAATGCTTCTGTCTGGAGTATTTTTTTCTTAGGAAATAATAAAAACTATAATGTGAAGCAGGTTGGAATAGAATGAAGTTTATGCATTTTGGTAATCAAACATATCAGGTATTGGATACCTCCCATGCCACTTTCTAGCTAATTACTTTGGGCAAGTTCATTAAGCTTGCTTAGCTTTAGCTTTTTCATCTATAACATGAGGATCATAATGCCTAACTCAAATTATTAATATGTGAATATCATCTTGCAATATTTCTAGTTCATTATAATCATTCTATAAATGAGGTCTCTTCTGGGATAAACTAAAATCAAAATGGTAAGCAAAATCAAAATAGTACTAACAAGAGCTATCAATCTTGTTTCTATGATTGTTATTCCACAGTAAAATTCTTTTACCTAATTTGATTATATTTCATGATTGTACTGCATCTCTAACAAATTATAGCATTTATATGGTTCAAAATGAGTTATGTACCTGACAGTGAGATCTAACAGTAGCAAAAGGCAAAACTAATAACTCTAATTGGTGAGTAGAAGGAGACTTAGACTAATTTTTAAAGCATTTTGGATAGAAAATGGAGTCAAATGTATGATATGTATGATATGTCAAGGTCATTGTACTGTCATGTGTAACTAATTAAAACAAATAAAAATAAAAAATAAAAATAAAAAATAAAAAGAAAAAAGAAAATGGAGTCACTATTTTGGAAGAAAAGTCTTCTATATTTTAAGTTTTATTTTGTAGTCTGTCTTGAAAAAAAAGTTCTAAACTATTGGCCAGATAAGACATTGATGAAATAAAGTGTAAATTATGATTGAAATGGTAGAATCAAGTTTCTAGAAGCTTGTTTAAATGTCATTGTCAATTATCCTTTGAATACTTCCACTTACAACTTTAGGAAGAAGCCCTAGGCTTATTTCAATCTAGACTGCTCTTTTAGTGTGTTCCAGAGCTTATCACCTCAACATCCTCATCACTCAATTTTTATGAAACATTGTGGTAGAGGCAGATATATTAAAGGTAAAACATAACTAGACTGTCTGAAAGCAGATGTATTTCTCTGGGGATACTGTAAGATTATTGAAATGGGAGTCAGAGGTACTCCATCAAGTGAGCATTTATCATAAAGGTATTCTAGAGAATCAGTGTTTAAGTAGAAAAAGTAGAACTATTATAAGTATCATTGGAATAGAAAAATAGACAGATTGAGGTTTACATAAATGTGGAAGAACCAAGTGAAGTGAAGGTCTGGCAGGCTACAGCTGGAAGATTGGGAAACAGTCACTTATGACTTCAGCCTGGAGTGGGCAGGAAACCAGAACTCAGAAGTCAGAGAAGTTACTGCTTCTGGTCACTAAGACCCAAAAGAGGGAACCCACAGAAATATCCACAGAAAGCCACATGACTTCCTGCAACACCATCTGAGAATATGGCTACCACTTCAGTTCTGTCTTCCAAGTCTCATAGTTCCCGAGTTCTAAGCCAGAATTATACATAGTTCTAAGGCAGAACTATCCAGGGAAAAGGATTAAAGGAAATGTACTTCCTAGTCTTAGAAGGGCATGATGATGGTATTGAGTTGGTAAGAGACCACTCAACTGGTTACGCTGCTCCCCTGTCTTGGCTCCCCCTGGAGGGCAGTGAGAGTCACAGAATGTTTGGAGAGATCTATGTCCCCAGTATGGCTTTTAGCATTTTTCCTATAAGAACTCTGTTGGCAAAAATAGAAGCAAAATGATGTAGTATATAATGATCTAATGATGAAATCAAGAGCAAAGAGACATCGAGCAATTATAAAGTATCTTTTGTGTGAGAGACATTAGAAGATTTATAGATATTATTTTATTTAATTTTAAAACATGGATTATTATTATTATTTTTATATTACAGAGAAGGCAACTTCATATTAAGGGTGAAATTAATGTCTCCTGAATAATGTAACTTCTAGATCATGAAGTAGATAGAACTTACACACAGTGCTACTTCTACTACACCATCTCACATCCCATGAATGTATGGAATAGAAATTTTGACATTGCTTTTAGTAAATCACAAGTAGTTTTGTTATTAATTCATGTCCACATTGGCATTTACTGAACATTCAATGTATATTTTGTGGCTTACATACCTCAGAATGAAAGAAATCAATTTTTAAACTCTCTCTCTCTCTCTCTCTCTCGGTGACTGCCATTTGCCCTAGAGTTTTGTAAATTGTGGACTTAAATATTCCATTAGTCATCCAGGTGATCATAGAACTAGTTAGGGAAAAGAGGCAATTTCTCTGCAAGTAATATAGTAAAGAATACAAATTAAAATATAGAATCTGCAAAGGTTCTGTAACATGCAGATTAGAGGTAGTTCTAATTCCTTACCTCTTTTTTAGTATTGTTGCTTTGCATAATTGTCTTCCTTGAATTAAAACATGCTGTGATTATTTCCAAATAAAAAGAAATCTCATACCAAGAAAATCATAGATGTTTCTTTCTTTCTAGGAAAAAAGTCAGTACAGTTCTTGAAGGTCTTAACATTTTCAAATATATATTAAAGTAGTCTGATTATTTCACCCCCAGCTGTTGTCTCAGGTTTAGAATGCAGCTATGGTACTAAAGCCAATTAGCAATGCATGCTAAGATCATTTTGGGTTCCTACATAATGACCTAGTACACTCAGCACTTCAATGACCTTGGCAGGCAGAATAGTACTTTGAAGTATTTACAGTCATCACTCCGGAACTCTTGGTACATCTTGTGCTGCTGGTTTCAATTTCTAAGTAAAATATAATGACCTTAATTGGAGATATGTCTCTTTTTAACAGAGATCTTTGTGGACTCAAGCTTATGTTCTAAATGCATCAACATGAGGAAAATCACATTAAGAGAATAATCATAAAATTTCAAGTGCCTCACCTACAGCATTTAAGCAAGAAGAAAATGCCTAATTATGCGGTTGTTCACATAGCTTCACAATCATGCTCCTGATTTTCTTGTGTGGAAAATCAGTTCTTAGTCCCAAGATATCTTCCCAAAATGAAAGCACAAAATATTTAAATTCAATACCTGAAGGAGAATATCAGTTTTAGCTCCTTGTTTAACCACTGAGGAACAGTGGAAATTATTTATGTCAAAGCTTAATAAAGAAAATGAACTAAAGGAAGCTCTTTGAAATACTTCAAATGGGGGAAAACTTGTCGTTCTGCAGTTGTTGGTATTCTTCCTAAAGCCTACCCCCCAAGAACAGAGGACTGTTCTGGCTGCCTAATTCCTGCCTGAGAATGGGTTTCTGCCACCTGGGAGCCAGAACCAAAACTGCTTTACCGGCCAAGTCTCATTGGCTGGGATTTGCACTCTTTTCATTTACAGTGTGTTTCATCAATTCCTACAGAATCTACCTTTTTCAATCATTTAGTGTTTGGTACCCATCTCACCTGTCTTTCAATATAAATCTTTCTCTAGTCCCACTTAGTGCTCCCTGGTAGTCCCTGAGGGTTCTCTAACTGTTCAGTCACCTTGCCTATTGCTGTCACAGGGGAGTTTACACCTGATTCTAATAGATAATGGACTCACAAATTCTTTATTTGAGAATCATTGCTGAGAAAGTTTATTAACAAGTCTTTCTACAGACCTTTATTTATTTTCCTCATGTTTAATGTGCCAGTTTTTACACTTTCTCCTAAGGTAGCTTTGAGAATTAAACGAAATGACACATGAAAACATCCACTGTCTATACACATTTAGCACCTGTCACTTAGTAAGTACTTAAGAACTAAAGCTATTTTTTCCTCCATTTTTTTACTCTTATGTGCATTGACAATCTAAACTTTTTATATTTTTCTATTTCGTGTGGTAGTTCACCTACTCTTTTGAAATAAATACAGCATTGTAGCATTAGATAAAGTTTTCAAAACTCTAGGGTAAGAATTACAGGCTTCATTTGGAGGTTTCGTTGCCTATTATTCTGATACTATATATTTAGTAAATAATTACTGAAATGAACCGAAGCGAATGGGAAGCTGGAGGAGATTTCCAGGGCAGTTGCCAGTCTGCCTATTACGTGTGTTACTCCTGACAGAATGTCTTCCATGAATTAATGATTCAGAACACCAGGTGGTCAGCTGAAGCTTCCCAAAAAGGGAAACAAGCAGGAGGAGAGGAGGATTCAGCATGAAATTCTAAGTTTCACCACCGTGAATTCAAATCCTCCCTATCACTTCCCAAAGTAGGCAGCTGGTGTCACAGCTTCATTCCAGCTGTTAATGAGATGGCAGTAATGTTGGGGGCACAAGGCAGGATGTCACTGCATTCTCTTGCCCTGCCCTGCTTCCAAACTCTAATGATCCCAATGATTCATTTGCACTTAAATCAACCTTAATAGATACAGCATTTGTGAAAGTACAATTCCAGGGTTTTTTTGTTTTTTTTCTAAGTCAAAGTTAAAGGAAAGCTATGAATGATTTTAATATTCTCTAGGATTCATATTTGGCAAGAATATAGCAAGTTGGAAGAAAATTTTTAATGATACCAAGAATTGCCTTTATTTTATACCCATAGCCCTTTGGAGTCCTTAGTGTCATATTAGAAAGAATAGAGAAACCATATCAAAAACTTTGGAAATTTTTATTTAACTAATTTCTCTTCTAATAATGAGAATAAAGCCATTGATTTCTTGATTTAAGTACAAAAAATACATTTTTTTACCAACACTTATTTAAGCATGCACATGCACACACACACATACACACACACACACACTTGTTAATATATTGAATATTACTCTTTAAGCATCCTCTGTTGTCACTATAGCAACCCATCACCCACGAAGATGAGCTTAAGGGGCCTACCAGTGCTAACTTCATCTACAATTTGACATTAAAGATCTTATTTTAGCTTTTGGAGCATTCTTGGTATTGTATATATAATATCTGCCCATAGACATAAGTTTTTTCAGAAAGTCCACATGCCATCTCAATTTATGTCTTCTAGCAGAAGTAGGTCAAATATAAAAATTAGACAAATCCTACACACAGATCTCATAAAGGAAGAGGATAAAATGCTATAATCTTATAAAATGAGGGAATGTATAGATTACCACTTGCTAGTCCTACTTACTATTTAAGAAACTTTAGGATAGAGCACAATAGAGAAAAATTCACTGACATATATTGGAACCCAAATATTCAACATCTAAGTAGAGATCCTAAAAGCTCCCTAATTCTTCTTCAGTCACCCCATTCAGTGAGAATTACTTCAGCAGCCATGTCAGAACTTCTGCAAATTCTTTTGTGTAACTTCATTCTACATTTATATTATATAGGAATATCTTGAGAAATATTCTTAATGCAATGTAAGAGATTAATGTAACTCTAGTCTAAAATCTTGGGACTTATATTTCCTGAGTAGTATTGTTACTACAAGTCTGTTTGAAATACTGATACTTAGTTTTAATTCAAAGGTGAGAGCACCAGATTACAGTAAGTTAACAATCAACAAAATTCTGGACAATACCAATTATTGGTGAGGATATAAAGCAACTGGAACTCTCAAATATTGATGGTAGCGATACAGAATGGCATCACCACTTAGGAAACAGTTTTGTTATTTTTATATAAATATGTACTTACTCTACAATGAGGAATTATACTCCTATGTATTTACCCAAGACAAACAAAAATATGTTGTATGTTGATACAAAGACTTGTTATACAATGACCATAGCAACATTACTCATAATAGTAAAAAAGAAAAAAAAAAAAAGAAATGGAAACAACCCAAATGCCCACTATTAAACTGATAAACAAATTGTGGTGTATTCATACCATAACTGCTGATTTGCCAATGAGTTAGATGAATCTTAAAAACATTAAGCAAAGCAATGAAGCCACACACAAATAACTATACACCATATGATTCCATTTATATAAAAGTCTAGAAAAGGCACAAACTATATGGCAGAAAGTAGATCACTAGTTTCCTGCAGGAAGGACAGAGGAAAAAAGATTGAGTTTAAAGATGCACAAAGAAACTTTTCAGGATGGAAATGCTCTTCATATGTAATTCTAAGTTTTGGCTCTATAAAGGTATATATTTGTGAAAATTCATCAAGTCAAACATTATAAATGGCCAAATTTTTCTATCTATAAATTTAATTTCAATGAAGCTAATTTGAAAAAAAATGAAGTAGTAATTTCCAAGAAAAGGCATAGGTTTCAAAAGTTCCATTATCGGAAGTCTCTAAGAAAGACCTCATCTTGTCACTATGTGGCTGAAGGAGGGTTGTTCTGAAACTCTTCTTCAATTTCTTGTCTCCATTCAGTTTTTTTCCAAATTCTGTGTAATTACTAATAAGCATGGTGTGGGTGACAAGTACCTATATAACCTAGGGAGATGCAGAAATAAACATAATGATAAGGAGAACGTATTTCTAATCAATGTTGGTGATACTTTTCTGTTATGTTTCTAAAATTTTTTGAAGTTATTACTGTGATTTTTTTTGTGTGTTGTTATGTGAAGCATTTGAAATATTTAAGATGTCACACTAGAGAATCTGGGAAAGACTACAAAGAATTTAATTATTGTTAGATTTGTGATTTATTGAACAGGTGAAAATGAATGTTATTAGATTTTTATCTTGATTTATTAATTTTTAAAAATATATTCCAATTATAAAATATAATTGAGGGATATGAGTATAAATTCCTCTAAATGTCTTGACTAAATATGTTCTCACAATTGGTAGTAGGTTTTAAAGAGGGTATCAATACCAGTCTGCCAGCTTAGGTTTCAAGATATATATATATTTAAAATTTTCAATATATTTCTATATTGAGTCCTAATTTTGAGGAAATTTTAGAATTACCCCCGACTTTTCTGTCTCTCCTTTACCAAGAATCATTTTAATCTCATCAATGCTTTGGACTTTCTAGAACCAAAGGAAAAAATCCATTTTTTCCTTTTGTTTTCAGATTCAGTGTTTCTTTGGATGCCATTGCTACTTGCTTGAATGGAGAGTGGCACAGGCATAAACTGAGAGCAAATAGATGGATGAATAAAATTATCTATATTTCAAACACTTTATCCCCTACAGTACCAAAATTCATAAAAATTTTCTAAGCTTCTTTATTTAGTCATTCCACTTTTGGGAAGCCCTTTTCAGAAATTACCCATAAATGGGAACCATATCTTACTTGAAGGCCATCCACTGAAGATTATTTTCAATAATGAAAATTATTTCCAATCTAAATGTCCAATAAAAGATAATAAGTTAATTAACTATGAAAGAATCTCAGTGGAACATTATTCAATCATAAAAATTATATAAAAGATCCTTGCACAGTGGCATAAGCCTGTGATCCCAGTTAAATTGGGAGACTGAGACAGTTTTGCAAGTTCAAGACAATCCTGGGCAACTTAGAGAAATAAAATAATAATAAAAGGGCTGGGAATGTAGCTCAATGATAAAGCACCTCTGTGGTTAATGCACAGTAACAAATAACAACAATGACAACAACAACAGTAATATGAAAGAGTATTAAAGGAAATGGAAGGATCCAGGATTTAATGTTTAAAAAATAAGTCATATGATTTTATATTGAACAAATAAACAATACATACATATTGAATAAAAGTCTGAAATATATATATTCCTGAAGATATCTCCACAGTTTAGATCTCCTTTCTGAACTCTAGCTCTACATATCTGAATGCCTGCTCAATATTTCTGCTGTGAAATCTCATAGCACCTCAAAATCAACATGTCCCAAACTGAGTACATCTTGTATTCTTCCAAATATGTTCCATTTGTTATGTTCCCTATCTCAATCAATGGCTATCCATCCAGGTATTTCAGCCAGACATCTGGATGTCCTCAAGTCTTCCATCTGCCTCCCATATTCATATTTAACAAATATTAAATTGGCCCCTGCTGTATTGCCAGAAACTGGCTATACACTGAGCATTCCATTTGGATAAAAGCACACATGTTGCCTGCATTCATAGAACACATTGTTAATGAAAAGCAGACATTAATTACAACAATGCAAAGAAGTAAAAGTTAATACATATTTTGATTCTTCTATGAAGGAATAAAATAGGAATCCTGACAGAATAACAGGAACAGTTTTAAATAACACAATCAGAAAAGCACTCTCTGAGCAGATGACATTAAAAGAGACCTGAAAAGCCATGAGAAAAGTGTGTGGCAGAGAGGAGAGAATTATTGAATAAATTAAATTATTAAATGAAAGAAAAAGAAAAATCACCCAGGAAGAAATGCAGAATAAAATTGATTTTGTCTTCTCAATATTTCTTGAATATGTTCTCTTCTTTCTATCCTCATATCCTTAACTCCTTTCTAGTGGTTTAGGAGTTTCTTTGGGTGCCATTGCTACTTGAATGAAGAGTGACACGGGCACAAAATGAGAGCAAATAGACAGATGAATAAAATAATCTATATTTCAAATATGTTATCCTCTACATTCCATATGGACCAAAGCACACATGTTCCCTACATTATCACTTCCTACAGAACCAACTCCCTTCCACCAGCCACCTGTCTGTCATCTTATGCTTCAGTCATACTAAAGTTCTTCTACTTCTTCACATGTACAATTCTATTTCACCCAAGAGCCTTTACCCAAGATGTACTCTCTGCCTGAAATACTCCTCCTTATTCCCTTTCATCTGCCTATGTCTTTTAACATCTTTTGGGTCTCTCCTAAGATATTTCACTGGGAGAGTCTTCTTTGAATCCCCAAGTTTGAGTAGGTGCCCTTCTTAGGTGGCCCAAGAGTACACTCTCCTTCCTCCTCTCACCCATGACATGCATTGCAATCACCTGCTTGTTCTCTAAGTCTCTAGACTACAAATTTCACAATGCAGAGACTTTTCTTTCCTTTCATTGATATATCTTGAAAATCTAGACTAAGTCCTGACATTCAGTGAGTGTTCAATAAAGACAAACAGAATCATTGTATATATGAACAAATGAATTTATGAGCCCAAAATATTTATCACTGAGTGATGAAAAGTATAAAAGACTTGTGCTTCTTTATGAAAGTTTCTTCAAACTCTAAATTTTCTATAGAGAACATTTATTGCTATGCTACAGAGGAAAACTATACAGGCTTCCAAAGGTCCATCAAAAACTGATATGGAAATAGCTAATATTTTCTAGACTATCCCAGAACTTAGGATGATTTGTCTAGAAATAGGTGAAAACTTCACCTTGAGAGTGGGTAGGATCTGAGGCAGGAGTACTGCATCATCTTGGTCAGCCTGAATGGACGAAGTTGAGATGGAAGTTTCCAAAGGAAGGGCTTTAGGGGAAGAAAAATGCAAATCCAGGGTTTCTCATCCAACTAAGGCATTCTCCCTTAGAGACTGGCAACTAGACTGCAGCCAGTTGTCAAGCTCCTGATCAGATTCCTAAAAACCTATAGAAGGGGATGCAATATGGACAGCAGGTAGTAGAACAAACCTGGAAAATGAAGCAAAGACCACAACAAATCTCTCTTTAAGGGGAATTTACATCCTTTGCATGGGAGGGGAGTTGACTAATGCTACTGACAGCAGGAGGATCATCATATGGTTTAAAGACCACTGGAGAGGTTGTTATGAGACAATTATTTAGGCTACTTGATTTTTTTGTGTCCCCAAGAAAGGAATGTATCTTCTGGATCTTGGTTTCTTCCTTTGTCAAATTAATGGATTAGACTAGCTGATCTCTTAAGTTGTTTTGCAATTAGAACATTCTGTGTTCTCTCATTCTGGGCAGAATGCCCAAGGTGCTCAACAAAATAAATCTGTTTTGAAGTCATATACGAGGGAAGTGATTCACCTGTACTTATTTCTGAAGTGCAATGTGAATTTTCTGACTTTCAGATAACACCTTGACACATGCTTGATAGTTTCTGAGTAAATTTGCTTAACATGTGATGAAACATACTAAATTTAAATTGACTCTAGTTTAATCTAAAAGCCACAGCAATCTGACACATTCATACCCATAGACAATGTTAGAAGAATTTCATTTACTGCTAATGCTTGGTGCTAGAGATCCTTGAGAGTCAAACACAATTCATTTATTTTATGACTCATTTCTAGCAACTTGGGAAAAATACATTCAGTAATTCTGTGTCAGTGTTATGAAGAGTCAAAATAATGAACAAATATTGAAATTCACTCTAAAGCATCAGAGAAAACCACATCTAAAAGGATATTCTGGACATAGTCTGCATTGGCTCTTTATTCCAGAAAGCATTTGTCCTTGAGACAATCCTATTATCAGGTATCCTTCTCCTGTCTTGGATGGAGGCAGAGGAGAGAGACTTGATCTTTCATTCCATCCTAAGACTATCTTGCTTCTAGTCTTTTTCAGATCTTGGTGACCTGCAGACACCTGCTCCCAAAACTGAGCATTTTTAAATCTTCTCTAATATTGGTTTACAATATTCAAGGCCCCCACACTGGTATTCCCCTCATGGATGTTTCTGCCTGGATATTCTTTCCTGGCTGGAATATTCAAGATTCTTGGGGTCACACAGAGATGTTATGCACAGGTTGCCTTCTGTAAGGATGGTAAAAATTCTCTTTATAATATATCAAGGACATCAGTTTTACATTGTATCCAAGACTTGCAAGACTGAAGTGTAATGTGCACATCACCAGTATTAGAACAATAGTTAAACCTCCTCCATCCACCATTGCTCTTTGACTCTTTATCTTTACATTAACTTTAACAAGCATAGGTGAAATAATTGTGCCAGGTCATTAACACCTAACTGCAATCTCACAGGCACTGATCCTCTCTCTATGTTCAAACATTATAAAGATACTTTCAGGTAACATACCCATTTCTGGTCAAATTAACCACAGTCTGGATAGCAAGAGGATTTCACTTGATCCACAAAGTGCAGTCATATCACATGAGCTAGAAGAGAATTGGGGCAACTTACTTCAGAATGGGACAATATAAATGAGCAAGCACTTGGGGCTTTATTAAGCTTACAACAGATTACACTGCAGGTGAGTAGGAAGTACAGTTGGTAAACAAAGGTACCACGAAACTACTAATGATCTCTGCACATACATCCATCCAGAGCCTCGAGTCTCCTCCCCAGGGGATTTGACAATCTTGTATGCTGATTTCACTGTGTTATATTTAGAGAGACAATCTGTAAGATCAACTCCATTGTATCTGTTTTGCAAAGAGTTCTGAGGATAAGCAGTTGTGAAATTATGCTCATACCTTTTAGAGTGTCATTTACTCTGTAGGAAGTTGATATAATCCTATTACAATTTAAAGAATAATATAGGTATTTTCAGTCTCCACCACTAAAGTATGGAAATCTTTTAATCAGAAGCATCTCCAAGGTTTCCTAAATTCACTCTCTAAAAAATGAAATGCTTAGCTCCACAAAGTTGAGCTGGCCTCCTGATAAAACACCCATTCTGATGGTAAATCTGTTCTAAAAGTTGAGATGGAAGTTGAAGAAATAGTGAGAGCTTTTTAATGATTTGTAAATCATTTGTATTTATATGAATTGTGATTATTGGTACACTTCAATTTATTTTTTATCTTGTATCCTATTTACTATGTGTTTTGTCTTCTTGTGTGTGTGTTTGTGTGTGTGTTTTCTCTTTTCTATTATCTTTTCCTTCTTGTTGTTTTTGCCCTTCCTGTCTTAAAGCAATTTGAGAAATTATCCCTGAAAGAACGAACAAGGCTTGTTGTCGGAGCAAATGCCCGTTTATTGAGGAACAGCTCTGCATATTTATAGAGCCAAGGGTGGTTTGACAGTTGGCATGAGGTGCTTTTTGATTTGTAAGGATCAGGTGAGCCATCAGGGCTAGTCTGATTGGTGGGTAGGATCAGGTGAGCCAGCAGGACTCTGATTGGTGGGTAAGGATCATGTGAGCCAGCAAGGCTCACCATTGGATGTCTCTTCTTGGGGGATGGGGAAGTTAATCTTTGGAGACTGGGCGACTCCCAACAATCCCCATATTACTTCTGTTATTTTAGTAATGATTTTCATATTTTTAACACATCACATTTGCTTAATTGTGTCATTTTTTTCTACAGTTTTACCTGCCTTCTTTGTACAAAGGAACTTAAATGTTACAAATGTGGTCATTTTTTATTATTTTAGTAATGACCTTTATATTTTTAACATATCAAATTCACTTAACTATGTTCTAATCTTTTCTAAAGTGAAGTTCTTTATGAAAAAGACCTCAAAATGCTGCAAATATGATCATCTGTCCCTGTAGTTAGAAAATTGCCTATTATTTTCAGGTGCAGTGATGCATGCCTGTAATTCCGTGGCTTAGGAGGCTGAGGCAGGAGGATCTCAAGTTCAAAGCCAGCCTTAGCAACAGGGAGGCACTAAGCAATTCTGTCTCTAAATTAAATACAAAATAGGACTGGGAGTGTGGCTCAGTGATCCGGTGCCCCTGAGTTAAAAACCTGATACCGCCCAACAAATTGCCTATTGTCTTTAGTTGTACTTTATTATTAAACTCCAAAATATTCATCATTTTTTTAGATTTGCTTATATATTTCTCAATTTTTTTGGTTATCATTGCTTTTTTAATGTAGTTCTATTCTTCCAAGTTCATTTTTCTTGCTGACATAAATTCTTTAGCAGTTCTTTCAGTAAATGTGCATGAGTAGCAAAATCTCTCAATCATAGTGTACATGACAATATCTTAATTTTACACTCACTCTTGAATAATAGTTCTGAATTTCACATAATTCTATATTACTAATAAATATTTTGGTTCCACAATTTAAAAATATTTCATTTTCTTTATACTTCTATGTTACTGGTGAGAAGTCTGCTGTGAGATTTCATTGTCATTCTTTATAGATATTGTTTTCCTCTGTTTGCTTTGATTTTATCTTTTTGTCTATACCATAGTACGTTTATGTCTATAGCAGCTTTATTTTTCTAGGGAAACAGGAGAAATGTTGGAATAAAATGTAAAATTTGGGATTACTTTCCTTTTATTCTCAAGGGCCACATCAGTGTTTTATCCAATTGTTTCATGGCATCTGCACTTGACTTCTTCTGTTTAGCGTTTCTCAGTGTTCAGTTTACACCACAGCTAGCCCATAACGCTCTGATTCTGTCACTTCCTTGCTTAGAACATTGAAGAATGTTCTGAGTTCCTAGGGTTAGGACTAAAATCTTAAACAAGAAATGAAGGCCCTAAATGATCTCCCCAGAATTATCTTGGACTCTTTTTCCTTTGCTTTCTGACTCCCAGTCACATTGACTTTCTCTTAGTTCTTTTCCTCTTCTGCCCAGTTAAATGCTAATCATTCTTGGGATTTTAGTTTAATATCGCTCATAAAATGAAGTCATCTCTGACCCCTTGGAATCTATTAGATCTCTCTAAGATGTGCTTTCATAACTGTCTGCATTTTGTTTCAAGGGGTAACAGGACTATATAGGTATATGACCATATGACTGCCTATCTTGTCCTTTTGAAGGCAGAAACTCCTTCCTTTTTACTCAACATTATAATACCAGCACCCAGCATAATTCTTCTTGACAGCTAGTGATTATTCTAAAGGGCTAAAAGTAAAGCAACTTTAAAAATGTTGCTAGTATATTCTTTATCTGTTTTATATGCATGGAAGACATCTATTGCCTATTAACCTAAAAAATTGCTTGTTAAGACTTAGTAGACCTAATGTATCATTTCTTGCAAACTTTAGACACAGCTGCATTTGAAAATTGCACTACACATAACAATGTTTTATGGAAACTATCATCACTTTCCCTCTCAAAATAGGTGAAAGTTGACACCATGATATTTCACTTTGAAAAATGCTTCTCAAAGGAGATCATCGATGCCTCCCCTTTGTAAATAGATTTCCTTGATGTTTTGTCTTTCTTTTGCCAAAAAGTCATACAATTAAAAATTAGACATGTATACATAAAAGTAAATATGATTAAAAAATAAAAATCTACTCTTGGGATCATGGTCTCAGCTAAGCAGGAAACCACCATCTGGAGAAATTATTTTCATACTCTGGTGACTGAAGTGGCCTCAAAGCACCAAGTGTGACATGCCTCCTTCACTACTTTTCTAATTAAATGCCATTTGCTTTGAAGCAGTTTTTAACTGAAAATACAATTCTACAGATACAATCCAAGTAAAATAGACAGATGGAGGAATAGTGGGAAGTACTTTAATACCACCCTTTCAAATTAAGTATGACCAGATAAAGATGGAGATAATCATTAGCCTTTATTTAAAATAATGACATATTCTTATTTCCTACTTTTATTATAATTATAATTTGAATTCCTAGCTCACTTATTTTAAAAAATAAAAAAATATAGCAATATTCTGTTTTTCACTGATTTCTTCCCTTCAGGTTGTACAAAATAAAGTGAAATCATTTTGTTTCTTCTTCTTTTTCTTTATTTCCCTTGAGAATTCCTGGTGGCATGACCCACAGCTTGGTATAGTGTTTGTGGATTCAACAGAGCAAACATCTCACAGCAATTACAATAAGGTAGTTGAATCAAGTTTATCTATGGTGATAGTTTCAAGGGACACATACAATTATATGAAATATATATATATATATATCAGTTATATGTATGTGTATATATATATATATATATATATATATACACACACACATATATGATATACCAAATATATTATACCATGTATATTGTGCATGTTTGTATATATATTTGTATATATACACTACACACACACACACACACACAACAATGTTTTGTTTATATCAGTTAAGTTTTGCCTTCTGCTGCTATATCAGAGACCCAAAATAACAGTGATACATGATAGACACTTATTTCCTCCTTATGTAATAAAAATACAGAGGTGGATAATCTGAGGCTGACATGGCAGTTCCACAGTCACCAAGACCCCATATCCCTTCTATCCTTCTGCTCTGGTAGTCTTGGTGTTGTACACTAAATGTTTGTGCCCTCCTCAAATTTATGTGTTCAAGCCCTAACTTCAGTGTGATGATGGTATTTGGAGATGGGACCTGTGGGAGATAATTGGGAGTAGATGGAGATCCTGAGGGTGGTGCCCTCATAATAGGATTAGTGCCTTTATAAGAAAAGGAGGGAAATGGATGGCACTAGAGCAGATTATGCTTAGTGAAGTTGCCAATCCCTAAAAAACAAATACCAAATGTCTTCTTTGATATAATGAGAGCAACTATGAACAGAGCAGGGAGGAAGAGCAGGAAGAAAAGATTAACATTAAACAGAGACATGAGGTGGGAGGGAAAGGGAGAGAAAAGGGAAATTGCATGGAAATGAAGGGAGACCCTCATAGCTATACAAAATTACATATAAGAGGTTGTGAGGGGAATGGGAAAATAAACAAGGAGAGAAATAAATTACAGTAGATGGGGTAGAGAGAGAAGATGGGAGGGGAGGGGAGGGGGGATAGTAGGGGATAGGAAAGGTAGCAGAATACAACAATTACTAATAGGGCATTATGTAAAATTGTGGATGTGTAACCGACGTGATTCTGCAATCTGCATTTGGGGTAAAATTGGGGGTTCATAACCCACTTCAATCTAATGTATGAAATATGATATGTCAAGAGCTTTGTAATGTTGTGAACAACCAATAAAAAAAATTTAAAAAAATTAAAAAAAAGAAAAGGAACATAGAGCTGATTCTTTCTCTCCATATGCATGAACTAAGTTAGAAGGGGAATATGAGGTCACAGAAAGAAGGCAGCCTTCTACAAGGGAAAAGGCCCTCATTGGGGAACTGCATCAGCTTCAGTCTCCAGAACTGGAGAAATAAATCCTAATTATTGAAGTTACCCAATCTACAGCACTTTGTTATGTAGCTCAAGCTGACTAATACACTTAGTGTTTCTACTGTTAGTTTCCTTGATGACCTAGATTTCTGCTTGATCTCCAGATTGAAAGCCAGAGCAAGCAAAGGATGATGTGAGCTTTCCAGAAGCCCCACCCAGTGACAGTCATTTAAATCTCAGGTATACAAGGAGTCCAGGAAATGTGGTTCATTATTGGGAGACTTTACCCAGGTTTCTGTAAGGAAGAAGAAAATTACTATTGGGTAGGCACAGGGTGCATGTGTCTGTTCTCAAAACCCAAGGAGGCTCTGCTTACCTACTACCTGAGTAGTCTTTTGAACAAATTTGTTTCCAATCTTCAACAATAGAACATTCTCTCTTATATCTTGACCAAGAACTGCTGCCTGAATTATTTTCCCTTCATTTTACTTTACCATATCAGACCTTTCCTAAAATATTTTATTTTCTTATCTCTCTCTTTCCCAAATGCTCAAGGCAACATTTTTTCTGCATGATCTTTTTGACCTTTAGAAATGGGTAATAAATTTGAGAGCCCAATCAAAATGTTTGGGAAATGCTAATCTGTTGCAAAATTTCCTTTTAGTTCTGAGGCTTTACCAGGACAATTTCTAGGAGAAAATGCTTCCTTTTTCTTCCACGTCTTTTTCTGTTCTCCATTTTCTCATAAAAAAAATCACCTTTGGCAAGTTCTACCTGGTGGGAAATTACAGCAATTCCCAACCTAAATGCTTATGGCAAGAATCCCACATTGTAGCAATTGACTGATCACTCTGGCCTCCAAGCTGGACAATGCAGAGCTACCTTGAAGAAGCTCTCTCAGGAATGCCTCGTTTGTGTAAATAAAAGGAAATGATTGAAATAAATGTACAGCAAACACCAAAATCCATACCTAGACTTATAAAAAATGCACCAGCAAGTTTTGTACAAAGCCTGTCTCAATAAAAGTATAAAAAGATTTACAGGACATTTTTTTAAGAACTTGGAAATCTATAAGGGCAAACATTTGTGACTTTAAGGCTCTACTTTCTTCCTTAGGATGGATTGAAACCTAAGAATCTATTTTATATAGAATTGCAACAATTTGTAAGTTGATAATTAACAAACAGGAAAATAAGCAGGATTTCTTCTGGCTATAAATTCCTGAAAAGCTTCTGTCATTTTGCTGTTGAATTCATAAAATTTCTCTTGTGTTTATCACAGGCTTTCATGAATCTGTGAGTGCTTTTCATCTGCACCATCAGACGTCCATGTGAGAGTCCATCTCACTCTCAAACAGTGAGATAAAATTTAGACTGGACTATCTCTGACTTACTACAAAAGTTGGCAGTCTGTATGTCCACTTACCTCTTCCATGCATGCTCGTGACATTGTTGAGAGAAACATGCAGATTGAAAGAAATTCTTTCTGGTGTTTTTTTCTGCCCTCAGTGGCCTAAGGAATTCACATTCCTGGTTGATAACTCTAAAATCTATATCATCTCTATCACTTGACAGGTTTCCCCCTTGACCTCTAGGCCACACCTATAACTGCTGCCACAAGTCCCTGAAACTCATCATGTTGGAAGATTAAATTCAAGAACTTCCTTACAGAGCCCTACCCATACTCCATGTCTTAGATTAATGCTCCACTACTCAGACAGCTGCACAAAACTGAAATATTATTGCTTCCTAGAAATTCTGGAATATGTAACTGAAAGAACGATCAAGGCTTGCTTGCGGTTGGAGAAAATGCCCGTTTATTGAGGCAGCTCTGAATATTTATAGAGCTGGGGGTGGTCTGAGAGTTATGACAGTTTAATGGTTGAAGGGTTTGACAGTTGGCATGGGGTGCTTTCTGATTGGTGGGTAAAGATCATGTGAACCAGCAGGGCTAGTCTGATTGGTGGATAAGGATCATGTGAGCCAGCAGGGCTAGTCTGATTGGTGGGTAAGGATCATGTGAGCCAACAGGGCTCACCATTGGATGGCTCTTCTCAGGGGATAGGGAAGTTAGTCTTTGGAGCTGGGGTGACTCCCAACAGTAACAACATTTGTATTTCAGGACTCATGGTGAACAAATGACAAAGAGTAAGATTGCAGTAGAAAGATCTAGATATCTGTCTTAAGAAAGTCCTTTGATTTGAAGGACACTGTTAAAATTCTTTGCAGGGTTTTGATAGTTTGCTAAAAAGTGTAAATGATTCAGTAGTAACACTACAATTGAAAAATCAACAAAAATCAATCAAAAAACAATAGCAAATTGTTCATTTTTAATGACTCAGAGATGCATATTTTTTACTATTAACCAAATTTGTTTTATTTGAATTTATCATTTTTTTTCATGAGTGTCCTTTTTCTGTTTCAGAATCTAATCTAGGGTACCATGCTGCATTTAGGTGTTATGTCACATCACCTCTTTCTTCTCTTCTATGACTGTTTCTAAGCTTTTCCTTTTCTTCAAAACCTTGAAGTATACTGATTGGGCATTTATATAATGTCTCTTAATTTGAGTTTGATATTTTTTTCCTCTTCATTATACTGTAATTTTGGATATTTCAAAAGAATGCTACAGAGGTGAAATACCTTTCTCATTACATAATATCAGGGTATGGGATGCCACATGATATCTCTGGTGAGAGGATCCCTTTATCACCTGGCTAAGGTCAGAAATGCCAGGCATCCACTGGACATTTACTATTTTTCTATTTCCATATACTATTAGGAGTGAAATTTTATGCCTAAAAGAATCAAGTTTTCTAAACAGATTTATTTACTTATGCTTCTGTTTTATAGTTCTCTAACACATAGTAGCACCTTTTTTCCAGGAAAAAAGGAAGAACAAAATTATTTGAATTTTTTCCTGGAATCTAACATAATCCAAGGTCAATTTTTTTTGTTACTGTTTTAATTCATTTATTTTTTATTGGTTGTTCACAACATTACAAAGCTCTTGACATATCATATTTCATACATTAGAATCCCAAGGTCAATTTTTTAAAAAATGTTTGTTCAATATCAAAATATAACAACTCAGAGCTAACTGTTTCATATAGAACATTTACATCAATATCATGAGTCATAGTTGTAATGTATTTGAGCTGTTCTTATCATTGATTGACTAGATTTCCTAGAACCTATAAAAGCTAACTTGTATGGATAGAATATATGGCATTAATCAATCAATCAAGAAATCACTTATAATAGTCCCCTTTTGTATAAAAAATCATGTGTAATGTAGTTCTGTAAAGCTTTTAAAAAGTTCTAACAACAACAAAAAATACCATTGAAATATATGTGATGAATTCTGATGTACTTTGGTGAAACAAAATTATTGATATAAAAGCATTTTAAATTATATTTAAATTATGTGAAATGCCCAAAATGTCTTATTGTAGGGAAAACATGTGTATGCAATAAAATATTATCTTTGTCAGGTTTTTAAAGGTGAAGTATTTATATCAATCTCCTTCTGATTAATGATTGTCTAGCTCAAGGTGTGTTCAGCTGATCTCTATCTGGGTACTTCCAGAACCTCCAAAGGTGAATAAAGTATTGGCAAACATAACCCACACCTGACAAAAAAGGTTAAATAATTGGAACTTTTAATTTGTACTCACAAGGATAGGCTAGTCACCAGTATTATATTTTCAAAAACTCCTCAGGCAAATTTACAGCCATGTCTTCTTGTATCTGTGGAATATTTGTGTCATTGCTGCAAATGGTTAAATTTTGAAAGCTAAACTTAACGTATGTAGAAGTAACCACCAGACCACCAGTTTAAGAACTAGTGCTATTTGCTTCTAATAACAGATTATTTGGGGGGAGAAAGATTACTGGGGATTTAATGCAAGGTTGCTTAAATACTGAGCAAAATCCCCAGCCATTTTTTTTTGTTTTGTTTTTGAGACAGTCTTGCTAAGTTGCTTAGAGCCTCACTAAGTTGCTGAGGTTGGATTTGAACTTGTGATCCCCGTGGCTCAGCCTCTGACTCACTGGAATTACAAGTGCACCATGGTATCTAGCCTAGTAAAAGATTTCAAAGAGCAAGTTTCATTCAAAGCTTTGTTAGTCACTTGGTTCAAGGCAGTGCTGAACCAAGTGCTGAGTGTTGCCTTAAAAAATGTACATCCTTGCAGCTTTTATAGTGATAAGGAAGCTTGCATTCAAGAACAGAGCATTGGCAAGCACCAGGAAGGTGGTAGGGCATTAGCTGTGGTTGTGGAGACTCTGACAAGGCCCAGCTGTAGAGCATCAGCCAGTGGCTGAGATGGCAGCAATGATGTCCCAGGTACTCTGCTCTGGGATGGGTGCTGGCTGTGGCTAGCAGAGGCCTTGACAGTAAGTAAAGGCCAAAGAATGTGAAGGAACCCAAGTTCATTTGACTCTAAAGCCAGTTTTTCATAATTTTTATACCAGAGTCTCAGTCAAAAGGGATCATACAAACTATTTGGCTCACTGTCTTCCTAAATGCATATGCCAATACCAGCAACAAAACTAAGAATAAATGTTTAAAATACAGACATGAAAAACTTAATAATCACGTACCGGTACCTCTTACCATAATCTCCACTTATTAAATGGCAACAAGTGAAGTAATGCATCTTACCATATGCAATTATTTTATTGGATTTATTTCCTAATAGGGCCTTGGGTCTTCAGAAGTATTAAGAGCAGTACGTTGAGTGACCACATGGTGTCAGGAGTTACATACTGTTCTTTCAAAGGGACCAGCTTTTCAGTCTGGAAAAGAAACAGAAGGAATACTTTCACAGGACTTTCCTTCCTGTGAAACTCTGATACTTTGACTATGTAATATCTTAATACAGTTTCCAAAAGTTTGGCTCCATGTTTTCATTATTAGGGTTGCTCATATTTTTCTATGTTAAATGGTTAATACATTTCTGTTACATATTAATCTAAAATTTGTGACGATTTGCCTTGGAGTCCAGATGTAATGAATAACTATACTAGAGATTCTTGGGTATATTTCTTCCTCTCCCTGATACAGGGTTGGTCTATAAGGAGTGGAATACAAAAGAAATAGAAGTTAGATCTGGATTCAAATCCCTGCCTTGCCACTTTCCTGCTGCAATATCTTGTTCAAGACACTTCTTGTCTCTGAGCCTTCGTGTATAATAGGAATAGGTGCTGACAGTGATGTAATAAGTAAACGAGAAAACATATATGCCAATTTAAAATATACAGGAAAGAAGGAAAGAAGGCAAGCAGGCAGGTCTTTGTCCCACTTTATGGCCAGAGTTCCATCCTGAGACACCATCTAATTTTCTCTTCCTGACACACCTGTATGTTGGTGGCATCCAAATGTCTCCTTATTTTGGACCTTCATCCCATGGACATCTAATGTGACTTGTGAGCTTTTGATGGTTCTAGATCTTCAGTTCCTCAGGTCATTGCTCTGGGGAGGCATAAATGATACGAGTGAATTCTCTTTAACTTGTCACCTGTCAATGAATGTCATTTATCAGCTCTACAAGGCCACAATAAGTTCTCTCAACCTCACTTTTATTTTTCTGAAAGTTCAGATACATGATTCAATGAACACTTATTAAAAGCTAGGTTTAAGAGTTGAGTGAAAGTAAGGTACAAAATTTGAAATGTAGAGTTTTTCAGCCTCCCTTGCAATTACCAAAAGAAAATTTGAATGCTCTCCAGTTAGCTTTATCTTCATCCCCTGATGTCTGATGCAAGAAAGAAACAGTCCTCTCTACATGTTGTCATGAGGTAGAATGTAAAATTGTAAAAAGCTGCTGGTGGAGTTCTGGGGAACAATTCACTTAAGGGGCAGAGAAGGGGGGAAAAAGCACACAAAGTAAACCAGGAAAAAATGGAGAAAGAAAATGAGAATTGGTGTCATAGGGGAAATACCAAAGCTTTACAGAAGAAGTCATCAAGAGTACCAAAAGCTGATGAAGTCAAGTCAGATGTAACATTAATAAAAAGTCACTGGATTTGACAAGTGGATGCTACTGGGGGTGTGTGCCAAAGTACATCTATTAAAGCAGTGGGAACCAAAGCCAGACTACAGTGAGTTGGCAAGTCACAGATGTAAGGAAGCAGAAATAGCAAATGCAGATCAATCAGCTAGTTAAGGAAGTTGGCTGTGGATTGGAGAAGATGTAGAAGCACTTAAAGTAGATGCAGGATTGTGTCAAGGGGACAGGAGATTAGGCCTTATTTTTGTAGTTTATAATGGTTGAAATTTGATCATTCTTATGAGTTGGGGGAAATCAAGGCTGAAACTGCAGAAGAGAGGACAGACCAGGGAATGATTATGGTCCAGAAAATGAATGGTGTGGGAAGCAGAAGCCCAGATGGAGGCTTTATTCTTAAAGTAGAGGTAACCTGTTTCAGGTTCTTTTTTGTGCACTATAACTAAACACCAGGAGATGGAATGTCAGCGAATTGTATGAGTGAAGGGGAAGTAGAGAGAGGCAAATAATGTGGAGAAACCAGTCAAGTTGCCCTTTCATACTTAACTGTAAATGAACACATCTACTTGAGAACAGTCATGTTAGCAAAAATTAACTGATGACTAAAGAAAGAATAGGTCAACCAGAAAGACTCAAGTCAGATAGTAGAGAAAGTATAAAATGGTGAGAAATGCATAAACCATCCTCCAAGGGAAAGTACACTCAGCAGGTCTACCTGGAAGATGTATCCCTAGTGAAATGTGACGTAGGAGATACTAGTGCCTTTAAGGTTCAAAGGTTTTAACTAATCTGCCTGGTTTTTATTTTATTGTCAGAACCTTTTTCAAGCACCACTTACCTATGGATGTTTATTCTACCTTCAATTCATATTCTCATCTCCAATGGGTCATTTGATAATTTAGTCTCTTATGAATCAGTATAAGTCAGCTTCCCTAAGATAAATTAACATCAGTAACTGGATCAGATCTAAATTTTTGATGTGCAGACCTGACAGTAAGAGGCTTGACTGAGTAGATGAAGTCACCTGTGAAGCCTCCTACAATAGCTGGTCCAGCTGTCCTGGAGATAGCCTGATCCAGATGCATAATTTTCCTTATTCTAATTCTGTCTGTATATAAGTCCTTCTGTATCTCTAGCTTCTGTGTTCAGCCTTAGTTGAGGGTGGCCATCTAGGTGAGGCAGAATAGTGGATAAGTGTATGATCTCTGAAACAGATGAACTGAATTAGAATCCAAGCTCTTCGACTTGAACTGTGGATCCTCAAGCAAGTTAATGAACTTCCTGTTACCTCAATTTTTTCACTTAAAAATGGATATAATCTTAGTAGTGTTTTGTTGTTTTAGTTGTTATTTTCTGTGCTGAGGATTGAACTCAGGGGTGCTCTACCGCTGAGCTCCATCCCCAGCCCTTTTGATTTTATTTTTGAGACAGGGTCTTGCTAAGTTGCCAAGGCTGTTCTTAAACTTGAAATCCTCTTGCCTCAGCCCCCAAATCCCTGGCATGTGGCACTGTGCCTGGCTTGTTTGTTTTTTAATATTATATCAGTTGATGCATATAAAACTCTTAGTACAATATAATATTTGAATTGTAGAGTGCTTAAATAATCTTAACTACTTGTACTTTTACTTCAAAATTACCATTCCCTCAAACAATATGAAAGGGACCCTTGGTATCTTTTTTTTCCCCATTTCTTATTTACCAAAAAATTATTGAGCACCTTTCTCATGGTTAGCTTCCCAGTGCTGGTTGCAAGGAAAACAATGGTGAAGAACTTGGCCCTTTCCCAAAGAAACTTACACTCTGGTGGGGAAAAAAAGACTTATAAGTAAATAGTCAATAGGAAACAATGAAGTATGATGCCCTAATGCCCTGACAATTAACCCAGTCATCCAAATTAAAAAAAAAAAAAACTGTTTTGTGAGCTCTGTTCTCTCCCTCATTATCTACACCCAAGTCACCAGGTTATTTCAATTGTTTATACAGAGGGATGTGACTTAGTACTTTCTATAGATCTGAATCTCTTAGAGATATTCTTTAATCTGCAGTGTCATCAGGCACTTAAGTTCTTTCATCTTTCGAATCTCCAATCCCTGGTATGTATACCTTTACCCTTACGTTATCATCTCAGCTATCTGCCCACAGTCCAGGCACAAAGAAGGGAAAAGAGAAAAGAGATGAAATCCAAGTGGGCTTTATCCTTGCAAATAAGAAAAAAAGCCCCACAGCAACTTTCATCTGTATCTCATTGGCCAGAATACCCTCAGATGGTTGACCGTAATTGCCAAGGAGACTGAGATATAAATTGTGAAATTAACAGCTATGTTGCTGCCTTAAAATCAAAGGGTCTATTAGGAAGATAGAAGTATGGAAAAAATGTAATGGAGTTGCCATTAGTGCCCCCCCCCTCTCTCTCTCTCTCACACACACACACACACACACACACACACACACACACGTATAGTTTAATTCCAAAGTAAATTTTCACAATCTGGCTTTTCATTAAAATATGTCTACATTCACTGTAATATAAGTACCTTGTAATTTTTCTTTATTAGGACTGAGAATGCATAGCTCATTATATAATTTTCTTTGTGTCTTAATCAGTTTTTCAGCACTGTGACTGAGATACTTAACAATAACAACTTAGAGGAGGAAAAGTTTATTTTGGCTCATGGTTTCACAGGTTCAGTCCATGGATACCCAGCTCCATTGCTCTGAGTCTAAGGTGAGGTAACTCATCATGGCCGAAGAGTGTGGTGGAAGAAAGATGTTTCCCTCATTGCAGCCAGGAAGGAGAGAGAGCGAGATCGAGAGGCAATAAAGACAAAATATAAATCCCAAAGACATGCCCTCAGTAACTTACTTCCTCCAGCCACATCCCACCTGCCTACAGTTACCACCAAGTTAGTTCACTTAAATTATTAATCCAGAAAATGGATTAATCCACTGATCAGTTTACAGTTCTCATGATCTCATCATTTCACTTCCAAACATGGCTACATTGGTCATGTTTTCAACACATGAGTTTTTCAGGGGGACAATTTATATCCAAACCACAACACTTCATAAATCCAGTTATAACTCATTTTCTGTCATGAGAGTTCAATTTAAGAAATAAAAGTTTATCTGTTTTATTTCCTCTTTCACTTTGTATTATCTTTTTTGGGTTCACTTTGCTTCACTTGAGTGCATTGTTAAACCTATCGATATTTCCTAGGGGTATAGATTAAGTGGATTTTGAAAACTAGAAGGTAATTATTTTGCTATTATTTTGATAATTTAAAAAGTTAGGATTAAGTTAGATTACCTGAATATTATATTCAGTTTTTTTTCCTATGAGAGATTGTTTTTCCAGGCTTTATAGGCTAGAAAAAAAAGAGAACAATGTGAATTTGTAAAACTATCATTCTAATTATGACCATTTCCATAGTCATTTGATCTAAGATACTGGTTTTGTTTTTTAAAAACAGAACATAGTCAGTATCAATGATTCATTTTTCAATAAGAAAATTTGCTTTTCTTAGTAGAGTTAGGGAGATTTCCATCATGTTTTTCAACTGTCACTAATGCTATCTAATGTAAAAGATAGTGTCTCACAGGATTGTCCCTTTGCAGATGAATTTAGGCACAGTTTCAGCTCTTAGGGACATTTAACTCTTTAGCACAATGGTGAACCTTTGGGATAATAAGAGTAATATGGACAAAAGACCCATACTTTGAAAATGTCCAATCTTACCTTTGTGTCTGCATCCATTTGTCATGAATTCCTGAAGCTTTTTAATTTGGACATTAAAGCAATTATTATCGTACATTATCCTCAAGGGATAATGAAGCAATGAGAGACAACCAAGGTAATTGTTAACTAACAGGATGGCTTTAACGATTGTGAGTTAGGAGTCTTTTTTGAACCAAGAACAGCTGTTCTTCTAAAGTCTTTTATTTTATTTATTTTGGAAATGGATAGTTTACCACAGCAATCAGTCTGACTTCCAAAGATGCAATTACCTAATGGAATAAGCATCAATCAATCCTCTAGGGGATCAATTCTAGGGCTTTCAAAAACACAAGGAAGGTTTATTGGCTATTTTTAAAAATTTGGATATGATCTTAAATGTACATTTATATAAAAGGCCACTATATAAATTTGTTTAACTAACTTTATTGAACACCTATTCTATATATATATATATATATATATATATATATATATATATAGAGAGAGAGAGAGAGAGAGAGAGAGAGAGAGAGAGAGCAGCTATTAAAGGAAGAAATAAAATATTTTTAATCCATTAAGGAAGTTATATGCTATATAAAAACAGATAAGAAAATAAGCAATTATATAAGGGAGTAATCGTAAATTTGATTTAGTGCCCATTAAGGTTTTGTGGCTGAACAACAAAATAATGACTGTAGTAGCATTATTCATAGCATTTATAAAATGCTTACTAAACAGCAATGAAAATAAACCACTAAATGTGAAAATGCAGAAGACTCTCATAAGCATGATGTTGAAGTAAAGAAAGCAGACACAAAGAGTTGTCTTTTTTATCCCATTCCACTTAAAGTTCAGAAAGTTGTTTCAAGTTAACAACAGTGGGAATTCTGGGGATGTTGGCCATGCTTTTTCACCATCATCTTAATTTGGATGCTGATTACATGGGCATTTCCACGTTGTGAAAATCTATAGCACTATTCATGTGATTTGTATATATCTCTCTGTGTATGCCATATTTAATGACCAAATTGACCTCTGGCATTAGGAATCAGACTGGTAATGATCTTTGTGTAAGATACAGGAGATTTTGATCAGGATTGGCATAAATGGATTTTGGCAACACTAATAATAATCTTCTTGAAAACTACATGGTGGTTAAATGGGTGTGTTCGCTTTATGAATATTTTGTGTGTGTTCATGATTTGCACTTTCCTATATAAACATTATACTAAAGCTAGAAAATCAAACCAAACAAAACTTAACAAATACTCAAGATGCTTGTTACATTGCTGTAGTCTGGATGAATGGGGTATGCCAGATCTAGGTTGTTGACACTAGACTGATAGTGATGAGCACCTGTCGTCCCTTCTGTTGTCCCCTACAATTGCCATAACTTGTCTAAAAAGAACCAATTCAAGGTGGTTCTACTATCCATTTATCAGAATCCCTAAAATTTAGACAACATTCTGATTTTCCTGGTAACCAGATATTCCAGAGCCATATTGAATATTTTGTCTCAAAAATATTGAATCATTTCTCTTTAAAGTCCTGGTTCCTTTTAGTGGAAGATAAGGTTAGAAACTAAAGTCTGAGTGTCTGGAATGCTAATCAGACTGAGTATTACATTATTAAAGCACTTTTTAGACACTTTTTAGAAAAATTGTATCTGAAAATGTGCATTCAAGGAACTCTCATGCATGGTCTGATGAATTGCCCCTGGAGAAAAATTGGTATTTTCTATCAAGATTACAAATGTATATAGCTTTTGGACCAGCAACCCCATTTTCAGGAATCACCAGACAGATATTTTGTGCAAGCATAACATCATATATTGTTTGTAACAATAAAAAAATGCCACTCAAGTATCTTCTCAAAGGAAGGTTGGTATATTCACACAATAGACTATTTTGTAGCTCTTTAGGGGAAGGGGGGATGGTATGAGTGGGATCTTTAGCATGGCTTCAGGGTTGGCAAAGACTGTGGTAGAAGTGTAGGAGTTATAGGAGAAGTTGGAGATGCCATTGCATAGTAGAGCTACCAAAGTAATAGAGAGAAGTTCCAGCCACAAAACTGAGAAGCAATCTGTTCAGAAAAAGCAAGAAAAACTACAAAGGTCTCTGAATTTGGGTTTGCTACAGACAGAAAATAAAGAATCCATCAAACTTAGATGACATACAGAAACTGTTTCAGCTCTACGAACCTTTCAGAAGCAGCAGCTTTTCATGAGGTTGAAGCTAGTGAGCCAGAGGAAATGTATCTAGAAGTGAAGATCAATCTGAAGAATATTGGAAGGAAGCACCAACATCCACTGGATTCCACTCCTTCAATTAAAAAAAAATCACAGGTTTGCTGATAGCCAGAAGCTATTGAGCATATTTTAAAAATCTTACCTTGGAGGTGTCCATGACTACAATGATTAAACAATATATTTGGAAAATCAGATGTTGAGTGAGTGTAAAAGTAAAAGAAGCATTTTTTAAAAGAATGTCATAAGACTAAATGAGAATAACCAATCAATGAGAGTTTGAAATTGGAGGTAATTTATTTTATATATAGATTTCAATGCTCATTTTATGGTTTCATATGATGAATTTCAAATATGTTAGATAATAAAAAATCATAGCTGCTATCTTTTCAGGAATAGAATATTTCAAAAGCAAAACTATTAGCACACTGAAATAAAGTAAGTAGTTATCTTCATATTTAAATTGTTAGCAACTACTCTTAACTCTCTTGCTACCTAAACTGTCTGACTCTCAGGAACAACCTTGTAGAAACAAAATATTGTATTGTGGGAGGGAAAGTGTGTTACTGAACTGAAAGTAAGTTTAGATAACATTAAAATACAGCTTTTTTTTTTCTTTTGAGCATTTGTTTTGTTTCAAGTTATAATTAACTAGTTATTGAGTTGCTCTCAGTGGATACTGTCACTTACCTCTTTAAAATGACCATTTTTTTTTTGAAATTTCGTGTACATTGTTGTTTGAGATAGCATACTTCACTTTAATGAGTCTTTTGTAGATTCATTGGATTCCAAAGAGCAACTATTTGCACCAAAATAAATCATGTGCTGTCCTTGGTTTTTATTTTTAACTATTTCGGGTAAGATTTAAAAGGAGAGAGAGAGAGAGAGAGAGAGAGAGAGAGAGAGAGAGAGAGAGAGAGAATAAGTAAGTTCTCTTTGAACTGATATGGAAAAAACTTTAATGAAAACAAAAAGGTATATTATACAATATCATCTGTAAAAAACATTGAACTGGTAACCATATTTGCTTATATTTATAAAGGGAATCTCTATAAGTATTTAGAAAAAAAAAGAAAATAACGTGTTTCTTTGTTGAGATCCCAATTTGGAACAGGGTCATTAACTGTAGGGGTAATATCAAAAATTTTCATTATATACCTTTTTCTTTTAAGTTTTTTTAAAAAAAATATGTGTTCAAAGTCATGTGTATTACATATCAAAATATTAAAAATAGGAAATGTAGTCACACTAGAAATTAAATAACTAAATATAATGTAAAAATAAAAGACATTATCTGTTGATCTTATCAACATTTCTCTGCAACATAATCATTTTTAACCACTCAAGCAAAGTATAATTGTACTTTTTTCTTTATAATTTAACAAGCTACATAATTTTCCAACTAAATGAAAACTTGATTGTAAGTAATGTAATTATTGATTTATTTTTTTATACTCATGCACATAAAAAACAAATTGACTGTAACAATACATTAACTATGGAATGAACAATATTAGTATCATAGTATTTTTGGCAACTGTCCTTTGAATTCATTTCATAAGCATTGCACTATCAAATTACTTTGTTTTTAAATCAACAGTAGTAATTACTCATTCTGTGGTGCTTACAACAAATTTCTCACTAGGCTATGTTACACATTTTTAGGTTCATTTTAAATTTAAAATGACCATTGTTTCTGTAAACTGCAAGTTTTTACTTTAAAACAGTTTTATCAACTCTTTTTTACATAAAGAGTTGTGGAAGCTGGTTCTACTGCTCCAAAGATTTATATTAAAAGTCAAGCAAACAGTGCTCACAAATATCTATTTTCCCCAATTTATTCCTGGAAAAATAAACATACACCTTTTCCAATCTTTTTGTCTAATAAATGATCATTTGATGGAGTTCTGGCCAATAAAAACAGAGGGCAGTGTTGCTGCTATTTCCAGGCTTGACCCATAGAAACCTCCCACCTACAACTTCTATTCTTTTTTTCTTTTTCTACCCAGAACTAACGGGAAATTTTCTTGACTTAGAATTGGAAGATGACCAAAGTAAGGCTTGGTCCCTGAATGGTTGCACAGAGCAGAACTGGCATATTTCCTTTTCAACAACCTACATTTGGCCTATCTAGTATTCAATATTTATGGTGTTAAGCCCTTGATAATTTGTTATAGAATTAATCTATCTGACAAATAGAGACAACCATCTGGCACATCTAAAATTATTTCCAGGCGTGGTTATGCATATATGGTTTATGTTAAAACTTACTGCAATTTTGTCTTCTACTGAACACAAAAATATAGAATCAGGAAATATTGTAATCTACATACTTAATATTGAAAATGGACTTTAAAATTTGAGGAATTATTATAATTAGCCAAACATTTTAGGTCTAAGAGAAAATAATAGTATACTTGATTAAAACATAATAGTATTTTGGATTTTTCCATTGAAATTATCCAATCTGAAGGATAGATAAAAACAAGGAAAAGTGAATTTGGCCTACAAGATCCATGGAGTGCTATCTATATTTTATAAATGTGTGTTTATTTGTTTTAATGAATTTGGCCTACGAAATCCATGGAATGCTATCTATATTTTATAAATGTGTGTGTGTTTGTTTTAGTGAATTTGGCCTACGAAATTGATGGAATGCTATCTATATTTTATAAATGTGTATGTATTTGTTTTTTGTACCAGGGATTTTTTTTTTCTTTGTACCCAAGAGGACTTAATCACTGAGCCACATCCCCAACTCATTTTATTTTTTATTTTGAGACAGGGTCTTGCTAAGTTGCTCAGGGCCTTGCTAAATTGCTAAGGCTATATTTGAACTTGTGAGCCTCTTGCCTCAGCCTCCAGAGCCACTAGGATTATAGGGATGTACTCCTTGGCCCAACCCATGGTTTACTATTAAGCATACATATGGATACATATGCATATTGGGAATACCAGAGGAGAAGACAGAAAAAGAAATAGCCAGAAGATGTATTTGAAGAAACAATGGCTAAAAGTTTCAAAATTTGATAAAAGGCATGAAGCTACACATCCAAGAAGCTCAATAAATACCAATGGAATAAATTGAAACAGATTCACATTGTCTTTGTTTTTTCAGGCTACTATAACAAATGACCATAAACTAGGTAGTTTATAAACAATAGAAGTCTATTTCTTACATTTCTGGAAACTAGGAATTCCAAGATCAAAGATATGATCTCACTCTTAATAGAGGGCACCTTTCTGTCTGAATCCTCACATGGTAGAAAAGGCAAACAAACTCTTTGGGGCCCATTTTTTAAGACCACTAAACCTCCCAAAGGTTCCACCTTTTAATTCTATCCTATTATGGATTAGGTTTCAACATATAAATTGTAGGAGGATACAAACACTCAAACCAACACACATAAAGAGATATATTATAACCAAATTGTCAAAAGACAAAAGAAAAAAAAGTCTTGAAAGTGTAAAGAGAGAACAACTTTTCACATACAAGAGATCCTCAAAAGGCAGTGGGAGAACATATCTAAAATATAAAAGAAAAATAAAACTGTCAACCAAGAATTCTACATTCCGTAAAATTATACTTCAGAAATTAAAAGGAACTAATGACCTTCTTGGATAAATGAAAGCTGAGAGAATGTGTTGCTGGTACATGTGCCCTATAGGAAATTATAAAGGTTTGTGTTTCTTTGTTTTTTTAATTTTATTTTTTTTTTATTGGTTGTTCACAACATTACAAAGCTCTTGACATATCATATTTCATACATTAGATTCAAGTGGGTTATGAGCCCCCAATTTTACCCCAAATGCAGATTGCAGAATCACGTCGGTTACACATCCACAATTTTACATAATGCCCTATTAGTAATTGTTGTATTCTGCTACCTTTCCTATCCGCTACTATCCCCCCTCCCCTCCCCTCCCATCTTCTCTCTCTACCCCATCTACAGTAATTCATTTCTCTCCTTGTTTATTTTCCTATTCCCCTCACAACCTCTTATATGTAATTTTGTATAGCAATGAGGGTATCCCTTCATTTGCATGCAATTTCCCTTTTCTCTCCCTTTCCCTCCCATCTCATGTCTCTGTTTAATGTTACACTTTTCTTCCTGCTCTGTTCATAGTTGCTCTCATTATATCAAAGAAGACATTTGGTATTTGTTTTTTAGGGATTGGCTAGCTTCACTAACCATAATCTGCTCTAGTGCCATCCATTTCCCTGCAAATTCTATGATTTTGTCATTTTTTATTGCTGCATAGTACTCCATTGTGTATAGATGCCACATTTTTTTTTTTATCCATTCATCTATTGAAGGGCATCTGGGTTGGTCCCACAGTCTAGCTATTGTGAATTGTGGTGCTAGGAACATCGATGTGGCAGTATCCCTGTAGCATGCTCTTTTAAGGTCTTCAGGGAATAGTCCGAGAAGGGCAATAGCAGGGTCAAATGGTGGTTCCATTCCCATCTTTCCCAGGAATCTCCAAAGTGCTTTCCAAATTGGCTGCACCAATTTGCAGTCCCACCAGCAATGTACAAGTGTACCCTTTTCTCCACATCCTCGCCAGCACTTGTTGTTGTTTGACTTCATAGTGGCTTCCAATCTTACTGGAGTGAGATGGTATCTTAGGGTGGTTTTGATTTGCATTTCTCTGACTGCTAGAGATGGTGAGCATTTTTTCATGTACTTGTTGATTGATTGTATATCCTCCTCTGAGAAATGTCTGTTCAGGTCCTTGGCCCATTTGTTGATTGGGTTATTTGTTATCTTATTGTCTAATTTTTTGAGTTCTTTGTATACTCTGGATATTAGGGCTCTATCTGAAGTGTAAGGAGTAAAAATTTGTTCTCAGGATATAGGCTCCCTATTTACCTCTCTTATTGTTTCTCTTGCTGAGAAAAAAAACTTTTTAGTTTAAGTAAGTCCCATTTGTTGATTCTTGTTATTTTGAGTTAACTTTTGTGCATGGCGAGAGAAAGGGATTCAGTTTCATTTTGTTGCATATGGATTTCCAGTTTTCCCAACACCATTTGTTGAAGATGCTATTATCATTCCTCCATTGCATGCTTTTAGCCCCTTTATCAAATATAAGATAGTTGTAACTTTGTGGATTAGTCTCTGTGTCCTCTATTCTATACCATTGGTCCACCCGCCTGTTTTGGTACCAGTACCATGCTGTTTTTGTCACTATTGCTCTGTAATATAGTTTGAAATCTGGTATCACTATACCGCCTGATTCACACTTCCTGCTTAGAATTGCTTTTGCTATTCTGGGTCTTTTATTTTTCCATATGAATTTCATGATTGCTTTATCTATTTCTACAAGAAATGCTGTTGGGATTTTGATTGGCATTGCATTAAACCTATAGAGAACTTTTGGTAATATCGCCATTTTGATAATGTTAGTTCTGCCTATCCATGAACAGGGTATATTTTTCCATCTTCTAAGATCTTCTTCTACTTCTCTCTTTAGGGTTCTGTAGTTTTCATTGTATAAATCTTTCACCTCTTTTGTTAGGTTGATTCCCAAGTATTTTTTTTTTTTGAGGATATTGTGAATGGAGTGTTTTTCTTCATTTCCGTTTCAGAAGTTTTGTCGCTGATATACAGAAATGCCTTTGATTTATGCGTGTTGATTTTATATCCTGCCACTTTGCTGAATTCATTTATTAGTTCTAGTAGTTTCTTTGTAGACCCTTTTGGGTCTTCTAGGTATAGAATCATGTCATCTGCAAATAGTGATAATTTAAGTTCTTCTTTTCCTATTTTTATGCCTTTAATTTCTTTCGTCTGTCTAATTGCTCTGGCCAGTGTTTTGAGAACTATATTGAATAGAAGTGGTGATAGAGGGCATCCCTGTCTTGTTCCAGATTTTAGAGGGAATGCCTTTAACTTTTGTCCATTCAGAATGAAGCTAGCCTGAGGCTTAACATAGATAGCTTTTACAATGTCAAGGTAAGTTCCTGTTATCCCTAGTTTTTCTAATGTTTTGAACATAAAGGGATGCTGTACTTTGTCGAATGCTTTCTCTGCGTCTATCGAGATGATCATATGGTTCTTATCTTTAAGTCTATTGATGTGGTGAATAACATTTATTGATTTCCATATATTGAACCATCCTTGCATCCCAGGGATGAATCCTACTTGATCATGGTGCACAATTTTTTTTATGTGTTTTTGTATTCGATTCGCCAGAATTTTATTGAGGATTTTTGCATCTAGGTTCATTAGAGATATTGGTCTGTAGTTTTCTTTCTTTGAGTTGTCTTTGTCTGGTTTCGGAATCAGGGTGATGTTGGCCTCATAGAATGAATTTGGAAGAGCTCCCTCTTTTTCTATTTCCTGAAATAGCTTGAAAAGTATTGGTATTAATTCTTCTTAAAAGTTTTGTAAAACTCCGCTGTATACCCATCCGGTCCTGGGCTTTTCTTGGTTGGTAGTCTTTTGATGGCTTCTTCAATTTCATCCATTGATATTGGTCTGTTCAAATTGTGTGTATCCTCCTGACTCAGTCTGGGCAAATCATATGACTTAAGAAATTTATCGATGTCTTCACTATCTTCTATTTTATTGGAATATAGGTTTTCAAAATAATTTCTAATTGTCTTCTGTATTTCTGTAGCATCTGTTGTGATATTGCCTTTTTCATCCCGTATGTTAGTAATTTGAGTTCTGTCTCTTCTTCTCTTCATTAGCATGGCTAAAGGTCTGTCAATCTTATTTATTTTTTCGAAGAACCAACTTTTAGTTTTGTTAATTTTTTCAATAGTTTCTTTTGTTTCAATTTCATTGATTTCTGCTCTGATTTTAATTAGTTCTTGCCTTCTGCTACATTTGCTGTTGTTTTGCTCTTCCTTTTCTAGGGCTTTGAGATGAAGTGTGAGCTCATTTATTTGTTGGTTTTTTCTTTTTTTGAGGAATGACCACCAGGCGATGAATTTTCCTCTTAAAACTGCTTTCATTGTGTCCCATAGATTCCGATATGTTGTGTCTGTATTTTCATTTATCTCTAAGAATTTTTTGATTTCCTCCTTTATGTCTTCTGTAACCCATTGATCATTCAGTAACATGTTGTTCATTTTCCATGTGATGTAGGATTTTTCCTTCCTTCTTTTATCATTGATTTCCAGTTTCATTCCATTATGATCAGATAAAATGCATGGTATTATCTCCACCCCTTTATATTTACTGAGGGTTGCCCTATGGCATAATATATGGTTTATTTTTGAGAAGGAACCATGTGCTACTGAGAAAAAAGTATATCCATTTGATGATGGTTGATATATTCTATATATGTCAGTTAAGTCTAGGTTATTGATTGTGATATTGAGTTCTATAGTTTCTTTATTCAACTTTTGTTTGGAGGGTCTGTCCAATGGTGAGAGAGGTGTGTTGAAGTCACCCATAATTATTGTGTTGTGGTCTATTTGATTCTTGAACTTGAGGAGAATTTGTTTTATGAATGTCGCAGCACCATTATTTGGTGCATAAATATTGATAATTGTTATGTCTTGTTGGTGATTTTCACTTTAAATAAATTTTCACTTTAAATAAAAGGGAAGATGGGCTTTGTCAAGCTGTCTGAACATCCTAATTCAGTGACTGGAACATCTCCAGGGATGCTGTCTGAATCTAGCATGAAAAAAAAAAAAGCCTCTTTGGTTTCTATTTGGTTCTTTGCTTGGACATAAAAATTTCTTACCTTGTGCTGGGAAGAAATTGAGTAACCCTTCTATTGAAACTGACTCAAAAGTAGTCAAGCAATTGGGTGGCTTGCTAACGAATAGCTCTGTCTTGCATTTACTCTTTTTACTCCCTTTAAATAATTTTCCATGAAAGGACTTGATTTGGTGTTTTCATTTGGCAGAAATTCCTGACTCACAGATCATCTGTTCTTTGTAACAGTTACAGTTTTCACATCACAGCATGACTCAGGACATTGAAGATATTAGAGACAAATTCTTAATGTGTGTGCAACCCATTATAACTAAATGTGGGATCCTGGAGAGAAAGTACATAGGAGCAGGAGCCTACTGCAGGAAAATGGGAAAATGCAAAAATGAACTGAAATGAAACAAAAACTAAATATAAATACTTAAAATAAGTAATAAAATTTCCATTGGGATTTTAGGACGAACTCTCCTAACTCATCTCCAAGGCAACCCACACTAAGTTGAGGGATGCTTTTCCTCACTGGTCAGAGTCCTGAGGCTCTTTGTATCTAGGCACTGGCTCCTTGCTGGGCCACCTTGCTGATCTTGTCTTTCTCTAAGGCCTCCAAAGACTTAGGCATCTAGGAGAAAATATTTCAGATATTTTTATTTTTCCAGCATCATGCTATTTGAAATACATACTCAGAAATTCTTGGAAGACAATATGACTTAACCAAATAAGTACTGGGTTAGTATCATATCATGTCCTAACCCCTCCAGAGAAGAAGTGGTTCTGTTGTTCAGAAACACACATCAAGAGCTAAACTTCCTAAATGCATATTCTGGATTGGCCAATTACTAGCTTTTAGGAGACTGCATTTAGTAATATGTGTATAGAAACATGCACATAGCACAGTGTCAAGTTACTTATCATTTCTTTTTAAGAAACCCTTATTGAAGGTTGTTTTCATTACATAAAATACATGTTACCATGTAACAGCCTCCTGTCAAGCATTTGGCTATGTGAAAATTCTCTGATTTTTGGCTGAGTCATTAGCCAATAGCATAACTAGATTGTTTCCATAATTTCTATGCAAACAAAAACAAAAATTAAAAAAACACGAACAAACAAGCAACAAAGAACACAATTTCAAGGCAAAACAGGAATTTTGTGAATTAACAGACATCTTACATTCTCCTCCTTTTGCATTTCATTTGTGTTGACTAATGAAATCTTTGTTTTGGGGCTGGAATGTAGCTTTGAATTATCCTTATTCTCTGCTTTTCAGGAAGATTTCATTTATTGGCCTTCCCTGAAGAATTACCTCTCCTTTATTGTAAACCACTTTTAAAAATTTGTTGAAAACCACGAATCCTTTCAGAAATTCCAACGTTGTCTTGATGTTTTCTTTTCCACTTCAATGCCCTTAACTTTCTTAAGGTCTTAATATCTCCTTGGAGCTGGTGTCATTCCAAATGTCAGCCATGATTTGTCTTTGCTACCCTCCTGTTGAATGAGTTCCCCTCTTTGGTTTTCCTCAGGATCTATTCATCAGCTGATGTCTCTCAATCTTCTTTGTTGTAAACATCTTTTAAAAATTTATTGAAAACCATGAACTCTTTCAGAGAGAAGATAAAGTTGGGGATAGAGTGACATATTCACAAATTTTACATTTTGTTTTTAACAATTTATCAATCCCTTGGACTTATAGCCTCTGATGAACCAACTCCCTAACTCTCAAGCTTCAATATCTAATCTGTGTTGATGGGCCTAAATCTCCATTTTTAAAATTCCCAATCTCTATCCATTACTCCACTCCTGTATATACAACCCACAAGTGAGTTTGTCTATTTGGAAATTCTATGAGCACCTCAGACTCAATCTGCCTTGACTGAACGCCTTTCCATCTAAACCCCACACAGACTGTCTTGAAACCAGTATCTCTTCAAGTATCAAAGTTAAAATCCCGAGCACATTAGGCTTTTCCTTCTCTTCCATTTCCTACAACTCATTGTTCATCAAGTTCTGTGATTCTCACTTCCAACTAATCTCAAGGATGTTTTTGTTTTCATAATTGTCATGTACAAATCCCAACTTCTTGCATATATTACTGACATGGACTCCTAAAACTATTTAAATTATGTCATAAAATTTCGTATTCCAAACAATACAAAAATACAAAGGGTAAACTGTCTCTCTTCCTACCGCCTCATCCCACCCAATTTTTCTCTTTCCACCGATATATCTACTATTAAATTTTTGGTGCATAGCCTTTTAGCTCTTGTTCCTTTATATTTGCACATATAAGCATGCACAGATGAAAAGATATAGGGTTTGAGCATTATTTTTATACAAATGGAACATGCTTTATATAAGATTCTCACATTTTTCCTTTAATGAAATATTACAATAAATTTCCATTTCAGTACATATGAATGCATTGGATATTTTTAATGTCTGCTTAGTATTTAATTATAAGGAGGCAAGCTGTATAATTTCACCATTTCCCTTTTGATGATCATGTGGCTTGTTTCTCATCTTTCACTGTTATAAATCACTGCCATCTTTGTGAATGTATGAGGATGCTTTCAAAGATGAGATGCCTGACAGTGGCTACTAGAGGCTCTGGTCTGCTCTTGCTACCTCTAGTCTCAGTCCCTCCAGTCCACCTCCATTTATTCACCATCACTCTACAATAAGGCTACAATTAGAGCAGCTAGAGTTCTGCAAGCTCTGGGTGAGGCTTTTGATAAGATGACTAGCTGATATAGTTCAGGGAGTTCATGAACTGGAGAAGACAAACAGATGATTAAAATTCAGTCTCATTAAAACAGGAACATGTATAAGTTATTCTTTCAGAATATTTTATTTCATTTATTTTTTCTTTTCATAATTTTACTTGTTTTTTTTTAATTTGTACTTTTTAGATATACATGACAGTAGAATGTATTTTGACATATTATACATACATGGAGTATAACTTATTCTCACTAGCTTCTCATTCTTGCAGTTGTACATGATGTAGAGTTTCACTGGTCATGTATTCATACATGAATATAAGAAAGTTATGTCCAATTCATTCTACTGTCTTTCCTATTCCCATCCTCTCTCCTTTCCCTTCATTCCCCTTTGTCTAAACCAATGAACTTCTCAGAATATTTTATTCTTTGAAATTTCATTTTATTTGTTCTTTTTTGTTCTATACATGACAGTAGAATGTATTTTGGCATATTATATATACATGGAGTATAACATTCTAATTAATATGCTACTCTTGTGAGTGTACCTGATGTGGAGTTGTCTTATATTCAAATACAAAGATAGGAAAGTTGTGTCTGATTAATTCCACTGTCCTTCCTATTGCCCTCTCCCCCTCCCTTCTGTTCACTCCCCCTCTGTCTAATCCAATGACCTTCTATTCTCCTCCTCATGCTCCCTTGTTGTCATCTGGCATCCACATATCAGAGAGAATATTCAGCCTTAGGTTTTTTGGGACTGGCATATTTTGCTTAGCATGATAGTCTCCAGTTTCATCCATTTACTGGCAAATGCCATAATTTCATTCTTCTTTATGGCTGAGTAACATTCCATTGTGTGATTATATATATATATATATATATATATATATATATATATATATATATATATATATATATATATATATCACATTTTTTTCTTTATCCATTTATTTGTTGAAGGACTCCTAGATTGGTTCTATAGCTTGGGTAATGTGACTTGAGCTGCTATTAACACTGATGTGGCTGCATCACTAGAGTAGGCTGATTTTAGGTCCTTTGGATATAGATAAATAAATGGAATAAATGGATCAAATTGTGGTTGTAGTCCAAGTTTTCTAAGAAATCTCCATACTGCTTTCCAGAATGGTTGCACCAAGTGCAGTCCCATCAGCAATGTATGAGAGTATATTTCCCTCCACATCCTTGCCAATATTTATTGTTACTTGTATTCTTTATAGTTGCACATTCTTACTCAGAATATTTTAAAACATCCTCTCATTCTGGGATTCTGGGGCCAATGAAGTAGGAGAACATAATTACTTTCTAAATAACTCCTAGATACATCTTAAAAGTTGGAATTGGCTTGTTATAAGAATGATGGGACTTCCTAGCAGAGAGAACAACCTGTGGTTTGTGTATTAGATGCTAATATTTGCCATGAACAGTTCTAGGTAATGGAAATATAGGCATGGACAATACAGAAAAGTTTCTTATTTTCATGGAGTTTTTCTTCCAACGGGGGAGGGGGCTAATGCAAAATAAAAAAGAAAATATGACACAACTCCAAATCATAAGTGTTATAAGAAAGAAAGCAGAACAATGAGAATTGAGAGTGATTAGGGGAAAACTATCTAGAGATGAAAATAAGAGTAGAGGCTTGCATTTGCCTTGAGATCTGAGTGATAAGAAGAAGCTAGCCACAACAATATTTGGGAGAATGGGTACATCTAAAGCAGAGGCTATGGCCGTGCAAAGAACCTCAAATAGGAATGGCAGGACACTATAGGGATGAGAAGGCAGCCAGTAACACAGCTAATAGAGAGGATGGTTGCTACAGAATTTGTATGTGGAAAACCCTAATCTCCACTATAACAGTATGTGGAGATGGGGCCTTTTGGAGGTAAATAGGTTATAAGTGTGGAGCCTTTATGATGGGATTAGTGTCTTTATAGTGAAAAACAGGAATGAGCTTATGCAAGCTTTCTTCTCCCTCCTCCTCCTCCTCCTCCTCCTCCTCCTCTACTTTCTTTCACATGAGGAAACAGGAAGAAACCAGACACACAGCCATCTGTGAACCAAGGAGAGTGCCCTCACCAAGAACTCAACCATGGTGGCATCCTGATCTCCAAGTTCCAACTTTAAAATTGTGAGAAAAGAATGTTTGTTGTCTAAGTCACCCAGTCAATGGTACTCTCTTATAGCAGCCCAAGACAATTAAGATGGTGGTACATCTGGGGAAACACAAGCATGTATATGTAACGAGAACTACGGCCTGGCAGAGAGGACCATTATGGTCTGATCCCTGGTTCCTGCCCCAACTTTGGCTCCACTATTCTTCATGCAACACTTAAGCTCCAGACACAGTGTATTTTTAGCTATCTGAAATACCACATTCCCCCCTACCTTTGCTCATGCTGTTTCCACTGCCTTGAATGCACATTCTTTACCTAGCTCCCTCCAATCTCCCTTCACAGTTCAGCTCACCCATCAGGAATCTTTCCCCAACCCTCCCAGGCACTGTTGGGAAGCAGGTGTCTCCAGAGCATAGTGGCCTGTGCTTAAAAAACCCACTCTGTTGGATGTGTTTCCCATTCAGGCAGGGCTTGGGTCCGTGGTGTCTGCTGACTGGGGCTGACTCCGAGTTCACCTCCCTATGGCTCTGTTTTCTCTTCCTCATCTGGGTTATGAATACTATTCTAGAATATTTCCTATAAAATACCACATGGTCCTCTTTATTTTTTCTTACCTCTGATCATAGTGACATTTTTAGCTGGAGTTCTATATTTTGAGAATTCTGTGTCCATGTTACAGAATGTGATTCTTAATGAATTTGCAGTTTCTGTGAGAAGCTTGCAAGCCTTAGTGTTTAAAAATTTCTTTTCTTTTTCTTATATTTTATACTTTCAGAAAAGAAAATGAATGGCAGTATGTAAAAATGTGATGTGTAACCGATGTGATGTGTAACCGATGTGATTCTGCAATCTGTATTTGGGGTAAAAATGGGAGTTCATCACCCACTTGATTCTAATGTATGAAATATGATTTGTCAAGAGCTTTGTAATGTTGTGAACATCCAATAAAAAAAAGAAAAGAAAATGAAAACAATTTTCTTTAAAATTTTTAATTGATAAATAATAATTTTTACATTTATGGGGGACAATGCAATGTTTTGATATATGTGTATATTGTGAAATTAAAAAGTCAAACTGAGTAATATATCCATAATCTCATATACTTGTCATTTTTTATGGAGAGAACATTTGAAATTTACTCTCAGCAATTTTGAAATATAGAGCACATTAACTATAGCCACCATGCTATACAATAGATCTCAAAAACTTATTCCTCTTGTCTATCTGAAACTTGCATCCTCTGACCAACATTTCTCCATTCCCCACCTCCCATCCAGTCTCAACAACTTTCTTTTTGTTTTCTTTGTGTTTGCTAGTTCATTGTGTAAGTCTTTGCCTGTAACCTTACAGAATCCTCAAAGCACCAGTAAGAAGTAGTTAGAATATCACACAAATAGAAACCTGAGGCTCAAATAAGTGAAAAGTTTGAATTATAATGGGTACCTATGTCTGTCTGACTCCTGCAGTGAAATAATAAGAAGCTCTATCCAAAATAAAATCAATCTCTTCATTTCTAGAAATTTCTTAATTTAGTATAAGTGAAATGAGGTCATTAATGCAAATAATAAAAATTTTCTGGAATAAAATCATTGAAAATCCAAGGAGACTTGGAAAAAATACAATTGACATTATAAAGACAAGCTATTTTGCCTAGCTCAGATTATTATCCATACATACAAACCAGAGGTAAATGCCAAACTGAGCAATAAGCCAACAAAACCAAAAGAATATTTTTCTTATTCCACTATTTACAATAAAAAGTAAATATAATTATATATACTGCTAATAATGATGAGTGCTTAGGGATTCATTATATACATGGGAGGTGTAGTTATCTTGATAAATGTCTAGAGTTAGTCTACATTTGAGAAAGACTTCTTTTTCCAGAAAAAATAGTCTTCAAATTATCAGCAATTTTTTGATAGAAAGTAATACAATAAACTATCTTACAATTTCAGACCTCCTCTAATTACATATGTCAGCTACTCAAGAATTTCAACATTACTTACAAGAGCCATGAAAAAATTTTCAGACAGAAAAGTGCATTTCAGTTCTACAAATCTCTCTAAAGTACCTGCTAAATTTAAGCAGCTATGCTGTGTGGCTCAATCACAAAGTAAAGCAAATCCTGGCCTCTGCTCTCAAGAAACAGGGCTCCAGTGAAAGACCCTACAATGGACCCAAGTGGGAATGTAATATTTTATTTAAAAAATCCATCCATTTATTTATTGTGAGATCATTTTCTTTATAGGGCTATTCTTCTGAGATTATTAAGAGAAAAGATCAACACTTAATGGAACAAGATGAAGGTTCTCTATCGACAATATCCTAAAGCTATTTTGATATTTGGGTGTTAACAATTTATGATATTAAACTAAACAAATATATCATATGATTTTAATTGCTTAAATATACACATCATACATAGAAAATGCATTGAGGAAAGAACTAAAACACTACCAAAACAATTCCTTTATGTTAACACCCCAGACTTTAACAACAACAACAATATTCCTGTATTCCAATTTTATAGTCAGATAATAACAATTTTAATAATAATCTTAAGAATCTCTTTCAAAATATGTCATAGTACTTCCATTCTCAGACTTCAATGATAGGTAAAACTCCAAGTTTTCACCTCTTCTTGTAAATCAACAGTTATGTGATCTTCTCCAAATTACTTTACCTTTCAAGTACTATTAAACCTCATTTTTCTTGTATTTTAAACAGGGAAAATAACATCAAGAGCAAGGTTGTTATGAGTGTTAGATGAGATTATGTCTGTGACATGATCAGAGATATCAAATGGAAATTGTTAGATTTCTTTCATTCTTTGCCATGAAAAGAGAAAAGTTCTAAAGAATATCTTTTGATTTTGCTGAAAAAATGTCCCAAAGGCACAAATAATTTATATTCAAAACAGGATGGTTTTGGAATAAAAAGAGGGACTAAAAGCAATTATAATTATATAATTTAAATACATATAGATGGACAAATTATTATTCTTTTTAAAAAAATTATTATTTATTTATTGGGGGGGATGAGCAATTGAACTCAGGGGCACTTGACCACTGAGCCACATCCCCAGTTCTATTTCGCATTTTACTTAGAGACATGGTCTAAGTTGCTAAGCGCCTTGCTTCTTGACTGAGGCTGGCTTTGAAGTCGCCAAGTTCTTCTTCCTTAGCCCCCAAAGCCACTGGGATTGTAAGCATGCACCACCTCAGCCACCAACAAATTATTATTCTAATTAACCCATAAAACTATTTGTTTCAAACATGTTTTCAAAAATAAAATTGTTTCTAAAATAAATTCTATGTAAAAATATGCAAAAAAATGTTACAGTGGGTATCTTAAAATACAAATAAAATAATTGTTTTTTATACATACTCATTTGCTTTAATCAGTTTCTTATTTGTGTCCATTTTTAATACTATATCTGGTAGTTTTCTGAAGATTGAACTTTTTCCCCATGGTATAATTTTTTATATTTAAATGCCTGCAATATTCCAATTTGCATTTTTGTAAATTTGACTTCAATGGGTCTTCTTTGTAAAATATAGTTTTTATTAAGAAAAAATGGTATGAGTGCTTGCTACCTAATAAGCTTACAAGAAAATCCTGCTGAATGGAGATAATTCTCTGTTTTATTTAATATATATTTTCATGGATGCTATATTTTTTCACCATTTAGAGAATCTGCCTTCAACAAATATTCTTATGGAATAAAAATTTATGAAGTAATTTGTCACTATCTGTGATCTCTTCAATGTTTCACAAAATTTGCATGATATAAAATCATAGCCATCTCAATTTTATTACATTTCAATGTAAAATATACATTATCTAATTTAAAATATGAGCTGTATCAAAGGATTCTTCATGCAAGTTGAGACACTTAAAAATATAGTTTTTGAATTTTAAAACTGAATCTTGTACATTGAGTTCAAATTTTTAATTTATTCAGATAGTCTCATGCTTTTGCAAGGATAAATTCCAGTCTCTCATGCTTGCAATATCTTTTTCAGTGATTGTAAAATGCTAATATCTTCAAACACTGAATTTTTTGGCACTCCATTTCTGAACATACTGATTAAAATTTTCTAACTAATTTTGAACAAAATAAGTCATATTTTAGAGGAGTCATTTCAAAATAAATTTAATATTGTTACAGAACACTTAAGTTAATTTGTCAAGTAGTTTTTCAGATGTTCAAGCACTTATCAGCTATGATGGATATTGAGTACAAAAAGATAATAGAAGCCATGCTATTATACTTTTTGTATTAGGTATGAGTTTCATTTCTTTTTAAACACTGTTTCAATACTCTGAGTTTGTATAAATATACTTTTAAATTTTGAGCATAGTTTCTGGTTTTGATTGATAAAATGTTAGACCTCATTTGGGTGCTGATGAATTAGGATAGGAGTTGGCAAACTACAGTTGTCTGGCCAAATTTGGAATACTGCCTGTTTCTGTCAATGAAATTTTATTGGGACTCAGCCATACTCTTTTTTGTTTATGGATTGCAGCCTGCTTTTGCACAAAACAACACAGATTATTAAGTGTGACAAAGACCGTATAGCCTGCAAAGTCTAAAATGTTTACTGTCTAGCTCTTTATGAGACACAAAAGAGCTGGCTCCTAAATTAAAAATATGCTGCAACAAATTCTGTATTTCTGTATCATGTGTTTCTTAATTGAGTAATAATATTTTGTTTATAATGATGCTGCATTTCACTAAAATTTATACTCATATTTCCCCCATGAAACAAATAACTTTATCTTCAATGGTGAACTTCTTAACTGAATTTACAACAGTATTCACAATGTGATGAATGAGCTTCCAAGAATTTTACTTTGATTTCATAAAATGGATGAAAAAGAAGTCAAACCGTTATTGGAAACAACTGAATTTCCATTTAAAGCGGTAGACAACTACTAGAGGAGGCAAGCTTAGACAATTTCAGTTGTGGGAAGGTCTTCTAAGGTGTACCTTGGGATCAACTCATCTGGCAGAAGAGCAGAAGGAAGTAGGACAGGGCAGATGAACAAGTCAAGTTGTCCCAAAGATAGCCTCTTTCAACCCCATCAGAGTTACTCTGCTTTGGGCCAAAATAACTGAACCTTTAAGACTCTGCCTTGATCACTCAGCCTCAAGTAGAGTGTGATCCATGCAGCTCTCTATAGCTAAGGCAAGTCTTCAAGGAACTGACAGCTATAAGCTCCAGGCCAGCAGCCCTCCTGACAGCTATAAGCTCCAGGCCAGAAGTCCTTCCTTGAAGACGGAGATACATCTTTATGTTTACCACAGCCCATCCCTTATGCCATGACCACTACTCCTTCATACCTGTTTGAGGAACAGCTCCCCTAAGATGGGGAATCCCCTTTCCTAAAGAAAACTTTAACAGGGAGGTTAATGATGTGAACTGTAATTCTTGCAGTTGGTCTAAGACTGCACATTCAAAATTCCCTGGAACTTAGGTAGCAACTCTATCAATCCCAGTTACAATGCTCTTTTCAGGTTGAAGTTGCTTGAGAGTTGTCAAATTTCCATCAAAATTGGGAAAAAGTGTTTCAAACAGTGTCCAAATGGATCATCTAGGTATCAGTAATGTCTCATCATATTGATTAGAATCAATTATCCTTGCTAAGATGGTAACTCCTCTTCTTGTTTGATGAGCCCTGGATATTAGAGCCTACAATGTTCAAACATCAATCAGCTTTTCTCTTCTTTGGCAGAAATATTCTCCCTTCAAGAATGAAGACTTAAAAAGACGAAGCTTAAAAAGCACAGAATTATGGGGATAGAGGCACAAATACCCTGAGTTGATCATTTGAATAATGGTAAGAAGGGCTATTACTATTTATATCACTTAATTCCTGAATCAATTATTTTTTTCTTCCTATTGAAGGCATAGTTCTATATAAAGGCTTTTGACTGAAGGCATAAACAGAGTCCTGAAAGATGGTGCTACCCCCTTATAAAATTTTCACCTCCAAGCTATGCCTCTAGACACTATTTGCAGCATTCTACAACTGGCACCTTCTAGGTGGTGTGGTATGTAATATAACAAGGGATTTTTCATGGTCATGGGACCACTTTCATATCTTCATATCTCTCTCTCTTTTTTTTTCTCAAACAGGTCCCTATTTTGATGATATCCTATGCTGGTGGATCATACATTCACCTTCGGAAAGTACTGTTGATTGAGCCTTTGTGAGGTGAAAAAGTAAACATACACCTGGAATGGGTATCTATTCCTATTGAATGAAACACTGGTCCTTCCAAGCTAAAAGGTGCTCAACATAGTCACCTTGCCACCAATGACCAATTTGTTTACTTGAGGGATGATATCATATCAAGTGCTTATGATTGTTGATAGCAGGTTAAAAATATAAAAGTAGTAAGTAGAAAAGCCTTGGCAAATGGGAGCCCATGTTTTGCAGCCACCATGGCTAATTCAAGTACTCAAACAGTGAGAGAACCTGATTGGCATCCCTTAACTAAAGTGAGGTAAGAGAGGTTTCTAGGTCACAGCATTTTTAAAAGGCACTCATTCTAGGGATAGCATCCAAGAGTGAGTTCTTCCTTAAATTTTTGTACTCTATGTGCTTGGTTTTCCCAAATGCTTATTTCAGCCTTGCCAAAGTCATTTTGCTTACTTGTGTGTCTTACTTAGTGTGTCTTCCATGAAGGACGGTCTCTGTGATAGAATCAGATCATCAGTCCACTTTGTTCCCATTCCCATGTGCTTATCTACATCCATCTACTCCAGATTTTCTTGTCTTCAATCTTCCTATATTTCTCCCTCCCCAATCACAATCAGTTTTGCTATTCTTGTCTCTGATCTACTATCCTACGTCACTTAATCATGGGTAAGTTCTGTGTCCAACCAAGGGAACAACCTGTACACTATTAGAAGAATTATGTATTCATCACTGTTTTTTCCTCATCCTAGTTAATCCTTGAAGTCATTGACCATTTTATACTTGCATCCAAATGCAAGGAACTCAAGCTTTTATTCTCCGTTAGCTGGTCACAAGGATACTTTATGTATGAACTGAAAGAGGGGTATTATTGAAACAATATCCAATAACACAGGAGTTCATGTTATGGAGTCTTGCATATAGTTTGTTCCCCTGTCATTCTTCAAATGCTCAATCCTGATATATCATTCCAGCTTACATTTTTGTTTGGTCTGCCGGAACTTATCATGATGCAATCTATATAATTAATACCTATAATTTATCATGATGGAATCTATATAATTAATCAATGTGATATTCTTGGGAATGTCCAGATTGTGCTCCTGGATTGTTTCTAGTTTATAGTGGGTCCCACAGGAAAAGATTCTGCAGCATTGCCAGTTTAAAGTGGGTCCTACAGGAAAGGATTCTGCAGCAGATTCACGCAGAGGTGCAAGAAATCCTTCCACTTGTGCCATATAGACCTGACTACATTAAAGCTATCACACTAACTAGGCCAGATAACAAGTGGCTAGGACATTAAAAGACTTGGCAAAGCCCATATAGTACAGATGCTAGAGGGAGATAAACTTGAGAACAATTTAGAGGCCTGATACCTTAGTAAAATTTTTCCAGGGCCTGGTGGTCAGGGACTTTCTGAGACATGTTCAAATTAAAGGACAAATTATTACATTGTGCACTTCCTGCCATGGGAAAGGAAACAAACTTGGTATGGTTTTTCAAGTTCTGTGGCAGCATCCTCCACACCTGAGATATTCTACTGGAATGTCCAGATGACACAGACCCTTTGGACCCTATTATGATAGATAGCAGAAACATTAATCCAGGACAAGGTCAAGACCATAAATGTGTGCTGTTTTCTATTCCACGGAAACACTCTTTCTAATCCTTTTCTCATGTAGGATGGCTGCAAATACCTCAAACTATATTAATCTGCTCTAGCAAAATGCCAAATCCTGCACAGCAGTTGCAGGCAAGGCTATTAATCAATTGAGCTCTCAGGAGTCTACAGTTAATTCTAGTTTCTGCATTGGCCAGATTTAGATAATTAAATAGAGATCTAGTAGGAAGTAACACCTAAGAGATAGGAATAATTTTTGCCATCTTTCTCTTTCTTCTGATAAAATATTTACTATCTTAGCTGCAGGAGGTAGTTTCAGAAGTTTCCACTTGACCATATCCATTATGGTATAATTCACAGGTCAAGTACACAGTGTAGAGATTATGCCAACTACCAAGTATTTCTATCCCAATTAATATTAGGGAACTGGATAAATGATAACAGGGTACATCTCTTCTTCTAACGTACTGAATTGAGACTGACTTTAGATATAATCTCAATTGTTATGTGGCTGTTATTGTTCCTACTATAACCAAGAGTAGGAACAGACACGATGATGCTTTGGGTTTCGTAGTATTAGTGCAAGTCCTCAATATGTTTGGTAGTTTCTTTTTCCAGTGTTTAGTTCCCTGAGCAAATGGCTTTGAATCCTTTTGGAGGAAGAACTGCGTTAATCATTATGATATACATTTGTTGTGATTCTTTTTTCCTAAGGACCCAGCCTCTTTTTAATTAATAAGTGCGGAGGCATACAAACAAAAACTACCTAAGGTCTAGAAACTGGGCAAGAAATTATTACTTTTTATTAAGACAACGCTCCTCAGGACCCTAGTTATCCAGGCAGATTTTTTTTTTTTTCCTGGTGGTATAAGTCAATTTCCAATTTAGAAAGCTAAAAGACAGATCAAAGACTGGTTACTGTATAAAAAATATGTACAACAAATATGACAAAAACCATTAAATATCAAGAAAGTATAACAAGGGCTGGGGATACAGCTTAATTGGTAGAATGTTTGCCTCATATGCACAAGGCCCTGGATTTAATTCCCAGCACAACAACAACAACAAAAAAGAATGTATAACAAACTCCTGAAAATCAATTTTTAAAAAGATGAAAAAAAGTAAAGATACTTGGACAAGCACTTTAACAAAATGATAGAAATGTGGTCAGTAAGCATATGAAAAGGTGCTCATGGAGAGCCTCCTGTTTCTGTGCATATTGGAGTAGGTGGTAGCTGGTATTATATTATACCCTGCCATACATAACTCTAAAGCTGGACAAAATATTTATAAATTGCTCCCAAATATCAGATGATATCAGAGGACTGTAATCCCTTAGAGAAGAGAACCCAATAACTAACTGCCTTCACTTTCTTCTCCAAGGCAGTTTCTAGACGGGGGCCCAGAAGGGAAAACCTATTAAGGAACAACGGTCTCTCCAAGCAAGGAAGATATATTTGCAATTTGGGGCTGCTAAGTAAGCCAGAATTCACCAGGCATGTAGTCATAGGTAGAGAAGGAGGTGCAGAGATCAGCAGATGAGTCCCCTCTAGTCTTTGGCCCCATATCAAGCTGTGAATACATAGGGTATGCACAATACCAGGAGAAATACATCTGGGAGAAAAAAAAAACACTACCAAAATGATGAAAATCAAATAACTATTGGAGCTCATACAGTGCTGCATTTAGAGTTGGGAATCCTGATGGAATATAATGGCTTTTAACTTAAAACACACATACACACACACACACACACACACACACACACACACACACACATATATATATATGTAGGCCTTAGGAATGTAATTTACCTAGTCCTTAAGTAAAGGATATTCAAGCCTTATCCTGAGGAATCTTAAAGATGAACCTCAAGGAAGTACTGGGGATTGAAGAGTAAGTACTGGAGACTGAAATAAAGAAAACCACTAAATGAATATGTGAAAATGAATATGTAAAATAATGAATAAATGAATAATGAATAAATAATAAATAGTGAATAAATGAAAAATAATAAATGTAGAAACAAACTAATAAATATTAAAATGTAAAAACAAACACAACAAAACATGTCTTCAAACGCACATATACAGAGTTGAGCATGAAAGGGATCAATCTAATCTGTATGTAAAATGCTGCTTGCTAGGAAAAATATATTTATTAAAGAAAATCCCCAAGTCCACATATTCAACATCATAGGATCCATAATATTCAGTATACAACAAAACTTACTAGACATTAGCAGTTACACAGAATGATAGAAGTTATCAAATTGGCAAAATAATGACTTTAAAATGCCAGTATTAATATGTTTAAGGATATAAATGAAAGCATGAACATAATGAGGAAATAAATAGGACATTTCAATGGAGGAATTAAAACATAAAAAATAATTAAAACAGAAAAAAAAGAATAACATGGAAAGTCTGAAACTGAAGAACATTATAACAAAACTAAAAAAATTACTGGGTGAGTTCTACAGTTGATAATAAAATATAAAAGAAAAGATCATTTAACACAGAAACAAGACATAAAACTATACAAATCGAAGTATAGAATAACTTTATGCAAGAAATTACAGAGATAACACTACAAATCTACTAAAACATCTGAATTTAAAACATTTACCAAGAACTGTTGATGAGGATATGATTCAATTAAAAAAAATCACTGGTGTAAATATAAAATATCACATCCACGCGATAAAAGTATCTGGACTTCTTCAGTAAAGTTAAGTGTATTTTTAATAGATTACCTAACAGCTCTAGTCCTACATGTATACCCAAGAGAGACAAGGACACATATCTACAGATAAACAAAGAAAAACACTTATATGAGCATATTCAGAGCATTTTTATTTATAATAACTCTCAGAAACAATCTGTGTCCAACTGAGTAATGGATAAACAAATTGTGGCATATTCTTTCAGGGAAATGAATGTAAAAGAACTACTAATACACACCACAACATGAATAAATCTCAATGACATTATGTTTAGTGAAAGAAAACAGGCAAATAAGACTATATATTCTATGAACTTCCTAAAGCAGTGAAGCTAATCTATGGTGATGTGAGTCAGACCAGTTTCCTAAAAAGTGAGTATTGCTAAATATATATGGTGCAAAGATGTTACAAGCTCAGATTTTTCAAAGGATTCCTGTGACTCCTAGAGCATATTTACATAAGACTTTTATTTAAAGGTAAACACTAGATCTAGTAAGAGAAAAAGAACATCAATTGGCAATGGGAATCCAAAAGATATCAAGACACTAGTTTTCTAGGGATCTTTTCACACAGCAATGTGCTTCATCTTTGAACTAAACTGCAAAGATTTGCATGATGAATCTTAATTCAGAAGCACCGAAGCAGAAGTTCCTAGAAGAATCTTCTTAAAGTCCTTTGGGTCACATAGGGTCACCTGGATGCCTAACTGGTTAAACCAGGTGAAAGCCATCAACAAACAAAGAAATCTTAGCTGTCTTTGGAGGAAGTTTGAACTTTGAGCAGCACATCCTAAGTCTCACTTTTCTTATCTTAGCCAAAATTCAAAGTCAGACTTCCAGTTATTCTCAGAATCAAAGCAGTCTCCATTCTCCACCTATAGGCTCTCCACAAGCGCTTGCTTGTTTATTAATGAGTTAATTTACTCAAAAAACTTATTTGGTCACATTTCTTATCAATCTATGCCTATATAAATCTGTGAAGTTTCTTTGTAGAACTTTGTATAAACTCTTAAAACACTCAGTCTCTGCATATAAAGAGATGATTGATTTCACATCTTGGTTGACTCTCTTCTAAGGAAAGAGTGAATTTTTTAAACCTTCTCATATATATTCTAGTTCACAAGATATGATTGTGTTTGTGTCTTTCATTGTTTCATTTTAATTTAATAAGTTCTTTTAAGTCTTAGATTATTTAACATATAAGAAGTGAATAGCCAATGTGCCAGCAGCAAAATGTCTTCACTTAGAAGCTTGAAATTGCTTTTTTGTCCAAAGTAGGAACTACAACCATGAGCATGTCACAGAGTACGTATTTACTAGTGTATAAATCCAGGCCCCTCATAGATAGATAGATAGATAGGGCAAATCCATGACAACTTGAGGGTTCTGGTAGCCAAATTGAACCTAGTGTGATATTTAGGATAGAGAAGTACTTTTTAAAACTGAGGAGTAGTTCTAGCTACTTTGACCTTTGAGTCACATATACATCAACAGACTAAAATATCTATGAGTATAGAAATCTTGTCTATCTCATCTATGGTTGTATCTATGGTGCTTAGCACAGCGATGGCACATAGTACAGATTCAATATATACTTGCTGAATGAATGAATGAGACACAAAAGAATGAAGAAACCTCTGCTTGCAATTGTGGTCTACATCCTTACTCTACTTGGGGCCAGAGGTTTTACTTTTCATTTTATTGGAGAGAACTCAGTAAGACTCAGATGGTCTTTCTATAGGGCATTAAAACTGGCTCCAGAGGCTCCCAGCCAATACTACCCCATGGATGGAGATATGCAACATGCTGGCCATTCCCCACTAGTAATTGGTACAGGCTTCCAAGCTGACTCAGATTCTGGCAAAGGCATGGCAAATGTGAGGACTGAAGAGCAAATGCTTTTTTGCAAAATAAGAAGACAAATCCTTTTAAAATTTATGTCAGAGTACTTCTTTCATTGTCCTGGATTCTCCAAATATATATATATATATATATATATATATATATATATATATATATATATATATATATATATATATATACATTTATATTTATATATATTAAAGCCTAAAATTCTTTCCCAAAGTTCAACACCCTACATGTTCTGACCTCTAGCTTCATTCTGTCCTTTCCTCCCAGAGCTCTTCCACAGGCTCATGGGCTCAGCTTTAATGATCTTTTTCTAATTTTCAAGCATACCAAGAACTTTATGTTCAGAACCTTTGACCTTGGTGTCCTCAGTCTGTATGTGTCATCACTCTTGCTCCAGGTTCCCTGGCACTGACTCTCTGGCTTCTTACAAGTTTCTGAGCAAATGATACCTCCTCAATGTGTCCGTCTCTGGATAGGCACAGTATATATGACTTCTGAGCACTATGTTATAATTTACTTACTTGCTTATGTCTGAATGAATTGTCTGAATTTAAGAATGCACATTCTTCAAGGATCGGAGCTTTATTTTTTGGTGATGTTTTTGTCTTCTGTATGCTGCTTCTTATGTTCTTAGAACAATGGCTAGACACAAAAACCAAGAACACAACACAACTTCTGGGCCTCACCCCCTTTTCTACAGTCAATTCCTTCTCTTTCAGCAGATGTGTTCAGAATGCTTATTGGATAAATAAATGAATGAAGAGATGGATAAATACATACCATAAATTGATGTGCAAGCTCTAAAACAGATATTCCTCTTATGTCTTATAAGCAATATCACACCTAACCATGATAGCAAATGTGAAACAAAAGGAGAAAGAAATTAATTAAACATTTTGTTATATCTTCCCTTTCTTTAGATGTACTTGACACTCCCGTGTGCTTGGGTGTTGTGCTCCTGGAAGGAATGTTGGTGCACAGGTCTTGTTATAGCTGTGAATAGTTCAGGCACCTGAAACTAACACTCCACCTAGTAATGCTGATATTAGTAGAACTTGTTTATGGCAGAAAGAGTTTAAGGCAAGACTCAAATACCTTTTCTTGACTGATGGTATTAAAAAATCAAGAGGATAAATAACTATTTATTTTTCTAAAAAAGAAAAGAAAAAGAAAAATGCACCCTAGGTTGATATATTGTTATCAAATATTTTTTCCTTGAAGCAATAATTAAAATTTCACAAGGAAACATAAGCACATTTCATTAGATATTATCAGAATTACTAAAAATAAATAGTGAGCAAAATCAGCATTTTTTATGCAAGTAAGTTACCAAAACTATCCCACATGTACAAATTTCTTTTGTATATAAAGTATACTTCATTATTTAAAATGTAAATAATAATCTATTCCTTTAATTATTCTTCATTAACTGAATAAGATAATTGTTTCTGACGCAGATGCAAATAATGAAAATTAAATTTCAACAAATACTTTCTCCTATCATTAGGAAAACAGGTGACACTTATTTAGTCATGATATACATTAGACCTTATGCTAAATTACTTTTATGTACTGATTTATTTTATCTTATCAATTCTGTGGTGTAAAAAGATGTCTTTCTTATTTTAAAGTTGAGGATATTGAGGTACAAGGGAACTAGATAATTGGCCCAAATTACAGAGTCAGAAAGTAATAGAATTGAGATTGCAACCAGGTGGTCTGCCACACTAGGACACCACACTGTACTGCATGGGACTCACTACAAAGGGCATTATTTCTGCATTAGAAATAAGCAAAGTTAAGGCACAAGGGAAGGCCTGAGGCATCCCTGAAACAAATTAAGAGACAAGCAGAAAAGAGATAAACAGAAAAGCCTGACAGGAAACAACATGTAAGGATCAAAAGCCGTTGAGCACTGTAGTAGTTTTCAAGTTGGTTCAGTTTATGTATCTGAAATATTGAAGGGATAATGTAAATATGGACAATTTTAAAATATATCACTTTTGGACAGGAACAATGACTAATGTATAACACAAATATTATCTCCATGTTACTATTCAATGGTAAATAGTCACTCTCCTTCCTGAGAGGACATATCTTCTCTTGAGGATGTTTTCCTTTCTCCTCTCATAAACTTTGTTATTCTTTTACTACACATCTTGTGTCTTGCTTGAAATCTCTCCTGAAGACACAAAAACCAAGAACACAACACAACTTCTGGGCCCCACCTCCTCTACTACCATCAATTCCTTCTCTTTCAGCAGTGCAGCAGGCTTCCTGACTCCACCCGAGGTTCTCCTGGGTTTATCTACAAGGGCTCCATGCTGAACTGCCAGATCCTGGTAATCCCATGCTACATGGAAGTTGGAAGAAAAACTGGCAGTTCATGCAGACAGGAGCCTATCTCTGCCTGGCCCAAGATGGTGATATGTACTGCTTCACCATCCTGGACCTGGTGCTTGGTGACTTTGGGCCCAACATTTGCCACGTACATAACTCATCAGTAAGGACTCTGCAGTGCTGGGTTTGCAAGTGGCTGGTGAGGCGGAGAAAGGGACAAGAATAGAAAGGAATGATGGATAAACTCTAGGGCCTTCATAATCTTCACCTGCCTATGTCTTTTGCTAATCCTCCACTCTTTCAATGTTTGGACTGTGCCTCTTGAGCAAGAGAGAAAGCACAATTTAGAAGCCACAGTGTTTTTGCAGCTTAATATTGTAGGTGACCTCCTATTGCCTCTACTGTATTCCATTTGTTATAAGCAAGTTCCAGCTTATGCCCACAAGAGGGAATCACTTGAGGGCACAAAAATCAGAACCTGGTGATCATTAAGGACTTCTTGAAAGCTGTCTGCCACAAGCCTCAGGATCTCTCTTTTCTGCCACAACAATTCTGAAAGCAACATTTCTTGGATGCTATAGCTACAAAATCAAGAACTTCCTGGCCCACAAAAGATTTTTGGAAAGTTGAGAAGTAAATTTTTATTGTGCTGAGACCCCAACCTTTGGCTAAAATGACAGCATAGCCTACCATGACTAGACACGTTTTAATACTCATAGCACACAAAGAACACTTGCAATGTGATCTGATGGGAAGGAATAACCTAATATAAATATGGGAAATAGAAATAACAGATAATTCACAGATTTTCAATAGAAACATTAGAAAAGATATCCAGATAATAGTAGTAGTGATAACAATAATAATAATCAATATTTTTCACTTACTTTGTACCATTTACTGCTCTAAGGGCTTTACATTGTTTAATTTAATCTTCACCAAAGGCAGGAAGGAAAGGAGGGGTGTTACTATTATCTTCTTTTGACATACAAGGTAACTGAAGCATAGAGAGGTTAAGAGACTTCTATGAGATCTACAGCTAGAAAGTAATAAAATCAGAATTGAAATACAGAATGTCTGACATCTGAGCCAGTGCTCTCAACAACTAAGTCATGATATGCAGATGCACTATTTGTCTGGAAAATGCAAATTAAACTTGCTACTTCTCAGTCGGGCAAATATGTGTAACAGCAAAACACCACTGATAGCAGCATAGAATGCATTGCTGTCAAATACAGCCATGAATACAGGCTTTGTGGGATGCAATTCTGAAATAGTTCTCATTTAATATACAAGTATCCTTGGTTCCAGCAATCCTACTACAATTCTATCCAATTGAAATAATTATAGATGTAAATTCCCAAATTTCTCATCACAGCAAAGAAAAAAAAGATTGTCCATAAAATGGGGGAAATGGGAATAATTTAGTCAATGATTTCATACCAACTCCATGGAATATAATGTGAACATTAAGAAGAATGAATTGGAGCCGTACCAATTGCTTTAGAGAGATTTCTATGAAGTGTTATGTTATTACATTAACATTACAACATATAGAAAATTATGAAAGATATGATCCTTGAATAAAAAAACAGAAATGAAGAATATTCTATATATTTATTCATTCTATCTTATCCTATGCAGTGGCATAGAATAATAGCCAAACAGACCAAGGAGAATACTTACCTCATTCCTGGGCTATGGAAGACACAAAAATAAAACCAGCCATCCTTGAAAGTGCTTGGGGAAATCAGATTCCTTGTGGGGGACACAGGTTCGAAATAGAGCAAGCAGATGGTTGTAGCCTAAACAACAGCACCCCAAAGTACCAATTACTGATCCCTGAAACCTCTAAATGTTGCCTGGTTTGGAAAAAGAGTCTTTGCAGATGCAATTAAATTAAGGATTCTAAGATAGGGGGATTCTTCTGAATTGTCTAGGTACAAAAACATACATCTATCTAAGAAAAGAACAGAGATTTGACACAAAGAGGAGAAGGCAAATAGAAAAAAGGTGGCATAAAGTTGGGTCGAGAATATATTTTTATTGTTTTAGGTCTCCAAGTTTGTGGCAATTTGTTGGAGCTAATACACAGCTCTAACAAACTAATATTCTAGGCAACTAACATACAAATGCAGGAAGGATTCAGAGGAGAGAAGAACAATAGAGTACACTTTATTTATGATAGACCTTGGGTGCCAGAGAACACAAGGAAAATGAGGGGAGGCAGAAGAGCAGAGGACATATGATGTCATTCCAAGCCAAGTCTTGAAGGACAAGTCTGGAGTCCTTGGGCTACCTGTGGTTACCAATTAAACAGGGATAAAGGAATTCTCATTATGGGATGTGATGGAATTCACCCTGGTAGCTTAAGAGGCAGACTTTGAAAGTGACGGTTGAAGGCAAAATGTAGGTATACTGCCATGGGCTGAAAGTTTATGTCCCCCTAAAATTCATATGGTGAAACTGTACCCACAAGATGACATATTAAGTGTGGAGTCACAGTCAAGTATTGTGGCACGTGTTTGTTTATCCCAGCAACTCAGGAGGTTGAAGCAGGAGGATTGCAAATCCAAGGCCAGCCTTTGCAACTTAGCAAGACCTTGTCTCAAAATAAAATAAAAAAGGCTGGGGATGTAGCTCAGTGACAGAGCACCCTTGGGTTCTTCAATCCCTAGTAACACACACACACACACACACACACACACACACACACACACACAAAGAATGATTAGTTAAGAGGTGATACCTGCACAAATGGAATTAGTGCTCGTAAAAGAGAAACCCCAGAAATGTGACCAAACTTTTATTTATATATATATATATATATATATATATCAGTGAATTTCACCTTTATGTACAGAAAAGTATGCTTAAAAAAAACTAAGTAACTAGATGAAGGATCAATAGAGCAGAGGAAAGGGAACAGGGGAGGGAGGAAGGGAGGGAAAGAGCAAGTACTGGGGACTGAATTGGAGCAAATTATATTCCATGCTTATATAATTATGTCAAAATGACCCCAACATTTGTATATCCATAAAGAACAAACAAAAAGAAGAAAATAGAGATCCCAGGAAGTTTATCACTGCTTCTGCCATGTGAGAACAGAGCCAGAAGAACACTATGAACCAGCAAGAGGGTCCTCACCAGATACCAAATCTTATGGCACCTTGATTTTGAATTTCTGGCCTCCAGAACTGTGAAAATTAAACATCTATTGTTTATAAGTTACTCAGGTTATGGTATTTTGTAGTAGTAGCCCCAGCTAATTAGAACATGTTCCATGCCCCCTCTTCTTTTCTACATATTAAGGTATAGAGAATGCAGAATAAAGAACTTAACTGAGAGCACAAGATTGTGTATATATTTATAACTGTTAATGCATGTGCATATATTTGACTATGTATGTATCACATATTTATATATGAGTTTAGATGTACATTTTCTTTTATGTTCATATAAATCTATTTTTATATATGAATATATGTGTATATTTGCACATTATTTTTAAAGCATGGAACAAAATGAAAGGACAAAAATTTGTGTAGGATAGGAAAAAATAGTGGAGATAAAGAGGGAAAGAAGAATGACATAGAGAAAAGAAATCACAGAAGAAAAAATGTAGTTGGATCTTCACATTTACTGGCTGGGAAAGCAGAACTTTCATGCAGACGAGAACTCCACACTTCTTTGCTTATTCCTGCACCCCATGGTTTGGCTATTACATCCAACCTTCTCAAGGACAACTTTCTCATTCTGAGAAGTGTTCTTACTCTATTTATAAATGCCTCTGTTTGTTTTTTATGATTGTATTTCAGAGAATACCAATGAATTCTTAACAGTGATTATTAATGTGACTAATTGGCTCACAATCTCATCAATTTTTAAAATTAAGAGTCAAAAGAATTACTCAAAGAACATAACACAGCCTACACTAGAATATATCTTGTAATAATGGAATTACTCTATGCCGATTTTATAACTTCTGGGTTTTTCTAATAAAATGTGGAAGTAATGTGAGGCTATACTATGGATTTTCTATAGACATGTGACTGAACTGCATTAGGCAAAGTCTCTTAAAAGTTGATTTACATGTATGTGGATGCTGTCCTGTTAAAAGAGAAGGAGTGCCAAAATAGAATAATCAAATGGTCATCTATATTAAATAACATTTATTTAATTTATGCTTGCAGGGGGAAAATTAACATAACTATCTTCATTCCAACACAACTACAGCATTTTTGAAAAGGGATGTACTGACTTGCTCTTCAAGGGAATGGACTAAGGGAATGGAGCAAATGTTAAACTTGCGTAGTGAATATCTTCATCTTTCAAAACAATAAACCCTGCTGGACTTATAATCCCACTTCCATCCAACTCCAAGCCTCTCTAGGTACTTCACTGGTCCTGTGAGGATTGAGTATTTGTTCACCTAGTACTCTTTTGGTGCTGAGGGTTAGAAAAGAATAAGCCATTTGTTTCTTGTTATCCTCAAGAAACAAATTTTTCAGAAAATGGTTGGATTGGTACTTTGGGAAGTACAGTTTCCTCTAAGAAGGGAGTGATAGAAAGACAGCAACAACAGAAATAGACTTAGTGTTATGAACTGGATTGTGCCTGCTAAGAATTTGTGTCCTTAAGCCCTAGTCCCTGGTACCTCAGACTGTCACCTAATGGAGATAGACCTTAAAGGGGTGATTAAATTAAAAAGAGGCCATGGGCAGTGACAGGGGGCTTCTAATCCAATTGTCTGGTTTCTTACCAAAAGAGGAAATTTGAACACACAGGGAGATAGCAGGAATGCCCACACAAAAAAGACCATGTCATGATGCAGCAAGAAAGTGGCCATCTAAGTCCACAAGACAGACCTCAGAAGAATCCCAACCTGCCAATGGCTTTGATCTTGATTTGTAGGCTCCAGAAACTGTGGGACAATAAGTTGTGTTGTGTAAACTGAGATGGGAATTTGGGGATACAGAAAAAATTTGTACTGAATCTTTTTTTTTTTTTTTAGAGAAAGGCCAATGAATCACTGGAATGCAAAAACAAGCAACTGGTGACCAACTGGGTGAGCAACCCAGCGAGCAACCAGCCCATGTCCTTGCACACAGAATGAAACACCATGCAAGGGTAATGTGCAAATGCAAGGAAAACTGGAAGACAATTGCATAACTCTAACCTGACTTGCTATCACTCCATTTGTAGTCCTGCTCCTAGCCACTGTCCCTCTATAAATATTAATATCCCAGAACAAGGGGTTACTTCTCACTCCCTGGATAACCTGCACTTTTCCCCTTCCAGTGTATAATCCTTGCTTTCCTAAATAAAAATCTGCTTGTAGCTCAATATCTCATGATGTGAAATTCTTTTCCATCACTTAAGACAAGGATCCCATTTTCATGAGCACCATCCTCCCACTCCATGATCTCCTTGGACATTCCCCCAGGTACAGAGCCATCCAACCCATAGGGTTTCGATATGGCAATTCCAGGAAGCTAATGTCCCTAATGCCTTAAATGACGCTCCTTACCACTATTCTTTTTTCTGCATAAGAACCCATCAAAGTAAAATTGCACTGGAGAAAATTAAACAGGCAAGGAAGATTTTACTCATACTTTTACTATTGTGTTTGTTAATTGGTATCTATCAAAAGTAGGCCCTTTCTCTCCCATAGAGACTGACTGCTATTTCTTTCAGTGTTTACATTTCAAAGAAAGTCCCCTGGTCTTTGAGAAATCCATTCAAGGGCTGAAAACTGGCAAGAGGATAGGAGATTTACATTTACAGCATTTTCTCAGTGTCTTTGAACGATTGGTTCTAGGATCACACTCCTACCACCACCATTTACACACACAGAGATACCAAAATCAATGGATGCTCCAGTCCCTTATATAAAATAGCATGATATTTGCATATTAATTACACACATCCTCCAATATACTTTAAATCCTATCTAAAGTACTTCTAATGCTTAATACAATATAACTGCCATGCAAGTGGCTATTACACTGTATTTTTCAGGAAGGACCAGAAAAAAAAGTCTGTAATGTTCAGTACAGAGAGAATGTTTATTCAAATTATTTTGATTTGAAATTGGTTGACTCTGCTGGTGAGAAATTTAAGGATACAGAAAGATAATTTTATTTCAAGGGGTCTGAGAAAAATTCATAATTTCAAGTTTTCTGAAGTAAATGTTCTAAGGAAGGGGAGGTCGGGACCTAAAATCAGGAAGAAAACTGTTTAAAGTTTAGTCAAGTGAGAGGAGTGTTAAACCATGGTATTTGACCATTTTCTTATGAAACAGGCCGGTCTTTAGTCTTAGCAGAGTATCAGTTTTCTAGCAGTTGGTGTGTCTGTGTACTTTCACAAGTTGGAGTTATTGGGAAGAAAAAAAAACTATGGGATGGAGATGCATCCTATAGTACTGGACTAAAAAAAGTCTTCATTCCACAGAGGCCAGGCAGGAGCAATCAGAAGGCAGGAAAATAATCCTCCACTGTTGCCATCCAGGGCTTCCACACATGAGGGCTTCCTCTGGAGCTCATTAAATCTGGATCCCATTTCCCACCTCAAATCGCCCTGAGGCTAGCAATTACCCACTGAGTGCTTCCCAAACAGCAAAAAAAGAATTCATTTTCTTTTAAATCCTCAGTCTGTTTCTTTGTTTTAAAATAGCTGTGTTTAAAATTGCTGCCACCATAGAAAACAGGCAATAGTTTGTTTTCATCCTATGTTCTCTGCCAAGAGGTGCTTAAACATCCAGAGAAAATCCCAGAAAGTGAGCACTGGTATGGAAGTATCCACGTGAAGATGAAAAATTAGCATGTACAAAACACCAGTGGGACACAACTGCCAGAAATGCACATAATCATGACTGGAGTTTGACTTGAGTAATAGGAAGAATGCAAATTAGCTGTCTTTTGCTTAGCAATTTCCCAATCTTCTCCTAAATAAAGAAAAATCTTGGTTTTTTTTGGTGAAATCTCAGTGCAGAACCTTGGGGGAACATTAGTTCTTTACAATCTAAACTAGCTATTCTGTCAATTTCCTTGTTTCTTGGGAAACAAGTGAGTTAAGTGGAATAATTTATCTGGCCAAGCTGTATCATTTATGGAATTATAAAGGCAAAAGATTTGATCCTGTGATCTGGCCTCTCTGTTTGATGGAAAAGAGAATATGGATTAAAAGGCAGACATGTTGAACATCCAGATATATGTATAATCTTTTCCATTTCACAAATATCTTTGTTGTAATTGCTAACTTCGTGTTAGGATAAATACATTCATACTTTGCTCTGAATGGCACCAGTTGGGTTTCCAACTTTGAAGCAGATGCAATTTTGCAATATCCAAGTATGTTGTAAACAGAGATGAGAAAGAAAGGTAAAAGGGGGTCTTAGAAAATTCCCAAGTATTGTCCCCTGACCCAAAATGCCATTGTCACGGGAGTTATAGCATTACTTGCAACCATCCACTTCCCCACCCCCAAAAATACTTAGGTAGTTTATATATTTTTTCTTGCTGAACTACTACTTCTAAATTATTTTTCATTCTTCTTTTAATTTTTCATATATTTTTATATTAAATTCTTTTGGAGATATAAGACTTACTGAGTGAATTATTTGAATATCATATGCATGATATTCCCTGATATGAGCAAATCAGGGCATTTTCTAATATTCACAAGGTACACTGCTTTAAATCCAGACTTTAATTTTGTTCCTGAACAGATCTAAAGGTAGAACTTGTATGGTAAGAATGTTTACTAACTCGTGTTTCATTGAGTACCTCCATGTGCATGGTGCTGGAGGTAGAGGCTTGGGTAAGACAAGAAGGATCTCTACCTCGAAAAAATTCAGTCTTTCAAGGAAAACAAGCAATTATAACAGAAGGTAAAAAAGTAATAAGATCACCTGGTGGTAGCTCTCACCTTAATCTTGACTGAGTAGAGTTAATTTCAAATGAATGTAATGGAAGAGATGACATTTAATCAAATAAGAGGAATTATCCACTAAAGTAAGGTGGGAAAGGGTCCCAGTGAAGAAAATAGCATGCAAAGATCTAGACTCTAGAAGCCTGGCATTTGGGCAGAACTAAAAGAAGCTCACTATGGTCAGAGGAGAAAGGGAAGGTGACAGAGACAGAGACAAAGACAGAGACAGAAAGAGGTAAAGAAGTTAGGAGAGATAAATGCAGGGTAGTTATTAATGTAAATATCTTCAGGGAGTTTGGGAAATAACCTTGGGAAACAGCCACTAGCACAAAACTTGTGTACAGAGAGGCTGTTCACCAGGAAACATGGTGTCGCCAAAAAAGAAGCCTCTTTCTCAGTGTTGATGGATTCTGAGCCACAATAGACCCATACGTGGTCTTCAATAAGTTTCCCTTTACTGATATTCCATAAAGAATCCATTCTAAGGGGGGGAATAAATTGAAACAATTGAAGATCTTTTTAATTTAAAAACTATACTTTGAAAGCAGCTGAAGAACACAGCAATGGCAGGCCCAGGCCTTAACTAGATTGCCTGCTCCAAAGGCACTTGCTATCCTTTGCCACACCTCGGTACTTATTAATAAAAGGTATCCATCACTTGTGGTATCATCCACTTGTGGGCAGGAGTGGGCCAGAAGAACAGACTGGACTTTACTTGCTCTCACACCATCTATGGTTTCCCAAACTTGAACTTGAGCGACCTCAGGGAACCATCCTGCTCCCACAGATATACAGCCTGACTTTCATTTTGACTTTGTCACATGTCCTGATGCTTCACCACTTGAGTGTTAACTTGGGAGATTAATTGTTCCTTACAGAAGTATTGTTTCCTGATGAAATCATATATAACTCACTTTATTGCACATTAATTCAACCCTTTTGCTTTTCCCTACTTGGGAAGTAGCACTGAGAGAACAGAGTTTAAACTGGAGAGGAAAGAGAGGTGAGTCATATGAGAACATGTCGCTCTAGAGAGAGAGACAGAGGAAGGAAATTTAGGATGTTATGGAGTGTTTTATTAAAAGGCAATATGTGAGAACTGGGAAAAGAAATATTAAACAATAATTGAGAAGTGCTGAGTGGAAAATGTACCAGGGCCAAACATATAAACTTCAATTCTTTGAAAAATATTCTTCAGCTGATTCTGCTCCCAAGGGTCATAGTGCTTTCTCTCCAGAATGCAGACCTCACACTAGCACTATTAATCCTATAGCTCAGGGACCTGGTAGGTTGCATTGATTTTTTTTTCCTTCTAGATGTTCTGAAGACCTAATCAACCTGGCTAATACTGTTTCTATGGGCAAATGTCCTTGGAATTCCAGACCAACTTACAAGTCTCTTTCAATTTAATAGAAATCAAGGAATATTTTTTTTTTCTTAGAAGTGACTTCTGCCTGGTATCCTATAATTATATTTAACCATATTAAACAAACAAACAAAAATGAAAAGGAAGCAAAAACCATGAAATGGGAAAGTTATCTGGGATTGCAGCCTGTGAAAAGCAGGTTGCATGGCAACCAACTAAACTAGATTTTTGTAGATTTAAGTCTGTACTGATTAATGTCATAGAGCACAGGCACATGCACAGAGCTGATTACTTCCTATACAATTTTACTGTAATAGTATTATTGCAGAATTCATTTGAAATTTGCAGTGAGATTCTGTTTAAAAGTCACTTGTACCCTGGATTTCACATTAAAATTTAAATTAATTAAAATTTAGTGTATGTTATACCATGAAGTAGACACTGTGTTGGGTGCTTTATATATATTATCTCATTTTATCTTCAAAATAATACTTTATGGTAAAGATGAGACTTTTCATTAGTCGAATGTGGAAACTGAGGTACAATTTCAAGATTACCTGGCTTGTAGACAATGGATATGAATTCAAGTTTAGGTAGCTCTTTTATACTTTCTCTAACATAGCCCCCACTTCAATCCTCAATAGTTCTTCACATTTTAAAAAGTTTTTCAAATTTTTATACATGCCAGATGCAGGCTTACATTGAGCTATCAATTCTGGTGAACATATGGTTTTTAATATGTTATAAACTAGGAAACCAAGGCTCATATTAAGCATACTAAGCATACAATGGGTATATAGCAGATTACAACAAGAAATTAAAGGCAAGTCTAAATCCAGTTTTGGTTCTTCTACTCCCCCATAGCTGATTTTCAAAATGCCCCATCCCAACATCACCAAAATGCAGTTATGCCACTTAAAATTAGCCCTCTGTCACTTTCAAAACGTACTTTTTGAACTCTCCCCCAAAATCATGCTCTTCCATTTCTACACTGGTAGAAAAATAATTTCACATGAATTCAAGTCAGGATATCAATAACTGATGAGTGAATTCACTCATTGCAATTATTGTTTCCATGTTTCCTAGGAAAAAATAGAAGACAGAAAGTTCTGGCCCACTGGGATGACACCCTTTTGTTGATGGATTCTGTAATATGAGCTACTGAGGCCGAGGGGGCAAAAGATAAACATTTGAGCAAATAGACCTTATCACCCCCTTAAAAATCATATCTTAAGTAAACAAATACAGGCTATGCATGTGTATTATAGTGGAAGATTCCTGAGGTATGTGTTCATATGCTTATATTACTAATAAATAAATATATATAATAAATAATAAATATATAATATAGATTAAAATAACAAAAAAGAAAAAATTATGGAACTTCAATAATTCTGGAACATTATTTAGCTCAAAATTTTTCTTCTTTATCATTAGAAGATGAAGAGGCTCTGTTCTGCAGTAAGAAAGATCTCATAGGGCATAATCTGAAAGAAAATGGGCATAAATGCTGTGGAGCAAGGTGACCGTCCTCAGTTACGGTATTTTCTGATTTGATATATTTAAAACCTAACACCGAAGTCTATATAGAAAGTGTAGTGATGACCCCATTAAATTAAAAGAATTTAGATAATCACTACCAAAAATTAAAACCAATAAAAGCTACTTGTTTGGCCAAGCAAGACCAAATTAATTTCTTGGATTGCTTCCCCCAATAAAGTTAATGGTATTTTCTTCTTATCTACTGTCTTAGGAAAACATTGGCCTACTTTTTCCATATACTGTGCCTTTGACCAATCACTGTGGCTAGTGGAAAATGGATACCTCAACAGGCCATGCCGTGAGCCGTGCGTGGTGCACGCCTTTAATCCCAGCAACCTAGGAGGCTGAGGTGGGAGGATTGCAAGTTCAAAGTCAGCCTCAGCAAAAGTGAGGTGCTAAACAACTCAGTGAGACCCTGTCTCTAAATAAAAATACAAAATATGACTCGGGATGTGGCTCAGTGGTTGAGCACCCCTGAGTTAAATCTCTGGTACCAAAACAAAACAACACAACAATAAAAAACAGGCCATGCCTGGACCATTTTTGACCCTAAAGGCTGAGACAGTGTCAAACTGGGTAGAATAAGAGAGACTGAGAAAGGAAGATTGTTTTCTCACCCCTTAAATGCTAGCCATATGAAAAGAAAAAATATTACACTGACCACTACAAACATTTTTTTTGAAAGTAGAACATAGACTGATTCATTGAAAATTCCTTTTAATACAAAGGAAAAATTAAATGGATTAAGCATGTTAAAGCAGCATAATAAAGATATAGCTGTTAAGATACAATTAAGGTACTTTTGATAGTGTGCAAAGAATTATGGATAGACTCAAGAAAGCAAAGAACACCTTTTCCTTTGAAGTACATTTAATAAGTATAAGAGTGTATTGAACACAAGATTGACAGGATAGAGTGTTGATTGAGCAAACTTTGATTAATAATACAGCAAGAGCATAGCCATGGGTCGGAAGAAACTAAGTGAACAACATTGTCCAGGTTTGTGTGATCTCTGTGGTTTTTACTCCAGAGCCTGGAATAACAAAAGAGAAGCACATGGGCAGCAAAAACAAATAAATAAATAGGAAAAAACTGGGTTAATATATGGGAATCATTTAAGAAAGTACATGATTTCCAATCCCTGTAATTGAAAGAACGAACAAGGCTTATCATCGGAGCAAATGCCAGTTTATTGAGGAACAGCTCTGCATATTTATAGAGCCAGGGGTCGTTTGACAGTTGTCATGGGATGCTTTTTGATTGGAGGGTAAGGATCAGGTGAGCCAGTAGGGCTAGTGTGATTGGTGGGTAGGATCAGGTGAGCCAGCAGGGCTCTGGTTGGTGGGTAAGGATCATGTGAGCCAGCAGGGCTCACCATTGGACGACTCTTCTTGGGGGATGGGGAAGTTAATCTTTGGAGCCTGGGTGACTCCCTACATTCCCCCCTCTTTGTTATTAAATGAGAATGGATTTAGACTCATTCTGGCTGCTTCCTGCTGAAATGGGGCAGTGTGGCAGAAAGAGGAGGGAAGTAAGGAGCCCCCACAGGAGGGCAGAGAAGACCGGTATAAAAGAAAGTTCCTTGCCACCACAGATCCATGATGATGTCAGTCCATTTGGCATAAGTCTCGACTGGAGGTACCATCAGTAGCCAGGAGTTGGTAATCCCTGAGGAGAATCTGGTTAAAAGCTTAATTAGAAATTTTACCCACCTGAGTCTGAATGAACTTTATAATAGGGGGAAAGAACAAGCACAGGGAGTTTTTATAGCCCAAATCTAATGGGGTCTCTGGGTCTGCAAGCTGCCTTGTTGGCCCAAGGGGGGTTAAGTGTTCAACCTTGAGCAGGGGGTTGAGTGTTCAGCCTTGAGCAGGGGCTTGGGCATTTGGGCTTGAAGCAAACAGGTGATATAGAACCAGACAGAGGGTTTGAGAGGCCAGGTCATTCTGCAGCTAACTTTGTTTGGCATGCCCTGCAGGCCGTGCAGACCAGCCTGCCCTGCACCTAACACCCTCAATTGATACACTGGTGATTAACCTGCAATTAAATTGTGGAAAGAGTAAATTAAAAGGAGTACTGTGAAGAATTAAATCCAAGAGTTGAGAGTAATGATGAAATCTGAAACAGGGTCTCTACCAACAAAGGGCAGACAAGAGAGGCAGGTAGATTTGGAGAGAATATGCTGACAAGATGCCTTGGGTACCCAGAGCCTGGGAAGAAACAATTGGCTGAGAACCTATGGCCTAGGTACACCAACTCTGAAGGTCACCACCTGTTATCTTCCCCTCTCACCCTGTTGGCCAAAGGGAGACACTGGATTCCTTGGTTTCAATGTCACCCACACTGCAGGAAAGACAGAGCCCAAAGAAACGTTAGTGTTGTAACCATAAGAAAGACCAATATGTTATGGTGGAAAATGTAAAGAGGAACAACAAAGCAGATATCCCTTAGACTTTTTTGATAATCACAGGAAAAACACAGCTTGCATTGTTTTATGATTGACATTTCTCATCTTCTAGATATATCTAAATATATCCAGAATATCAATGAAACTCCATGTAACATGCAATGGGTTATGTGCAGGGCAGGAACACTGTCCTCTCATCTTTTTATATGCTGCCATTTCCAAAAGCTACTTACAAAAAAAAACTTCACGTAGCATCAGGAGCTGCTTTGCTTTATTTCCTAACTGTTATCCAAATGAGAGAGAGATGGAAATGACTGCCCACCAGGAACAGAATCAGAAACAAGCCGATAATAAAAAACAGAAATAATTAGTGCAAGGGCATGTCAGTCAAAAACAGGTGAGTGAGCTGTGTGATAGCTAAGGGGGAAGCAGAGGAAGTACTAGCGGCACATCTTAAAAGGATAAAACTGTGAAATCATTAAGCTCTTACTAAGCCACAATCCTGGTAGTAAGAGCAAACTCTGGGTTGTAAGATACTCAAAAAGAGACTCTGTGAGCTTTTTCTACAATATGTACAAAAGGTGCCCAAAGAAATGATGGCCAGGTTCAGGAGCAGCCACAATAGGGAACAGAATGGCACACATGGAAAAAACAAACAAACAGTAAATTATGCCCCAAAGGATTTAAGATGGCACTAGGAAAGAACATGGCTCTCTAAGTCACTGAACAACGTAACTACCTAGGGAGAAATGCCCAGGGATAAACTTTAACTTGAAATACCAATTTATTGGTAAGGTTTTGAATAATTCAAAGCATATTTTAAATTTAATCATAATTCTAAATTTATGAACATTTTACTCATTTAATTTTCTTCCTGTATTCGTAAATGAATTCTTTTCCTTAAAAGTACCAAATAAAGATACACAGCTATGTGTTCTCTCAGGCAGAAAGACCAGACTTATGCTAGACCCTAGCTTGGTGAAACTTCACTCTTCCCTTGGCTCTTATCTGGTCTCCAAGGAGGAAGAAAATAGAGCTTCCACTTAGATTATTCATTCTTACCACGTCTATATGGGGTTCGGAGCAGGGGATGTGGGTAAGGGAAGGAAAGCTATAAAACTAGTTGAAACACAGATGATGATAATGATGATAATAATAATAATAATAATAATAATAATAATAATAATAATACAGAGTAGGCATAATTTATGAAATTACATAGATATAAAACTCTGTCCAGACTAAATATTCTGCTTGGAAACCCATGCTAAGAAATCATTAGCAAGCATGTAATTCTAAAACTTGATCATTATATACAGGTACAAGTCCAGTTGCTTGTATTAAATCCCCTTCCAAATGTTTTCTCTGTCTTGCCAAAGGCAAGTGGTGAGTGAAGAAGAGAGACGCAGACAAGGGAAGGAGGGGGAAAGGATCACTGTCTTAGAAACACCTTCCAGTGAAACAGGGAATAGATCTTGGCTTTTTCTCAGTCCAGAGCTTGGGATCGCTATAGCTCAGCTGATGGGAAAAGTGTGCAGTTGACAAAATGCAAAGATGTGCCAATTTGGGTGGTGAATGCCCTCAGGAACACAGACATTGTGTCCTGGAATTCTCTTTCTGCTTTGAAACTCAGTCATTCTACATTTTTTTCATTTGGGGGGGAAAAAAGAGCATTTAGCTCCCATCTACCTGGAAGATGTGTTCTGATGAGAAATAACCGTCATATCTCCCTTTTTGCCATTTACAAATGCAATTGAAAAAATAAAAAAGAAAATACTAAGACAATGCTTTCTTCTTTTGAAAAATGTTTAACTTTGTTATGGAAAAATAGAATTGCATATAGTCCTAAATTAAGCTTTATAATCAAAATATAAATAAGTCCTATCTTCTTAATATGTAAGAGTAAAGTTTATCAATCTTAAATATTAAAATCTGACATTTAATTTGCAGTTTTACATGGTAAGCATCTCACAATATCCTTGTATTTCCTTAGCCTTTTATTCATGTGAGCTATAGAAACAAATTGTAAGTAATTAGCATATGAACCTTATTTATTAGTTTAGGATAATAGCAATGCACAATCATGTACAACATATTGTCATTCCAGGCTGAGAGCAGAGGGAATGACTATCAAGACAAATTATATCCTATGGGTAGCACAAATGAGGTCAGAAGGCTATTAAGAAAACACACACACAAATACACATTTTTTTTTCTTTAAATGGAATTCACTATTTTTATTTTTCCTATCATAACTTCCGGTTAGCTATTAAAAGATTTAAAGGTACCCAAGAGCTTGGTTCTTTTACATCTTGTGAGTTTTTCTTTTCTGTTGCTTTATGCAGCTCAGCCTTCATAGACAATATACTAGCTAGTGGCCTTAAGCCTTCATTGCACAGGAGCTTGGGCCCTTTCCCACAGTGGAAATAAAACACACAATAGAAGTCAAGTAGAGTAGCCCCTGTAGGCTGCCAGTGCACACAGACACTGCAGTTTTACAGCCTCCTGAAAAGCCAGGGTGGTTAAGCCAGGGGGTCCAACTTCACAGCCTACATTTAAAATATAGCTTTGACCATCAAGCGATGAATCCAACTTCCACTTTGTTTCCCCCAGATAATTAGATCGGAGAAATGCTATAGCATGATCTGAGCCAGGTGAACCATAAACATCTTTTCCCTCTGGTTCTCAAGAAGCATCTAAAATATCTTAAAATCAAACATTTAAAACCAGAACTTATCAATTATTTTAACACACTCAACTTTCCTAAAGAGGAAATGGTGGCTCAGAGGGTTAAAGTAAATTTCCCGGGGTCATCCAGCTGATTTGTGGGATATTCCAGTTTTTTTTTTTTTTACTAGACACTCAAAGCTTTTATTTCCATTACAAAGATCACCACCCACTCACTATCCATCCAGTCTTCCACACATGAAACCATTATTTTTAAAGATGATGCTGGATTGCTATACATTATCTAAACTCTGGTTGCCAAAAGCTAACTTTGCTTGTTGAAATAAGTTAAAAGTATGTGTTTACAAGGAGGAGAAGATATGCTGGTGACTTGTTCCTCCTAGGGGAGGTGCTGAACCCTTGACATCATCTAGACAAGACAGCAAAGCTTAAAGTCACTGCCTAAAGCATCTCCCTTTTGAAAGGCAGTGATTCAATCAATAGAAAGTGTTTCAACCTTTGAAGTACACTAACCCCTTAGGTAAGCCAATTCAGCCAGAATTTATTAAGAATAGGCAGAGGACTGCAGACATTTCCTCTTCCCAGCTGCAGTAGTAATCAATTACACATACTCAATAGAGTTTAGGAGAAAGCAGCTATATGGCAAGCTTCAACATTTCTTCAGTTATTAAGATGTTGTAGAAAAATATAAAATATTCATTCAAAAGATGTTCTCATTAAGAAACATGGGAGTAAGTGAAAAGATTGGAATAAACCATAGTTCCAGAAACATGACCTGCCCTCCTATCTATCACCACATGACACACACTGTTCCTTCAGCTTGAAATACACCTTTCCTTTTCCTCCTCTCAAGATTCAAATGGAGGTTTAGCTCCTCCACCAGCTTTTCTGATTCTCCAGGCTGAGTTGGTTCTCACGCTATGTACAACTAAAGAACTCATTGCATTTCTGACATTGCTATTGTTGAATTTACAGAGATTTATTATAACTCCTATTCTATATTTGCTTCTCTCTCATTGCACAATAAATTATTTGCAAAGTTTTTTATCTTTGCTTCCCACAAGACTTAGAATATGTAGATGCACAGTAATGTTTATTGTCTAAAAAATGTATTGCAAATGTAATAACTGGATATTTTATGGTTGGCACATCCTTGCAGTTGACCATTTTGCCTCCCTGAAAGCATGCCCTTGCAGATGTTGATATTGTATTCTTTTGCAAGCACTGACATTCTTCCATTCTTAAATTGACTAAATCATTTGGCTAAAACTCAGAAGTAACCTGAATATTAACACCAGCTGTGCTTGCCAAGATGGCTGAAGGTCTGCAAAGGTCTACAGGGACCTGGGGTGGTGGGAGTTACACATCTGCCCTCTAACACAACTCAAACTCTGGTCACAACCTGACATGGTGATAGGCATTTTATATTATAACCTTGTACTTCATATCTCCTAGAACCAGGCTTCCAGGTTTGCACCTGGATCCAGAATTTGCCAATTTTTTTTTTCCTCAAAGAAGTTTTTTAATCCCGGAGTTGCCTCATTTACAAATTCAGGTTGGTAACTAGAGCTGTATCTTAGGATCATTGTGAGAATTAACTGACTTATCCCACATCGAGTTCTTAGAATAGTCCTGAGTACAATTGTCAATATTAATCATTACATTATTACCTATATGCATAAATTAAACTAGAAGTTTATGAAATAAACTTCATAATCTGCAATCCTAAAAGAGTATTTTTCATGAAACTAAATTGATTTCACAAAGGCAACATTGGGTCTTAGCCTCTAGTTTGAAAATAGCTATGCTTAATAATTTCATTCTCTTTTCATATATTTATTTTGATAGAGTTTGATTAAAACCAATTGCTCTGATTTAGAATGGGCAGAATTATACAATTCTAATCCAAAGAATGGGCACACTAGCCTGTCTAACATGTTTCAGGGATTTGTTGAGCAAAAAGTATCTACATTAGCCATTCCCATTATCATTAAGACTTGAGTCTAGTCTTTTCTCTGTCAATTTTCTGCAACACAAATGAGCTAGCTTCCTATAGATGGCCTCTGCCACTTCTTGAAACTTCAGAGATCTACACTTCAAAACTCAGCAGAATTAGAAAATAGTCTTTTTCCTCTACTCTGTTGCCAATAACTGTCAACATTTACTCAGTACACTCTTTGTGTGGGCATAGTTTTAATAATTTTAACTTATAGTATTTCATTTAATGTTAAAAAAGACCACACAACCCTAAGAGATAACTACTACTATTATTCCTATTTTACACATATAGAAATTGAGGCACAGAAGAATTAAGTGACTTATCAAAGCCATATTAAACAGTAAGTGATCTGGGACTAAAGACCAGTCAAGCTGGGTACAATGCTTCACACCTATAATCCCAGCAACTTCAGAGGCTGAGGCAGGAGGATAGTAAGTTCAAAGCCAGCCTCAGCAACTTTGCAAGACCCTCGGCAACTTAGTGATACGCTGTCTCAAAATAAGAAAAAAAAAGGACTAGGGAGGTAGCTCAGTAGTAAAGTGTCCTGGGTTTAATCCCCAATACCCCCCAAAAAATCCACCTACCAAAAACCCAGTAAATCTGAATCAAAAGCCAAGAGGGTAGCATATGCCTTTGTAATAGAGCCCAAGGTCCAAGAAGGAATAAGCACTGCATGGGTTGTGGAAAAGTACTCCCCAAGACATGTCCTCAGAGAAGACCAGATACCTACAGCTCTTTTCTGAGAATTTTCCATGTGCAATATCTTCCGTATACCCCAGCTGGTTGCTCAGGGTATTTGCAGAACTCTCTATTGCTTGTTGTTTTATCCTAGGTCTGATCTCTGTTGCTCATTACCCTGACCTTGTGAAATACTCTATACCATTCACACAGAATTAGTCACTTCTAGCCCTGTCCTCCCTTAAAAATGTGTACATACCTCAATGATAGCAGCTGAGAAGTTGCTTTATAATTGGCAGCATATGTTCATCACCCATGCCAGGCTGCAGACTCCTCAGTGCTTTTCATATTCATATTTCTATTTGTGGAGTCTGGCACAGAGCCTGTCAAATAATTGGCACTTGATAAGGAAGCACTTCAAGTGTGAGCAGATGAACAGGTGAACCTTCATACTGAAGGTGAGAAATCACTCTGTAACGTGGCCTCTTAAGCTATACCCCCCATTTTCTCCTGCCATTTTTTAAAAATATTTTTAGTTGTACATGGACACAATATCTTTATTTTATTGATTTTTTAAAATTTTTTATGTGGTGCTGAGGATAGAACCCATTGCCTCACATGTGTGAGGTAAGTGCTCCACCACTGAGCTGCAACTCCAGACCCCACCATTTTTTTTTTCACAGAAGCTTCCCTAGAAGACTGGAGAATTTAAGAGGAAAATATAATAAAATATTTCAAAAATGTTTTGCTTTAAAGGAAATTACTCCCAAGATTTTATAAACTAAAAATCTGCCCTAACATTTTTTTTAAAATATTGCCAATTGCTAAAGTGTGCTATTTCACATTTTGGCAGATGTTGTTTACCTATTCAAATAAAGTACCATTTCCCATCGTGGTCACTCCAACAAGCCCTCATCCCATCTACCTTCTCCAAAGGTGTCTACCACCTGCGGAATTGTCAGAAAACCTTTCCTCAAGGGGATGGATCCATTCTGCACCCCAGGGCTAGGATGATCTCATCAGTAATACCAATAATCCAGTTAACAGTACCAACCTAAAAAATTTAGTGACTGGATTTTTTTCACAACTACTATTTTACTTTTTAAAAAAACCTGACATTAATCTTCTATGCTCTCTTTTCTGTCTTAAGATACTACCTAACTCAACATGGATAAGAAGAAGGTGGTTTTATTACAATATTATTTGTTGTGTGAATATGTGACTGAATCCTTAAATAATTGACTTAAAATGTAATTCATAGATTAGCTTTGATGAGTGATAGATGCATAGCAGGAACTCAATCTAGTACAGGTACGTAATAAAAGCTTAATATATTTACTACTCAACACAGTGAGATTGTGATAAATAAAAGTGGCATTATTAAATTTATTAGAATGTCATTTAACACATCTAAAGTGATATCTAAATTATAACATATCTCTTGCTCTATCCAATGAACTTTTTGGTGGTTTGGTTAAGACACATCTCTATAGAGACTCTAGTGTCACATCACCAAGAAGACATCAAATTACTGAGTTTCAAAGTGCATGATTCACAAAGTGATAGAAACAAAAAAGAAATATAAAAACCCACAGTTATCTTTGTGTATTCTACATTGTTATCTCATTAATTGATAGAACAAGTGGGCAGAAAAATCAATAGGGATACTGAATACTTAACACTATCCATCATCTTGAACTAATCGATATTTATAGAACACGCCAAGGCAGAACATATGGAAACTTCTCTAAGATAAAACATGTGATAGGACATAAAATAAGTCAATAAATTAAAGAGGATCTAAATCATATAGAGTGTGTTTTCTGTCCACAATTGAATTAAAGTACAAATCAATAACAAAAACATTTCTGGAAAATCTACAAATATATGTAAATTAAATAGCACACTTCTAAAGTCTTTAAAGTGCACTAAAAAGTAGAAAATCTAATGAATTGAATGAAAAATATAACATCAAAATTAATAGAACTCAACTAGACCAATGTTAAGAAGGAAATTTATAATTCTAAAGACTTATACTAAAAACAGAAAGTTTTAAAATCTGGGATCTAAGCGTCCAACAAAATAAATGAATTGAAGCCAAAGAAAGAATGAGAGGAACAATAAAGATCAAATTCATTTGAAATAGAAAGTGAACAGAAAACAATGAAACTAAAATTTGGTGGGTTTTTTTGTGCACATTATTTTAATGAAATAGATCATCCTCTAGCTACATTTATCTAGAAAAAAGGAAAAGTTGCAAAAACTGCTAATAGCAAAGATAAGTATGAGCATCATTATAGATCCTACAGACATTATAAAGATAAAAGGAAAGCCAGGCAAGGTGATACACGCCCATAATGCTAGCTACTTGAGAGGTTGAGGCAGGCTGAGAGCTAGAAGAGCCTGAATTTGGCAATTTAGCAAGATCCTGTCTCAAAATAAAATTAAAAGGGTGGGATGTGTAGTTCAGAAGTAGAGCTCTTGCCTAGCATACATAAGGCGCTGGGTTCAATTCCAACTAACACACACATGCACTTACACACATGCACATGTGAACACACACAAGATAGATGACTATTATAAAAATTTAATGAAAGTAAAATAAATAACCTTAGGTGAACTGGATAAATTTATTGAAAGATTAAAATATACAAAACTTCTTTTGAAAAAGACATGAATAGACCAATATTAAAAACTAATAAGTCATATCAGCTAAATTTGTTTTGGAGATGAGAAATTGATGGTATGTGGTATGTGAGAGGGCTCATTCTGCAGTATGTACTGTTTGTTATCTGGCAGATGAACTGGGTGCAAGTAATTTACTGAGATTTCAAAAGATGACAGCATTGAAAACTATGGCAACAGAGAGCACTGGCACAAGACTAGGGTGCCTGGGAGAAGTTGTATGAACTATGCTAGTCTCTAGGTTTTAGAAAAGCTGAATGTGGAGCAGACAATGAAACCATGATCAAGATCTCAATCCCAGCGAATTGAGTTCTGGAAGTCCAAAACAATGTCAACACAGGATTTGATGCTGAGTCACCTAGATACTAGATGAAGGATCCTTAACTTCCACTGCTCAGGTGTAGGCTTTATCACAGACCCTGGAGAAGAAGGAGGCATTTGGTAAACTCAATAGGAAAAATGTCAAAATTAATTTTTACTGAAATTTAGATATTAGCCAGAGAAAATTGGCTGGCTTTTGATCAACAAATGAAAATGCTCTATGTAACAGGATTATAAAGTTTTGTTTTTGCTTATTGGAAAAGCCATGAAGTCTCATTTACTCTGAAAGGTAAAATATGCTGTATGTCAATACCTGCTTTGGACACAAGCTACTTTTACCATCTCTCTAATGTATATACTTTTAAATTTCAGCAAATAATTTGAGAAAAAAATTTCTTCAATATATGAATAGGGCTTTGAGATTTGAGATCCCGGGCAGAATAATGGCAACATGAGTTTTTAATGTTGATTTTAATTTAAGTATTCTACGTGGACGGTATGATTTGTAGCAGTGATTTGTGATGATGTGCTTCATTAAAATCCTGTTTCTCCTCTGCATAAAATGGATTGCAAGTCAGGATGAAGGCACCAAATATGGTTAATTTCAGAAATGATCACATTGCTTGCTTCATGAGTTTGAAAATGAGACACAATTTATGAATTGGTCTATTTTTAGCACATACATTTCTTTCCCATTGCTCTGAATAGAGTGTATGTCTAGTTCCTGGATGTTTTTGTGGAATGGATGCAAAATAATTGGCTAAGATAAAGTACAGATAATGTCTAATGTCTATATGTATGCTTTGTAGGAAATGTGTGAATCTTTTTAATTAAATGAAAATTTACTATATCTTTGTTTTTTTTCTCTTTTATTTCTTGTAAAGTTGCCATATTCTAGATTATAAACTAGCTCAAACCCAGATTTAAAGACCTAAAAAGAGGATGGATAGAATTACTAAAAATATTTTTATTGGTTGCTTTACTTCCTAATGTATGGATTTTTTTGTTCTTTGAAGAAGACATCACCGGGTCTGTAAATTGATATATCTAAGCTCATGGCACTAAGAAATGGAGTAGCTGTCTCTTGTGTTCTTGAGGATGATTTACTTTCCTAATATATAATTTCATGCCTTGTTAACAAGATAGAAACTGTTGACTGATGAAGGTGAAATGAGAAGATAGGTTTCACTGGAGAAAAAAAAAATCTTCTATATTCTTTGAAGAAAATTTGACATTTATAGAGAATATGCAGATGCAGGAAAAGGCTTTGGGGAAAGTAATCCCCTGGGGGTTGTTTTCACAATTTAGAAAACACTAATACATGAATAATTTGCCAGGCCGGGGTGGCAAGGTAGATAAGATTACATGCACCGGACATAGTGATCAGGCCTGTGTATATTTGCTAGCCAGATGGCGTGAGACAGTTTATTAGCATGGTGTCCTTAGGTGATGTCTCTATTAATCCTCTTAGTCAAGTTGACTCCTGGTGGAGCCATAGATAAAACGCACCCCTATTAAGAGAAACCAAAGGAAAAACATTTCATTAGATAAAGGTCTAGTGTCTAGGTTTTCTAGCCATTCACAGGATTCACGATTTGATTTCTACATTTGCGTGAGGGGTGTGTGTGTGTGTGTGTGTGTGTGTGTGTGTGTGTGTGTTTTCCCTAAATCTAAAATCAAAGTAAGAGGCCTTGTCTTATGAGTGGCATTTTGTTTTCTTTTCATAATTAAAATGAGGCAAGTCTTAGTGCTGTGCCATTCTGTTACCCTCGAGGAGCACTCACAGAGTGCATTTGGATTCCTGTTCCCCCTTAAGTTCCGGACTTCTGAGGGGTCTCTCTTCTTTGGTGGGTTAAGTGGTGTTCTTGAGCAAAGAAAAGCAAAAGGTATAATGGTTGACTCGGAGGTTTGTCAGAAACAAAGTCCTTGTTTTACAAATATCTTTGTTTACCTACTTGTTTTAATCAGCCTTTGCATTGTTGTGAACAAAATACTTGATAAGAACAACTGAGAGGAGAAGTTTATTTGAGGCTCACAGTTTCAGGGTTCTCATTCCATAGTTGGCCAACTCCATGGCTCTGGGACTAGGGTGAGACAGCACATCATGGAGGAAGGGCTCTGTGGAGGAAACCCACTCAGCTCATGGCTGGGTCAGGAAGAAAAGAAGGGGCCACAGGAAGAACAACCCTTCCAGGGACCCCCCCCCCAACACACACACACAGTGACCCACCTCCTCCGGACTTACCCCATCTGCCTACAGTTACCACCCAGTCAGTCCATTCAAACTAGCAAGGACTAATTAGTTTATAGCTCTCATAATCTAATCCTTTCACCTGCATCAATCCAGGAGCTTTTAGGAGACAACTCATATCCAAATCAGAGCACTACAAAAATAGTATTATTTCCCAAACACATTTAAATAAGACCAGTGATTAAGATCTGCTAGCATAATTATATTTGTACTTTCAAATCAGAAACATTTCTGATTAGGGTAATTTAATATGTAATATTTCTCAACATCAAGATATTTCTCCAGTTATAGATTCCTAAATCATTATGGGCAAACTTACCATTAATAACACATTTGACCTTGCCTAGTAATTTTTAGACCTTTTTTTTCTCAGAGTATTTTGATAATTTTATATAATATTCTCCAGGGATTTCAGGGTTTCTATGCTTTTCATGCTTTAAAAATATTTACATCTTTTACTTTTGACTCCTCAGTTTCTTATAAGGATACATAAATGGGGAATATTATAAAACATACTTCTTTAAAATTTACAGATGAAATAAAATAAGTAATCTTAGTAGAAGTTTATGGTGCACTGAAGGAAAATGAAAAGGAGATCCTATGAATTTACCTAATCTGTGACCCAAGAATTTCTACTAGTGAAAGTCTGTGCTCCACTTTCTTCCTCAACCCTACCCACCATCATCATCATAGTAATGAAAATATTATGTGTGTGTGTGTAAGTGTGTGTGTGTTTCAAATACTACATAACTTTCTAAACACTTACATGTATAGATTTTACTATATATACATCACTGGATATTTGAATATTTAGAGATACAATAAAGATGTATCAGTGCATAGCTAACCACCAAAAAATTCAGTGCCTTCCATGAATTAACTATTACATTTTTTCATGATTTTGCAACCTGGTGGTCTCACCAGTGCTGGTCATGTGACTCCAGTTCAGTTGGTAGGTTATCAAGGCCTGATGTCAGCTCTGTTATTGGGAAGCCCGGGAATCTGTCTTATTCTGTGTAGTCTCAGGACCTGTTCTTCTCCATCAGTTCCCTCTACATAGTCTTGTCAGCTACACAGGGTGCTTACCTGGTGCCTGAGGGCTCCCCAAAGCACAAAAGTAGAAGGTTCCTGTTCTTCCTAGGGCTTAGGTCCAGAATTGGCACGATGTCAATTTAATTGCCTCATATGAATTAAAATAAGTCATAGGATGACCCCAAATCAAAGAAAATGGATGACACTAGGGTATAAATATTATTAAGGTATGGCTTATTGCAAGCTACCATTATAACAGATCACCACATTGATATCAATACATTTTGTTTATAACACTATTTATTATTTCTGAAATAAATTTTTAATATTAATATTACAGCTACTTATGGTTCAAATAACTACTTCTTTTCTAATATATGTTTTGTGAAATTCTATTTTATAATGTTCAAGGCGTGACAACTCAAAGTAGATAAATAGAAATAGAAAAGCAGATAAAGTTGACCACAAATAACTGACACACTAATTATTTTAAAAATGAGTGTAAGAAATTAGGACTTATGCAATTTTTTTAAAATTAGAAGTTATATGAATCCTTAGTTTTTTTCTTTAGTATAAGTATCTATTTCATAATGAACTTTAAAAAAACATGTTTTCTAGACAAATGCATACAAGAAATAAATAAAACAAACATATTTATTAACATGGAAGAATATTTTTTATGAAAATACTCTGACAGTCACCACCATTATTGATTGCTTTATGGTAAGAAGCAATCATTGTGATCATCTGATATCCATTTTCAATTTGGCTAAAAAAGTTAGTTCTTCAGTTTTTAACTTCAGTTATCATATTCATTTTTAAAAGTTCTATGTGGATTAGTCTATATCTTTACAACTGTTAGGTTATTTCTAAAATTTCCCATCACCTAATACCACTTTAAATCTTTTATTTCTTTGAACACAGTAAGCATAATTGTTTTTTAATCAGCTTCTTGGAATTCTAATATTTTGGGCATTTCCAAGTTTTCTTTTTTTTCCTGATCTCTGTTTCTTTCTAGTTTTTGTTCATAGTTCCTTATTTCCTAATGAGTCTGACTTCGGTTTGTTTGTTTTTCCTTATGAGCTGATTATTTTTGTTGTTGTTAGATGATTACTTGTTTGCATTCTTTGAGTCCTAGAATGAAAGCTGTTCTTTTTTCAGAGAGGAATTTTATTTTCCTCTGTCAAGCACCTGGATCATTACTTGCAAGAAGTATTTTAAGCTAACTACATGCTTAGAAGTACAGTCATCAATTTGGTGTGAATTGGGTCCAAACCATATGAACAGCAGTATATGGTTGTCTCTCTGCTCCCACCATTTAGGTAACATTCTTTGTAGGCCTCACATGCATATTTGTCTATAGGAAGATGAGTGCATTTCAAGGAGATGGGTTCAGTTCAACACAGTCTTTTAGAGGTCATAGATCTAAAAGGAATGGCCTTCTAGGCTCCATTTCCACCTTGGAAAACATACTCATGTTTAATACTCTCTTCCACTCCCTGTAAATAAATTTTGGAAATGGCATAAATTTATTCAATTTGGTAAATGTCCTCAAATGAAGTTCAGGTTTTAATTAATCACTGTGGTTCCAACTATATTTAAACTTTGACTTATTGAACCACAATAGTTCAATAGTATATAACAATCAGCATATAACTGCTCATGCATCAGGTGTGGTCATCTGAGGATCTTGTCTTTATGGGTGGGCTGGCCATTTGCTGGAAGGATTGCTAGTTTGTCTCTGCTCCTCAGTCTTCATACCCTTGACCTGGGAGTACACACTTAGGGCCCAGCCTGAGTGTCTCCCTCCAAGCATGTGAGTGAGCTAACCAACCTTGTGAGCACACTTCAAACTACTGTTTACAGCATGCTTGCCAATCTCTTGTTAACCCAAAACAAGACAGCTGTGAAACCACAACTAAAGTGGGAGGTCACCACATGGCAAAGAGAATGGTTATGGTTTGGATTGAAGAATGGAGATATCACCAGGCATGGTGGCACTCACCTATAATCCCAGTGACTCGGGAGTCTGAGGCATGAGGATTACAAGTGGGAAGCCAACCTCAGCAACTTAGTGAGGCCATCAGCAACTTAGTTAAGAACCTGTCTCAAATAAATAAGCAAACAAACAAACAAAGTAAAATAAAAAGCACTGGGGATGTAACTCAGTGGTTAAGCATTTCCCCCCCCAGCACACCCCCCCCCCCGTAGCTTCAATTCCCAGTACCTAAACAAATAAATAAGAATGGAGGTACCTTTTCCAGTCTGACAAATGGAAAAATCTTTCCCATGGTAATTTCTTACCATCTCACCATTCTACCATACTAAGAAGTATATTGCTTATATTTAACTAATTTTTTTTCTGTGTTCTTTAGTATAGATAATTTAAGTAGAATATCCTAAGAGAACAGAGGAAGCTTTCAGATTTAATATTTTTTAAAAGTTCTATAAAAATGTTTTTTAACATTGAGACAGATGTCATAAAATATAATGCACTCATGATGTCACTGTTACAAATGAGGGATTGGTTGGACCAAACATTAATATAGTACACTGTATCATTTGCTTTGTTCTTGTAATCTGGTAAAAGTTTTATTTTTTTCTAATAAAATAATAGACTCATAAAGCAATATATTTATAAGACAAATAAAATATGAATTTACCTGCCAAAAACACATAGGAGAAATTATTGCACAAAGATTAGTTTAAAATAATACTATACATAACATGTTTTAATTCCTTTCAAAAAATAATGAAAACATTTTTCCATGTGTATAAATACTTCTTTCCTACATACTTTTAAATGACTATACCACATTTTATTTTGTTTTTACCACAATTTATTCAACAAAATACCTAATTTGATTACAATTTTTCAGTATTACAAACAATGTAGCAAATAGCATTCATGTCAAATTTTTGTGTCCTTTATGAATTTCCTTAGCATAAATGACCTGAGTTAGAGTGAATCAATTCAGATTTATTCCTGCTTTCAAGGATATAATGCATATTTCTTTTTTTTCCTCCAAAAAATGTTGTGTACTTGTTGCCTATTCTGGAAATGGACAAAGACCATTTGAAGAAGAAATGGAGGGTTACTTGTTCAGGGCTTGCTGTAGATGAGAGTTGGCCACCACCACCTGCTTTTGACAGAGCCTCAAAGGCAGGCAGGGCTGGAAAGCTGATGTGAAGAAAGGGGAGGGCTTCAGGGGCGCCCTGATTGGAGGTGTTGGTGGCAGGCTGACTAGAAGCAGAGCATCTTGTTTGATTGGTCCTTATTGGAAGCAGGGATGAAGAAAGTGGAGAGCTTGGCAGTTGCTGAACAAGTCCTGACACTTTGGGGCCAGTTGAACACACATTCAGTTTTCTGGTCCAGTTGTTGCAGGAGCTGAGGTTCAGCCTGCTGGATTTGTGTTGACCAGCATTATATTGCCATGAGTGGTTTAACCAGTTCTCATTTGTATTTCAGTCTCCATACTGAAAGAAGGATGTAAGAAGTAAATGCTTAATTTGCATTGTTGTTTTGTTTATTAAAAAAATGTTTTTAAAGGGAAGTATTTAGGGATTGTTCTTAGAAAAAAAATCGTTCCATAGCAAGATCTCAATAAATATCAGCTATCGTTATTTACTTAAGTTCACCTTTTTAAAGTAGTATATTCAGCATCGTATCTTTTATTATGATTCAGTGGTGCTATATGTCCTACATGATAACGTGAACATCTTTAGTTCATATTCAAAGGCTCTTTACTTTGTCCTTAATGTGCTCTCCCAAGAGTCATCTGCCTGTTTATCAATTCAACTCATTCATATTAGTTACTCACAAAACCTACACAAGTCATTGTATTCAAAACAATTTTGTTCCTGCCTTTGTTCAGATTATTTTTCCTCTTCTAATATTGCTGTTCCCTTTGTGTTTATGTGAATTCCACCATTCTTCAAAACTTACTTGCTGTGACTTCCTATGTTGAAACCAGTTACCATCAGGTTCTCTCCTCTGAACGCTCATCACCCATGACATCACTGCTGTCTGACTTGACATCATATGCTTCTTCCTGTTTGTGTCATTTGACCAATTCAATGTTATATGTGTCCACACATTTTAATATTTTCCTTATTACATAATATGTTAACTCTCTTGATAGTCCTTATTTCTCTATCAGTGTTTTCCTATGAAACTAAGGATCTGGGACACCAATTTACTGTTTTATTATTAGAGACATTGCCTAAGTTCAGGCTTCCATTTCTGAAAAGGAGATAATGCTTTCAATTTCCTCTCAAAGAGATGAGAATAATGAAAACATTTAAAGTTTATCTATTTCTGGAGAAGTTGTTATAGAGTGAATAATAATGCTTGTAACAAAACATGAATAAACATTGGGGAATGATAATGCTTTTACATTTGTTATAAGAAAAAACTTGTACCCTAACCAGTTCCTATGTTGCTCTCACTACGTGCATTTATGATATATAGATGAGGAAGAAATCATGGCTTTTGCTTGTCAGAACTGACTTTCTTTTCTAGATTTTGACTAGCTCCAAGTACAGAGCACAAATGCTTTAATTACTTCTCTTTTTGGCTTCAGTATCTTCAAAAAAGTCTACAGATGCATGGTCATATTGTTGGCTTTGAAATTATCTATTTGATATGAATCCCACTTTCTCACTGCACTAAAAAATTTATAAAAGATACAATGAAGCATTTCTCTCTCAGACCAGAATGCTGAAATTGGGAAGAAGAAGGTGTAAATTTCTATTTCATATAGTGTGTTCTTACACAGGGAGCCAGAAACGCACATCAGGGTAAGATATTTTAAAAGCAAAGTTTAAGACTAGGAAGCTATGTGTTGTCAGTAACAACACAAAGAGATGTCTTACAGAAAGAAAGAGAGCAGCAAAGAATTTTTAAACAAAGGAACAAAACAAAACTTTAAATATTCATTACACTAAGTTAGATTTATTTGGGAAAATGCCATTGTATGTGTTTTCTTTATGAAAGTTAAAATCAATGAAACACAACCATAGATTAAATGCAAGATCAATAATTACAGTTTTACTTCTTGATGGACAATACTTTATAACATTTTCTTAATATTTAAAACTATTATATTTTAATCACTATCAATTTTTGTTTTTAAAAGAATCAAGAGAAAAATATCAAGTTTTCACTTATGTAATTTATGAAATACATAAGCAAATAAAAAACAAATAAAGTGAAATAAAAAGCACTGGGGATGTAACTCAGTGGTTAAGTGCTCCCCAGTAGCTTCAATTCCCAGTACCTAAATAAATAAATAAGAATGGAGGTACCTTTTCCATACCAAAAAATTATAGTCCATACCAAAAATTTAAACTTGGCACATAAGAATTATACTTTCTTTTTCTTTTTTGCTGTATCTTTTGAATTTGAAAATCAAGGTTAACACCTTGAAGAATACTGATTGATAGTTACAGTTTCTACAACTAATATTGTCACATACAAAATAACTAGATGTTTTACTCTAAAAATCTAATAAAATGCTGAATATTCTTTATTATTTTTTAAATTTGGAAGATAATATTTGTTTTATTGCATAAAGATCAATGTTGAAACAAATTCTTACAGTTTTGAATATTTTAACAGACTAGACCAAGGCCTTTAGCCTGGCCTAAATAGGTTGTGTGACTTTCTCTGCTTTTCAGGTATTTAATTGCTTATTAGTACAGAGCAAGGAAATTCATCTTGCACCCCTTTCAAATCCATGCAAATGAACAATTTCAAACTATTGAACTGAGATGAAGATATAATTTGTCATTGAAACCAGGAAACTTTGCATCGGAAAAGAGCATGATGGAGGGCCAACTGATATGAGTTGAGACCACACTGGGCAAACCAGAGTTATGTGGTAACTGTACAAATAATACACACTGAATGCTCCCAATGTCCTCAACTAATCACTTTTTAAAATGGTCTCCATCTTGGTTATACATGCATATAAACATTCTAATAAAATTCTAGCTTAGGTCCATTTTAAATTATTGAGTACCATCTTAAATTTCAAGGGGGAAATGCCCTATTCATCTTTAGTAGTGTACATTAACATTAAATTTAGTGTTGTATTTAACATTAGATGTCATGTCACAAAATTCTTTTAAAAACAGCAATCCTATATGCTTTGAAGCAATGTTTGTTACAACGTAGTGTTGCTACCCTGCTTATGAAGAATGCAAAAGTTCAGTATTAAAATTTAAGAATAATGTGTGCAAGAATCAGAGTTCAAAATAAATTCTGAAAAAATTCAAGATTGCCTAAAAGGCATTTTTACTTTTGTTAAAGTTTAGAAAAATATTGGAGCAGGTCCTGTACCATAGATAGGGCTAGATGATAAAATGTTTACAGAAGACAAATTAAGCTACTAGAGTCCAAATTTATTTACATGTTTTTCCATTTAGAATATTTCAATAGAAATATGTCAAAGTGAATTCAAGTTCTAAGAAAAAAATAATTTCTTCCTGAATCACTGAGACAAATTTCAAAGCTGAATCAATTATTCCTATTTGGAAAACATGATGAATCAAAGAACTGATGAAAGTCAGAGATTATCAAAGTGGGCAAACCTCAAAGACTCTACCAAGAAAACCTATTAGAAGTAATTGATGAATTTTGCAGTTTCAGGACACAGCATCAACATTTAAAACTCAGTAGCATTACTACATGCCGAAAGTTGGAATTCAGAAGCATAGTACCCAAATAATATGAAAACTTTTGAAAGAAATTATTTTAAAATGTAGCTGGTAAGCAAACAGAAACAATGACATTGTGAGTGGAAATAATGTGAAGATCTGATGTGAAAGATTTATTACTAAGCCCCTTTTTGTCTGTTGTTGGTATATTCAACTCATAAATTATTTGACTGGTGTAGTAACATTGCAATAGTCTCTTAACATGACCTAGAAAACCAAATAGATGAAAGAGGACAAAATGATAGGATATTTGAGTGAATTTGTAAGACATCAAACATTGTCAAAGAGAATTGATGAATAAATTAATATTGCTTTGACCAATACATTTTAGCAGTATATAACTTATTTTTTAACATTTTTATCAGTGATGGTAAAAAGAAGTTATTTACATGTTTATCAAATTAGAATAGGATGCATGAAAGAAAAGGAAAGTAATATATGGTTTAGGAAAAATGGGAAAAAGAATATCTCTACTGGCTTATTAAAATCCATTTCATCTTTGACCCAACTATTAGAAAATACTTATTTAAATAGAAGGGGAATATTATTTCTAACTTTTACTCATTTGTATTGGCTCTATTTCTTAATGGTCATAGAGAATACTGGAACTTTTTTCTAAGTGAAAACTGTTCAATTATTGGGCAACTCTCATGATTGTTCCTATTCTGTCCTGGAGAAGTTCTTATTTTTTTCCAGCTATTTATCAAATTACATGGTCTCGTGTTTATGCAATATTTCCTATCACCCATTGGTTATAAACTATTTTTATTCACTTCATCATATCTCATTCTAGGACTACAAATAAAATAAAATATTATCTGATAAAATAAAAAATAGTATTGATTATAATCTCTTTTATTTGAGGTACTATCTTCTATGAATACAATTTGAGAACACATCAAAAGGTTGTTCTAGATGAGATTAGTATCTGTTGAATGCTCCAATAGGTCTTTTATGCTTATTCTGAATCACAGTTTCTATAGCCTATACTCAAAGTACCAGTCCTAAACACAATTCTTTTATCATAATTTTATAATATATTTGTCAATCTGGAACAAGAATTTGATATACCGTGAATATTTGGGAAAAGAGCCATATTTCAGTTTTAAAATCCATTATTTTGTTTGTACAAAAAAAAAGAAAAACCATAGCAGACACAGAATAAAAGCAAAGCTAAAATAATTTGGATTTGCAAGCGGATTTTACTGTTTACTAAATTACCTAATTTATCTGAAACAAAATATTCATCCTAAAAATGAGAAATTGAAGGCACAGAAAGGATAAACAGCTTAGCCATGATTATAGCAAGACTATGTAACAATCCTGAGGATTAAGTAAATGGGTTATTTACCTACCTCCAATCTGTGAACTGCTTGAAAAAATATTGTGTTTCCTCAGTTTTGTGCATCTTTGTGAAAAATATTAAGGTCAAAGTTTATTACCCAAATTTTATTACTTTAAAATAAGTCTATACCATTTTGCTATTGTAAACTATAACATAGTGCAAATTTGTGAGATCACATGGTATGATATTCAGGATAGATTTTTTTATGGGAATTAGCAAAAATGTACCCATCATCATGATTATGAACATCTGTATTTATTTACATCACTTTAATTTTGATTTGGAAAACAGAAAAATAGTACAATGAAGTTTACAAGTTGTTTAACTTTATTTTCATTGCTAAGGTTTATGATGCATAAAACAGCAATGCCTCTTAAAAGACTAGGATTTTTTGTCAATAAATTCATATAATGCCAAAAAATGCTGAAGAGGCATGTTTTATTTACCTATCCTGAAAATATATCAATAGTGTGGAATTTTTTAACGAGAATTTTCAACTTGAAAAGGCTAAGACTTTATGCAAATTCAAATTTGTCTCAATCAAAGTGTGGTCTTCAAGCATCCTACAGAGTGGCTTATCACATTGCTAAGAGAAAGAATCCAAACTCATTGGAAAGTACTTGGAGGAGCCATATGTCCTGGAAATGTCAAGTTGGTGTATGAAGAAGCAAACTTAATTCATTGCCTCTGTATTAAGACACCATTGACTCTGGAGTCGCTGATATTTCTTTTAGTATTTTGAAGCAGATCATAGAGGAATTGGCAGCTGTTATTTCCCTTCAGCATACTTGATGAATCTGCTGTTGTTCTTTCAGTACAACTAGCTCTTATGTGTATGCATCAATCATCAATGAAGAATTCCCATTCTATGAGCCCTTTTTGCAAGCTGTTAAGGCCATCGGTATCTTCAGATGGTGAAAAATTTCTGTGCCAAGCCACACTCGACTGGAAAGAAAATCTTGTTACTCTGCATAGATTGAACACCTGCAGTTTCTGGCAACATATCTGAATTTGCAATTTTAGAGAACAAAGAAGTTCAACAGACATCATTGTGACTCATTGGTTTCTATATCTGTGAGTATTTTGCATCAGAGGCTTTGCCAACCATTCCCTCAAATTCCTTTCCGTTGTCCCAAAAGTTGTCAATTTCATCTGAGACAGGCACTTGAATAATTAGCTTTAAATTTTTAAATTTAAAAATGGACATATTTTTAAATCAGGGAATGGAATAATATTTGAAGATATTCTTTGCTACATGAATGGATTTTGGCTTTCTGAGAATACATTTCAAAGAGATTGATTAGATTTTAGACTTTTCTTTAAGAGAAAACAATTGCCTTTTTTTGTCAGCTAAGATTGTTTTCCTACACATAACAGAAAAAAAAGAAAGCATAGAGACTTATTAAGATAGAAGTTTATATTTTCCTCTTGTATAATAGGAGTTCCAATCTGTAGGCAACCCAGGGTAGGTTTGATATCTGCATTAGAAATCCAGTCTTCTGTCTTTCTGCTTTACCTCCTTAGTCTCTGGTTTTTATCCTCAAATTACCTTGTAAGCCAAGATAGTTCCTTCATGTCTAAGAGATTGTATCTTCTAAGATGAATGAGACAGACGAGAAAAAGGAAGTTTCCTTAGCAATTTTTAGGCAGCTTTCATAGAGTTCCCACAAAATATATATACTTACATGTCATTGAACTGAACTTAGTTATGTGACCATATGCAGAGATGACGGAAAATGGAACACATTGGAATTGTATAAAGTAACGTGTCTATAAAATAATTAAGTCTTTGTTATTGAAACTGAGAGAAGGAAATGGAAGTTGAGTTGAGCAACTTGTCGTCTACCACATTGATTCAGAATGATTTAGTTAAGTGTACTTCTTCTTAATTCAGTTTAACTGGTGGATCTTCTTGTGATATGGATATGTAATACTTTTCATTCATGTGCTTCAGACTTGGTTATGATTGTTTAGAAAAATTTTTGATCAGGGCCATCTATATTATGTGTTGGGCCCTCTGCAATATGAAAACGCAGGATCCTTGTTCAAACAGGAGGAGGAAACCTTTTCTTTTTTCTTCTCTAGTATCCATCTTGACCTGTCATTGTGTTTTTTATTTGCTATTTAATATTGTATTTCCTCAGCATGAGGTTTCTGGAGTGGGTACAGAATTCCGCAGATACTTGAGTCCCAGTCCTGCAATTCCACATAACCCTCCCAGGGTTCACGCTTGAGCCCCTTCTGGTAGAAGAGTGGCTGAGGTTGGCTTGGTCAGTTCAAGAGTAAGAGGCTGAGAACCTGCCTATCCCAGTGAGACAAGGAGGTAGCAGAATCCTAGACCATATATAACTAAGGCTTAAGTTCTTGGCCTGGCACCATTGTCCCACAGACTTTACAAACAAAATACAAATTCAAAGATAAGATTATAAAGAGAATTAGTTTTAAGTGCCATGTGTGGGGATCCCTTCTGTGCAAGGAGCCCCGAGAGATGCATTGGATACAATCTCCAAAGTTGGCCCTGGATAGGAGTTCTTCTAACCAATCTGTTACTCTAAATGAGCACGTCGGAAGTATAGAACACTAACATTTTTAGGTTAGATTTCCCAGAGATAGACCCTGGCAGGAATGTTCCTGTGAAAGTGATTCATTTGGAAGTCTTCTCAAAAAAGCATGGAAGGAAAACGGAGAAGGGGGACATGAGAGGACAGAACCCAAGAGAGAATCTCAAAATCCTCATGGTGACTTTATCTCAAATGCTCAGGAGATCTCTTAAGGCAGGGAGGGTCGCAGCTCCAACTTGTCCTGTTAAGATAGCAGAAGTATTTATACCGCACGTCTTTAGTTAAGGGATACTCACTGGAGATATAAATTCCCAGGCACTTTTTATTCTCCCAGCTGCTCATGGCTGAAGTTGGTTGGGCAGCCTAAAGGGAGCTTTTCCACAAAGAGATGCAGGTGTTTGCTGTGGGAGACAAAGCACATGGAGCCAGAGCATCACTGCAGTTGTGAATGGTAAAAGGAAAGGAGGGGGGTGTGACCACGGCACCAACTAATGTGCATTACAGTAATTATCCAAAGCTGAAGGATTTCTGTAGGCTACAGTTGGACTCCCTCCACCCCACTGTAAATATTTGTAGACACTTGGAAGCTTTGCAAAGCTATTTCTGCAGTGAATGTCTGTATCTTTCCTTGATGCCCAAGGAACAGCAATAATGACATAGGTTTGACTAGAGAAGAACCAAATGAACTAAACACAAAGACCTCACATTCAAAGATCTTTAAGAAGTCATGTTGCTTTTAAGTCAGATCTTATAAAACTGGTAATGCATGTATAAAATAAAGACTCTAGAGAGTGTTCCATGCATATGTGTGGGCATTTTTCTATAAATTGACTATAAATTTATCCAAGCAATGATTCCCAGAAGACCATTCCTCTAGGGAATATACTTTTTTCTTATTTCATGTTACCAAAATGACAAATGTTTTAAGTGACTAAATCCACTCAATATAAAATCTATATTTATTTATGATTGCTGTCCTTTTTATGTTATTTATTTATCCCAGTAATCAATATTTATTTAGCACCTAGTGTACATGTTCCCGGAGAGAAAGACTTGACGAGGACCCCCTTTTCACTGCATGATCTAATCTACACAATTTCTCTACCCCTAATTTGTCGTTACATTATTCAGGTTTATTTCCGTCATTGCATTTTTTCAATAACTAACTGTACCTTCTTACATTTCCTTGTTTACTTACTTGTTCATGCTTTCCACTTACATAGCTCCCAACAGGTTGAACAGAGGAATAAACTAGATAACACTCAAAGGCCTTGACAACTTTCCTAGCCCGTGATTCTACAAAGAAGAATTTTCTTCTAACAGTTAGGCTGTTCCAAGTCAAGATGGTCTTCATCTTGACACACAATAACTATTGCATCAAACAAAGCCTGAATAACAGCTTGTTTCAAATGTTGAAGAGATGATTCCTGCATTCGAAAAGGGGGTTGAGTGTAGTATCTTTAAAGATCATTTTCATCTTTGAGAGTGTAAACTGAAAGAGAAAAAAATGGCATAATATGAAAGAGAAATATAAAAGACAGAATGGTAAGCGACTTGAACTCTTTCTTTATGGACTGAAACAAAGCTATTTCAGCTTAATGGAAGAAGCATGTGGGAAACCACAGTAAGACTCACTTTAAATGCTTCCTGATGGCCATGCACAATTGGGAAAAATGTCTTTTTCAGAGTTGAAGTGGACTGGGTCTAAAAAAACCTGGCATTTGAGTATCCCTAGTCAAACACAAATTTAATGTGCACAAACTAGAAAACCTGGAAATCAATTGTACTCGCATCTTTTCAGTCACTTGCAGTTTTGGCTGCCAAGCATCACTGTCACCCCCATGTACGCCAGCATCCCACCCTGTGCCGGGCTTTCACTCCCTTCACACCTGGCATCACCGACTGAGAAATATCAGATCTCCGGTTTTCTCTCTCAACTCCTGTATGTGGGGTTAAGCCACAGGAAATAACACCACAGGTGAAAAATGCTCAAAGATGAACTATTTCAGTAGTTTCATCTAAAACCTTAAGAAACGGTCATTGATAACTTTGAAGGAAACATCAAAGAACATGTCTCTTTTGTGTATTCAAATAGACTTTTCTCAAAAGTGATTTTTATTGTACCTTGTATGCTGTAAATCACAAGTTTTTTTTCTAAATCAATTTGATTCTCTGTTCTTATAACTTTATATATATACATATGCAAATATATATATATACACAAATATATATATATATATATATATATATATATATTCAAAAGGTAATAATACTATTACCTTTTGAATATCGTATCAGACTTAACTGTAGATTCTTTTCAAACAACTCCAAAAGCAGAGAAGATGAAGAAACAATAGGGGACAGACACTGAAAGAAAAGAAGGCATCCAGATATATAAACCAGGGTATGGAAGAAGTGTTCTATGGTGCATTGATTCCTTTAGTGGTTTTACTGTAATGTGATTAAAATATCTTGATTTTGATTCTCCTAATCACTTTTTACTCACTATTAATGATTGTTGTGATTTCCAGTCCTGGTGTCAAGAACGAGTATGGGTCTGAACTTTTACCTTGTTTGTAAGCTAGAAAATTAACTTGCCAGATTTACAGATGTGGAAAAAATAAGAACCCTGGGTCAGAGATCGACAAAAGACTTTATTTTTCAGAGTACAGCAGGCAAATGAACTTCAATCACATCATTTCCTCTTCCTCCTCAAGTTTCATGGGTATGATACAGAACAACCCAGGTTAGTACTGTGTGCTGTGTACACAGCAGGTCTGTGTTATAGCCAGGGAACCCTGAGCTTAGAAACCCTCAATCTTATGTGACTGGTAGCAAAACTAATTAATTTTTATCCAGAAGGAAGGCAGTTATCTTTGTTATTCTGATTTGAGTTAAACACAGCCTCTAACTTCTAGAGATACTTACTGTGAAATCATACTTGAAAAAGTAATACAAAGTAAAAAGCTGTCATAAAATGTATAGAAAACTCAGAGAAATGTCTCAGAACATTAGTATTATATTTTTAAAAGCAGAAATAAGATAAGAAATATTGTCATTTGCCTTCTGCCATTTATTGTCTAGAGGATGGATGGATAAATAGATAGTGTTCAATGTCTGACACTTCATTGTAGTATAATAGTTACATTCATTTTCCATAAATGCAAATGAAAATTCTTTTGCATTTTAAGAGGGATATTTAAGGAAAAGCAGAAATGTCCTCTAAACTTAAGAATTTAAAAATTGTCCAACATTTGAATGAAACAAGCTAGTTCTTTATAAATTCTACATGATCCCTAAAGAGTTTGGTAATACTAGTGCATCATCTTTCTTTTTTCTTGAATGTTACACAAGAGCATGCAGTTAAGTGTCTGTACTGTGGACCTAATGTAAATGCTGGCTGTGCCATTTCCTAGTTATATGTTCTTTGGCAGGTTACCTACTGTCTTTTAGTAAGGAAGGAAATATTAATATTTATTTCACCAAGTTTCAAGACTTAATGTAAAATATTTCCTATAAGAATATAAATTTAGGAAATATAGAAAAGCATAAATAAGATCATTTTAAAATCCTTCCACCAGGTAAAAACACTGCTGATATTTGATGTTATAGTTTAGATATAAGGTGTCTCTCAAAAGCTCATGTGCAAGACAATGCAAGACTATTCAGAGGTGAAATTATTAGATGAGATGTAACCCAATCAGTTGATTAATCCCTTACAGATTATCTGGATAGTTAACTGAAGGCAGGTAGGGTGTGACTGAAGGTAGTACCTTTGGGGTTTATATTTTGTCCCTGGTGATTAGTTCTCTTTCTGCTTCGTAGTTGCTATGTCCTGAGCTGCTTTCTTCCTCCACTCCCTTCTGCCATGATGATCTGCCTCACCTTGGGCCCAGAGCAATGGAGTCTGCCATCTATGGACTGAGAACTCTGAAACCATGTGCACCAAATAAACATTTTTTCCTCTAATTGTTCTTGTCAGGTTTTTTGTGGTCACAACAACAACAAACCTGACTAAAATATTTGGGTTTACTTGCTCCATGAACAGAGAGAGACAAACATATGGAGCATATTGTATATAATGTATTCTAAACTGTTATTCCTCCTTACCAGTATGTGAAGTGCATTTCTCCAACTCATTAAGTATTCCATGGAGAATATGCAGTATCAGTGGCTACACATTATTACATCATGTGGATGTATTGTATTTCAGCTAAGAGACATTTAGTCTGTTTCTTTACATAAATTTCCATACATTTCATATATTTCTCTGAGATGAACATCATTATAAATAAGATTTGAGGAGTTAAAGGTTAAAAGAAGTGAATATCTTAAAATCTTGAAAATGGTGCCAAAATGTCCTCCAGTAATGCACAAACTAGTGACTCCATCTCTCTTTTTTTTTAAATAATCACTTTGGTTGCTGTGTAGAAATAGGAGAACAAGGTGGGGGAGCAGGGATGTGAGTTAAAATAATTCTTTTCACAATTTAATTGCCTATGATTACATGGATACCATTCAAAGTAGAGATTCAAGTTTAGTAGGTCTCTAGTGGGACTAAGACACTGCATATCTATCCATCTTCCAGATGATACAGATATTGCCTACTGGTCTCTGGACCATGTTTTGAGCAGCAAGATGTAAAGAAGACGATTTTAGTTGTGGAGATGAGAGGTTACAGCAGCTTAGATCACATCCTAGCAATGAATGCATGTGTGCATGTTTGATGTATTTCGAAGGTAAATCTCCCAAGAGTTTAATGAAAGACTGAAGAAGAATGAATATCTCTGAGATGTTTGATATGATCTACTGGAGGATGCAAATCCTGTTAGTGGAGATAGGGAACATAGTAGGGGAAGAGTTGGGTCATAATAATAGGGCTTCATTTTCCTTTGACACATCCAATTTGAGGTGTTAAATATTAAGCATCCAAGTAAAAATGCTAAGTAATAGTTGGAAATACAAATCCAGAGTTCAGGGAAGAGGTCTAGGACATACAAATATATTTGAGACTTTATTCTTCTATAACTATGTGCCTATCTGAAAAAAAAATTCAAGGAAAAAAACAGAAATGAAAATATAATTTCATTAGGTTTCTGAAATGAGTGTTTTCTAGTGTACATGTGCTCAGTATAGTTGACAAGAATTATATAAAGTTTTTTTTTCATGGTACATTTTTATTCCTTACCTTATAAAAAATATGAGATCACTTTTTAGTGACATTTTCATCAATTTTATTTAGAAAGAAAGATGAACACATGTAGTAGTTATATATTTTCAGTGTGTCATAAGAAATGAGTGTGATATGTTAGACATTGATAGATACTATTTTGTATCAGACATCATGGGCTTAGTACCTATTATGTCCTTTAATAACTGTGTAAATTTGGTCAAGTTAATTAAGTTCTCCAATCCCTATTGTCATCATTTTTGAAAAATTAATTTAATACCTGGTTTTCCAGATCATTTGGAGGAATAAGCCAGTAAGTGCTTTTAAACAAATAGCTAATATTTTATACATTAGGTTTTTTGCCATTTGTTAATTAATGTTAAATAAACATTGGCTTTAATAAATAGCATTATTTTCTAGACTAGAAATTTTGAATAAGAAAATTATTTAGAGGTGAGTTCTTGATGATTATTTCCCCCTTATAGGTTAATAATTGATTAAATATGAAGTAAATGTATATAATATTTTTTATAAAGGCAGTTAAAAGATTGTGAGTCTTACCATATCTAAGGAAAGAAAGATGGAAATATGTATCCTTAATTTTGAAAAGGATTTTTTAATAGCTTTTTGGTATCTATTGAAGTATTTCAGTGGGAAAAATAACTGGGAACAAAAGTTCCAAGGAAATTAGAAGTTCTTAAAAGACTTTTTTGGCATGGTAAGGGTGAGATGCTTAGCTAGAAAAATTGAAATCTGCAAACTTATAAAAAGTAAAAGGCAAAACCACTAAAGGAAACACTTTATATGTTAGGATTTGGTAGAAATGAGTTGAGAGAAGCTGATATACCAATAAAAGGAAATGAAACTTTGGTGGTCCATAAATATAAGGATAATATAAATGTCAAAAGAAAACTAAAGTCATAATTAATTTTTTTAAATGCAAATTATTAGCATATCATGTGTGTGTGTGTGTGTGTGTGTGTGTGTATGTGTGTGTCTCTGTGTGTTAGAAAGAGATCATTTGCTGAGGGTAGTCTGTTTAGGGCATGGAAAACAGAAAAACCATGCAAATGAAGAGTAGTCTTTTGCCCTTTTCATTCTTGCATTTTTATAGAGTATGGTCAGTAGATGTTTTGATTTAAAATTTTTATCGTGTCCAAAGTTACCAACTATCATTTATTTGAATTTCTCCTTATTAGTCTTAGTTTTTTCTCTTTGTAAACTATTTCATATAACAAATTCCTGAGTCTTAATTTTGTATTGTGCAGTGATGTACTTCATGGATTAGTTTAGAATGATTAACAAAATTCAACATTAAAATTTATGAGGTTAAATCCTGAATTTAAAAGGAGTGTCTGCCTAGTGGATTCAAACTGTAAGCCAGAAATAAAAGCATGAATTAGTTTAAACTATTTTTCCATTTCTGTTCATAAAATCAAAAGCGTAAAGCATTATATTTTTTTAGGCGATTAAGGAATGTGACATCCAACTAAGGATCAGGCACCATTTTATTTATAATTTAATTTTATTAACATGATGATATATTTTATACCTTTGAGATTTTGTTTTGTTTTGCCTTTTGTTTTGGTCTTTTTTTCCCCAGTGGAAAGAACCAAAATATATAAACCATAAATTTCTGAGAGAATTTTGAATGGTTTAGACATTATGATAGAGAAAACCTGGTTATATAGAAGGTAGAAATAATATATCCCTTAAGGAACTACTAATCCAAATTGAGAAATGAGATAAATTACAAATATAATCTACTAATTATTTGCCCACAAATGAACTTGCATAACATGAAAATTGAAGTTTACTAAATCAGAAATTTTTTTTAGTCTTAGACAAATTCAAGAGAGAAATAATTTTATTTCCGGGATTTAGACTGAGCCTTAAATGATGGTTCTGGTCTTATTCAGCAGAAATGACCTTCCAGAAGTCAAGAATTGAATTAGTAGTAGGGAGAATACACACACTCAGAAAACAATAAAGTAAGAACAGATTAAATGTTCATATGGTCAAATAAGTGGGAAAGGTGAAAAAACCCTGCAAAATAAGCTGGGATATGTTTATAGAAAGTCACTCTGTGGCTTTTCTATTTGTACCATTACAAATTACCACAAATTAAGTGGCTCAAAGCAGCACTTATCTATTATTTCATAGTTCAGTAGGTCAGAAGTCCATGTGGACTTGGCTGATTTCCCAGCACCTGGTCTCACAAGATTCAAATTAAGGTCTTTGCTGGTCTGGGCTCTTTCCTGGAGATCTGGCAGGAAGTCAACTCTCAGGACAATTCATATTGTTAGGAGAACCTCCCTTCAAAGTCTGTGGTCTCTGTGTCCTTGCTGCCTGCTATCTGAAGGTCATTTCTAGCTTTTAGAGGCATTCTCTAAACATATATATATATATATATATATATAACCCTGGCTGTCCCCAGGGTTAGGAGCAGTGTTTTAGAAGAATTTATTTGTATATGCCCTTATGCAAATTTCCTTTATTTCAAATGTGTGGATGTGTGTATTTACATTATATTTAATAAAACATACAAAAGCTTACCTTTCCTTGAGGAATATTCATTTATTTGATTTAATTAAATTTGTGGCAATGATCTCTGTTCTATAAACACTAACATTCTTGTTTAACCTTTTTATAAAATATTAGTCTGTCTTCAATATGCATTTCCCTACTCTCCATTAAGGTGTTTCTTTCCTTTAAACAGGTCTGAAAGTATTGCCTCCCTAAATGAACTTTTTCTATGAGTTCTCTTCAAAGCTAACTGAGTACTTTCCAATCCTGGTTCTGACTGATCCTATTCCTGGAAGCTATACTCTAATTATGTAATTCAGTTTTCTTCTCATCTATAGAATGCAGCCGTATCCTGAAAATAATGTTTTTTTTTTATGTTTACTCATCTATTTGTGGGTCCCATATGTGTTTTTATTAATATTTCTTATCTTGAATTACAAACTTATTGCAGGACAAGGTTAATAATCTGTAATTCTTAGCATAAACCAAAGACATATTATTTAACAAATGGTTTTTGTAGACAATAATTATATTCACTTTGATCATTTAAAAATATACCAATACTTGGTATTGGATAATGCAATAAAGTAGTGTTCATAAGTGAAATAATTTACATTATTTTTATCAATCAAACACTGGAGGAAAGCACCTACAGTGTGATGGAAGACAATCCTCTATGGGTTTTTGCACATCTTGTGAACAGAGACATTTATGGCTTTTACTCTGACTACCTGTTCTGGAATGTTTATAGAGAAAACAGCCTTAGAAAATGGAAATAGTGTCTCCCTCTGGGGCAGAAGGTATATTTATTGGCTTTCCAGTATAATAAAGATATCATGTGCCTCTGGGGCAAAAGTCCATTATAAAACATTGGGATTAACTAGAGTTTCTTCTCTTTTAATGCAACCCATTCCAGATGCAGGTATCACCTGTCTCTTGTGGCATCAAACTGTGCAGGGGTTAGGGAACCAATGAAAGAAATTAACTATACTCAAGCTGTTCCTATTGCTATGGATGATAAACTTGTTTCTGATTTAGGAAGCTTGACTCTTCTGCTAGCATCCAGGAGAAGGTGGCAAGGTGGGTTGTTAGCTTGCAAACAGGGAAAATATCAGATCTTTCACAGTTCCTGACATTATGTTTCAGGTACTTTGCTGCATACATAAAGTAAAATATAAACTGTATCCTGCTCTCACATAGCCTGTTATCTGTCTGGAGGTGCCTTGGTTTGAATCAAGAATGACAGAGGAAAAATTATCAGGAGAAGGAAGGGTATTCCGAGAGTAGGTTTGTTTTTCCTATTAGACCGTATAGTTTGCTATTTTTTTTATGAAGCCATTATTTATGCATGAAACAATAAAACAAAAACTAAACTAAATATGGATCCTATAACCCCATGTGTGGTTCCTTGGACAATTGTTTTAACCAAATTTCTTAAGCCTGTTGACTGCTTTGAAATTTTAGAGATAAAGCATGTTATGTCATCAATAGAAAAGGTAAATTGGAATCTTATGTTCATAATTCTGTCATTATGAAACCAAGCCAGATAATGAAAGAAGAGTACATATATTTACTTTCTGAGTTTTGACCCATTATTTCTTAAAGCACTTTCCCAAGTATAGTTCATATTAAAAAACAAGATAACATAAATATTACTTATTCTGAAAACAGTAAGGTAAATATGTTAACGCTTCACATTTTTCATAATCAGGGGACCATGAGAAAGAAAAAAAAAAGGAGGGGAGGGACCCAAAGAGGATCCTCAAACTTATTCATTATTTTTAAATGATAAAAAATTGAAATTTTGAAAATAAAATGTGGATCATTCAGATTTCTTTATAAAAAGCAAATAAAATGCAGTTTCCAAGGAGATGTCTGTGATTCATATTTGTGCTGTAGCATTTATTCTTCCCAGAACACATACCTATAATCAATGAATAAATAGCCTAAACATATGTATTAATCAGATAGTTATTTTTTATTTAAAACAAATCTCAGCTGTATACTCATCCAGTCAGGTCACAGCTTGGTTAAAGAGCTTGGTTAAAGAGGAGTCTCAGAATGCGGAGATTCTTCTGCATGTCTCTGTCATCTATTGTTTTCAACTATGTCAAAACAGTATCTCTAAGGACTTATCCTCATCATATATAAAACCCTTGAGATGAGTACTTTCTAGTTTGTTTTCCAAATACAAAATGTTATGATCCCAATTTCCATTTTAAATGCATAAAATCTGGTAAGAAAAATTTCTACAAGGAAATGCAAATATTTGAGCAGGTGCCTATTTCTGTGCATCCAGATTCAAATTTTAGTTAGGAATCCAAAATAAGGTTATTTGTTTTGCATTTGTGTGCAAGCACATGATCAGGAATGTCAGAGCCAATTCTCCTTTGCTTAAACCTTAAACCACATGGGAAGCACTTTATTAAACATGTGCTTTAATTTTTTGATGTAATAAGTCAGAGTGTTGGCATTAAGTCATTGAAAGGCTAACAGGAACTGTGCTGCGATGCTCTGAACATACTGGCATTTATGAGGCTTCTTTTGCTATTAACAGTGAACTCTCGGAACACAGAAGCGGAGCTCCCACCCCACATAGGTTTCCATTTCTCAGAGATCTGGCTGAAGAGGCTCTGAAGTAGGTCTTCAGGGACTAAAGACTTTGTACTATGATTCTGATTCTCTCACAGATGCAAAGATATCATTCTGGAATGAATGCTTCTCATATTCTAAAGATATATGAAAGAACAGATATTTGCTCTCAAAGATTTGTTTTTTCCCTCTGTTTGCTCTTTGTTCGACTAGATTTGCTCGAATTTTGAAAGCTATAGAGAATATTAACAAAGATTAACTTACACCTTTGTATGCATGGAGAGCAGGGCTGAATTTAACTATTTGCCAGAATAAATCTTGTTTGTTTTTTTTTTAAAAAAATATTAACTATATTTGTCTTGCCAAGAAAATAAAACACAGAAATTTGACTTCATTTAATCTTAAAATATTCCCACAAAATTAATTATTAATATTTGCTTATCTTCCTTGTATTTTTCACCACTTCTTTTATGTCACTTTGTTTAGAGAACTGAATGAATTTTTTAAAATTTTTTCAGCAAATTAGAAATGAACTAACATCAATCCCGTGATGTTAATAGAGAGTCTTTGTTTTTGATGATATTCTTTTCATGAATGTAATATAAGGAATACAAACTATACAAACTAGTACAACTGGCTCTTTTAATGCCTGCTGTACTTATCACACATTTTGTGACTGTGGTGATTGCTATTGATTCTTTAAAAGACCACATGAATTACTTGGCTATGTTGTAATCTGTTCCAACCTCAGAAAGCAGATGTGGCCAAAATTAGGACCAATACTTTTCAGAGAGTAGAACTGAGGATCTTGAGGATTCGTCTGACCCATTCTTCAGTCTTCAGAGCTGAAGGGTGATCATCCAACTCTTCTCAAAGTTTTCAGAGGCAAAAAGAATGACATTAAAAGGATGTCCTTCTAGTTACAAAGACACTGGTACATACCAAATGTGATCACGATTGGATTCCAAGAATCAGACAAAACCCAGTAAGAAACCTGCCATTTTTAAGTGCTAAGTTACATTACACATGATAAACACAGAACCAAACATTTTTTTTACTATTTTCCCTCCTCATTATTTGCATTTGAGCTGGTTTGAATTGTCCCCTAACGCTGATAACTATCTTTCATCATTTCCCTAGTAAAAGTAGCCTTTAAATTCCATTTCCTTTCTCCATCTCCTTTACCAGATGCCATAATATTTCTGTGTGATGATAGCTTCGCATATATTCTTCCCAGTAACCTCTGGTAGCAGTTGTCAAATGCCCTGTGTGATGACACATTGAAAACCCATTCAATCCACACTTTGCTATGAAATATCCTTTCCCCAGCTCAGAGTGCCTTGTTTCTATTTTTAGAAACCATTTAAAGGTCTCAACTTCATCACTTCTCTTCTGGTATCAAGACATTTACAATTTTGACATTGCTTTTCATAGACATTTCCTTGCTTTGCTGTCCTAGTCCTGGTTTCTTCCCTCTCTCCTCCCAGGTATCTGTCAGCATCACATCCTAATGACCATTCATGGTGGAAATCAATTGAATATCTTAAACATATTTTCTATGCTATTTAAAATAGTATCCTGAAGTCCCACCTGTCAGTCTCACACTCGCTGCTGTGCCTTGAAATGACTTAATCATCTCATCTCTACTAAGCCCATCCCAGACTCCAGTTGCTCCTTAAGACTTTCTTGAATTATTTAGACCTGTTGTGATTTCTTGGTGCTCAAAGCTTCTTTGACATTTCCATACAGTATTCTACATTATCCTCCAAACATTATTTACAATGTTTGGAGGATAATGTAGAATTACGATTACAATAATGTAGAATTAAAAATTACAATATGTTGTAATTTTTAAAACTGACTTACCTACGTAAGTAGGTAATCTAATGACATCTCTCTAATGATAGAGTGAAATTCTTGACTACAGAGATTGTGCCACAAAATTTCCCACAGAATTTTGGGCCCCTCCCTTCCAAACATGGTTCAGAAAACAGAGGATGCTTAATAAGTATTTGTTGAAAAGAACAATTATTCTTTTCATTTAATATATTAGCAGATTCTTACTTGGTTCCTTGTTTTTACCTAATACTATATTTCTCTTTTGTTTAATTACAATCCAAATAAACCCCTAAGAAGCCTATTTTTTTTTTTTTTTTTGGAAGGTGGCTAAGACTGATGGGGGTCATAAGCTAGATTATAAGATACTTATTTTGTTTTGTTTTCCTTTTAAAACTCAGGTTACTGAGAGCAAGGAACAGCATCAAATCAGAATGTCTTGGGGCGGGAGGCTGAGCTCTTTAGAGTTAGCAATTGTAAATGCCAAATTCAGGAGCCAGAGGCAGGCACAGAACCAGCAGGTTGGAAGTCAGAATGTGGATGCAAAACAAGTATAATTCAGACTTGTCTATGGAATGATGTCCAGGTGGAGAATGAATGTTCTGGGTAGGTTTTAATAGCACTTAGAGTCCACAGTTTCCACAAAAATCAAGTTTAGAAATTTGGGTATGGTCGAATGGCTTTGTATCAGACACAGTTAGCTGATCACTTTTCTCTGTAGGGTGGCCAGTACCTGCTGGCTCTTTGTTTGCTCCTGGTTTACTCCTTAGGTTTAATAACTGCAGGAGATGGCCTGGGCTCCCACAGGAGAAACACATGTCTGCACAGTTTTCTCAGCTTTGGCTCGTTGCCTAAGGATTCACCCCAGAGACTTCTTACTTTGTTAGGCAAGCACTTGGGAAGCTGCTTGAGGAAAGGAATTAGATGAATGCAAGTCATTGACATAGCTCATGTGTAAGTCCTGGGTTCCAAAGCAGCGATGTAGTAGAACACACAAAGAATTTTCCCACTGATACCATTTGAAAATTTTAGAAGCTCATTTTTTTCACAATACCTAATACAATGTAGGTAGATATTTCTCAAGTATACCCTGCTTATTATTTTTTCTTATTTCCAGAATATAATTACCTAAATAGATCTAACAAACCTCCTTTTCTTTAGTGTGTAAAATAGTCTAAGAAATAAATATCCTTTTACTGAAATTCAATTTATATTCTAAATTTTAGGATAAAAGAAAGGTAATTGAAATAACTCAGCCATATAATTCAAATTAACTTAAAATTTAAATCTTACTTTTGAAAAAATCTCACAGTAAACAAAGGATAACCTCACATGCATAATGAGGTACAGGATTAAGACAGCCACTTAGTCAATTCAAGCTAAAAATCTCCTTTTCTGTAACTTTAATGAATATTTTACACAAAAGTACTGAAGTCTAACTTTATCTGGAAAACTGCCTTGGCTTTTAATGGAACTTTTCATGGTTACAAACACTGACAGTATTCCTCTTCTAAAGAGCTTTATGATTTACATTTTTGTATTTGTCACAGACTATTAGATTTACAGACTTCTATTTCCAACCTTCTCTTAATTAAGACAGTCCTTCTAGATAAAGGGCTTAACATCCCTTTTTTTCAAGAGAGGAAAGGTTCACATGTACAGCTCACAGATGTGATCCTTGAGCCATAGCAAACCTTTAGCATCATCAACTTAACAGTGGGTGTGGCATTTTTGTAAAAGGTTATCTCTAAGCTCTTCATTAACGTTTTTGCATCTCACAAATACACTTTTTAAGCTAGGACAAGATGAACCAACGCCACCTGTAGGGTGCCCAGTTCCCTGCTTTTTTTTTTGTAACTATTCTAAAGCAGGAGAGTTTCTGCAATACAAACTTTAATTAACTTATTGTGCCAAGATTATTTTACTGAGATATTCTAGTGAATCTCAGAATTGGCTTGTGCAAGTCACCTGTGACTGTTTTAAAAACTGTCTGCTCAGGTATATGCCTTGCTGAACCAGAATCTATACAAGTATGTCACAAGTTATCTGTGTATTATAGAATCTCCTGAAAAGCCCAATGGATGATAGGGGTGAAAGCCATGTGAAGATGACTAATTTAAGTTAAAAGGAACACACAATTGGACAGATCTTGAAAATGCATTGGAGAATTTATTTGAACACAAACATCTGGACAAAAGATTTGGGGGGCAGTCTTTATATTTATAACCTTTGGCTTTATTACCAATGAAAGTACTTATCTTTTTTCACATTTTCTCTCTATCCTGAGTTTGAGCCAATTGTAACATCATATTGGAAATGGCATTTTTTTGTTGTGGAATAAGAAGATGGTTAGAGATGCATTGCAATTAGAAACTGCTTTGAAGATCTTCTATTTCATTTACAGAAAGGAAATAACTGCAGGAGGGGAAACAATTTTTACAAAGTTAATGTATATAAAAATTCACTTCACTGAGAGATAGAACTGTTTAAAAAGTTTGTTTTGCTTTGTTTTTAATTTAAAGGGAGAAATTCTGATTCTCCATTTATATTTTCCAAATCGTTTAACGCTACAGAGAGGATGCTAAAGTCCTCAGCAGAGTCGATTTTCTTCCTGGAAAAGCAGGCAAGAGCTGCTATTGAATCTAACAAGTATATTTTGGGGAGTTCCAATAAAGCTGAGAGTAGAGATCTGTGCTTCCGAGTGTCTGACACCTGAGACTCCTGTTGCAGATGTCTTAGTAAGGCAGACAGGGTGAACAGTTAGAATCCTTTTCAACAGGCCACAGAAGAACATTCGCAATCACACCCAATATTCCTCTCCTCTCCCTCTTTCTCTCTCTCTCTCCCCACTTCATTTGATTTGATGCTCTTCACTTCAAGACAGATCCTTTGACCTAAGCAGATTATTGTAGATGCATGAAGGACACAGTCAGCTAGCAGAGCTTTTCATGGAAGAGATTTGGCTCCAAATAGGACACTAAGCTTTTCAGCCTTCTGCTTATTTACCTAGTCAGCAGGATGCAGGTGCTCAGTAGCTTCCTGGGGAATCCGGGGTGGGGTGGGGTGGGGGAGAAACAATAGCCAAAGTGGCAGCCGCTGCAAAAGCGGGAGTCCTTGCCATTAAAGGAAGCAGTTGCTAATAAGGGCCTGAGAGACCTAGGTTTCCTTGGTTTCCATGACAGTTATTAGGTACCATAGAAATTGAATTGTCTCCCACAATGCTCTTAGAGGAGAGGGGGCGCTCCAGTGACAAAGCAGTGCAGTTATGACTCGCAGTAAATCTTCCTTTTGAGAATGCAATACTCCCTGGATTATTTGCTTCTTGCATTTCTTTTAAACACCCCTTTCAGTGTGCTTGACGTTTTGGTTGGAAGACCCTGGCTGCTGCTGCACAGTGTCTCAAACACTTTTTTTTCCTCCCTTTTTATTTAGACCTGGGCTTGACAAAGCAAGGATATGAACAGTTGTGCAGGTGGGCTACTCAGGGCGAGTAAAGAGATAAGGCAGCCAATCAGGAGTTGGCAACCTGCAGCCCTGCCAATATGCCCCTCCACCAGATTTCCGTAATCCCTGCTCGGGAGACTGCCAGCAATGGGAGAAGTTCAATGGGCAGAAACAAAGAGAAGAACAAGGAAGTCGAGGTAAGAGGAGGTTTGATTTGCCAAAATAAGAGAACCAAGCCACTGTAGCCAACACAGCTCTCTGCACACAGGATACCTGTCTAAGGTTTTAAGAGCAGCTGGAATCCAGCTCAGAAAGGTAGATCCAAGGGAAAACATTTGTAATTAACAGGGACAAAAGAAACAACCCCTATTTCCTGAATGAAGGCAGGAATCAAATCCATAGAGAAGAATACTTGCTGTTTAACAGATAAAAACTTCTGATTTTTTTTTCTAACCATCTACAGAGTCACTTTTGACTGAATGGCTCATGGGGTGCAACCTGGGTCCCCTGGGCTGGTTGTGGATGTTGCTTTGTCCCTTTTCAGACAGTGGAACTGTTGATGCTTCCTAATTTTACCCACTGCCCATGAAACTAAAGTGTTGGAAAATATCATAACAAAGCAAAAGAGAAGCCAGGGAGGCTGTAACATTGAGGATACAGCAGGAACTGGTGCCCCCTAGGATTGGCTGCTCTCCATTCATTCATAGTGCATGCAGGTGTACTACTCATTTGATGTCTGTTCACGTGTATTTTATTCTTTCCAAAAAAAAAAAAAGCATTATTTGAAACTTAACAGAAGCCATAATATTCAACAATACATGTGAGCTTTATTTTGTAGTGAAGTTTAACAGCTGTTGTTGTAAGTTAATGTGCTTTAAAGATCAGATGCTGGGAACTCCGAGTTTTTAAGAAAGTGTTTGAGCAGAGTCGGGGATATTGGGTGAAAATATTTCAGGTATTGTCGTACTTCCCTAATAGGGAGCTTGAGATAGAATGCCAGGAACTGGAATCCTCTTATCTCTAGCATAGCTATGGCCTCATCCTCAGGTGTCATTAGCTTTGTAGGAGTTGAGCCGTCCCCACCTCCTGGTCTGTATGTTCATCTTTTTTTCTCAAGGGTAGGTGCTGGGGACAGTGGAAGCAACATACTTAACACCACTCTCCCCTCTTCCTGCCAAAAAGAAACAAATGAAGGTAATAGGAATGGTCTGTCAAGGAGAGTCTGTGAGGGGCAGAATGTTGAACTTGACTGACTTCAAATGACAAAAGACATTTACATCCTCTTTCTATTTTATTTGAACTGTTTTTTAAAAAATGTCATTCAAGAACAATGAGTTACTGAAGTGGATAGAATTTGTAGACATCTTTGAGCAGAGTTTCTTGACTAACTTAGTGCAAGAGATGCCATTCCTTCAGTAACGTCCCTGTCATAAGCACATCAGGTGTTTCGGTGAATAAAATATCCTTGGTAAAGAAACTTAATAGCTTTAAATTAACTGGAAATATTCTCTGTATTATGTGTCTTCCTATGACTTGGTAATGTGATTATTAGAATATCAAAGAAATAGCAAGTTTATTGGTACAGGGTAAGAGGAACAGGGGATACTGGCTAGGTTTGAAAGAAATATGAAATGCTAAAAGCAAGATTCTTATAAAAGTTATATATAAGTCACTCATGCTCTAAATATTTAGATACATTTAACAATTACTGAAGAAAACTTCATACATTTTATTTATTTATTTTAGATAGGGACTTGGTATGTTGCTTACGGCCTTATTAAGTTGCTAAGTCTGGCCTCAAATTTTCAATCCTCCTACCCCAGCTCCTGGAGTTGCTGGGATTATAGATGTGAGCCAGTTCATCTGGTGGTAGCCTCAATCTTTATTCAGATATTAGTACTAAGCCACATCTTCAAACATCCTCAGGAAACTTTCAATGTCTCCTTATATGAGCACCAACTCTTTCCAGGGCAACAACAGCTTAATAACATGGCAGAACCCAGTAGGTATATCTCTTGGTAAGTGAAAAACCATTAAGAACAACCAGGAGATTAAAGAGAAGAGACAGTTTTGATTACTTGCTGTAAGTAAGGAAAGCACTGGAGCCAAGTGTAACCTGTTTGTAAAATAGTGATCAACCTGCACAAAGAAAGCTCAGGCTGATCACTGCATATAGAGGTGGGCACACTTCTGAACATTCACAGTTTGAGATCATAAATCATGTGTTCAAAACAAAATGGCAGACAGAGAGACTCATTGATTTTGGATGGTTTCTTATAAATTTCTCTGAGTCTTATCTAAAACAAACAAAAAAATTAAGGTACATTAACAGTCTTAAAAGAGCAGCAATTTCCCCTCCCTACTATAAGTATAGAAGCTTGTCCCTAAGAGTATCTGTTTAGCCAAGTGGCTAACAATATTCCCCAGTGGGAGTCAGAGGGAGATTCTTAAAGAAAAATCAGGTTCATCATGAGAAAATGAAAGGAAACTCCCAGTCTACATACTCTTTTAAAAAGATATATAGTTCTGAGTGTCAGAAGTGGAAGCACTTTTAAACTTTCAAATACTTCTTGTTTTTTCTATAGGATGGAGTTTAAAGTTTCTCATTAAAAGCATGTTTGAAACATTATTAAATCCCATGGCCATTAAATTGCTTCTTTTGATGAATAAATAATCTAAAAGAATGATAAATGACTTTTAAGGTAGAAAAATTAACATGTGCCCTATGTGCTAGAAGGCAATACAAATATTTAGTATTATACAATGGTTTCTCTAAGTTTAAGTGATGGTTCCCTTTAAAAGTAAAACATCTTTAACTATCTGGATAATTCCTGATTGTTGCACAAATGAGAAACATCCTCCTTGTAAGCTTCCTTGATAGTTTTTTTTTTCTTGTCTTGAAGTTACTCAAAGAATCCATGTGCAGAGACAGTATGATCTATTCTCAGAATTGAAATTTGATAATTTAAATGTAAGACAAATTGGTTTCTATTCCACAAGAAACTTAAAGACTCTTGAATAAATTATTAACTTGACATCAGGGTTTTTGTGTTTTTTTAAGCATTTAAAGGGAAAAAAGAAAATAATAAAAAAGTATTTATTAATGATTGCTACAATCCAGAATATCTGGGCTATAAAAATAGGTTAAACTTCAAAAAATAATATTTCTGCCTTCAAGTTTAATGATTTTGACATATTTTGATAGATTTTGACATATTTTGATAGATTTTGACATATTTTGTATGGCATAATGTTGTAATTATCTCTTTGGTTAACAACCCTAGAATCTTCACAAAAACAAGATAACACACACCCTGTTTGGGTCAAGTTGGTATTATGCAATTATGCACGTGGGTAGGGGCACCAGCTCCACAGGTTCCCTGGGCACTCCTAGGATAGTGCCTCACACTTGCATCCAAGGCATAGTCTTCATTAGCACAACCAAGATTTTATTGAAGCAACCTGAACCGTTACCTCAATCACTTGAATATCTCATGAACCATTAAAACAAAATGCACCATGCAGTGCCACTTTAGGGGCACTGATTATATTTAAAATGCCATTGTAGCCAGGTGCAGTGGTGCTCTTCTGTAATTCTAGCAGCTCAGGAGGCTGAGGCAGGATGATTGCAAGTTTAGGGCCAGACTCAGCAATTTAGTGAGGCCCTAAGCAATTTAGAAAGACCCTGTCTAAAATTTAAAAAAATAAAATAAAATATTAAAAAAGGGCTGAGGATGTAGGCTCAGTAGTTAAGCACCCTTGGGTTCAGTCTCTGGTACCCAAAATAAATAAATAAACAAATGCCATTGTATGCTTTATGTCTTTATTGTTGTCAGCTGGATATTAGTTCTATACCCAGGTTTGTGATGTGCTGTAGCAGAAGATACTTTCTGTTTCTGAATTCCTATTGAAATCACATTGAGAATGTTATTGGCTCTATTTGTTTCACAGTTGGAAATTAGTTACATTTTGTGAGAGAAAAATGTATATATGTGTGCTTTTTTCCCTTTCTGTGTAGCTGAAATAATTTGCCAGCATAAAAATTCTAGAGGAAAAACTCATCTGTTCAACCTGAAGACTGTGTTTTCAGACTCTGATGGTACATTAGCATCTTCCGAAGTAACAGAAATTATCCCAAAGCTACTGTCAGAGAAGGAAGCCCTACAACTATTTGAAGAGACGAGAATAAGAATTTTTATTCTCTATAGAATGATGCAAAACCCGGTTTGCTCTTGTGAATAAAACTCAAAGCATATTTGTAAAGTAGATTTTACAGGGTGATTCTAGATGTCACTTAAGAAAGCACTTTAGCTTAGATAGCTTTTGGACAACAAAAGTGAGAATCTGAAAAAAATCACACTTGTTATTAGATTGTACAGAGTACATAAAAATAAAACTAAAGAATCAAGTGGCATATTTTTTTCTAAACAACATTGTCTAGGTTGGTTGATTTTTAATCTTGCCTCTTTTTATTTCTTAGTTCCTAGTGTGTCTGTGATGATTATGGTTCTGAAACAGTTATGTCTGTAGAATTGAATTGCTTCTTTTACTGAGTGCCATCTCTGGTAGAGACACAATCTCCTTTGAGGCCAGGTGATTCTGTGACTCAACCCAAGATATTTAAGCCAAGAGAAATAATTTGACCACTAACCCACATGTTATGAATATTCAACTCATTTTAAGTGAAAAGTGTTAATTTAAACTAAATAGTTTTATTTAAATATACAGTTCCTACTTCTATGGTCTTAATTCCTAGGACTACAAAAAAATTAAATGAGTAAAAAAAATTGTCAGAATGTTTTATTAAATAATTAAGTTCTTTGTAAGTTCAGTGTAGGAAGAAATTTTGTGAGACATCTATTTTCTGCAAACACCGCAATAGATTGAATATTAAGTACATTAGAAAAATTTGGTAGAGATAATGAAAGAGGTCAGGTCTTAACTCAGGATAGGCTTTTGTAGGCAGAGAGAAAGTAAATCTCTTGAGAAGAACAAAATGACAGTGAGCAAAGATGTAGAGCTGGATCAGAAATAGAGGTGAAAAACATCATATCAAAGTGATAACTTGTGTCAAATTAGAAGATTTTGTGTGGTATTCTGAAGAATTCTCTATTTTTTCCAGAATCATTACTTACTCTGTTTGTTTCTGTTTTTCTATGTATTGGTTTTAACCAACTTATTAATTTGTAGGGAAATATTTATTTTCCCCTATTTTAAGAGTGTAAGATTTGTATGAACTTTAAGAAATGTGAATAATGTTATACTGTCACATTTTCTATTCATCACAAATATTTGTGTTTAGTGTTACACATGAGCTTCAAAAGACCCTAGAAAACATCAGTGCCTAGTTTTTGTCTTCATAAGTTTTTTCATAAGTGTCAGTGATTTTAACTATATAACACTGAATGTATATTTTAACTAGTAACATTTTTGCATGAACCCTAGGCTATGTCATATCTTGAAGAAGTGCTAGTTCTGGTTTGTTAACCACATATGTATCACACTTCCACTCTTTTCACACCATGAGTGGATTCATTTTCAACCAATAACAACAACAACAACAACAACAACAACAACAAAATATTTCTAGCCTTTGCCATTGTTGTTAAGGTTTGCATGAAGACAGCTCCCTTTAGTGTACCATTGAGGACTCAGGATTGAAAAGTTTCTTTTTCTTAACCTCTCCTCTGTGAACTCTAATTGGAATTGCTTACCTAAACTACCCATGACATTTTGGAATGAAAGTTTTATGGCTCTCTTTTGACTACCAGACTTTTCTTTTTTTTTTTTTTTTGGTCATAATAGTGGGTGCTATATGAGTAAGCAAATGAAAGAGACTATTGATGTTAAACATTCAGGGAGATGACATTTTCTTACTGCACACAGTTAAAAAAAAGTATGAAGAAGTATTAAATAGAATTTATTTATTTTTCTTCCTGTTAGGCAAGAAAGGAGGAAGTCTGTCAGTTTTAATAAGATATATAAAACAGTTGAAAATACACAATTTAAATGTATTTACAGAGCCCACACCAGCCTATGCAAGACTCAATCTCACAGTAGGCCCTGGTTCATCCCACCATGAGAAGACACCCACTGGAGCCCAGCCTTCAACATAAAGAATCAATTGGAAAGCCAAATAAAAGATATTTACTGGACACCAAATGTACAAAATGAAAACAGATCTAAAACAGGACACATTATAATGAAAATTTCTAGCATACAGGATAAGAATAGAATCTCAAAAGCTGCAAGAGAGAGGAGTCAGATTACATATAGGGGGAGACCAATTCATGTCCCAGTAAATTTTCAACCCAAACACTCAAAGCCAGGAGATCATAAAATAATATATACCAATCTCTGAAAGAAAATTGATGTCATCCAAGAATCTTATGTCAAGCAAAACTAAGCTTTAGATTTGATGATGATATAAAAACCTTCCATGATAAAGAAAATTTAAAAGAATTTACAATGCCTGAATTATAGAACACCCTAAGAAAAATATCCCATGAAAAGGAAATTAAAAACATGAATAAAAACCAGGAGAGGAAGGTATTACACTAAAGAAAAACCTAATCAGAGGGAAAAAACAAGTCATGTTAAATACCAAATATAAACAAACATGGCTGCAAATACAAATCATGTCTAAATAATAACCTTGACTATTAATGCCAAAACTCACCAAACAAAAGACATAGACTAGCAGATTGAATTTTAAAAGACTCCAAAATACAGTGCCTCCAAGAGAAAAGACATCCACAGACTGAAGGTGAAGGGTTGTGAAAAATAATACTTGTCACATGGAGTGCAGAAGCAATAGGGGTTTCTATCTTCATAACATATGAAGTAGACTTCAAGCTAAAGTTAATAAAAATATAAATAAGAACACTACATACTGCTCAAGGAAACCATACTTTAACAAGACTTGACAATTATAAATATATATGCCCCAAACAATGGAAAATCTATGTTCCTCAAACCAACTCTTCTCAAGTTTATGAGCCAAATAGACCAAAACACATAATTTTTGGTGATTTTAACATACCTCTTTTATCAACAGATAGATGTTCCAAACAAAAGTTGAAATAAGAAATTATAGAACTCAATAATGCAATCAATAACATAGACTTAACTGACATTTATAGAATATTTTATTCTTCAAAAAGTGAGTACTCTTTTTCTCAGCAGCACATGGGTCCTTCTCTAAAATAGATAATATATTATGTGACAAAGCAACTCTTATAAATATAAAACGCAAAGATACTACCCTGCATTCTATCATATCATAATGGAATGAAATTAAATATCAATCATCAAATAACAAATAAAAGCTAATCCAACACCTGGAGAATAAATACTATGCTGCACTAAGATTTCATCTCACTCCAGTCAGTATGGCAGCTATTATGAATACAAACAACACTAATTGATTGCAAGAATTTGAGGAAGAAGATACACTCCTACACTTGTGGTGGGACTGCAGATTGGTGCAGCCAATATGGAAAGCAGTACAGAGATTCCGTTGAAAATAGGGAATAGAACCACAATTTGACCAAGCTATCCCTCTCCTCAGTCTATACCCAAAGGACTTAAAGACATAATACTACAAGGACACAGCCACATCAATGTTTATAGCAGCAAAAATCACAATAGCTAAATTGAAGAAGTAACCTAGATGCCCATCACTAGATTAGTGGATTAAAAAACAAAAGGATGGAGTTGGAGGAGATAATGCTAAGTGAAGTTAGCCAATACCCCCCCCCAAAAAAAAAAGCCAAATTTGTTTTTTCTGATATGAAGAGGCTGATGATAGTGGAGGGAGTCATGTGAGGAATATATGAACTCTACATAATACAGTGGGGTGGGAGTGGAAGAGAGGTGGCAGGGGATGAGAAATAATGGTGGAATATGATTGTCATCATTATCCAAAGTACATTTCTGAAAAACAAATTTGTTTAGTTGTAAATGCCAAACACTGGAAACACCCAAATGGCTGTAATTGGTGAACAGGCACATCCATACAATGGAATACTTTGAGCACTTAAAGGAATAAACTACTGATATAATCAGAAACAGAGATATCAAAATAACTACACTGAGTGAAAGAAGCCAAAAAAAAGTCCATGTGATATAATTCCATTTACATAAAACCCTAGAATAAGCAAATTAAGCTACAGTGACAGCAGAGAGGGAGGTGGGTGGTTGCCTGGAGAAAGGGACAAAGAACCATGAGGACAGAAGTACAAAGAAATTTGGGGAGGTGATGGATCTGTTCATTCTCCTTATTTTGATGATAATTTCTTGGGTGTGCACATGTGTTAGAACTGATGAAATCATACTCTTTAAACATGAAGTTTATTGGATGTCAATTAGACCTCACTAAAACTGTCTTTAAAAAGAGCTACCTGAGTTTTATAATATCTATTTTAAATTGTCCCTTTTCCTTCAGCATACCAACAATCTTTCACTGTAGCAAACTTACTCATGTAACTGCTTCAAATACACCCTTCTCCTTTGACCTTTACTCTATGTAAACATGATTATAAAAGAAAAGTACTATTGGATAGAAAAGTGAACAAATTGGTCTCCCTGGATTGCACAGTTGTCTGTTTACTGGCTTCAAATGAAGTCTGAATGTTAAGGTAAACTACCAGTACTGAAGGCTCAGTCACTGAATACTGAAAACTTCACTTTTGCAAGCTGCCCTAAGGCAATTCACTAATTCAAATAAATATTTGCTGCACATGTGCTCTCTGTATGGCACTGTTGAAAGGGCTGGATTTCATGCAAAATAGACAGTACCAAATTACAAAGTTATTTTGTGTCTTCTTTTGGAATAATTTGTAAGGTTTAGCAACACTTAAATCACATGATGAAAGAATAGCCATGGAAACAGGCCACAGACAGCCTAGAATAGTGACTCTTCTAAATAAAGGTTAAAATAATAAATTTCATTGATAACATGACTGAAGAACTGTATCCTAACAGCTTAGAATTCCAAAATGACAAGTATCTCTCTTAAGTAAACTCAGAAAAAACATTAAAAATTATTTCCACACACAGCAAATATAGAGTCTGCCATCTCTAAGAGGTCTTTCTGGTTTAGAAATATAAAAGGATGTGAAGACAGAAATGATTTTTTAAATACCCATAACAATAGGAAGTTTTAAGTAAATTCTCTAACAAAGAATACTCTGTAACAGCATATTTTTCATTACTGAGCTCAGCTAACTGGACCAAGAATGGAAATTATTATATCTTATAGATGATAGAAGCTTAATTATTCATCACAAATAAAACCATCCATAGCTCCACCACCATGTTCAAGACCCTTTACAGCTTAGCAAGGACATCCATTTGAAAACCTTCCACTATCCCTTGCAATGATACTCCCTTTAAGGTTGTTTCTGTAAAAGAAGCCAAAACCTGCTCTGTTTGTGTACAATGAATCAAAGCATTTTCTACTCTCCTGTATAACCAATTAGAACTAATGAATAATTTTAAAAAAACCAGAAAACTCATGCCAGGTACAAAAATCTATTAAAATCACTTGTCAGTGATAACTGTGGATGGCATGTGCTTCAGATTCGCTCAGAAAGTTACTCTTCTAATTTTTTTAGGTTGTTCAGAACTGTCATGTTTTTTGTTCTCAAAGGTACAATTTTGCTAAACCATAAGCTTTTAGTGAATTTTGGTTGACATGATTCCTCTGCACGTATTCCAAACACATCATACCCAAATTCATATCTACATTAAACACCACGAATCTCGAGTTTTCAGTAACCATGGAACCCAGACCATGAGCTCTCCAAGCACAATATTCAAGTATTCTCCTCTTTACTGAGAAGCAATATCCACTAAACAAAAGATGAAACCAACCATAGTATTCAGCTATTGCATCTTCTATTGATTTTTGGAGTTTTACAAATGAAAATGGTTTGCTTTAGGTAAATTGGTGAAAAAAAAGCACAGACATTTAACTGCTTATAGTTAAAAATTATGAAACTTTACATCTCACCTCTGATACTGATTTTAATTACAATTTTGAAATAACACCTGCTACAGCTTGAGTTCCCTTGAAGCTAAGAGCCAATTGGTAGTTTCTTGTGATCCCTCAAATGTCAATTACTGCCCTCCTAATGCATTTTACTTTGAAGAAAAACACTGTTGTGTGGAGTAAGATCTACTTGTAATTTGCAAATTGCTTGGCACTGTGCTTACCAGTTGATATGCAGCAGCTCTGCTCATCCTCACAACAATGCTATGATGGAGAATATTATAGACAGGTAGAGTGTCAGTGACCTTAATATACTTGTCCAAGGTCACTGAGCTACTTCCCATTACTAACAGCACACAGTATATCTTGAAACTTTTATCAAGAGGGCTGCAAATGGGACAAAACCTGCCAGAGAATATGGATTCATCCCAAACTGACTACCTCCCATTTAATCTAAACACATTTATTTTTCTCTATTCACCTTAATCTGACCATCTGCCTTGGTCTTTTCAAAAAAAATTGTCCTCATGTTTATGAACACTGGTCTTCCATTTGTTTTACACGAGGAGAAAGATCTCTATACGAATCTTCTGAATAAAGATTCTGGTTTAGTGAAACTGCAGTGCGCACGACAGGATGGCCAGTGCCCTTGGAGCAGCTGCTGCAGCACAGGCTTGCAGACTCAAGCTTCCCCAGCCCTCCCTGAGCCCCTGAGCCGCCTGGGACCGCCATCGCGGCCTCCATGGTGCTCTGCTGTCCAGCCCCGACCCTGCCGTCTGGCCCCAGGCCCAGCCGCAGCCGCTCCCACCTGGAGCTGTCCTGTACCAGGAGCCCCCCAGCGGCCCCTTGCCTTCCTCTTCCCGGAGTGCACCCCCCATCCCCCACCCCCCACCCCCACTTCTTCAGACCAACCGGCTGGCCACCATGTTGGCCCTGCTGCCCATAGGTGCTGAGCAGCCAAAGAGGGCGGTGAGTGCAGGTGGTGGCATCGGCAGCGGGGGGCAGCGACAAGGACCCCAGTGGCCTGAAGCGCAAAAGCAGCCGGGCAAGTCCAGCCGGCTGGTGGTGAAGGCCGTCAGCAGGCTAGGCGCAGGGTGGCTCATGGCTGGCGCGCATCTACGGCGGAGGCCAGGAAGGTGGCGGGTTTGACCAGCAGAAAGGGAGCGCACCTACCTCAAATACTGGGAGCTCATGCTGGTGCAGAACTACAAACTGCTGCAGGTCAAAGGCACGGGCGCCAACAACTCCTTCAAGTTCAACTGTGAGAAGCTGGAGGCCTGTAAGCATAAAGCCCCACCCCTGCGACTACCACGCACAAGCCCAAGAAGCTGGCACAAGCCCAAGAAGCTGGCAGCATGGACTCCTGACCCGGCAAAGGTGCAGTGGCTGATGAGTGCCTGCCCCCAAGGCTGCACTTCCAAGGACAAGGGCAGTAGGCGGCGTTGGTGGGGAGTAAGTAGGTAAAGAAGGCAGCCAAGCCCAGCGGCCCCAAGGTGCCCAAGCACCGCAAGTGTGAGCCCCTGCCCCTGAGCGTCCGAGGTTGAGGGGGACCATCCTGGGGGGCGCGGCCTCCCTTCCCCCATGTGCCATGGGGAGATTATTGAAACAGCCAGGGTGATGCCCTGATTGGCTCTCCCCCATGGCAAAGGCCATTACCAGGGTTACCATCCCACCTGGATGCCAATGGGCTGGGCCCCAGTTAGCAGGCTCGCAAAGGCCCCTCCCTCTTGCTGCCTCTGGGCTCTCCACAATTGCTCTAGCACTCCCATCCACCCGTGGGCCTCTGGGAAGCCCAAGAAAAGATTGTTGACTTTGAAAAAAAAAGAATTCTAGTTTAGACAGAAGGATTTAGAAGTAAAACTTGGTGGCACATGCCTGTAATCTCAGCATCTCTGTAGGCTGAGACAAGAGGATCTCAAATTCAAAGCCAGCCTCAGTGATGGTGAGGTGCTAATATACTCAGTGAGATCTTGTCTCTAAATAAAATATAAAATAAGGCTGGGTATGTGGCTCTGTAGCTGAGTGCACCTGATTTCAATCCCTGGTACACACACCCCTCCCCCAAAAAAGAGATATAGAAATGTGTATCTTCTTCTTGCAAGTAAACTTTTAATAGTTTTTGGTGCTAAAAATTAACCAATGTGCTGACATTTTTATGTTTCCTATTTTATTGCCTATGAGATGCCATCACCCTTAAGACACTTAGAACATTCTTATTCTATGTACCACTCAGAAAAAAATTGCTATGTGGTTACAACATGCCAATTTTAAGATTCCATTCATCTCAGATGTGCATCTTAAAAATCAATGAAATGCCTTAATTATAAACCACAGAATTGTATGGTAAACTATTTGTCTTCCTTCAAGTTAACTCTTGTGTCTCTCAAATGTAAAACTCCATAAAGGCATGCATGTTTTGTCCATTTGACAACATGTCTTCCATGCTTAGAAACTGGAACATTTTCAATTCAAATTATCTTTGTAATTTGTTGGCATAAAGTTTAGTTCTTTTTCAAGGTTTAGTACTTTAAAATGAAAATTGGGTGAGGAAAGATTTCTTCTACTGTGTACACTTCAGAACGCATATAATGTCTACACTGACAAAACAAGAAGTCTCATTGATCAGGTGGATAAATAAAAGGAAGAACCTTAAAGAGATGCTAAAAGCCAGAGTTTGGTGTCTAACCCGCAGCTGAGAGGGAGATGATTTTCCTTCAATTTCACTGTTGGTGTCAGTTTAAAAAGGTGTCTGGGGCACATCCAGATTTTCAGGCATCTCTGACATAGCTCAGGTGGTGCTGGGGTGTGCACATGTGGTCCCCAAAGAGAAATACCATGGAGTCTCCCAGCCCTATCTTAATGCCCCAGGGAGCAGTGTACAGTCACTGATCTCTAGTGAACATTAGCTTTTTCCTTCTTTTGGTGATGACAATTTCCTACTTTGGGCGGTCAGTGGTTGCCAGTTAGATTTGCTTCACACAGCCCACTGAGGCCATGGGACAAGCCATCATTGGGGTCTTCACTGCTGGATCTGCAGCTTTAAAGCCTCTGATCCACACCACCTGCAATCCAGCCTCCAGCTTGACTTTGGCTCTTCTGAGACTGCATATTTCTGTGAACAGTGCTTTGTTCTAGCTCTCTTTCTTTCTCACCTTCCCTAGTCCTTCACCTCCTTTATCCTCCTTTCTCACCCATCCTCACATCAATTCTGATTCTTTGGAGAACTCTAACTCATGTGTGCACCACCACGCACATACCCATACACAAAATCTGCATGATAAGGCCCTAAGGTCTCAGGGAAATTCACTGTCTCTTGTCCTGAAACTTAATTTATGCCAAAGCTCTATGGTTTGATGGAAGTTTTGAGTCCTTGTGAAGTCCCATACTAAAACACAGGGCATCTAATGTAATGATTTTGTTGGTAAGATAAGTCAGTGCCAGGACACATGCAAATACATAGGGAGGAAGAAGGTGCAAGCCCCAAAGCAAGAGACAACTGGCCCATCATCTGAAGCAGCATGATGTGGGCCACTGATGAAAAGATACAATTTATGCATATAAATATAGAAAATAGATACTAAATATATTAAGTTATATTTTATGTATAAATGTGTAAATAAAATTATATAATTAGCATAAATATAAAGTATATAAGTGGATATGTATTTATTATATAGGTCTATATACACATAAGCATATACATGCATGCACATGCACACATATGCCTACATACATACATACATATATATGGTCATTAAATCTGGTTTTTCTTGGTTTCAAGGAAACATAAATAAATAAAACAAGCAAAACTAATAACTTGCTGGAATGTTACAACTTTGGGTTGTGGGAAGACTGGAGACAGAGGAAGAAAGGCTCTGGAAAAATAATGGTATTGATGAAAAGACTCAACTCTCTGACTCCATCTTGGACACCTCAGCTGGGATTATGTGCCCTCAGTTAATGAGAGGTCAGTGGCTCTGACTGGTCAGCTGTGGCACTATGCACACACCCGTGAATCAAGAAGCAGCCAGAGTAGGACAGGAAAAGGACATGCAGAAGCAGGCACCATGGCTGACCCTGGCAGAGCAGGACACGGAAAGTTCCACAAGCAAAATCTGTGGTTTGTCTTCTGAAAGTAGGAAAGATAATTCCTGGATAGGCCAAAGAAATAGCTATTTATTATCATACTAGCTTCCACCTGGGGATTTCCTTAGAGCATTTCTTGGGAAAATTATATAGGTGTATTTTTCTGAATCCCACATTCTAAGAAATTGAGCTTAGGAAGTGAGAGAAATAGGAAAAAGGATTAGAATTTTACACTGAGAACAAAAGAGCACCATTCCACAGAAAGATGCTGCTCCTCAAAGGGACTCAGTGGTGCAGAAAAAAGAGACAGCAGGTGGCGCCGACATGCAGAACTCACGGTCAGTGTCCTGGCTCCAGCCAGGGCAGGAGAGAAGGGGCCACCGAGATCGCTCTCTTTGGGGTTGTGGGCAGCCATGACCACATGATAAGCACATGTCCTTGGCCCTGACTGCTGTTAAGGGTGACATCTTACAAAGTCAGCACTGTGCTAATCACACACCACTCTTTTCTCTACTCTATGATGTTGCTCCAAAAAATAACAGGCTCTGAAGCAAAACAATCCCTTCCCTGGCATTTCAACATGGAGTTCTGTGCAGGGCTGGTCTTGCTAAAAGATTAGACCTTACATTAGTTAAAAAACCACCCAGCAATACCTGCAGGTGTGTGTCTATGTTTGTATGTTCAACCCAGGTTACAGCTCTCTGAATAGTACCAAACATACATATATATCTTACTAATTACACAAATTTATTGTCTCTATCATAATGTGTTAAGCACATGAAAAGTGTCAGAAAATTTTTAACAGCAATTCGTGATTTAGGTGGTTATTTGGGGGGGGGGGCAATTCTGGTCTTTTGTTTCTAAATCCCTAACGTCAATATCAGTCTGGAATTTGAAAACCAACAATCACAGGAAGTGGCATCATTCAGAGAGCAAAGAGGGAGATGCAGAATAACCTTCCCAAAATGGGACTTGTCTTCCCCATTCAGTGCAGGAGACTGTAAGGAAGGAAGACAAGGAAGGCAGGGGGTTTTTGGCAGGGAAGAGGGAGACAGAGACACTGTGTGTTTGTGTGAGGCAGAGCTGTAAAGAAGGAAGGAAGGATGGAAGGAAGAAAGGAAAGAGGGAAAGAAAGAAGGAAGGAAGGGAGGAAGGACAGAAGGAAGGAAGGAAGAAAGGAAGGAAGGAAGGAAGGAAGGAAGGAAGGAAGGAAGGAAGGAAGGAAGGAAGGAGGGAGGGAGGGAAGGAAAGAAGGAAGGAAGGAGAAGGCCAAGAACTCTCTCCAGGGAACAAGGAAACCCTTTAGAAATTAAATTTTGTCCTTTGAGTGCTTAGGATTACAAAACTGCCCTAACATAGCTCTCCTTTTTTTAATGTAAGAATTGTTCATATTAAATAAAAATTGGCCTTGGAGACTATATTTAAAATATGCTAGAAAATTAATCTTATGGACAACATTATATTTTTAGTAGGAGATATTACCTACCGGATTACTGTCCTGGATAAGACAGGAGTATTAAGAATTATTACACCATACAAGGCATTTTCCCTGAAATATGACATTGTCATGCACTGGTCCATTTAATTAGTATGTATAGTCCCAAGTAGTGAGTTGTGGTTAAATGGTATGTAATAGGCAAAGTGCCTACTTTTCATATGACTATTTTGATGTTTTACCACAAACAAAACTTAACTGAAAACATGCAGTATAGAACATAGGCTTAAAACATCTGTTTTCAATTAAGAATACATCCTAGAAGATTTTCTTAAAATATAAATCTATAAATGCTAAACTCTTATTTGGCCATTCATCTTCTTTCCTTGGGTATTTCATATAATATTCAAGGAACATACAGTCCTAAACATTGTGCTTTCATGTTGACCATCTTGAATGTCAAGATAAGATTCAACATATTTTAACTTTATGAACCATAAAAATTTATTGACAATAAACTGTGTGAAAACTCTAAGGCTAGACTCTGGGATGAGGAGTTCTATAAGCCACTGTACATTTTCTAGCTTGAATGGTAATTGCTCTTAAATTTAGAAACTGTGTGATTATCAAGAATTTTTAAAAAATATTTTATAATTAGAAAGAGGCAAATAACTGTAAATTAGTCATTTAAGCATGTATTACATTAATACATCTTAATAAATGAAGCATGTGAGATCACAAAACAAAAACAAGGGCCTAAAACTCCTCACACAGCTATGAGAAGTGCTGTAATACAAAGCAACATAATTGTCTTTTAGGTCCAAAGCATGTGGTTTCAAAGTTCGGTAGCTATTAAATGTCTGTACATTTTTATTCCAAATTTATTGCTGTGCATACATTATTATAGTTTGTTTGAAGGATTATGTGTTGATCTAGTGTTTCATTTCAAATAACTGTCTTAAAAGTCCTAAGAATTTTTCTTGTAACATTCATCACTAATTGTATTAGTACCATAGTTGTATGGTGAATTTTGAGCCTACAGGAGTTTATTTAAAATTTTAAAATTCTGTGTCACTGAAAAGATAGAAGATATATTAAGCTGACCTTATTGTCTAGGAAATAGAAATATTTGAAAAAAATTATTTTCAGGTATTGGTCATTTGAGGTACTGATCTGTGTATAATAAGTAAAATTTAATTGTATTTGCAGATTTATGGAACTATGCTTCTAAATAAATGTGCCTTGAGAGAGAATATTAGTGTATTTAGCTTCTACATCTATGTATAGAAAATTTACATAATATCATAAAAATTACATGATTAGTATAGAAATACTATTAACTGTATCTTGATAGTATTTTGGGGAGATTCATGGATTTGGTAATTTTGGTTCAAATATATTTTTTCAAAAATAAACAGAACTTGGTCATAAAGCTTCTTCTAGACCTTTGACCAAGTCTTGCTTTATTCCTGTTAGTTTATGTACCTTCTTACCTGAGGTATCTTCTTTTCCCACGTGAAATTAAGGACGAATTGTGTTGCCAAGTATTCTGCTTTTTGGAAAGAGTTGTTTTTTTTTTTTTTTTCATTTTTCAAGGCTAACCCTGAAAGATAATGTGCAATGGTGTTATTTTATTTCAGTTTACTTCTAAATAAAGCTAACTCATACTTATTTCTAGTAAAATTTTGATAAAGGTTGGCAAATTTCCTCTTCTATCTTATTAAAAAAAGGGAAATTTTTCCAAAGAAAAAATTAATACGTGTTGTATCACTTCTTTGCTCTGAAATTCATTTGTGTTTTCTGAGAAAGAGTATAACATCAGTAACTATCTTCTTGGTTAGTTATTTACTTAGTTATTGGTCACACTCTAAAAGTGTGACCTCAGGGGAAATGCCAAGGAAGATAGAGAGTAAAATAAGTAGAAACCATCAATTGATTATACTTTTGTAACTTAAGTAAGGTTTTTGAAGTACTATATGACTTTCATATATCTCTGGCTTCCATTTAAAATCAAAATATAAAATTCATCTTTTTTATGTATCAGCAATAAACTTCTAAAAATAAAATTTACACCTTTTTTCTAATTCTGTTCATGATTTCTCTATTTTCTTGATTATATGAATTTTTATAACTGATACTAACTTGATAATCTGTATCATTTCCTGGTTTACAAACCCTTATTTATTTTTGTCTCTTTTTAGTTATGGATGGCCTCCAGTAACTAAGGGAAAGACCCCTTTCTGTCTGCTCCTCCCAATCCTGCTCCAGCCTCTCAGCTTCCCAGACCCTCATAGAGTTGGTTGTAAATTCTTCCAGAATTTTTTACTATTTTTCAAGACTAAAAAAAAAACTTTAAAGTTTCTTTGCTGAGTTCAGGTGACCAAGGAATAGCCACATCTTTTGAACAAAACAAAACACACCAAAAAAAAAAAAAAGAAAAAAAAAGACAGCACAGAATCATCTTTAACCTAAATTTTTATATGATGTTTCAGATCTCTGTAACTGTGCACACAAGATTCTGTGTTCAGTTGAATTTTAACTTCTTTTTGTATTTGAAGGGAGTGTGACTACTGAACTTGAAATTTTTTATTCCAAGTATCTTGGTGGTTTCTTGTGAGGTTAAGTGAATGAGAGGGTGAAGGGAAGGTGGGGGATCCTTTCCTATCCTAACATGAATTTTCCCCCACAGTCTTCTCTCAGGTGCCAGACCTCAAGTTTTCTTACAGTGATATACTTTGATTATTCTTTCTTCCCCTTTATCCATGAGTTTTAACAGCATTTTATCAAACTGCACTTATTAAGAACAATTTTAAAAATATAGTAATATTTCACTTCACCAGTCTGCACTTATTGCTTATGTTTTCACTCACCTGCTATGCCTGTTTTTGGTGTCTGAAAAACGGACATAATATTTTCCATATTTTACCCAGTTTCCCACATGCATATACTGGAATGAAAATCAGGTCTGGAAATATTCAATTTTGATTGAATGCTATAATCAAGAAAATTAAATTTAAATATGCTAAATATATCTCCAGAATTTCTCAAGTAGCTATTCTTAAAGAGAACTTCCTGGAAATAAAAAAAAACATGGTCAGGTTCAAGAAAGCAAAAATAGAACTCTAGTATTTATCACTAATGATAGATTATAGATGATAAATACAGAATAACCTGATGATTTAAGTGAAAACTAGTATTCAACCTGGTATTCTAAACTGAAGCAGACTGTCCTTTAATGATAAATAAAAATCGATTTTTATAAATGATAAAATTCTAAAAAGATGTTTTCTGTGCCTCATTTCAAAGAGAGTTACTCAATATAGAAGAAATATAAAACAAAGGAAGCAGAGTTTGTATACAGAAACAGTGGCTCTAACTACAGAGCTCTAGAAAGTTATACTGATTCTGCAGTAGATCTTGAAAATTGTTTTGTTAGCATACCTCAGTTCGACCTTTAAAATGATGGTTTAATAGAAATATTAGCTAGTGAGTAATCAAGTGATTGAATGTAGCAAAAGTTAGTAGATTCTAGTGATCTATTTTCCTCACCACACACAAAAAAATAAATATTAGAAAATAGAGAAAAAACAAAGTGATGAACAATAAAGTAAAAACTCACTAAACACAAATAATGGAAAGTCAAGTTCTGCATATGAAACACAATAAAATTTGCACTTTTTATAATATTTGATGGGATAAAAGAAAGTAGTATTTATTGTTCTTGATGGGAAGAACATCCCTCCATGAGCAGCATTCATGTCCTAATATTGGCTGTCAGAAAGGCTTATAAGTTAGAGAAATAAATCATTCTTACTTCTGGTTTGTGTTTTGCAATGAAAACTATTTTAAAATCTAATTTGTGAAAATACTTACTTGTTTTTAACCTTCATAAATTTTCTGTAGACTACAAAAGCAACACATAATTATTTTTAAAAGAGAATAAATAACTGATGAAGCATGAACACAGGGACTTGTAACTATTAAAAAATAGAGTGGGGTGTGATGGTCTTTACAGATGCTGATACTCAAAAATAATAACGAGTCCAACGTAGATTAAGCAGGAAATTACAGAACACATATCGTTATGACTACATAAATGATAATCAATTAAACACTAAAGGCTTTTAATATTTGACTCATTAGTCCTAAAGAGAAAGAAGTGGTCCTATAAGCTAAATTGGTTTTCCTCCCTCTCTCCTTGCAATTGGAAAAAATAATGGGAGCACCTAATACATTATGAAGGGTCTTCTATGTATATATTTCAAAATTATGGTCAATATCATACTCATAGTAGGTATGGCTAAATTTATTTTCCTTTTAGAACTTTTCATAGTTGCAGATAGAGTGGAGGCTGCTGATTTGGGTGTAAATTTTGGAAACTACTGTTTTATATAGTCCTGGAGATTGAACCCAGTGGTGCTTTTTCATTCATGTATATTCAAAATTCTTTGATATTTTGAGAAATGGTCTCACTTAGTTACCAAGGCTGGCCTTGAAGTTGGGATCCTTATGCCTCAGACTCTATGATTTTTGAGATTTCTGGTATGTACCACCACATCAGGCCTGGACACTACCTTTTATTTTTTTTACATGAATCTAATAATCAAAACTATTTTAAATATTTGTGCCTTTTCTTTTATGTAAAATATTCCATACTATCTATCCAAATTGATTTTCACCATCACATTCTTTTTTTCAAAAGGCCAATCTTCATGTTGTGTAGTTATACATTTTTTTGACCCTAATAAGATATACTCAATAGATTGTATTCTGAGTTAGCAAGTAAATTTTATATATGTTTTAGAAAAACAAATTGCCATAAATTGTTCTGGTCATGCTCTTTATAGAAGTACTTTCCTCTTAGTCATCATCAAAAGAAAATAGGTTGAAATTTAGTAAAGTCAAAAGCTAAGATCCAACAGTTGGCTAGTTGTTTCAACCAGATGTTTATGATTTTATTGTTTTCTTTTAAATTTCTTATTCTGATTGCTCTGATGGCTTTTCCTATGATATCTAATAGCTCAATTTAAATTCACTAGTTTATGTGAAAATTAGATTCAAAGGGAAATAAATATCTGAAATAAATTAATATTACTCAATATGTTTCTCATGATTCCTCCTACCATCCTGGAAATGCAAATCATAGAGCTTAAATGACTTCCATTCCTCACTATATTTCACTAATCAGCATATGCAGAAATAATTTCTCAACAAATTTATATTAAATAAGTAGCATTTTAGAGAAAATCAGATATAGTTCACACCTGTGAAATTAAAACAATATATGTGGCAGTTTACCGAAGAATATTTGGCATATTCAAATAATAATATAAAGAATTATTGATTTCCTTTATGTGACAGGGCACAGTTTATTGTTTAAAAAAAACATTGACAGTTTCCTTATGAAAAAAATAGGTTATTGTTTAACATGGATTTTACTTGAAATTTTTTTTAAATTTTTCCCATTTATCTTGAACACTGAGAATGTATTTGCTGCAGTCAAACACAGTGAGATACTGATCAATCAATTGTATTTTCAACTAATGTTGTAAAATGCATCTCTGAAACATTGAAATTGTTTTCATTTTATATAACAGCATCATGCACACTCAGCACAAGGAGAGGTTTCTCATTAATTTTGGTATCAATACTGGGTTAGGTACATTGAAAAGATGTTGAGAAAACTACATCTATAATGGTGGAATCTCCCAGTTCTTTGTTTTCATTTTTCCTGTGGTGCTTCTGTTATTGATATAAGTATGTTAACTTTAATTTGAATTGTCCATACTGTTTTTTAAATCATAAAACAACACTTAGAACTGAGGAAATCACATATAGCATGTTTATTCCAAAAACTGATATAAGATTCAATGAAAGACTTCAGCATTATTAATGTACATTTTATCAAAATTCCATTAAGTAACAATGTGAGATACAGTATTAAAATTTTAACAATGAACTATAGGCACCCTAAGCAAGTATGTAGTTTTCCAATTATTCATTTACTGAACTTCATTCATTCATAATATAATAGTTGATAAAAAAAAACACATATCAGAGTGTCTGTTTTTGAAAAAAAAAACTTGTTTGGTGAATTACTAACAATGCATCATGCAATTTTTATCATACCCACCTTTTACCCACATAATAAGATTGTTATAATATTCAATAAGTTGTAGCTAAAAACATGAAAAACCACATAACATAATTTACAAATTATATAAATGCTCTTATTATTTCTTCATCCTTTCCAGAAATATTTATCAGGAATTTACTATACACTAATTAAAACTTAGTTTATCCTAATTATTTCAGATATTTCAAAAAAAAAAAAAAACTGCAAGACCCCATTTGAAAAGGGCAATATAGATTTCAGAAGTAACTACTGTTTCTCTAGTGAATAATGTGTATAGAAATCTGCTAAGGTCTTGGGGTATGCCAATATATTTGGGATGCATCAGAGAGTGCATATGAAAAAAAAAACATACTATTTATCATGGTATATAAATAAATAAAATATTATACCAAAAGGTTAAAAAAATAACTTTTGGGAAAAAAAGCAGAAGGGTGCACTAGTATTTGAAATAAGGTAATAATAATTTTTTACTATAATTAGTTGTTTCTGGGTCTCATTTCACTCTTTTCTTTAATTATCTATCCATTTTTTTAAGTACCCCTATAGGTGTTATTGGAAAATATTGGCATTCAGTGAATAATGCCACCAATTTTCTGTTCTGCAATATCAAAGAACTATTAGAGATTTATTGCAATGAATAGTTTTATTTAAAGGTAGCAGTGGGTTTTCAATGTAGAAATTACTAAAATAAATTTGGGAATTCTCAAAAAGTCTATAACAACCATATTTGATGAACTCTGTGTCATAGTGTATAAGAAAAGTTGCTTCCCTACCCCAAACCAGACATAATTGGAATAACCTTGTGTAGGATCAGCATATACAAGTTTAGATGAGGACTTTTGAATCTTTTCTTTTTTTACTTCCCACCTACAACATGGCTTATTTTTTATAAGCAAATTTCTATACTTGTGAAACCTCTCACACATCTCAAAATTCACTAGGGATCCATAACAATCTAGAAACAAACATATGTGAGATAGTGTATAGATTAACATATGAAGAAGTTCAAGAAAATATTGATCTCCTCAGACATGGTGCAGCAACTATATAAAAAGCTAAAAATTGAAATTGAAAGATAATACTCCCAAGAATTACTAAGAATCATGTAGTCTTTGGAAGCAGATTGTTTAAGTAGGAAGCTCTTGAGACTGATGTCCACTCCATCTTTCATATGAATATTTGCTCTGGTTTTGAGGGCCACCAGATTTTATCCAGTACACTTTTGACTTTATATAGCATATTCAGAAAGCCCACCATTCTCTTTATAAACCTATGCATGGTTTATTATACATCCATTGAGTTTTGGCACAGACTTTTCCCTTCTTTTAATATACCTAGTCCATTAGTCTTGTCACATTCAAATTTATTCAGTCTTCATGAAGTAGTGTAATTAAATTCCCTATTGTCTTTAAAATAAAATCTCCACCTAAAATAATTTCTATATTCTAAAGCATTTTATTGTAGTATCTAGAATCTTTATAATTACAAACAAATGACATTCTGTCTCATTTTTACCATTGTATTTCTCATATTACTTTCATTATGAATTGAGTATGTTCCCCAAATGTTCATGTGTTGGGAACTAACTTTCCAAAGGGAGAGAGTTGGGAAATAGTAGAATGTATAAGAAGTGAGATCTAGTAGATTGTGGTTAGATCATTGGGGGAGATGTCCTTGGAAAGGGTTAATGAAATTTTAATGGGACACAAGATAGTTCCTATTAAAGCAGATTGTTACAAAAAGAGCACGTTTTATTACTGGATTTCTCTGACTTCTGTCTCCTTATGTTCTCTCTACCTCTCAAATGAGCCCTCACCATAATGCCATCTCATGTGTAATGCAGGTGAAAGGGCTGTCATGGGAGCTGAGAAGATTCTGGTACAATGCACTTAAATATTCAGAACTATGTACTCAAAAATATTTTTAATTAATTAATTAATTTATTTATTTATTTATTTATTTGTTGTAGTTGGAAACAATACCTTTATTTTATTTATTTATGTATTTTTATGTGGTGCTGAGGATTGAACCCAGCTCCTTGCATGTGCTAGGTGACCACTCTACCACTGAGCCAAAATCCTAGCCCCTCAGAAAATATTTTTATGCATTTATATCTCTTTTTATACATTGGTCTGCTTCTGATATTTTTCTATAGCATTATAAAACAGACTATAAAAACAAGATAAAATGACTTTGAGTCTAATGCCTCTTACTATGAGAGTGAGTAGAACATCTAAGATTACCAAAAAAAAAAAAAAAACAAAAACAAAAAAATTAAAGCATTGACTAGAGCAGAAGTGTGTGGATCTTCTTTATTTCTCCCCCTGAGCTTCATAAGTCTCACCTTTTGCCATTGTGACAGGGATGTAGTTCAGTGATAAAGCACCCCTGGTTTAATTCCCAGTACCAAAGTAAATAGATAAATAAAAAATGTAAGCTTACAGTGTATACTAGATTTCAAAGATGTGTGTGTGCGCACACACACACACACACACACACACACACACAAAGAGTAAAATATCTTAATATTTTGTAATTATATGTTTAAATGACAAGGTATCAGATGTATTGGGTTTGGGCTGGGGATGTGGCTCAAGCGGTAGTGCGCTCGCCTGGCGTGCGTGCGGCCCGGGTTCGATCCTCAGCACCACATACCAACAAAGATGTTGTGTCCGACGAGAACTAAAATAAATAAATAAATAAATTCTCTCTCTCTCTCTCTCTCTCTCTCTCTCTCTCTCTCTCTCTCTCTCTCCCTCTCCTCTCTCTTTAAAAAAAAGATGTATTGGGTTAAATAAAATGTTCTCAAAGTTAATTTTACCTATTACTTTGTACTTTCTTAATGCGGCTACTGGGAAACTTAAGATTGTATATGTGGGTTGGGGATATACCTCAGAGGTAAAGAACATGGTAGCATGAGAGAGACCCTGGGTTCAATCCCAACTGCAAAATGATGAAGCTGGACAAAGAGGCCTGTAATCCCAGCAGCTCAGAAGGCTGAGGCAGGAGGATTGCCAGTTCAAAGTCAATCTCAGCAATTTATCGAGGCACTAAGTAACTTATTGAGACCCTGTCTCAAATTAAAAAATAAAAAATGACTGAGCATGTGGCTCAGTGGTTGAGCGCTCCTGGATTCCATCCCTGATACCGAAATGAGGATGATGATGATGATAAATAAAACCCAATAATATTGTGTATGGGCCCCACATATTGTTTTTATTGAACAGCACTGGTCTATTTTTTATTTCTTTTTTTTAAGAGAGAGAGAGAGAGAGAGAGAGAGAGAGAGAGAGAGAGAGAATTTTTAATATTTATTTTTTAGTTCTTGGCAGACACAACATCTTTGTTTGTATGTGGTGCTGAGGATCGAACCTGGCCCGCACGCGCTACCGCTTGAGCCACATCCCCAGCCCCACCCTTATATTTTTTGAAATATACACATCTCAAATTCAGTCATAGACAAACAAATGGAGAATGGACTTAATCATGAAGAGACATTTCACCAAAGCCTCTACAGATGGTAAATGTGCACTTGAAAATATGTTCAACAATATTAGCCATTATGGAAATACAAAGCAAGACCACGATGAGCCTTACTACAAACCTATCAAAACAACTAAAATACAAAATAGTGACAGTATCAAATGCTGATAATGACTCAAAGAAGCTTGATCTTTCCATCATTGGTGACTGGAATATAAAATGGCATAGCCATTCTAGAAAAGAGTTTGATAGTTTCTTAAGAAACTATCCATATGATCTAGCAATTGCATTCTTTGCCATTTATCTCAGATAAATGAAAATTTACATCTATCTGGAAAACATGCATTTTTAAAATATTTTTTTAGTTGTAGATGGACACAGTTTATTTATTTATTTATTTATTCATTCATTCATTCATTCATTCATTCTTTTATGTGGTGCTGAGGATTGAATCCAGGGCCTCACATGTACTAGGAGAGCACTGTACCATTGAGCCACAACCCCAGCCCCTGAAAAACATGATATTTATAGTTGTGTTTGTTATAGCCCAGAATTATAAAAACCAATGGCCTTTTACTAGGTGTATAGTTAAACTAACTTGTAGGTGTCTATCATAGAAGACAGACATCAATAAAAAAAGAACCAACTATTGATACACACAACTTGAATACCTCTGAAGGACATTATGCTGAATGAAAAAATAAAAAATAAAAAGTCATGTGTTATTCCATTCACACAACATTCTAGAAATGAAAACTTTTAGGTTTATCTATCAAATTGGTTGTTGCCATTGGCTAGGGAGTCCAGGGGGTAGGAAGACAACTGTGACTATAATTGGTGTAGCACAAGAGAGATACTAGTGTTGCAGGAATAGTTCTGTGTCTTGGTTTTGGTGATGGTTACACAAATCTATATATGATAAAAATGACAGAAATATTCATATATACATTATACAAAATCAATTTCTGGTTTTGCTATTGTACTACAGATATTTGAGATGAAAACATTGGAGACCAGGCTAAATAAAGGGTACAATGGAGACTCCTCTGTACTATTTTACAATTTGTGAATTTGTAATTATTTTTCAAATAAGAAGTTAAAAATACATGTTTCTATTCAGATAAGATAGCACTTTTAAGGGAAAGGTTTTAAAAAAGAGAAGTTCAACTTTCTTAGAAGCTCTGGGTTACTCTGGGTATGATAGGGTAGCCACCTCTTTCCTACTCTGCCTATGGTAACCACCTTTGTGTGGAAATCAATGCAACAAAGAATTCTTACTACCCCCCCCATACACAATAAGAATCTCTGCAGTACCATTTAGTTTTGGTTTTGTTCAGTATCATATAACAGACCAAGTCAACACAAAAGAAAAGGAAAAAAACTCCCACAAAACCAATTAAAATATTCTTTTTTTGGGGTGGTGGGGGCGGGGTGGGTATTGGGGATTGAGACCATGACTTCAGAGTGTGTTAAGCAGGCTACATCCCCAGCCCCTCTTATTATTATTATCATTTTAAATTTTGAGTCAGGGTTTCACCAAGTTGCTCAGGCTGGTCTCTTACTGCCTCAGCCTCACAGAGTCACAGGGATTAGAGGTGTGTGCCACTGGCCTGCAACAATTCCTTTTTTATGAAAGCATCACCTGTCCTGATTTTAAGGGGGGTAGAAAACACACTATGGAAAGCTACTTACACAAATATTCCCGCAGGAAATAAATTTTAAGACGCTTATATTCAAGAATTTTTTAAACTCCATTTTTTTTCTAGAAAAGTTAACCCAACAGCTAGCTACAGAAGTTCATAAGAACAGTAGATACACAACAATTATGTTGAGCAAAGGTTTTTTAGTCTTTGTTCTGACATTTGCAGGGAAGGTCATCTTTGTGTCATATAATTAATAGTGAAAATTGTACACTTTTTAATGTGGTTTTCCAAGTGTTCTTGGCTTTTAGTTCACTTTGACTTGATAGTTAAAAATAGACCCTTCAGAGAGGCATTCACTTTTGCGTGCGTAAAACGATCTGTTCGGTGGTCACATATTCTAAAACAATTCCACACTGACTTATATTTGAAAAAAAAATCATAGGACAAAAATTTTCGTTCCTGTAGACTAAGTTGCCACTGCCCCTATGAGATAAACTAAAGGGCTCCAATAATTTAGTCTTGGTCCCTTACGTCTCACCCTAGTCCCCGTGGAACCGAAGCTGTCAAATTTTAGGTTTTCGAATAAAGTCTAAGATGCTCAGAAACATTAAGACAATTTGTCTTTTATCGTACAACAGTGGTTTTAATTAGGAGAGATTGGGTAGGCCACAGAGTCCAGATCGGAAAAACTGAAGACCGAACTCGCTTTCTGGCTTCCCCAGGGGTTAAAGCTTTCAGGTCTTGGCGGCCAAAGGCAGGAACCTTCTCAAGACCTGGCCGACTCACGGCCGCCTTCACCACGCTAGGGGACGGGGAGGGACTAAGGAAAGGGGCGGGGTCAGCCTGGAGACAAGATGGCGGCAGCGCGACGCTCTGGACCGCCTTGGTCACAACTCGGTATTCGGAAGTCCTCCAGTCTTCGCCTGTAGGAAGCGGAAGTAGAGGGGCGGCTGGCTGCTAGGCTTTTGCTCTGGGACCGGCTCGTGAGCCGAGCCGCGGGAAAGGCGCGTGTCGGCTTCTCACTGGCGCAGCCTCTGCCGCTGTCGCTGCCGCCCCGCCCCGGCGTAGTCACCCGCGCTGTAGTGGACTAAACGCGGCCGGTGCGTGGGCAGCCAGGGGTCGCGAGCAGCGCGTGTGTCGCGGCTGCGCGACCAGTGACAGGTACCCAGGGGCGGCGTGGGAAGGCCTCGTGGATGAGGAGAGGGTCTGGGGCGCGAGATGACCCTGTGTGCTCAGGTCACCTTGAGCTTCCGCCTTTACCCTGACTCAGTTTCTCTTCCTTCGTCTCAGCCTTCCTCCTCCTCAGGAGCCCAGGTTGTCCGCAGTGGTCGTCGGTGCAAGGTAGCTCTTGCTCCGGGGTGGTGGCGGATTCTTGATCGGTCTCAAGCCTTCTTTGAAGAGCTCTCAGACCCACGTACGAAAGTGCAGATGGAGGAAGTGCCCTAACATGAATCTAGACCAAGCCTGACCCTAAGTAGGTCGAGAACCAGCACTTTGCAGGATTCTGATTGATGAACTATTTGGTCTTTTTTATAGATTTCTGTTTTCCTATTCAGGGGAGGCATATTGGTTGCCGTTTTCATTTAATGCTAGGCTCTGTTGGCTGGAAATTGGATGATCCGGTTTCACTTTTAGTGTGGGACCTTCCAGAAGAATATCTGCGTGCATCGCCAATAAGTTATGAATGTTAACTGTTCTTGTTCCTTGGCCGAAATCTCTATCTTGTTTGGCTTTTTTTTACAAATTTGTGAAGGGACATATTTTGTTTATTCTTAGTTCTGGTGTCTTATACCTTACTATGCTTTGGAATCATTCATCGGTGCACTTGGTGAACAATTTTAGTATAAAGTGCCCTCGTTTCTTGAAATACCTTGTACCTGGCAACACTTGAAGGCATTTTAAATAGTTTAACACCACAAAAGTGGAGATGATTGTAGCCTTTCCACTAGGTTTGCTTTTGATGAACTTATTTGAAACTTTTTATTAAGAGAAGTAAACATAATACGTTTTATACACACACACACACACCACTGAGTCATATCCCCAGCCCTTTGTTGTATTTATTTAGAGACAGGGTCTCACTGAGCTAAATCGGGAGGCTGGCTTTGAACTTGTGATCCTCAGCCTCTGGAACAGCTGGGATTACAGGCGTGTGCTACCGTGTCCAGCTGCACCAACACCGTATCTTAATGCAGGTTTAACTTCAACGGAATAAGTTTAACTACGAGAAAATTTAGTTATTACTTCTGCAGTTAAACTTCTCTGATCATTTTCAGGTTAAATACAATATACTTTTAGCTGAAATTAGATTTATGTTGTTCACAGCAAACGGCTTTGCTAATTGATATGCATATATCAATGTAAATCTAATTAGTTGAGAAGTTAATTCTTAGAAGTTGCTTCCTAATAGGTTTTCTCTTTACTACCAACTATGTTGAAACTTAGTTGACCACATAAACTTGCAGATTGCAGGTTATTTTTAAAATGTTTGTTAGCTGTTCTCTCCACTGTAAAAATGGAAGATGAGAAAGTTGGTGATGACTTAACATCACTCTGCCAGTTGTTTTCTAAAAATTGAAGTATTAACCATACATAATTTTTCGTTTTATATACATATATTTTAATACCTTTATTTTATTTATTTTTATGTGGTGCTGAGGATCAAACCCAGGGCCTGCTTGTGCTAGGTGAGCACTCAACCACAACCCCAGCCCTAATTTTTCTTTTATATTTTCTATATCTTACTGTAGATAAATGAGCAAAAGGTATCATTTTAATTTAAGCATAGTAGTATCTTACAGATATTTGATGGTACAGTTGGACTTAGAACCTAAGAGTGTTTTCTATTTAGCCATCATAGTAGAAGCATTGTGCCTGTGATTGTGCAGTGCCACACTGCACAGTTTGACAGCTCTTATCACTCAGACTGTTCATCTTTATGAGCAACATTGAAGAGCCATTAGGATCTGAATAATAAAAGATCTCATAAGATGAAGACATCCACAAACAAACAAACAAAAAGCACTTGAGTGAGATTCTTCTGTTTCTTTGGACAACCTTTTCCTGTGGTGTTACTTGTAGAAACAATGTGGGGTTAGGCAAAACTCTTTAATGTGTACCTTTTCTCTTGTTCTCATCTCTATTGGTGTTGTGCCTTCTCAAAAACAGACACTTTCTCTTTAAACAGAACAAAGGGACCTCTGGGTAACTCATAGATATGTAGGATTTTCATTTTCATCTTTCTTATAGTCCTAGCCTGTTTGTATGAGCTTTATTCTTGGGGCCATACTCCCTTCTTTTTTTATTTTGTTTTTATTTTGAGCAGAGGTCTTGAACTTCTTGGGCTCAAGCAGTCCTCCTGCCTCAGCTTCCCAAATGCTGGAGCTATAGGTGTACATCACCATGTGCCTGGCAAATTTTAGATGTTGCCAAACAGCAATTTGGAGGGGGATGTGCTGGGGAACAACCCAGTTCCATACTTCTTTCTGTTCTATTGGTTTTTTTCTTCCTTTAATGAATGAAGCTTGTTTATTTCAGGCCGAGTACCTCCTGTGTTCTAGGCAATATGCTAGGCACGGTGACCATGACAGAATTTCCTGCTTTTGGGGAGCTCACATTCAGTCCCTGAAGCTAGTCTAAGTATGGATTTGTCAGGCTTGTTTGTCAATTTGCTTTCATTCCAGGTTCAGGCCTACTTCCTTGGTTTTGGGTTGAAACTGTTCCTCTCTCAGCCACTTGTGTCCCAGGTTCTTGTTTCATGAAAAATCCTTGGATTTGCCTTGGTTCTCACAGTGAAGCCTTTGCTTATTCTCAGTCTGTGCGGTATGAATTTTTCTTTCTTCTAAAACCAGAGAACAAGGGGAGACAGGATGGTACTTTAGAACTTTAAAAACAGGTAGGTATGGGTTCCAAGGTGCTGTTTAGTAGTTGCCCAGTATGCCTTAGGTAAAAGCCCCTCTGAGCTTTTATTTTCTTGAAGTGGGGATGTTATTATCCATTCATGTAACATTTATGGACTGCCTACCATGTGCCAGGTACTTGTATTGTTTACTATTTTGAAGAAAGCAAACAAGGTTGCTACACTCAAGGAACTTCAGTTCCCAGATTATTATGTAAAGATTAGGTAACATGGTACCTTTAGAACATCTTTTTTTTTCCAGTTTTTTCTTATTTTTTTTTATTGGTTGTTCAAAACATTACATAGCTCTTGACGTATCATATTTCATACTTTAGATTCAAGTGGGTTATGAACTCCCATTTTTACCCCGTATACAGATTGCAGAATCACATCGGTTACCTTTAGAACATCTAACATGATGCTTAGCCCAAAGTCATTGTTCTGTAAAGGCTGAGGTTTCTCAGAGGGCTTTTATTGTGCCCTTAGTTCCCTAACCACAATCTACTTGCTGTCTGCCTGGGGTTACTGCGTAGTGGTGTTCAGTTGTCATCAGGAATCACCACTTTGTGGGTATTAAGCATCTAGGCCCTTTCAGGACAAATTGTAAACATAGCCAGAATCATAATAATGCTTCGATATGCTTCATATGCTTTGTCTCCAATTTAGAAATTCAAGTGACTTTTTTGGAGGATTTTTTTTCCTCCTAGCCACAGAGAATAAATTTCCAGGGCCTATTTTTGATGATATGCCATTCTATAATTTACAATTTGTTATGATAAAATGTTTTACTACAGTGAATGATTCTGGGATAGTAGTTTTTGCACTTTACAAAGTGATTTTCATATTGTCTTTTCATTTTCACAGTGATTCTGTGTGATAGATTGTTATTCCTATTTTATAGTTGAGAGTGATCTAAAGTTGTATGTATAAGTTGTATGTATAAGTTGCTCGCTCTTCTTTGGGATATGTCAATAACTTTACTAGATTCCTGTAGCTGGTAATCACTCCTTATAGGTTTCATTGTCAAATATCTGCTTTGGTTAGCTCTATTTTCCAAAGATTTTATTTTTTGCATATTTTCTTTGATAGCAGCAGGCATTCCTTGGCTTGCAGTATAATTGAATGTCTACCTGTCTTCACCTGGCATTCTTCCTGTGTCTCTTCATATTGTTTTCTGTTTCTGTGTCCAAGTTTCTCTTTTATAGCATTGGTTATATTGGATTAGCCCATCCTAAAGACCTCATCTTTATTGATCACTGTGTAAAGACCTTGTCTCCAAGTAAGTTCATAGTTTGGAGGTTACTGGGGGTTAGGACTTCAACATATCTATTTTTGGAAGATAAAATTCAACCCATAATAACCATCCATCATTTGTGTTCCATCTGTCTCAGCTTTATTGCCATGTTTTATAAAATCGGTTACATGCAACCTGCTGTGCCACCCACTGACTTTTATATTTCTGTTAGTATAGACTGGAGAAAGTGAACTGGACCCTCAGTACGGAAGAATAAAATATTCTACCTGCCTTTAGTTATGTATCAGTTACTCAGAAAATATCTATTAGACTATGTAGCTATTAAGTGCTGTGTACCTTTCAAAAATGTTTGTTTCTGTAACTTTAATGTTATTTTGTGGCTCCTAGTATTAATATTGGGTTTTTTTAATCTCTAGGTACTAAGATTATTATTTTGTGTCTCCAAGTATTAAGATTTAAACTTTACCTTCTTTTTCCCCTTTTAGGGCTTTGCTATAAAATGGAACTTCTGATTGCACTCACTGGACTATGGCTGTTCTCTTCAGTAAAGGCAGATTCAAAAGCCATTACAACCTCTCTTACAACAAAGTGGTTTTCCACCCCACTGTTGTTAGAAGCCAGGTAAAAAGACATTTTTCTCTTTCATATATTGGAGTGTAAAAGTAGGCTCTGACATGAATATTCAGGTGTTTTTTAGGGAGTGAGATTATGATCCTCAGATGCATTTATTAAGAGCCGCCCCTTTCAATGTAGACTATAATACCTCCCATAGAAAGCCTGTTAGGATACAGAACCTGTCTTTCCCTAGAACAGGGCTGTATTGATTCATAGAGACATTTAGGAACTTTCTTAAATAAATATTATGAAGTGATTAAATTATCATGTGATTTTTTTTTGAAAAGTTTTAAGTGTGGGAATAATGGAAGAGAGTATTATATTTTAAAAAAAAGTCTTTGTTTATTTGAAGAAATGTTTAATACATAGAATAGAAGAGAGGTTGTTAAGGTAGGGGAATGAATGAAGACACATTTTTCCTAAGAACTTGGAAGAAGACCCCAGGACAAAGGAGAGCAGGGGGAGGGGAAGAGCTGAGGAAATGGCCATGCTTTACCTGTTCTAAAATGTACATGGTTTACATTTTAACATTTCTCAAATCAGGATGTGTTTTTATCAAATCAGGAAGTTATCTTTAATTAAAATTGGTAGTATTTTCAACAAAACTCTAGTATGTCTTCAAATCAATAAAATATATAGACAACAATTTCTTGGGAAATCTTGTATTCCCAGTGTGTTTTTTAGCTAGTGTTTATAATATAAATACCATATTTCAGTTACCTTTGTGGTTTATCTTTGTCATCTTCAACTTAGAATTTTGTCTTCTAATATTTTCTCCTTAATTCCTCAAAAAATATGAAAGCAGAATTTTGTTACATTGATTATTTATATGAGTAGTTGCCCTTTCTAAGCACAAAGCAACATTTGGTATTGCTAAGAGGGTCCATGGGCGTGGGGCACATAGAAGCTGAGTTGGACATGTTCAGGGCCGAATAGACTTTGTTTAACAGATTTTCCATTACTTCTTTGCGTCCCCTTTCCCAGCAGTGAAATGGCAAAAAAGACAAAAAGCCCCACCAAAACATACACTGTATTTCATAGGATATTACAATAACTAATTTGATAAATGTATTGAGCTCCTCAAATGTTAGAACTTCATTAGTAGTCATAAAATTGAAGTAACTGAAGGTTATTTGACCACCTGAGCCAGGACTCTAGTAACTAAAGTTTTTTTGTTTCCTTTTTGCTAATTTAATTTTGGATCATTTGTCTGGTATAAATTTAAGTCATTGAGATTTGCTGTTATTCTCTGAATAATCTTGAAGAATTAACCGAACCGTAACAGATGTTTTGTGATATTCTGCTTAACATTCTTAACTGACTTACATCTCACTTTTTTTATATTAACTAATTTCTTGGTATTTGTACTTTGTCCTAGAAGATTTTTATGACATATACTTATGGATTTTTGGGAATGCCTGCTAAAATTGCAGCCTTAATTGCTTAATATTTTTTTCTTTTTAGTTTTTTTGATCACTATGAAATAGGTAGAATATGATGTTTCCTTCACCAACTTCCTCATCACAAACATCTCCCCTTTTCATGATACCCCTGGTTGTTTGCCTTTTGGGTCATTATTTTTAGGCCTTTTCTGTGGCTAATTGCAAATATATGTCCAAGGTAATGGGACTTATAGGCAACTCAGAATGGAACTCTTCTTATCTGAAACCACTCCATGTTTACCTCCAGAGCTATCTGAGGCCACTATTTTTCCCTCCTGTGTGTAATGATGGGTTATGGCACTTTGTCCGTTTGGTTGAGGATGAATGGTCAGAATCTTTTTCTACACATCAAGGTGTGTAGGTATTACAGACCGTTTTGCTTTCTTTGCCTTTAGCCCTTTGGGACTAAAAATATTCCTGCATATATTTTAGATTATGCCCAGTGTTTAATGAAGGGGGTTGTAGTTTCATGGTCACTAGTGTAATTATATGTATTTGATTGAAGTAAAACCCTGAATATGGTTTTTTAAAAAAGATTCTTTTTAAATGTTGATGGACCTTTATTTTATTCATATATATGTGGTGCTGAGAATTGAACCCAGTGCCTCACACATACTTGGCAAGTGCTCTACCACTGAGCCCTAGACCCAGCCCCTGAATATGTTTTGACAACTATAATTACTAATAGAAATGTTACGTAAATAGTTATTGCTTTAATATATATATATATATATATATATATATATATATATATATATATATATATATTTAATATCTTTATTTATATATGTGGGGCTGAGGATCGAACCTAGTGCCTCATGTATGTGAGGCAAGTGCTCAACCACTGAGCTACAACCCCAGCCCTGTAAACAGATATTTTTGGGTTTTTTTTTTTTTTAGAGAGAGAGAGAGAGAGAGAAAATTTTTTTAAATATTTATTTATTTTTTTAGTTCTCGGCAGACACAACATCTTTGTATGTGGTGCTGAGGATCGAACCCAGGCCGCACGCATGCCAGGCGAGCGCGCTACCGCTTGAGCCACATCCCCAGCCCAACAAATATTTTTAATAAAGTTGAAATCAATACTCATTTATTGGGTGCTTAGTATTTTAATGGCCCAAGAGTGTAGCATGATAGAGATAGAAATCAAATAGACATGAATTTATATTCTGGATTTTTTCATTTACTAACTCAGTGCCCTTAAAAAAAGTTTCTGTTGCCTTCAAATCACAGTTTCTTTATTTAGAAAATGCTTATAACTGCTGGTAGCTGTAAGGATTTGTTGACATTGATAGATATGCCAAGTATAATGACTGCTGCATAGCAGACCCTTCTTATACTTAAGTCCTTTCCCTTCTCCTTCTAGTCCTGTGTAGAAAATACCTCTTCTGATCTCCAACAATAACTTTAGAAATCTAAGAAAACAAGTTAACCACCAGTTTGTGCTATCTGATGGATAGTTAGGTTGTTTGCAGGTGTTTCTTTCTTTTTTTTTTTGTCATAAGTGAAAAGCTTTTTATTATGAGATTTCTTTTTTTAAATATATTTTTTTAGTTGTAGTTGACACAATACCTTTATTTTATTTATTTTTTTATATGTGGTGCTGAGGATCAAATCCAGAGCCTCACACATGCTAGGCGAGTGCTCTACCGCTGAGCCACGCCCCAGCCCCTTATTATGAGATTCTTAGTAAGTAATTTTTTTCATGTCTTGGACATTTCTTTTATTTTTCCAGACTTTTGTTTTGTTTTTGTGGTGCTAGGGCTCAAACCCATGGCCTCTTGCATGCTAGACAAGTGTTCTATCACTAAACTACATACTCATCCCTATTTTAAGACTTCAGAATGCTTACAAATGGAGAGAACAGTATAATCTGTTCTCCCTGTACCTTTTAGCAATTATTATTTGAAGTCCAGTAGCTATCACCACCCTTACCACCTTATCCCCTTCTCCACTGGCATATTTTTTAAAGCAAAATCTCAGCTATTATATAATTTTCATCTATAAGACCGCAGATTTACTCAGTGAAATGAGTATAAGAAACAAAAGAAAAAGTGAACGTAGTTATGTTGTAGAAAAATGGCAGCGTTCTTTTTAATAATGTCTTCTATTTACCTCTTTCCTGGATTATTTCAGTAGATCCAGTAATTCATTTTCTTAAGACTCTTCTAAGTTAGACCTGTAAGACTTATTTATGTAGTGGGATGTAAAGGAATGTGTATTTCAAGAATTTTTCCTGTAATTGTATGAAAAGCACATATTTAGCCTAACTGAACCTTTGTTCTTATCACAACTGATGAGTATGTCACATACCACCCCTCTGCTAACTTATGAATACAGCTGTAATTCATGAATTTTGTGTTTATTTGCAAATCATGACATATGTTAGTACCTATTTTCTTAGACTGTAAGGTATTCTATGGTTGGTCTTATGTCTATGTCAGTTACTAGAAAGCTGAGAAAAATAGTACCCTCAGGAGGCACTAAATAATTTAATACATTATGATAAGAGGTGTTTTCAGCAACCTATTTTTAGAGAAGCTGTGCATTACCAGGAAATGTTTCTTATTTTTCCCATATTTCTGTGTCTAGCTGTGGAGTAGAGTGAGAGTTGTACACCCCAGTGTTGACAAGTAATGGGAAAGTCTTCCTTTGGCTAGGTAAGCAGAGATACAGATCTGTAGTTTGCTTTAAGACACTGAAAGATCACCACTGCATTAGTTCTGTGGCTTGGAAGCTAAGATAACCAGTTTACATGAATCATTCTTTCAGTTATTACATGCATTTTCTCTTAGGGATTTTAAGATTATTTAATAAAGGGAAATTCAGAGTGGTCATTATTTTAGGGTAATAGTTTAAGGCTGAAAAAAATATTAAGATAACATTAAGTTCTGAGATCTGATTTTGTTAGATCAGTGCTAATTTTAGATTCAAGTTTGATGATCTTGAAAATTTGGATTTTTGGATGTTAGCAAAATTTTAGTCTCCTAAAATTTTTTTAGGGTTCATGTTTTCTGTGGGAGAACCTTAGGCAAAACTTTTTATTCTTTGTAAGGTCTTTCAGAAAATCACAGCAGAACTAGTACTAGAATTATCAATTCATAATTCAGCTTCTATTACCAGTAGCATTTTTACTAATGAGGTTTCATAAGCTTTCTTTATGTTGGGACTTCCCTGTTAACAACATTTTTATTACTCCAGGTTTCTTAAGAAATAGCTGTTAACCTATTAAATGAAAAAGTTATTAATAAGTTATTAATTGAGCTAATGAGCTAGTAAGACTTGCTTAGCATTAAGAAAATATACATTGTATGTACAAATGTATAACATATATTATAAATTAAAAGTCAAACTATGGGCATTTGGAAACTTCAAAACCTCTTTTTATTCTCTGTAGTAATATATTTTATATTAGAAGATTTTATTAAGTTTTTTTTTCTGACATTTCCCCCTTTTCTCCCAGTGAGTTTTTAGCAGAAGACAGTCAAGAGAAATTTTGGAATTTTGTAGAAGCCAGTCAAAATATTGGATCATCAGATCATCACGGTAAAATTGAAGCAAATGCTTCTTTGACTTTGGTGTCTGGGAAAATATTAGAAAAAGTGATTTCTTTTATAGTATGTGTGACATGACAGTTAATGGAAAACATTTTTATCTGTAAGGGCTAGAGTTGTGATGGTAGGCAGGAAGAGCCAACACAGCACACATAGTTATTTATTTTTGGTGTTAGGGATTGAACTTGGGGCCTTGTGAATGCTAAGTACATGCTCTACCACTTAGCCATACCCATAATCCCCATAGACTTATACCAATTATTTATTTATTTATTTTTTAAGAGATGGGATCTCTTACTGTGTTGCCCAGACTTTGAACCCCCCTGAGCTCAAGCAGTCCTCTGACTCAGCCTCCTGAGTGGCTGGGACTATTGGCCCAAATAATAATAATATCAACAATAATAATAATAATAATAATTATTATTTTTGGGACTGGGCATTTAATCCAGGGGCACTTTAGCACTGAGCTGTATCCCTTTTATTTTTTTATTTTGAGACAGGGTCTCACAAAGTTGTTGAGAGTCTCATTAAGTTGCTGAGACTGGCCTTGAACTTTCAGTCCTCCTGCATTTGCTTTCCCAGTTGCTGGGATTATAGTCCCGGACCACTGCATCTGGCCCAAATAATTATTTTTGATGCAGTTTATAAATTTGAGTATAAGCCTTGACTTTTTGTCCCAGTATTTGTATTGTTCTTTTATTAGAGTGTGGAAGTACATTTTATTTTAAACCATTTAGTGTTAATTTAATATCCATCTGACCTGATTCACTCTCTTTTATTATGAAATAATTACACAAGTGATCTATTATCTATTAAGTTTTATCATTATGTTCCTGCCATCCAGAATATTTTCCATCATGCCTGCCAGCCACCCAACACTTGAGTGTTAAGGTATCAAATTAGTGATATATCCTGGGTCACTCATTACTGTTTATGATGTGCTTTCACAAACATTCTCTAATTTGATATAAGTGACATAGGATATACAGTCAAAGATGCTGATGTACAAGTATAGTCGTGCACTGCATGATCATATTTTGGTCAATTATGGACCACATATATGATGGTGGGCTCATAAGATTATATTGCCTAATGACATCATGGCTGTCTTAGTTTGTGTTAAGTACACTGATGTTTACACAGTGACAGAATCGCCTAATGATGATGATGCAGTTCTCTGAACACATCCTTTCGATAAGTGATATATGACTGTAGTTCAAACCTTGAGCTGGGCATGGTGGTGCATGCCTGTGATCCCAGCAACTTGGGAAGCTGAGGCAGGAGGAACAAAAAGTTTGAGACCTGCCTCAGCAATTTACTAAGGCCCTAAACAAGTTAGCAAGACTCTGTCTTGAAATAAAAATTAAAAAGGGCTGGGTATGGGGCTATGTAACTGCTGTTAATTATTAAAATTGATTTTTATGGGCTGGGGATGTGGCTCAAGCGGTGGCGCGCTCGCCTGGCATGCGTGCGGCCTGGGTTCGATCCTCAGCATCACATACCAACAAAGATGTTGTGTCTGCCGAGAACTAAAAAATAAATATTAAAAATTCTCTGCCCTCTCTCACTCTCTCTTTAAAACAAAATGTATATAAAATAAAAAAAAATTGATTTTTAACTCTTTTTTTTTTTTTGAGATGTGGGTCTTGCTATGTGTCCAGGTTGGTCTTGAACTCATGGGCCCAAGCCTTAGTCTCCCATGTAGTTGGAACTACAGCCGTGTGGCACCATGCCCAGTATAACTTTTTAATTTCATTAAAATAACACCAATAGAATAATATACATTTTAATAGTTGTCTGAATATTGTTTTTGGGATAGAAATATATAAAGGTTTTGAATAAGCATTCTTATATATATTTTAGAGTCAACTAGTATTAAGTTATCAAAATCATTTTACTTCAGGATTTCATGGAACAAATTTATCAAAGTTGATTTTATAATGAGACTTGAAATTTGACATTTGAAAGGAAATTTCCTCAATATATTTGATATATGTTCTTGGTTAAAGTTTCAGGAGTATGAATTCTTGGAAGTGATCATAGAGTATATTAAACATGTTATTTATTTGAAATATTCATATTTCTACCACCCAAAGATTGACACCATTAATATTCTGGCAACATTTTGAGGTATTTCTTTCTGTTCTCTTTTTCTGTGTAAAAGATGCTAATATTGTATAGAACCTTTTATATTCAGCTTTTAAAAATGTTAATACTTTTCCTTTTAAAATTGAATAATTTTTTTTATTTTTTACAATATACAGACACGTGTGTATGTATACACACACACACACATATACACACACAGACAAGACAGATATATATCCTTATTTCTCATTCTTTTGGTAAAAAACATAGTTTACTATGTACATTATTTAGTACCTTGTAGTTTTTATTTACCTGGGAAATTTTTCATACTAATAGATTTTTTTATTCCCGTTCAAATAATTTGGTTCAACTTTTTGTTTAAATGTTTTTCAAACTTTATGAATTTATCAGTTTCTTTTAATGCCTTGAATTTTCTCATCACATTGCTCAGTTTCTATTTTTTTTAAAATTTGTTTTAGTTATTTGAGTAAATAGCATATGCTAGGTAGAAAACATATGCTAGGTACCCAGGATACCCAGATAAATAAGTCATGGCCTCTGCCTGTGAGGCCTGAAGTTTAGTTTGGTGGTAGATAGTGAATAAATAATTTAGTAAATGATGTGAAAGCAAAGAAATATTCTGGGATCCAAGAAATACTGTAACTAGTTCATTGATGCATGGAGTAGAGATCTGGGTGACTTCCTAGAGTAGGTGATTTCACAGTTAAATTCTCCTTTTGAAAGTAGGGAAGAATAAGTCATCCAGGTAAGTGGGAAAATAGTCCAGGAAGAGGGAATAGTTTGAACCAAAGGATGAAGAGAAGAATAATCCAACTGCATTGTATATTCTAGGGAATTTTTAAGCATTTGACAAAAGTTCAAAAAACTATCTTATTTGGATATCTCATGTCAAATACAACTGTTTTGGTTAATTTTCTTCCTCAACAGGTACTGATTATTCCTATTATCATTGGATTTTGGAAGCTGCATTTCAGTTTTTGTCACCTCTACAGCAGAATTTGTTGAAATTTTGTCTGTCTCTTCGTTCCTACTTGGCTACAATTCAGGCCTTCCAGCAGGTAAATCTAGTGCTTTTAGCTAACAGCATTTTGAATGGTATATGACATGATAATTGGATAGATGACAGTTGTTCTGGAATTGAATTACGGAGCTATCACTTTTTTGCCTGACTTTTTCTGGGATTTGTGATTTATTTATAAATAATAAGCAAAACTGATGTTAAGTCTTCAAATCACAGATACTTAAAAATGTAATTTGCACTTATGTTTATATGAGAAAGGAAAAAAATCTGCACAAAATGGAACCAGACTTTGTGTGTGTAACACTGTCTGGGAGGTGTAATCTTGCTAAACCAATAAACCTAAATCTAATCACAGCCTTTAGATCTGAAAGCAGTTCACAGGAAATACAGGAGACAGGAAGTGTCAAGCAGCATCACAGGGATGTAATCAGGAAAATTTATTACTAGGGAAACTTTTTGCAGTCAAGTGATCTGGTTATTTCAATGAATAAATGATTAAAGGAAAAGAAAAAGGACAGAGCAACTTCAGGAGAGAATTTAAAAAATGTTTAATGTAGTGCAGGAATCTTGTTTGAATCTTGACAAAGACGGGAGCAGAAGAGACAAATATGTGTACATTAAGTGGACATTTGATGCGAAAGAAAAGTTCATTTAAAAACCATTTTGTAATATTAAATAGGTATAGAGAACCACTCACAATGGATATATAGTATAAAGAATTATTTTATTTTTTTAAAACCTCTTTTACCTCTTTTTCTTTTCATTCATTCATTCATTCATTTTAATGTTTTATGCGGTGCTGAGGATTGAACCCAGTGACTTTCACATACGAGGCAAGAATTCTGCCACTGAGCCACAATCCCAGCCCCAAATGAATTATTTTAAAGTGAGCATTCTTGTGATTTTCACCTAATCAGAGAAATAGGACTTAACCAGGCACCCAATAAGCTCTCCATGTGCTCTGACCCCATCACAGCCACCTTCTGTCTTCTGAAAGGAACCACATTGTCATGTTCTATTGGAATCTTCTCCTATGATTCTCTATCATTTTACTGTGTAAGCATGCACATCGACTCAATTTAGTTAGTTTTGCCTAGTGTTAGAAAATTTGATATCTTTTTCCATTGTATGACTTGGAGTGTTTGCACTGTAGATTTTTTTTCATGGACTATATTTTGTTGATCACATACTTCTGACACAGTTCAACTTTTTCCTCTGTTGTCTGTTTCCTACAAATTGGCAGTTGAGTCCAGAAGCTTGATCAGAATTGGGTCTTTGTTCAGTCTATAGGTAATGTTCTGTTCTTAGAGACACCTAATAATTGGTTTCTTTTTTCTGATTTAGCAGTCATTATTGCCCTGTGCTAAATCTATTAATTCTTTGGGGGTTGTAAAGTGGTGATTCATCCTGTCATTTCATATTCATTTGTTTCTGGAATGTGATATATATCCTAATCTGGTATTGTTCGGTGATATTGTTCAACATAGGAAAGGCAGAACACCTACTTGATTCTTTGCCTTTATTTACCAGAATTCAATATCATCCTTCTAGTTTAACCATTTAGGTTTTTGTTTATTTTCTCCTTTATTTTGGTAAAATACATATAACATTTATGATTTTTGCTGCTCTTAAGTTTAAGTGTACAATTTATTGATACTAGGTGCATTAATGCATCTTCAGAACTTTTTTCACCTCACAAAAAAAGATGTTATTTCACTGTTGGCCACATCGTTTTACATTGCCATTAATAATACATGAGGGTTCTAATCTCCACATCTTCTTCAACACTTTGTATTTCCTGATTTTTAAATTGGCCATTCTAATGAGTTTGTAGTGGTTTGTTCTTGTGGTTTTGATTTGTGTTATCTTTAAGACCAATGATGTAGAACATTTTTTTATCTATTTAGTGTCATTCTGCATATCTTCTCTGGGGAAATGTCTTTTTAACTCCTTTGCCCATTTTTGAATCAGATTGTTTGATTTTTGTTGAGTTGTAGGAATCTTTATATATTCTGGATAGTAGTTCATATCATAATTTGATATATAAATCAGTTGACCATATATGCAAACATTTATTTCTGGGCTCTCTCTTCTAGTCTTTTGTTCTATCTTTATTTCCAGTACCACATTGATTGCTGTACCTTTGTAGTAAGTTTGGTAATCAGGAAGTGTGTATGTTCCACTATTATACTGGTTTTTTTTTTGTGTGTGTGTGTGTTTGTGATACTAAAGATTGAACCCAGGGGTTGCCCTGCCACGGAGCTACATCCCCAGTCCTTTTCCTTTTTGTTTTGATACTTTTTTTTGGCTTACTTTAGGCTAACTCATTTCATCTTAGTTCTATAATTATATCTTTATTACTCACCACCAGTCTAGGCAAATGTCTCTAATTATTTAGCTTTTTTGGTGTTGCTATTGGCAGATTCCTCAAGAATGGCTCATGGGAATAATATTTACTTAGTTTTTGTATGTTAAGGTAATTGTTTCTATGTGCCCTTTGCACTTGAAGTCTAGATATAAAACTTTGGTTCATATTTTCATTTCTTGGATATCTTAACCATTCATTTCTCTTTCATCATAGTCTTCCACATATAATGTGATAATAATCTCAGTTTCTTTCCCTTGAAAGTTTTTTTGCGCTATTTTTTTGTCCATAAGTAGTGCTGAAATCAAACCCAGGGCCTTATTCATATGAGTCAGCTTCTTTACCTCTGAGCTATATTCTCAATCCTCTTTTTGTCTATTAAGTCCAGAGGATTTTTTCTTTTAAGTTATAATTTACTAGAATATTGGGGCTGGGGATGTGGCTCAAGTGGTAGCGTGCTCACCTGGCATGCGTGCAGCCCGGGTTCGATCCTCAGCACCACATACAAATAAAGATGTTGTGTAAGCCGAAAACAAAACAATAAATATTAAAATTCCCTCTCTCTTTCTCTAAAAAAAAAAAAAAAAGAATATAACTTAGTGGTGATTTTTATGGGTCAATATTATTTGGTATACAATATGTGCTTTTAGTACAGAATTTCAAATAGTTTCTTTATTTCAGATTTTTTTTTACATTATAATTTGTTCTTTCCCCTTTTACATATTTTCTCCAGTGATTCATATATATATTTGAATAACATATATAAATATGTTGATTTTTCTTTGCTGATCTTCATTGTTAATCCTATTCTCTTGAATGTCTTCTTTCTTTCTTTTTTTTTTTTTTTTTTTGTACCAGCAATTGAACTTAGGGGTGCTTAACCACTGACCCTCGCCCTTTTTTTTACATTTTATTTTGAGACAGGGTCTTGCTAAGTTGCTTGGATTCTCACTAAATTGCTGAGTCTTTGAACTTGTCATCTTCCTGCCTTAGACTCTTGAGCCTCTGTGATTACTGTGTGTGCCCAGCTTTTTTTCTTTTTTAAATTTAAGAAAATTGCTTTTGTTTCTTTATTTCTCTGTCTTGTGCTGGGAATCAAACCCAGGGCCTTATGTGTGCTAAGCATGCACTGAGCTATACTCCCAGCCATTATCTCTAACTTCTTTTTTTTTGTTTGTTTGTTTTTTTTTTTTTTTTTTTTTAGAGAGAGGGAGAGAGAGACAGAGAATTTTAATATTTATTTATTTATTTTTAGTTCTCGGCGGACACAACATCTTTGTTTGTATGTGGTGCTGAGGATCGAACCCGGGCCGCACGCATGCCAGGCAAGCGCGCTACCGCTTGAGCCACATCCCCAGCCCCATTTTTTGGATTTGTTTTTGTGGTGTTGGGGATTGAATCTAGGGGATCAGACATAGGGCTTCACACATGCTAGCCAAGTGCTGTAACCTTGAGCTACTCTTAGTTTCTTTTCTTTTTTTTCAGTACTGGGGATTGAACCCAGGGGCACTCAACCACTGAGCTACATCTCTAGCCTTTTTATTTTTGATACAGGGTCTTGCTAAGTAAGCATCCCAGGCTGGTCTTGAATTTGTGATCCTCCTGCTTTAGCCTTGGAAGTTGCTGAGATTACAGGCATGTGCCTCTGTGCTTGGCTGAGCTACTTTAATTTAAATCTTTACTTGTTGTGTTTATTTTCATATTCTTTCTAGCTTAGTTTTTATTTCTAAAATGATTTTTTTAAATCTCTAAAATTCTTTCTTGAGTTTTATCACCTCATTTGTGAGTTTTTCTAACTTAAAGTTATTTTTTATGTCTTGTAATATCTTTTTTTATTATTTTGTTGTAGATCGACACAATGCCTTTATTTTATTTATCTATTTTTATATGGTGCTAAGGATCAAACCTAGGGCCTCACACGTACCAGGCAAGCATTCTACACTGAGCCACAATCCATTGTATTATCATCTTAATACATTTTAACTTGTTTGTAATAGATTACATCTTTAATCTATCTTCTGGCTGTATATTTCTGACATGGTTTTATTGCCCCTAGCTATATTGTCCAATATGGTAGGCCCTGGCAATGTGTGGCCTTTTAAATATAAATCAATTAAAGTTAAATAAAAAAAATTACCTCTTCACTTGAACTTGCCACATTTCAAGTGCTCAGAAGCCACATAAGGCAAGTAGCTACCACTTTGGACAGTACAGATATAGATAATTGCTCTCTCTTCTTTTTTGTGGTAATAAGAGTTAACCCAGGGATGCTTTACCACTGAGCTTCATCCACAGCCCTTTTTTTAAAAATTTGAGACAGGGTCTCATTAAATTGCAGAGGCTTCAATTTAGGATCTTGGTGCCTCAGCCTCCCAAGTCTCTGGGATTATAAATTTGTGCCACTGTTCTGGGCAGATGTGGATGATTTCTATCCCTGTAATTTCTGTTGTATAATGCTCGTCTATAAATGTTAATTCTATTTCTTTTTATGCCCTTTACAATGCTTTTTTTTTAATATTTATTTATTTATTTATTTTGGTTTTTGGCGGACACAACATCTTTGTTGGTATGTGGTGCTGAGGATTGAACCCGGGCCGCATGCATGCCAGGCGAGCACGCTACCGCTTGAGTCACATCCCCAGCCCCCCTTTACAATAGTTTTGTATGGGATTTGATATAGACACTTTTCTGCTCATTTTGTTGTGAGATTAGTTTTTCTTAGCTATTAGAAATTAACATTGCTCCCCCTGCTATTGATTTTATATGGTGTTAAGAAAATACAATGGCTTGTTGTTTGAGATCTCATTATTGTTCCCTTCCTGCATCTTTTTTTTTTATAACCTTAGTGTTTTCTTTTTTTTAAATATATATATATATATATATATATATATATATATATGTATATATATATATATATATATATATTTATTTTTTTAGTTGTAGATGGAAACAACACATGCCTTTATTTTTATGTGGTGCTGAGGATCGAACCCGGGTCCTGCCCATGCTAGGCGAGCGCTCTACTGCTGAGCCACAATCCCAGCCCCGCTTCCTGCATCTTTATTTGGACCTTCTCTTCCATGGTTTGTGTGTATCTGGCCTCCTCAAGTTTTCAGCAGTTTCTCCTTTCAGTGGAGCTCTGTCCTGAAAGAGAGTCTTAGCTCATGAGTTTTGAGAGATTATACAGAGTGGCTATATCTCCCCAGCCCTTTTCAGCTCTACTACTGATGCTTCATGCTCACCTGTTGCTTAGTTGGACAGAAATCATTGGGCCACCTTCCTTTCCATTGAGAAGCTATTGTCTGTTTTGGAGTTTTGTTGTTCGAAGGATCTTTACATCCTCTGTTACTTCCCACTACATGACCTCTGCATGTTTGCAGGTCTTATTGTATTTTGTGTCATAGAAATGTCTTCTCATGGAGCTTTGCTGTTTAGTTACTCTGTTTTTGTGGAGTAAATTAGGAAGATTGAACAACTATGAAGCCATTTGTCATCTTTGTAGAAGATTTAAAAAAAAGTATGATAGTGGTATATTTTTAAAAAAGATCTCTCTTATTGATATAAATAAGAGACTTTATAAATAAAACATTATAAATAAGTTATTTGGGAATTGTGTCAAAGTGGAGTATGGTGGAAAGGTGGATGAAATAAGATTGACAACCAGTTGATATTTACTGAATTTGGGTGATGGGAATGTGAGGATTTGTTATATTATTCTTTTTTTGGTTCGTACTTTTTTAAAAAAATAATTAATAAAAATAGAAGAATGTAATGAAAACGTTAATATTTTCAGTTTTTTATAACAGACTTTCCATTTCTCCCCGTCTTTCTCAATTATTTGTATTACATATATAGAAAAGGACATCTTAACATTAGTATGCTACATAGATGATACGAGTGTACAAACCAGGGCTTGTCATTATATCTTTTCCTTTTCCTATCTGTCATACAACTCTTCAGAGTTCTTCTCCTTAAAGTTGCAGTTCATTGTCTCTTTTATTCCTTTGGTGTTAAATGTGTTTCACCCACTCCACACAAAAACTCATGTCTCATTCAGCCTTGTTCTTGAATATCTTTGTGCAGTGCATATAATTTTCCTTTCCATCTGAAGGGCTTTTTTTTTTTTTTTACTCAATTAATTTTTAGAGTCTGTAATTCTTCCTATTCAGTGAGGGGCTTAATGTTAATTTACATATTATCTTTAATTAGAACAGCATAATTATACCTTGGCACTTAAAATTGACATTTTGAGCTTCATTTTTTACATGCTACATTCTATATTCATTCCATAGATATCTTTCAATGTCTTCCAAGATGTAATTTTAACATTTATTTTGGAGAACTACTAGCACCTACCTCCTGATGTGGGAGGAACTGAGTGTATACGAAGAGCACTGGCCTGGAAACCTCTTACTTGCCTGGCTCAGAGTGGGTGTTGAGTAGATGTTAGTTTTGCCTTTATTGGTGATATCTTTTTATAATTTAATCACATATTTAGAACATACATGTTTTTAACTTGACTTTGGTAAGAAGCTGTAAAAAATTATCCATATTGTCTTCTACAACAGATAGCAGCTAATGAGCCTCCACCAGAAGGATGTGATTCATTTTTTTCAGTTCATGGAAAGAAGACCTGTGATTTTCATACTTTGGAGACTCTTCTACTTACAGCATCTGAGAGGTAGATTTTGTGTTTTTTTAATTTAAGTGTCATGCATTTTTTGTGTGTGTGTTTTTTTTCCCTGTACTAAGTCTTCCTTCTGATTTTTCTTTTCTATTTTATAGTCTATAGGTGTAATAGTTTATAGTGTGGATTCTGAAACCAGAGTTACTGGATGTGAATCTTGTTTCCATCACTTAAAATAATTTTGCAAAATGAAGCAAAGTACTATCTTTCCTATTCTCTCTTCAAAATGGAGATAATAACAGTATAAATATTCCTGTTGATTTAGTACTACTGTCTGAGCTATATTAACTATTGTCATTAGCTTAGCAGGAAAACTGTGTGTATAAAATCTAGTGCCTAAAGTAATAGTATTAATGATAATGATCTCTCATGATATTATTAGCTTAAGACAAAGTAAAAGATAATTGCAACCTGATTTTAAAATGAAATTGGTCTGGAGGTATAGCACAGCTCAGTGGTAGAGCTCTTGTTTATTATGCACAAGGCTATAGGTTTGATCCCTGGTACTGTAAAAAAAAATCAAAACCAACCTCCACCCCACTAAATTTGGCTTCTTTGCCTAAAGAGGTTTAGGTTTCTGTAATAAACAGCAATAATGAGTACCTACTTTGCTGTCTGGTGGTAGCAGCAAACCCTCAGTACCTCCTCTAATGCTGCTGTAAATATAATATAGTGGAGGTCTGCTCTATCAGAAATGCTAATGACATTTTTGGTGGTGTGACTCTCCTTATGGACATTGTGTGCCCAGCTGTGTCTGCCCACCAAATGACATTAGTGCTCTTAGTGAGGTGACAACCACTGTATTAAATGTATGTTCTAGGTAGCTCAGGGTCAAGTCAAGAACATTCAAGAATGGCTGCATAGTAAAATGGTGCTCTCTTGAGCAAACAAAATTAATAACTTAAAATTCTTTAAAAAACTTTAATCTGTTATAACCATAATGCAGACCTTTATAAAGAGAGCAATGGTGTCTCCTCTTCTGAGAGGCTATAAGTATTTTTCATAATTTGGCATTTATCCTATTAGATTTTTTTCATGGTAAGAGGCATCTTTCCATTTGGTACATTTAGGTGTACCTCAGTGTTTTAAACACAGGCATAAAACTTTTATAAAAATGTCTTACTGATGGTTTTTCCATTTTTTGTTTTTATTTCTTTCTGCTCTTCTAAAAAGGCTACAATGAACAACTTCATTCATATGTCTTTTCATTCTGTTGAATGCATCATAGTAGGGATTAGTAGGTAGTACATTAAGATCTATTAGTATCATGATCACCCTTAGGGATTTTTTTTTTTAGAAATTTTAAAACATGTGAGGAAACAGAAATGTTAGATCCATTAGTGGAAAGACTGTAATAGTTGCAATGGTACAGGAGAGACTTGCTATAATTGGCATCAACTTTGAAGCTTTTTGCAGTATTTGTACTTAGGTTTTTAGACAAAAGAATGATCATTTTTATATGGTAAAAAATATCCTGCAGAGTTAGTACTGAGAGATTTGGATATGTATTATTTTTCTTGCCTTTACCCCTTCTCTAGGAATTGGTACAATTATTAATCTGTGTTTGTATTTATAGTTAGTATTTATATAATGTATTTTTATTTTTTGTAATCATGAACAAGTCAGGCTTGCACCTTACAATATTCTTACCAAGTGAAGACTAAGACTGTGATACCATTTATATAAAGATTCTTATAATCTTTACTTAAGTCATTTAGCTATACTTTACATTTTGTACCTTTTTTAATGTTTAAAATCTTTTTTAACTTGATAATTTTGAGCTTTCAATATTTATTTCCAGACCCAAACCTTTGTTGTTCAAAGGAGATCACAGATATCCCTCATCCAATCCTGAAAGCCCAGTGGTGATTTTCTACTCTGAAATTGGCTATGAGAACTTTTCTAATTTCTACCACCAACTTATACCAAAAAGCAATTTAGGCAAAATCAATTATGTATTCAGACATTATTTATCTGTAAGTATTGAATTATTTTTTAATTTTTGTATATTAATTTGCCTTCCATGACCTTAGAACATAAGCTCATAATTTCCCTTTTTATGAAATAACTTAGGAGCTGGGGTTGTGGCTCACAGGTAGAGTGCTTGCTTGCTTAACACATGTGAGACACTGGGTTCAATCCTCAGCACCACATAAAAATAAATAAACAAAATAAAGGTTTTGTGTTCATCTGCAACTAAAAAAATATTTTAAAAATAATTTAGTTATTTGAACTTCTTTTTGAAAAATCAAATAATTTTTATCAGATCTATTATTTGTGCATAGACATTGCCTGGCTTACCTTTTTGAAGAAATATAAAACAATTTTACTAAAAAAGTGGCTTAATAAAGTGTGCATTTTATTTCACAATTAATCATGTAAATAATCTTCGTTAAATTTAATATGGCTGTCATACTATGAAATTGATTCTTGAATTCAGTTCCTTTACATACCTTTTTTATTTTCCTTTTTGGCACCTTTTCATTTGTAGGAAAAGGAAGATTTCTAAAGAGGTGAAATCAGGCAGAATTGATTTAAAATTAAGCTTTTTGTAACATTTAGCATTTAAAATATTTTTATGTTAAGATTGTTAGCCTTCAAGGTTTGTGTATAATGATGAGTTTGGTGAACATTGGGTGCTAAATCTGTACAAGTAAAATAAAATTTTAAATGAAAATTTAAATGAGCAGAAACAAATTTTATCAAAGTCGAGTTTTAAACAACTTTTCTCCCTCTTTCTTCTTGCTAGACCCTTGTTGGTTTTGAAATTTAAACGTCTGAAGGGGCCAGGCATGGTTCTGCAAGCCTATAATCCTAGCTTATGTGGAGGTTGGGCAGGAGGATTTCAAGTTTGAGGCTAGCTTGTGCAACTTAGTAAGACCTTGTTTCAAAATGAAATAAAAAGAGCTGGGGATGTAACTCAGGGCTTACATAGCCCTGTGCAATGTCCTATGTTCAAACCTTAGTACAAAACAAAACAAGTTTAAAAGGACCATCATTTATTAGGATGGTGATGAGCCTGTGGCATTTTGTTAGCTCATGCCCTGCCAGAAGCATTTAAATTTAGTAAAAAAAAAGGCCGGGTGTTGTGGTGCATGCCTGTAATCCCAGTGGCTCAGGAGGCTGAGGCAGGAGGATCTCCACTTCAAAGCCAGCCTCAGCAAAAAGCAAGGCGCTAAACTAAACTCAGTGAGATGCTGTCTCTAGATAAAATACAAAATAGGGCTAAGGATGTGGCTCAGTGGTTGCATGCCCTTGAATTCATTCCCATTACCAAAAAGAAAAAAAAAAATCAGTAAAAAACATACATATACACATATGGTACTAACAAAGCCCTTCTGGGTTTGAGACCTCACCAGTTTTCAACCCTGCTCTGTATGTAGGTTCTAGAGCTACTTGTTTTCATTCTCCATTTTCTCACATGGTTTAGAATCTTTGCCCTTTCAACTGTCCATTCATCTGATTTTTGCTTCTACATTGGAATTTTAATTCTCACAGTCCTGGAGATGCAATATGTAAAGGAGGCTAGGATTTTCTGGAGAAACATAAAGTTGTAATTGATTTTTTTTTTCCAAAAATAGAATGAATATTTTAATGGTAGATAAGTGCTTTTATTACTGTTGGTATGTAGCAAACTCTCTTGAACACACAGTTAATATCCTTAAAAAAATAAGCTAAAGATATTTTAAGTACATGATCTTAAGTGATATCTAATAGATGCAATGTTAATGATGTACAGTCAAGTGTGCTGTGACACATAACAAACTTTTTTTGGGGGGGGGCTGTACTGGGGGTTGAACTCTACCACTCTACCACTGAGCTATATCACCAGCCTTTTAAATTTTTATTTGAGAAGGGTCTTGCTAAGTTGCTGAGGCTGCTCTCCAATTTACTATCTTCCTGCTTTAGCTTCCCGAGTTGCTAGAATTACAGGCGTGTGCCACTGCACCTGGCTTATAACAAGCTAGGTAGTAATGATGGAATACTTGCTTTATCTGCAGAATCCCAGAAGGGAGCCAGTTCATCTCTCTGGTTATGGTGTGGAATTGGCCATTAAGAGCACTGAGTACAAGGCCAAGGATGATACTCAGGTGAAAGGTGAATTTGTAAAATTAAGACCAATGTGTTTTCTTTAAATATGAACTAAAAGGGAATTTGTTTCCATATGAAAATGAACAGATTTAGGAGTCATTACTGCTGTTTTCTTTGTCCAATAATTCTTTGGAGGTTGACCTTAAAACAACTTCTCTAGGTCCTAATTTTCTCTCACTGTAAATGCAGGTGATGACAATATTCTTCTTTAAGTATTTTGGATGAATAAATAAGTAAAGAATTTAGCATAGTTTTTTTGCACAGAAAGTTTAATAAGTATTAGTAGTAGCTGTTTTTGATGTTATGATTTGCAAATAACCATTAATTTGTGATTACAATGTGAAATTTTAAATATACTTTAATGAACAGTTTTATGTTCTTTATTATTTTCTCAACTTAAATGGTTTACTCTGAATTTTTCTTGTTCTAATTTTGTGGGATTTTGAAATCATTATTTCAACCACAAGTTTTACATGCTGTCTTTTTTTCTTTTTAAGCATAAAAGTTACCAGTTTGGGTAGTGAAGCAAGTAGAAAATAGCCTTGTACTCATTTTGGTTTTTCAATAATTATATTTAGGATTAAGTTGCCTAATTGCAGGTTTTTCAGAATTTTTATTTTGAAGAACCCTTTGTTCATAATATTAAAAGCTGTTAATTTTGAAATTCTAGCATCTGAAATTTTTTACAGTTTATGGGAAAAATATTCTTTTTGATCACAGGAAATGTTAAACACATTTTTAAAGACATTGCAAAATGTTAATTGGGGTATTTACATTTTAAATGGTTTTATTTCAGGTGTTTCTGACTTTTATTTTTACATTACTCAAATTTTATCAAATTATAACATTTGTATTTCTAATCTGAACCATTAGACATATATTTACTGTTTTTATAGGAACTGAGGTAAACACTACAGTAATTGGTGAAAATGATCCTATTGATGAGGTTCAGGGATTCCTCTTTGGAAAATTAAGGTATGTATGTATATTCTATTTATTTCTAAAAAAATGTCCTTTATTCTCTTTAAATCTTCAGAGTTCCCTGCATTCCTAGTGTCATCTTTTTCATGATTATTTAAGTACAGATCTAATAGCACTTTATATTTGTAGTCTAAACTGGAGAAATGCCCACTTTGCTTCTAATTAAAAGTGAGCAATTTTCAGTTATTGTGAAATTTGTTAATTTTATTTATTTATTTATTTTGCATTACTGGGGATTGAACCCAGAAGTGCCCTACTATTGAGCTACCTCTTAGTTTTATTTTGAGATATGTCTCAGCAAGTTGCTGATGCTGGCCTTGAACTGGAAGTCTTCCTGCCTCAGCCTCCTGAGTAGCTGGAATGACAGGTGTGTCCCATCATGCCTGACTAAATCTCTTTTTTCTTAAATGACCTGCCTGTAGCTTCGGTTAATTTTCTTTCCCTCTCAGTTAATGGAATAAAGTTAAATACCAGTTTTTGATTGAATAATAGGGTGAACCAAATTGTTTTATTTAATTTTTTTCTCATAGATGGGTGTTTAACTTGGAGTGATTGTAGCTATTTGCTTATCCTAAACATAATCTGAAAAAAAGTAAAAGATGTATAATAGATTTTGTACTTGCTCAATTAAAATACATTTTATTAGACTAAGCTTTATGAAAGGGGAGAGAAATTTTTCATTTATTTTATTTTTTTGTACTGAGGATTGAACCCAGGGGTGCTTAATCATTGAGGCACATCCTTAGCCCTTTTTTTTATTTTTTATTTTGAGACAAGGTCTCACTGAGTTATTAGGGAGCTCAGTGGTTCCCTCTCCAGCTGTAGGTTCCTAAGGGATTAAGTTTTGCTTCTGGTATCTAATTTCTTCTGGTTTCCACTATGTGGCTCAGTTTCCTGTGGTATAGAATATACCAATAATAGTTTCTTTTGAGAGAAAGAGGAATTGAATGGAAAGGTCATTATTAACAGATACTTCAACATGAAATCAGAGCAATTTCCATTGGCTCAGGCAAATCTCAGGGACTGCATAGCCACCTGAGTGCAGGGCCGTCAGCATCTGGGGACTGGCAGGTGAAAGGCAGCATGGAGGCCAGATCTAGGCAGCAGGAGGCGTCGTTGTCCCCAGCACAGCAGCTTAGTTTTTTGGTGTGCCTTGGTTTGAAGGAAACCCTTTTTGGTGTGATCCCTGAACTTCATCAAGAGGGTTCAGCTGTTATTATTGACTGCTGTCACATCCTTAATTGATATCACAGATAGGGAAAACAGCAGAAATGTAAAAAAGATAAGGGTAGAAAGCTTGCCCACTATTGTCTGGCACTGGTGAACAAAAGTAAGAGTCTTTGGGTGCTCCACTGAGTAACTTGGGTTTCTTGTTGACTTTTTTTTTCAGACAGGTTTTAGAATTTCCCTTATCATCATTAGCATGAGGGAAGGAGGAAATGGAAGAAAGGTGTATGTCCTATGTATCAGCACTTTCACTTATTATATTGAATTCAAAGAAGATGTGTGAGAGTATATGTGAGAGTATATGGAAGGAAATCTTAACCCTACCTTAGAATATCAAGATTTGTACAGACAGTAAACCCCAGCAATGCAGAAGGATTTGTTCAACACTCTTTCACCATTCTCTAATAATTTCCTTTTTCTTTTTCAGTATTTTAAGGGAACTTTAGGATTACAGCCTGGAGACTCTGCTCTCTTCATCAATGGGCTTCATATTGATTTCGATACACAGGATATATTCAGGTACAGATGATATTTTTTTTCTCATTTTGTAAGTTTTTATAATGTGTATGTAGCTCCTTGTGATGTGTTCAGATTGTTGTCCCTTCTTACTGTGGCATGAGGCAAAGACAATTTACCAGGCTGTACTCCCTAACCCCAAGGGTGTGGAGGTGGGCCCATGCTGTCCCTGGGGTGGACATTGTGATCTAGTGCCATCTTGTAACATAATGCATGTTCAAGGACTCTGTTTTTCAAGGATGCCCTTTTAGAGCTAAAGTTTACCTGTTAAGGATAGCATCAGAAAAGACCTCTTGCTTTTGGAATAGTGCGAAGGGGTTTATTCAAAATGCTGTCTCTGAAGGCATTATTATTTGAAAACCTACTTTTTTGTTATTCTTAAAATGTAGTTTAAAACTATTTAGCCCCAAATTATCTTTATGATTTTAGTGGGAGGGGAATGGATAGTCAGGTAGAATTCAGATTTTTTCCTTGGAATGAAAATCAAGACAGTTGTCACTGGCTTCCTAATTGCAAAAATAAAAAGTAATTGTTAATACTTCAGAAGTAGTTTACACAATAAAATATTTTCATATTAGTTATTTTAATTAAACATTTATGCCTATTTATTGCATTATGGAGCTAGTGATAAGTCAGTTAAATGGATATGAATACTTTAAAAAAATTGTTTTTATTGAATGGTTTATTAAAATCATATACAGTTCTTTTTAGTATATTAAAATGGTGTACTTGCTCATTAAAACCAATGCAAAATAATACAGAGATAAGGGAACTAAGAAGTAAAATTTCATCCCATCTTATTTTATCCAACTCCCTTTCTTCTTCCCCAGCAATTCTCCAGACTTTTTTCTGTGGTCATGTGTGTGTATGTGTGTATGTGTATACATGCCTGTGTCAATTAATATTGATATAAACATTAAAGATATATAATTTAGTATCTTTGTGGTGTTTTTTTAAACTTTATTTTGAGATAATTGTAGACTCACATGCAGTTGTTAGAAATAATGCAGGGAGGCTAGTGTACTGTTTTTAAAAACATGCAGTGTAGTGTAGATTTAGAGTTATTTCATCCTCAAATTGTATTTATACTTAGAGATAATCTATATATACACTGAGAAGTGTAAATAAATAGGAGCCAAGAAGCATGTTCTACCCCTCCTGTCTGCACACTTTGATGGGATAAAACAAGGGGAAAAGTTCCCTTGTTGAGTTTCTCAGTTTAATTTGGCACTTAGTTTGACCTGATGAATCTTCTTTTCTTTTTTTTCCCCCCACAGCAAGGATCTAAATTTTTCTTACTAAATACCTAGGTTTGCTTTTTTAATTTATTTTTCCCCCTAGTTTGTTTGATGTACTGAGGAATGAAGCCCGGGTAATGGAGGGTCTGCACAGACTGGGAATAGAAGGCATCGCTCTGCATAATATTTTGAAGCTGAACATCCAGTCTTCTGAGGCCGACTATGCTGTAGACATCAGGAGTTCTGCTATTTCAGTGAGTATTCCTTTGAGGTATCAAGGGGCATTCTAGTCAGGCATCTTAATTATCTAATTTGTTTTTTTTGAGAGTTCAGCTATTCCCACCATCTTTTGTGTTGCCATCATGTATTTGCAACTGTTTATGTGGAACTATGCATATACTACAAAGTAGCTCTTAAATGCTCCTAAAAGTTGAGTTATTGTCACTGCTTTGGTTGATAATGATCTCTGTCTACATCGTATCCCTAGGATTCAGCTGAACACCTCTCAGGAAGGAGAGTCTAGTTTGTGTTTTATCAGCTACATATGGTCCTATGAGATTTTGTGGCAATGTGTGTGATTTAAAACTGCTAAATAATTCAGAATTTTGGAGGGGGGGAGGGCTAGGGAAGAATAGAGTTACTTTAGATTAGGTAGAAGGGAGGGGAGGGAGTATGGGAATGAAGGATAGTAGAATGAATCAGGCATTATTTCCCTATGTACATATATGACTATATGACTGGTGTAATTCTACATCATGTACAACCAGAAGAATGAGAAATTATACTCCATTTATGTATGATGTATCAAAGTGCACTCTACTGTCATGTATAATTAGAACAAATTAAAAAAAGTATGATGTTTCGTTAATAACCTTCCTTTCTAGTACTTTATTACCTACTATGTGATCTCTCTGAGCCTTTGTCACCTTTAAGAAAGAATGTGGGGAGTAGTGTCATCGTAGGTGGTTATGGTAATAATAAGATTGGAGTAGACCTCATATGGCTAGTACATTTTAGCACCCTAGGAATTTTGATAGAAAAAACTGTTATGTATTTTCATGAATACTGTTATGGCATTTGTTTTTATGATTAAAATATTTTACTTATATTATGAGTAAAGAGAATAACATAAATATGACATATTTATTAATAAAGGGGTTAACAACTATATGAGCCATCTATATACTTTCTAAATAATCATTTTGTGTCAAATCTCTGGGAAAAAATATTTCAGTATTTCCCTTCCCAGTTTCACTTGTTTCCTCCATGAAAATAATTATTCTCTGTGGTTGATATGCATTCCCCTGTCCCTTATTTTATTATGTTATTTCCTACTAAATATTTTAAATATTTGGATAGTCTATTCCCCTATCATTGTCCTTCATCAGCTTCCTTTTTTAAGCAAGGTTTTTCAAGACTTGTAGGTTGATGTTGATACATAGTTTTTATATCATATTTTATGTTTTACTTTTTTAAAGAAAATCTTTTATACATTTTTAGTTTTAAAATATAAAAGCTTTATGTAGTGCAAATCGTTATCCAGCCATCAGTTTTCTCCTCAGAGTCAGCAAGGATCAGCATTTAACTTACATCCTTCCAGAAATACTCTATGCATCCATGAACAAGGAAATAAACACATAATTCCTTCACCCCTACTCTTTTTAAAGAAATGATAGGTACATAGATACATACTGTTTGTTCATTGTTTTCTCTATGGATATTAAGTCATTTCTAATTTTACTATTGAAACAGTGCTTTAATTGCTCTTTTTGTACATCTTCCCTTGAGCATGTGCATGTGAAATGTCTTTGGGGTAGATAACCTAGATCTGGAGTAATTAGGGGTAGGGTACGAATCAAGTCTTCAGCTTTATTAGGTCTGTTTCTCTAAAGTGAATGTTCCAGACGCAAGCATTGGGTGAGAGTTTATATTGCAGTACATTTTTGCCTGTTCTTGGATATTGACAAAGTTTGAATTTGTTTTCAGTTTAATGTGTTGTTTTAGTTTATATTTCCCAGATTACAATTGAGGGTATATGCTTTCCTTGTATTTATTGCCCATTTGGATTTCTTCTGTAAATTACTTTCATATTCTTGACACATTTCCTTTGAATTGCTTGCATCTTTTTTTTTTTTTTACTGGTATTTCATGACTCTATCCCTTTATTGTTTTTATTGGCTGAAATAATTTTATTTATTCTGTGGCTTGTCTTTTAGGCACTTATTTTTCTACTTGATTCTTATGTCTTTGAAAAGGGTCTTGTTCCGTGTAATTCTTCTCAAAATAAAGTCTTAACTGCAATTTTAGTAACTAGTGACTAAAGTATATGTGCCATGTTGTGTTATTTTTTTCTAGTGGGTCAATAACCTGGAGGCTGATAGCAGATATAATTCATGGCCTTCTAGTCTACAGGAGTTGCTTCGACCTACCTTTCCTGGTGTTATTCGGCAGATTAGGAAAAACTTGCATAACATGGTAAATGAAACTTCTACTTATTGTTTGCCTGTGAACTCTGTTTCTCCCTTCCCCTCTTCCTATCTTTTTGTCCTTTACTAGTTGCTTCCCCACAACTACTACCATCATCAGTTCAACTTCTTGTTCAAACAGAAAGGGCTTTGGAATATATGGATCTTTTATTGTGCTGAGATGCTACATCAGCATTGCAGTCTGTATCAGTGTGTGAGGAAATGCCCCGCATGTGTAACACAAAGCTTTAGATTTAGGCTACATCATTTTAGTTTTTTGTTTGTATTTGTTTTTGCAGTGCTGGGGATTGAACCAGACCTCACATATATGAGTCATACATTCTGCCATTGAGCTCCAGCTCCAGCCTCTGGTTTAGTTAACACTATTTTTTAAGAGCAGTTTTAGGTTCATAGCAATTTAAGTTTTAAGACAGTTCTCCTTTTCACTTAGAAGATGCATATTACTACTGGTTTTCTTTAATATCTTTTTTTTTTCTGGCAGTACTTTTGATTGAACCCAGGGTTGCTCAATAACTGAGCTACACACTTTAAGTGTGTGGTCTTTACTAACCACATTCTTTGACAAAGATGGATACAGCTGCTGGTTGTCTTAATTCCTCTTTTATGTGGTTCGATAGTAGATACAAAAATCTTGGCTTCATGTAAGATGACTAATTTCTATTGGCCCAGGAACATTTGAATAAATGTCATTTCATGGGTTCTTTTCCTTACCCTCTCCCTACAGGTTATCATAGTTGATCCTGCACATGAGGCCACAGCAGAGTTGATTAACACAGCTGAAATGTTCCTCAGTAATCATATACCATTAAGGTAACACTAGTATTGATTTGATAATCTCTCTAATTTAGCTGAGGTTTTGTTTGTCATTCCAAAGTATAAATCTGGGTGCTACTGAATTGTAGGGTAATTAATAGTGAGGATCATTAATGGCAATTTTACCTTCTACTTGGAATTGAAGCCAGTATCTTTTGGGGCTCAGAATTTGATTCTCAATGAATAGGAGCTTACCACCATTGAATTATTAATAAATACCTATTTAAAAATAGTTCGTGGTTTCAGCTTGCTTTCCAGTGCAGGAGAGTTTTCCTAGGTTGAGTGACCACATCACAAAGCCAATTTCCACTTTCGGCAAACATATAGAGCTATGCCATAGTTGCTGTCAGACCATCAGGGACTAAATGTTACAAAATGTAACACAGCCTTTTATAGTGCAGACAGACACATTTATTTCAGTCATATTGCCAAATTTTCCAAATTTCTAGTTTTTTTTCAAGAATAAAAAATGTTTTAAAGTTTTACATTTAAGTGTTAAGATATTTTTACTTTTATTCTGAATGCTTCTGATAATTTTACATGTTGATGAAATTTGTATTCTTAGAAAATCAAGAAAATAAAGATGGAAAGCACTGTTTAGCCAGCAAGTATTAGCATGTGTTTCGTGTCCAACACCAAACTGTTGTGGATGTTTTAAAAGCTGTATTCCTACCTTCTTGGAAGAAATCTTCAAGTGTATTTTCAAACCCTTAAGACTTCTAGAAGATCAAGTGCTAGATTATATCATACTAGCTATAAGTGCTTTAGAATTCAGGGAAACAAACAATAGACTGAGAAGTTTGGCATGCTCAGATATCTCAATCTGTGGAAGAAGTTGTTTTTCAGAGAGACTTTGAAGAAAACAGAATTTCAAATGCTAAGAAAGCAGAGATTTTTAGTTCAGTAAAACATTTCATATAAAACGCGAATGTACTTGGTAAGATGGAGGAATAAATTACTGAATCACAACCAGAGCTATATTTTGATTAAAAGGGACATCTAAGAATATGGAAGTGGACTCATGGTACACAGTGGGCACTGATGAAATATTTATTGATTGTACCGAGGGACAGGAAAAAGGATTGTGATCTTCAGTTGACAAAGGTAGATAAGAATAAGGCACCCAGACTCTGAGGCAACGAAAAGTGTGATGTGAACAGTTTGGGGGGAGATGTGAGCAGGCAGGCTTTACTTTTGCTCTTGGTGTGGGTGAATGTGGTCCTGCACTAAGGTTTTGGCAGGGGAGAGGTGCCTACAGGTTTTCAGACTACCTCCTGATATCTGTGGAGGGAGGCCCAGAAGATAATTCCTGGCCAAGCTAACAAAAAAACCTTTGAATCCTGTACTCCAAATTGGAAACTCGGGAATGAGGAATTAGTTATAAGGAGATAATAAGGTTCTGCTGCTCTAACTTGGTGTTAGCTCATATGTTTGCTTACATAAGAATATTAGACTGCTTTTCATGATTTCAATCAGAAGTGGGATTAAAAAAAAAAAAAAGACAGTTTTCAACTAAAAAAATCTTTCTATCTCTGTCCACATAAACATCCACCTTAGCAGAGCTAATCAATTTTAACAATTTGATATTTAACTTTATATTTTCCTCTGTTTTTAAGCTGTAACCCCTCTATTCTAAAATTAATAGATTGCTTTTCCAGAACTATGTTGATTAATTAATTAATATTGGTACACTAATATTAACTAAACTTCAAAGCTTCTATTAAGATTTACTGTTTGTGTGGCACATGGTAAGGGGTTTTGATAAAGGACAAATTTGGAATGTCAAGTATCTGTATTATAGTATCATATGAGTTCAAGTCACTGCCCTAAAAATCTACTGTGCTCCCCATGTTTGTTTCTTCCTCCATTATCCCCAGAGCCTTGGCAACTATTTATCTTTTAACAGTCTTCATAGTTTCGCCTTTTATAGAATGGCACATAGTTTCAGTCATGCAGTATATAGTATATAGTCTTTTTTGAATGAGCTTCCTTGCATTGAAGATTCTTCTGTAGCTTTTTTTTTTTTTTTTTTGGTGCCTGGGTTTGAACCCACTGAGCTACATCCCCAGCCCTTTTTTATATATTTTATTTAGAGACAGGGTCTCGCTGAGTTGCTGAGGTTGGCTTTGAACTTGCAATCCTCCTGCCTCAGCCTCCTGAGCCATTACAGGCATGCTCCACTGTGCCTGGCCTCCATTTCTTTGTGGGTTGATAATTTCGTGTCGTTTAATCCCTTTTATGGATATATCACAGTTTATCTCTTCACCTGTTGAAGGACATCTTTGTGCTTCCAAATTTGGGCAATTATGAATAAAGCTTCTGAAAATGTCTGTATGTAGGTATTTGTGTGGACACAGATAACATTGCTAACATTGGCTAAATACCAAGCAAAATTTCTGGATTGTGTGATAAGCGTATGCTTAATTTTGTGCCCTCTCATTGTTTATCATCAAGGCTGACTCTTCACCACTTTGTACACCATCAGAGATACAACTTGTTGTGGCCATTTGTCCCTATGCAACATCCCTCATGCACCAAATCCAAGTGGGTTTTTTGGTATATGTAGCTTTTATCTCGGTATTCAAGTCTTCTATCGTATTTGATTGGGAAATGAGCACAAATCCACTTATCCAAGGCAAATCATGATTTAATTCCACATGAGTACTAAAGAACACTGATGTTATTAACCTTAATATTAAAAGGACATCTGGCAAAATCATTCCTGTGGGCAGGTATTTAGTTTGTATGAATGTATTGTGTATTTTCCAGAGGAAGAGAACATTTTTGGCTCATTTTAATTTGTTAATATGCAGATAAATATTAGTGTTCCTTGTTTCAAATCTTCCATTTAGTGCCTGCGATGACTAAAAGCAGTTAGCCAGAATTCACTATTTATTCAAGTGCCTGTACACCTCAAATCAAAGGGCTGGTGTCTCTGTTGGTCTCCAGTCACATAAAACTCTTCTGGGATGCTTTATCCCACCTCCAACCTTTTTTCTCTTTTATTGCCAACCTCACTCTCAAGGATTCTAAAACTAGCCCCCAGATGACTCTCTCTCTGAAACCTATACAGAGATCACAGAAACAGTATTGTGGCCACTGTTAACATTTATTTTGCTCCCAACGAGGCACCAGCGTACCTCCATTAAAATGTTTCATTAGAATTAAAGAGATATTTGATGGGAAATGTAGGGATTGTTTTGCTAGAGTCTCCCTTCATGGATATTACTTTAGGATGGGGCCAAGGAGAGAAGAAAAGGACAGGAGTGAGGAAATAAAAATAGCAAAAACAAATAAAACAAAAGTGTATGCTTAGTTGTCTTACAAGGTAGCTGCACTATTTTGCATTTCTACTGGCAGTGAATGAGAGTTCCTGTTGTTCCACTCCATGCCAGTATTTCGTATTGTCAGTGTTTTTGTGTTTGGCCATTCTAATAGACGTGTAGTAATATATCATTATTGTTCTAACTTATAATTCTGCAGTGACATAGGATGTTCCGCATATCTTTTTTGGTAAAGTGTCTGTATAGATCATTTGCCCATTATAAAATTTGGTTGTTTTCCTAATGTTGTTTTCAGAGTTGTTTTTATATTTTAGCTACCAGTCCTTTATCACATGGGTATTTTGCTAAGATTTTCTGCCAGCCTGTGGCTTTTCCTTCTGCTTTTTATAGAGCAAAAGTTTTTTTAATTTTTTAAAATATAATTTTATTTTTATTTGTTCTTTTTAGTTATATATGACAAATAGAATGTATTTTGACATATTATATATGCAATGGCGTATAACTTCCCATTCTTGTGATTGTACATGATTTGGAGTTACACTGGTAGTGTATTCATGTATGAACATAGGAAAGTTACATCTGATTCATTCTAGTATCTTTCCTAATCCCATCTGTAGATGCATAATAGCATTTTTCTTGTGGTTTATGTCTTTATTTTAAAATGTAATAAACTTAACCTTGGTTGTGGCTTTTTGGTATAGGACAATTATAAATTTTTATCCATATTTTCCTTTTATCTATATTTCTGATGTTGCTTGTGTTAAATCTCAGAAGCTATCCTTGTTTATTTTTAGTGTCCAAAAGCTTTCATTTCTCCAATTTTTTGTTTAAAAGCAGAATAAAATTTCCATCTAGAACTAAGTAAGTAATTCCCTTCATGTCAGTAACGGAATCTCTGTGTGATTAGAAACCGCTTGCTTTTACATTGGAAAAGCCTACAAGAACCTACTCTTATTTTTGTATGTGAAGTGTGACTGCCTCTGTCAACTGGGTTAGAGTGGGGTGTGAACTGTGCTTTTCACTTACTAATTGTATCCTTATGTTATCTGCAGTACCTGAGGATGGGATACTGTTCTTTTCAGCTGGTTTTCATTCTTTGAGATGTTTCTTCTTCTTTCCCCTCTAGAATTGGTTTTGTATTTGTGGTTAATGACTCTGAAGATGTTGATGGGATGCAAGATGCCGGAGTGGCTGTTCTTAGAGCATATAATTACATTGTCCAAGAAGTGGATGATCATCATGCCTTTCAAACTCTGACACATGTATGTTTTTGTTCAAAATGACATATAGTTTTTTAAGATTTAACTTGGTGTAAAGCATAAAATGTGGTAAGAAGGATTTTGTTTTTCTGTAAATTATTCACATAAACTATGTGTTTTGTATTTCAGGGATTGCTTTTACTATATTGATTTGCTAACATCAATATTAGATTGCTAAGATTTCATCCAAGATGAGATTCTTTAGGAGCCCTGCCAGAGCATCTTAGTCATCTGCCATTTGGTGCTTTGAAATCACTGGTTAATATCTTCTATCAAATATGATAGTCTCTACTTGTTTAAAAAAATGTTTTCCAGTATTTCATCTTTCTCTCCCCTCTTTCTTCCCCCTGTTCCCTTCCTTTTATTCTATTGATCTAGAAATGGTCTAATTTTTATCAAATAATGGAATATAGACATTTTGATAGTACAATTTGTGAAAAAAATATTTTCTGAAATAGGAATGAAATAGTTATAAATATGTTAAAGCCAATCATAAAAATAGAACACAAATTCTAATATATAATGAAATCCTGTATTTTAGTATACAAGATAAAATTCTCTATTCGTTTTTTTAAGATGAATGCAATTTGATTTTAGCTAAACCCTTGGTAATTCTTCAGCACATAGGTAATTGATTTTTTATTTTTCTGAAATATTTAGCTTTTAGTTTTATTTTGGCAGAGAATGAAAAGTAATTTCTTCTTGCAAGAAGAAAGACTTTTAATTCATTATAAGAAACACTAATTATTTTTAGACAAAAAGATAGCCCACTATCCAATTATATTTTAAATATATATTTTTATATAAATAATCATGCACATTGCAGTAGTATTTTTTAGGGTGGTACTGGGAATTAAATCTAGCCCTCACATATGCTAATCAAGTACTCTACCACTGAGCTATATCCCCAGCCCTGTATTAGTATATTTAATGCTTAAATCTTTGAGATGTAAAAAATTGTACAGATTTAATGTCTACTTAGTATTCAGTATCATATGAAAGTATTCTTAATTATGCATGATCCTTTAGTATTGAACTAACAGCATCAATGAAAGGAGGCTTCAATAAGGATGTTCTGTACATTTCACTTCTAGTAGTTGTTTTTGAGAGTTAAGTTTTTAATTTAACATAAATAAATTATTTATATTAAATATTAGTCATCTGTTAAAAATGGCTGAAAGTTATAATAATAATTAATAAATATTATATTTTATATACATTAAGACAAATTCTTTTTTATTTTGTGTCACTTGCATTTTCCAAGTTTGTCATATTTTCCTATAAGTGAAGTAACCAAAGCAAATGACTCATTAAATAGTTTTCCAAAGATTCCTTTGTATGTTTATTTAATAAAGAGTCATGTAGGCTGTCCTATTTGTTTCAGATAGTTTCTTATTTTGATGTCCAAAATAGTCGTTGTCCATTAATTAACAAATTTTTGAGTGCTTATAATTAAAAACATACCGGTTTATGTTGGGAGAAACAAAGTATCGAAGAATAGTAAATCAATTTTCTCAACTAATATTTCCTATCTGAAGATATGATAATGGAAAAAATTAAAATCATATTTGTGCTGTTTTCCCAAGCTTTTAAAATAACATAAAAATGTAATAGATTAAAATAAAGGATGAGGCTTCACTGGCATACATAGATGGTATATTCTGTCAGCATTACTATTATTTCTACTCTATATTTTTCATTTTTTATTCAAACTTTGGACACAGTAACAGGTAAAAAATTAAAAAAACATAAACAAAATATTTCCTATAATTATATCAAGAACCCTCTGTTTTTGCCCTTAATTCTAACAAAAATTAAAATCTTTGAACAATTGCTATTATTTTCAATAAAAGATAAGGAGAATTTTACTAGGTTGAATATATTTATATTATAGAATATAAATAATATTTTAATAGAAGATCCAATTAAAACATTATTTTTTTTAAGTTTTAAGTAAAATGAAGATATTCTTGCATTATCCACATTTGCCCTGTAAAAATAGTTATTAGCATATAAAAATTTACAAATAGTAAAGAGAATATTTTAAGAAAACAGTAAGATTGAAGGCTAGATTGAGATAGATTGAGAAAAATAAATAACATAAATAACATTTAAAGGTGTAAATATGTTGACGATATTTTCAATTTAACTGTGGATTTGCAATTGATATTTTAAAAGAATTTAGAAATTATCTTACTAATTGACAAAAGAAATTATACAGAAATATTTTTTTCTGTGACTTGAGGGGAAGTGGTTATTAATATTCTGTAAGAAAAATTCAATCATAAAACAATGAAAAAAGACCTATTCTAGCTCTGTATTGTACTTGTCTTTAATAAAAAATCTGGAAATTATAGAGAGAAGCAGAAAGATATAGAGTGGGTAAACTTAACTAACATTTATCTGTTTTATGGTCTTTATATATCACATCATTCAGTTCAGGTTAGTTTCCAGAGCTTTGTCTCTCACCAAATAGAAAATAATTGGAAATCATAATATGAAAATAGGGCATTCTTATATATTGTTTTATTACAACATTTAAAATAACAGTTGTTTTATAGAGATTTCCAAAAAACACAGTGGGGCCTTTAATTCTTTTGAAACTCTCTTTCTCTGTCTCTCTCATTTTCTCTCTTTCTCCATGTTTTAAATGAAATGAGTAATACAGCATTATATTGTTTTTATAATCCATAAGTTTGCCCAATAGAACATCTCATTAGCTTACAATTCAATCAAGATACAGTGTAACATAAATAAATATATCTTTTACTAAGGTAGCCACTCCACTCAGCAAAATTCAATCATATCACCCCTCTCCCTCTTTTTGAGCTACTGGAAATTGAACCCAGGGCCTCACACATGCTGAGAGAGTGGTCTACCACTGAGCTGTTCCTCAAGGTGCTTATCCTCTATTTTCTTAATCATGTCTATGATTCTTCTCTTAACTTTCTCCAATTTATTTGCAATTTACCTCAGACACTGCTGCTGTTTTTTAATGTGAAAAATAAATTCAACCACGTGTTTATATAAGGAAATTTTATTTGTATTGTTAATTTGATAAATGTATTTTAGTTGTTTTCATTTATGTCTCATGTATCTGAGGCTATATTTAATTCTACTTAATATTCTACCTTATTCTAAAGAGAATTAATTAATTAATTAATTAATATTCTACCTTATTCTAAAGTAGCTTACAATGATTCAAGCAGTAAAACAAGATAAAATACATTGAAAATGAGTTCACAAAAATAAAGCAAACACAAAAGAAGGAAATTAAAGCTAGCAGGCCTAATCAAATTGGTCAAAAACTGCCCTTTCACCTTATCTAGACAAAAGTGAAAGACACAAGCAAACAAACACACACAAAGAAAAGAATAGAATCATTTGTAAAGGTAACAAAACAATACCATTTTTGGTAGAAAATCAGAATTATTTCTGAGTCTGATTTCAAATTAAGAGAAAATATTGTTATCGTATGGGTTAGGGTAGAGAGGTGACCATAGAATGTAATGAACCAAATGCTAAGGACTATGGGTAGTAGTAATTGGGTTATAAGCTGAGGAAAGTCCCTATAGGTTTATAATAATGTAGCAAAGAAGTTAGGCATACAGTAAAACCTGTATTGTGTATTCTTCCATCAGTCCCCAGTGACTTGATTCTTTTAGGAAGGCTTTTGAAAAATATTGACAAGTTCCTGGAGTGGAGATAGATAGTGCTACTAAAATATAAACCATTTACTTCAGCAAAAGTCTAAGCATTAGAGTTTACAATCATGGAACCTTAAAAATTCCTGTTGCTAACACAAATGTAACATAGCACTCTATTTGTTGGGTTATGTGTATTTAGTAGGTGTTTTCTAATTAACTCCTTCTACACACTCTTTAAGTTATGTGTGGGTAGTGTTCCCATTCTGCAGAGGTATGCCCTAAAACTGAGAGATTGTGTAATTTCTAGAAACACGGAGATAGATAAGAGTGGAAGTTAATTTGAATGTGTATCTATAGACCAGCAGTAAACTGAGTTCTCTTTGCTGCATTGATTCTCAGGAGGTAAATCTGATTTAAAATTTAACCTATTTTTCTTTAGAGTGAGCTGACCATGCAAGGTCATAAATTCTCATGAAAATGATACTTTCACTTTATTTTTCATTAGTACTGATGGGTAATTTAGAATATGGATGTTATAATAATTTTAGGGTAAAAAAATGAAAGTTAAATCAACCATAAGTAAATATCTGTCTCAGCTATGCAATTATTTTAATTAAGACCTTACACTTTAGTTTTGTATAATGCAATATATGGCTGAATCCAATTGAAGATGGATGTATATATGAAACTGATTAAGTTGATGCTGTAAATTTAAATTCAGGGATAGGTACCTAAAATAACTTGGTTCAAGAACAAGAGAGCCAGTTTTTATTCAAAACCTTAGTTCTGATTTCAAATAAAGGAATTTTCTTAGGAAAAAAAGTTAACATGTTTTTCAAAGGTTATTCTAAAAATCTGCTTAAAATTTTATATTTTATATAATTTAGAATATGGTAGCACACTAAATATGTTCCCATAACAAAGCTTATATTATCTATACTGACATAGTTCCTTAGAAGTTTTCAGTTTTAAAATGCTTCTAAATAGTACATAATTATATAAATATTCTGGGTATGTTGTAGATCTTCTAAATCATAGTGTAATGACGAAACTCTAAATTAAAATTTGATTTTTATTCAATAATTATTGCAATTATTCTAATTATTTTGCTAGTTTTTCACTTCCTAGGAGATCAAGTAAAGCCAGTTCTTTTGTTCTGAGGAAGTTTGCCATACTTGGACACTATTCTGTAATATATTTGACTATAGTATTTGTGTTTTAAATAAATAAGTTGCTATCAACAATGTAAATTCAGGGCAATTATTTTGGTGGTCAGCCACCTTTAATTTATTCTTTTATAGTAAATATAATGGTTATGTTGTCATTTATTTTGTTTCTACCTGAATCTACATAATACTTAAGTAACCTAGAAGTAGTAGAATGCACAGTCCACACTACTGTGTTTTTCTCTATACCTGCTGATGAAAAGGTAATATTGTTGATTTTTTACTATGTTTAACAAATTCATTTATTTTAAAAGTATATATACCATAGTTTCTTCCTGTATGTGCATAAAATAAAAGCAGTAGAACTAAGAAAAAAAAGTCCTGTGTACCCCATACTGGATAATTAATGGTATCAAACAACTGGCAAAGCTTACAAAATTTTTGAAGTCAATTAATTTTGCCATTGTTTATTGCTACATTCCTACCACATAAACCAGTACCTTATAAACAGTGAATATCATATTGTATATATATATATACATATATATTTTATATAATTTAGAATATATATATATATATATATATATATATTATATATATATATCATAAATAATGAATAATGCTAAATGACATTGTTCCTGATTTTAACTTATTTATTTCTAGGGATTTTCCACACCCAACTGTTTTTCACATATCCAAATTTTTTTTTTTTTTTTTTTTGGTATTAGGGATTGAACCCATGGGTGCTTAACCATGAGGTATGTACAAAGTCCCTTTTTTTTTAATTTTGAGACAGAGTCTCACCAAGTTGTCAAGTCTAGCCTTGAACTTGCAGTGCTCCTGCCTCAGCCTCCAAGTCTCTGGGATTACAGGCATGCACAACTGTGCCTGGCTTTTCTAAACATATTTTTAAGAGTGATATTTCCAACATGCTCTTTCTTTCACACAGAATTCATTTCATTAAGTGTATTCTACACATTGTGCAATGGAAGACTTCATCTTCAAAAATTCTTTCAAATAATAAATGCTCTTTTCTTCCATTTCAAAGCTCCCATTGCCCAGAACATTTTATTACACACAATTTTCCAACTTATCTTGTTCAGACTTTGAACATCTCATGTTTTTGGTGCACTACTATTTTCTAATATCAGCAGGTTATTTTTAATGAATTTTTAAAGATTTTTTTGTTGTTTTTAGAGTAATTTTTGGTTCATAGTAAAATTAAGAGGAAAATACAGAGATTTCCCCTATGTCTCATTCCCCACACTGCATACCCTTCTTCATTATCAACATCTTCCCCTTACAGCAGTACATTTGTGACAGTTGAACCTGTATAACACATAATCATTCAAGAGTCATAGTTTGAATTAGGTTATTTATTGGTACTCTATGTTATCTGGATTTATACAATGTATAATGACATATACCCCATTAAAATATCACACAGTATTTTCACTGCCTTAAAAATTCTCTGTGTTCCATCTGTTCATCCTTCTCCCACACAATCCCTAGCAAGTACTGAACTTTTAAATGTATTCTTAGTTTTGTCTTTTGTAAGATGCACATAATTTTCTCTTTGTATTGGTGGGTCCAACCGATAGCAGATCAAAACTAAAACCAAAATATTCTTTACTGGATAAGTATAGACTTTTTTCTTGTTTACTCCCTAAACAATGTAGCAAAATAAATATTTACATGGGCTTTACCTTATATATCATAAAAATCTAGATATATTTCAAAGTATATAGGAAGGTATTAATAAGCTGTGTGGAAAGAGTAGGTAATTTTCTACAGCAGTATAGAACATTCAGAGGTTTTGAAGTTCACAGGCATCCTGGAACCAATCCCCCATGGATACTGAGGGAAAATTATAGTTGGAAATATGCAGTATGGAGCCTTCTCAAGTTTGCGTCTTTGACTTAGTAATAGTTTAGATTGCTCCACATTTTTAGTGATGGATTACTCATTCCTTTTAGCACTGAATAATATTCTACTGACTGGATGCTCCACAGTTTATTTGTCATTCACCTACTGAAGTATTATTTGTTGCTTCCAAGTTTGGGCAGTTTTGATGCAAGGCAAATCAAATAAACAATTTTCTATCAAATTATGTAGTAATCATTGCATCTTTAAGCATAAGGCAAAATGTGTGATCATTAGAATCACAAAGACAGATTGAACTAGAGACCAGGACAAACGTACACATATTACTGCCATGAAACAATTAAAAAATAATTTGTGCTTTGGTATTGCTATATTTTAAAATGCATAATGTTAGTTCCAATGTACAATAAATTCAGACTCACTTTAATAAAATGACATGTATTGGAAGACTGTTGGTAGTTCAATTCACTAAGAGAATTGAAAGAAGTGGAATATGTTTTAATAACAAGGGCAACTCTAAAGGCTAGAGAAGCAAGAACTCTAAGAATAGTTTATAGGCAATGTCCACCTGGTGAAGACATATCTTACAAGGACAAATTTCAATTATATAAAACTCTTTCTCTTTGATTCTAGAACCAACTTTGAAAGAATGAGTGACATGGTTTGGGTCACATGTAGTCTGTTTTGACCTGGAACTAGGGGACTACAAGATTCCTGATTTATGTCTTGCAAGGTGTGACTGTTGGAGACAAGGTTAATTTCTCAAATCAAAATCAGACTGTTTTCAGGGAAAGAAAATAAATGCCAGTCAGACAAGAAATAATGTCTTATTTTTGGCTTTAATGAATATTATATGCAATTCCTATATCATAGATAGCACAGTCTTAAGCATATTTTTTTTGTGTGTGTGATAGAAATAACTGATTCAAGCAGCCTGTGACTCTATCTTCCCATGAGTCACAGTACACAGGATGGCATTTCATTAACAGGGAGCAAAAATCTTCAATTGGTTAGGGCTTGTTTGTTACTGCTATTTTTAGTGGCAGCAAAAGAAATGGTTTAGACATTACTTATTATTTTACAGTTTGCTTGAACAGTTTTTAATTATAATTAAGTAGTGTTGACCAGATTTCACACAAATTAACTGAAAGAAATTTGACAAATACAATCAGAGATTTGGGGACCTCTTGGTTGGCTCACACTGCATCTTAGTCTGCTCAGACTGCCATGACAATGTTACAGACTAGGTGTCTTTAACAGCAGATATTTATTTTCTCACAGTTCTAGAGATCTGTGGAAGTCCAATATCAAGGTGCAGTAAGGTGAATGCCTGGTGAGGGCTCTCCCTTTTGGTTGAGTACTCCTTTGGAGGGAGAAGGGAGCTTCCTAGTGTCTCTTCTTCTAAAGACATTAGATCAAGGCTCCACCCTTAGGACCTCATTTAACCTTATTGTTTTTCTGGAGAGCTCATATCCAAATACAGCCACAGTGGGAGATTAGGACCTTCACATGTGAAGTTTAGACGGATGCAAACATGAAGTCCATAACATATTGGGACAGAAAAGGGAATAATAAATATTATTTTGCTTCACACTGAGTTTGCTAAAACTCCATTGCATTTCACATGTCTTAGTTGTTGATACACAGACTTATATAGGAAGAATAAAGAGAAAATTGGAGTAATAATTTCTATAATTGCATTATATGTCAAATAAAGACAAATTTGGATTTAAGCAAGAAGAGATGGTATTCAAAAGGATTATTGTAGGAAAGGTGAAAGAATGTGCTAGTGGAAGGAGGACTGTTGTAATGGTGAATTCTCTAACCAAGAGGTCTGAAAATACCTCAAAGTTTAGGGAGAAAGGGATTTTCTTTTACAGGGAGGAGTAAATGAGGCTAGAAAGAATTGGGTGTGGGGAAAGTAAGATGACCATACAATAAAGTATATATTAGAGAATGTTTTACCCAGACATCAGCCTATTTTATCAGGGAACTAAAGAAGAGGTTGTATGACGTATTGGTGTAATGGGGGGATCAGGGTAAGTGGGGGTTGGGGGTCGGCCTAAGGGGATCAAGGAAAGAGAAAATTTAACCCATTAAGTCTACTGAGTCACCAAGTTTTTTAAAAGTTTGGCTAACAAAAAATTGATTTGATTTTATCAATCATTAGTGATAAAACAATTCACCTAATCATTCATAAAATACAGAATTGAAATGTGTTTGGCTTTCTTATAAATAAACCAGGGACCACCCTGAGTCTTATATAAGTCATGGTAGGAAGGCTGAATTCTTTGCAGTCTGTGGTTTCTCTGAACAAAGAAGGGTAGGAGGACTCCTAATTATCACTGTTTTCAAGGAACACGAGGCACAGGTAAAATTCACTAGTTAGCTCTAAGAGGAAATTTTGCCTGAATCCAAGTTTGGTATTTTACAGGAAATGTAATTAATAAGCATGCTATTTTTTAAATTATTTTTTAAATTTTATATATGACAACAGAATGGATTACAATTCTTATTACATACATAGAGCACAAGAGATTTTTCATATCTCTGGTTGTATACAAAGTATATTCACACTAATTCATGTCTTCATATACGTATTGGGGATAATAATGTCCATCACATTCCACCATAATTTCAAACCCCATGACCCCTCTCTTCCCCTCCCACCCCTCTGCCCTATCTAGAGTTCATCTATTTGTCCCATGCTCCCTCTCCCTACCCCACTATGAATCAGCCTCCTTATATCAGAGAAAACATTCGGCATTTGGTTTTCTGGGACTGGCTAACTTCATTTAACATTATCTTTTCTAACTCCATCCATTTACCTGAAAATGCCATGAGTAATTTATATTCCTTGCTTTGTGTCCAGGAAACACTATTCTTTTATAGATACCAAAATTATGTGTGTTTTTGAGTCAGATAATAAATTACTCAGTAATTATAAAATTATAAAATATAGGCCCTATCCCCAGTCCCAAGCCCCCAAAATAGTCTAGGTTCCTTTGAATTAAGCTTTATAAAACTAAGGGATACTTCCAAAAATAATTATCATGCAAAATCAATGATAAGGGAGAGAAAAGATATAGAAGAACTTTCTATGTATTTTGGAAATTGTCCCTTTTCAGATATTTGGATTGCAAATATTTTCTCTCACTGTGATGGTGACCTTCTTGTTTTGCTGAGTTTTCTTTTGTGCTACATAAGTTTTATAGCTTGTAGTATTCCCATTTAGATATTTGTGTTTCTGTTGCCTGTGACTTTGTTATCATACTAAAGAAAGCATCCCCAAAACCAAGGTCAAGACATTTACTTCTATGTGTTTTTCTAGATTTTGTAGTTTCAGACCTTATATTCAATTATTTAAATTCATATTTAGTTACTTTTTGTATAGAGCAACATCCCCTGACCCCTGCCAAAAATGGCCATAGGACTTGACTAGACATTTCTCAAAAGAATACATGCAAATGGACAACAGGTATGTGAAAAGTGCTCAACATGTCTAATTATCATGAGAATACAAACCAAAACCACAATAAGATATCACCTTAGGATGGAAGTTACCAAAGAGAAAAAAGAAACGTTTTGGTAAGGTTGTGGAGAAAATGGACCAATTACACACTGAAATATCAGGCCATGTAAGCACAGTGGAAAACAGAATGGAGGTTCCCCCAAATTAGAAAATATAATTACCATATGCTCTAGCACCTCACTTCTAGGTATATATCTAAAAGAGCTGAAATCAGGATGTTGAAAAAATATCTACATGCCCACATTCATTGCAGTGTTATTCACAATAACCTCATTATAGGATCAACAAATGCATCTACAGAAAGATGAGTGGGTAAAATAATGTGATATATACATACAATATATTGAATGAATGTATAAATGAATAAATAAAATCTTCCCACTTAACTCTTACCTGAGTTTTCCTGTAATTTTGTTATATAACTGTATACCCAGCTTAATTGTTTTACATTTTTTTTATTTCTGAACATATAGACTTACATGTGGATATTTTTTCCTAAAGAAATTGAAGGAGAGGAGATGGATAATTAAAAGATTTTTTAAAAATTATGACTATATTGTTTTTATTATGTGTACTCTAAGTAATTCAAACTAAATAATAAGAAAAATCACAAAAATGTTTAAGTTATACCACCTGAACCTAAGCATTATTAACATTGTGTAAACATCTTCATAGACATCTCTTTTGATTTGTTTCTGAAGATATAAATATTATAGATTAGATAGAGACCATTTCACATTATCTCTCTTTAAATATGTTTACATATATTTATATATACATATCTACATAGATATGTATGTATATGTGAAATAAACACATGCATACATAATGAAATTATATATATGCAATATATGTAATGAAGATAGATGTAGAAAATGCTTAATAAATAAATATTGATAATAGGTTGAAAATAGGATTTTATAAAATGTGCTTTTATAAAAAAGTATTAAGTTGGACCTATGGCACACACATGTAATCCCAGCAGCTGGGGAGGCTGAGTCAGGAGGATCACAAATTCAAGGCCAGCCTCAACAATAGCAAGGCACTTAGCAACTCAGTGAGACCCTATGTCTAAATAAAATACAAAATAGGGCTGGGGATGTGGCTCTTTGGTTGAGTGCCTCAGAGTTCAATCCCTGGTACAAAAAAAAAAAAAGTATTAAATTCAGGTTTCCATAAGAAAAAAACTTTAGGAAGAATTTGAATTAGGATACATTCTTTTTATCATAAGATATATTTCATCCCAAAAGTTCCAAGAAAATAATGTTCAGGAAGAAGGCATTATTGCATGTTTTAAATGTTATCATTTATTTTAGACTTCATTGATTTATAATTCTCTGAAATCTTAAAGGAATTAGTACAGCAATTTTTTATTCTACATCTAATTTTTTCTTAATGTGATTTTGCAGTATTACACTGAAACACAGTTGAAAATACAGACTTAACAGAAATGTTTCTTCATTGTAGCACAGCATACATTAATCCATACATACATGAGGAATTTCCTCCAATGATATCAAATAATGCCAAAAGGATCTGCAGAAGATATAAATTGTTAAACTAAAGGAATGGGACAGCTAGCCCACATTCTACATTGTTTTAAATCATGTACTCAAATTTGTTCAATTTTGATTTGTGATTCAGTTGTACCAGTAATATGCTTTACTAATAGTTTTACAAATTGATTAAATATTTTTAATTAGATTCAAGGAAGAAACCTGTTAATGCAAATACTAGAACCAAATTTCTAGCTACAATCATAATATCAATAATTATAATTTGTGAAACCCTTTCTATCTGGAAAAAAATGTGTAAAGATTTTTGTAAAATCTTTAGTTCACTGAATGCACACAAAACTTCATATAAGGAATGATGTTTTCATTTTGTATTTAAGGAAACTGAGACTTTAAGAGCTTACAATTATTTGTCTAAGATGATGTCATTGATGTGTAAAAGGTGAAAACTGAATCCAAGCTTTGTGCTCTTCAATGCTATGTTACTACTGTTTGCATCTTGATTCTTCACAAGAATCTCATCAGAAACAATTCTGTAAGATGAAGAAGCCATGAGTGTGGGATGATGAGAGAAAAGGAGAATGAACAACCTTCAACTGAACTCATCTATAAAATGTGAAAACAAATGGACAGAGCATTTCACTACCATTGGCAGCGTCCCTGGCATACAATCGCATAGCCATTTCCTCCAAAGTTTAATATCCTTATTGTTCTTGTAATAAGGGCAAGCCAAGCACATGCCAAACTCTTAAGGCAATTTATTTTTAACAGAGCATAAAGTAGGTCAATTTGATATCTTAAGCAAAAGTTATTTCCAGATGTGTTAGAGGATTTTAGAATATGTTATCTACCCAAGAAAATATTTCACAGTTGGACTCCACCAGGAGCATTGAATGTATAGGCAATGTATACATATTTGTCACATACAGTTAAACACTAAACATTGAAATGTTCATAAATAATTAATGTTCATTCCAGTATTAATCTACAAGAAATTGCCATATGTAGAAAAATAGAAAATAAATATTTATATGGTAGTAAATTGTATTCTCAATTAAAATCAAGTTATACAATTGGAAGAATTGCAATTTTCAGAAAATTACCCATTAGTTAATATTATATCTGCTTTTTCTATTATTATTCTGATATGACATGGTATATTTCTTAGCTGATTGTGTTCACCTAAATAGCTTCTGATATTTGCATGAAATATTTTTATCTTAACCTTGTAAACTTACCACGCAAAATATGTCAACATTTTCTCATTGCTATAATGCCCTCAGGATCTTTGTACCCTTAAAAAAAATCAGGTATTCTAATCCTATACCTTAGCATGTAGCTCTTCCAGGTATTTCAGACATAGGTGGGAGGTGTAATTTATGACATTGACTATGTGAGGTCAAGAGTCCAAAGACCCCCTTGGCTCCTTTAAAGCATAGACAGCTTTATTTGTACAACATATCGGCCTTTCCCATGAGCCACATAAAAGCTTAAATGGTATCATAAATTCAAAAATCTAGACTTAAATAGGACATGGTTGATGACCTTTTTCTACCTTATTTGACTTCCAGCATCACTGGGAGTTAAATGCTGAAAAAAAAGTCTTTTATTTTGTTGTTGTTCTTTCCTTCAAGGGTTCATGTTCAGTAAACATTAGCAAAAACCAGGCTGCCATCATTTTTTATTTCCTAAATGTCATTTCAAGTTGAGGGTGATTTTTTTTCCCCTAGTAAACCCATCGTAATGTCATGTTTTTACTTTGTTTGATTTATAGGATTTTGGATTGCTATGTTCAGGATCAAATTCCTGGTGCCAAGGTGGTGGTAGAATCCATTGGTGCTCGCCGGCATGGGGATGCCTTTTCTTTAGAAGATTACAGCAAATGTGACCTGACTGTCTATGCAATTGATCCCCAAACCAACAGAGCCATTGACAGAAATGAACTTTTTAAGTAAGTATATTTTATTATCATTTTTCATCATCATTCTGGTTATGATAGCACCCTGGGTAATTGTAATTTAATTATAAGTACTTAAAGTTTAAAACACACCAAAATGTTGTTGCAAGTGAAGTGCAAGTAATAAATCACAGAGAAAATCTAGGTTCCTCACCACTAAGTTTTCAAGTCCAAGTATGAGCTACAGTGACTTCAGAATATATGGGTAACAAAGAATCTGTTATATGCAAGAAATAACTCCTTGAGGTCACGTTAGGACTGGATACATAAACTCAATGGTAGAGTGCTTGCCTAGAGTGTTAGGTAATGGGGTTGATCCTCAGAATACAGAAAAGAAGAAAAAAAGAAGAAGAAAGAAAAAGAAAAGAGAGAGAGAGAGAGACAGACAGACAGCACACATTCCCTTCATGTTAGGGCCTCACTCTTACTCTAAGACCGTGCCTGTTTGAGAGGAAAATACAGATTCCTAAAGCAGCAGTTTCCCTGCAACAATTCAGTAGACTTGACTGTTAAGACGAAATCTAGCTTTCTAAGAAGTCCGTTGAGTCAACAACTCAAAAATCATTTCTATAGTACATATTTTCCCCCCCTTGATTTGGGGATGGAGAACAGAGGTAAAAATCACACCCATTTAAGACTATACCTATGTGTATTTCATCCCAGTGTAACCTTAGAGTGAACTTGAATATTTGAGTTAAATATCCTTAAAAAATGGAGGTCAGAATCTAATAAAATGCTGCTGCATATTTTCCATTGGATGTTATTCTAGCAGTTGAATCTTAAAAAAAAAAAAACTATCTTTTTCTGCTTTACTCTAGTGACATCTAGTGTCTAACAGATTCTTGGACTATAATTCAATGTAAACATTTTTAATTTAAAATATATGTTGAATATGAGATCATATGCATATATTCAAAATATTTATTTGTGTATTTATGCATACTTACACAAAATTGATTCCCAAAGTCATGGTTTCAGAATTTAAATTTGTCTATACATACCAACCAGCTTAGAAACATGTTCATGTTCAAATTTACACGTATCATATATGTCTACATACGTTTGTTTATTTAGAAAGTACCTACTTATTCATTTTTACTAAAATCCATAAACTCTCAATTTAGTTTAGTTTTAAGTCTGTTCATCAACAACAATTCTTTGCTTCTATTTTAGCAAGAACATAATGATTTGATATCAATGTAATTTTAAAAAGCCATTGTTATTAAGTTTGTTATTTAACAATTTAAGAAATTTTAATGCAAGTCAGTACACTTATCACTGTATGGAAATAGAGATGACTGAAGTGGTAAATCCCTCAGGCTATAAAATCACTCTCCAAATGAAGTAACATTTAGACCTACAAAGCCAATTTTGTGCATTTTATTATTTTAAAAATTTATGTGGGGCTAAATTACAGAAAGTCTTTCTGTTGTAAATATTCGAATTTTTCTTCTTTTAAAAATGTTCATCCTTTTTCTGTGTTTTCTATGTAAACTTTTTTTATCTTAAAATTTGATAATAGATTGAGTTTAGAATGATTTTCCTAAGTGTAAAAAGTCTATTTTTGGGACATATGCCTGGTTTTAAAAAGAAAAATAATAGGAATTATAATTTGAATTATACCGTCAAACATGTTAGGGATACAATATTTGGAAAAAACAGTAGAGAATACTGATGAATTTTAAAAACATAGTTTATGCTGAGAAGAGGGTAGAGTTGCCATGAATTATTAAAATTTAGCCTTACCAGTTTTTATCTTGAACCACTATCTGAGAAATACTGGTCTCATTTAACATTTTAATTGTTCCTTGAAATACTTTACAATAAAATTTTATACACACACGATTTCCAAGGCTGCTAATGTACACGTATCATCATTAATAATGATTAATAATAAAAGTTACTGAAAATTTAGTTTTTAACACTGGACAAGTATTCCAGAATATTAAATTGTTATCTAATCTCCAGGGCAGTGGATATAGGGTTATTCTTTCAATTTTTCTTTATCCTTAAATCTAAGTAACTGAAGATGTTGGAATTCTCAGGTCATATGATTAGAAACAAATAATAATAAAATCAACAATAATAATTACTTTAGTAAGTTAACCTTAATATTATAAAATGGCTTTAAGTTAATCAAACACAAAAAATAAAACACTTTACAGACATGGAAATGACTGGAATGATTCTTAATGACATGTAAATGATTTCTATTGCTTGGCAAGTCTATTGGTATTTTGATTTTTTTTGTATTTGTGGATATGTGAGTTGATTAATTCTCTGTAATAAATATATATCACTTTTATCTTGTTTTGAACTTATTGTACCCACATTTTTGTTTGTTTCTTTATTTTTGGTATTTTTATTGTTTTTCTTTCTAGAATATTCCTCAGAATTTTCTCTTCAAATACTTACCTTTTAAACCATTTTTGAGATGCAATTCCATGTAATTACCCACTTAACGTGGTGTTTAATCCAGTAGTTCTTAGTGTTCAGAGTTGTGCAACCATTACCATAATCAATTTGAGAACATTTTATCACATAAAAGGGAAATTTATTAAAATTATTTGTTATTTCTGATTTCTCCAAACTGGACTCAAATAACCATCATCTACTTTTTGTGTATTATATTTGCCCAGTCTAGAACCATTTTTGAAATACTCCTCTTAGATAAGAATGAGTATTGTGGAAATGGTTAGAATACCCCAATCTGCGGATTGAGTACAATCCCTTTCAAAATAGTGATAGCCTTCTTCACAGAGATATGGGGGTGGGGGGGAAGAGTCCAATTTCATATGGAAACGGAAAAGACCTGAATAGCCAAAGTAATGTTAAGCAAAATGAACAACTCAGTACACTACCTGGCTTCAAAATATACTGTAAAACATGCTACTGCCATCAAACCACACATAGACCAATGAACAGAACACAGAGTCAGAAATAGGTCTACACCTTTACACCCACCTGCTTCTTGACAAAGACGACAATAATTTAGACTTGGGGAAAGAACAGTTTTCAATAAATGTTGCTAGTAATACTGAGGATCTTCACATAGTTGTTAAGCCCCATTTCCTCTTTATTCCCTTTCTGGGACTGCAATCAGAATCCAGTTTTCCTTATGGTGTTTGGATCTCTATTCTGGTGCTCCTCCCCTCCCACTGTTATCTGTGTGTTTTAGTTTGGAAACTTTTTCTTGCCCTATTTTTAAGTTATGGATTCATCTATGTAAGCCTATTGATGAGTTCATTAAAGAAATTCTTCATCTTAATGTTGTTTTAAATAGAAATCTTTAGCATTCCCATTTAGCATTAGATTATTTTTTATAGTTTCCAACATTGTACAGAATCTCTCCATGTTCACGTATGCTTTCCACTTTCTCCTGAATTCTATTGTGTATTCGTCAGAGTAGTATCCAAGTTCCTTTCTGGTATTTCCAATATCTAGGTTATCTGTGTCTGGTTCTCTTATTTTCTTTCTTACTTGACTAGTGTGCTTCTTTTCTTTTATAGTCTATTTGTGTTTTATTTGGTTGACTACCAGATATGTAAAACAGTAAGAACTAATGGGGAGTTTATGTCAGTACATGCACACATCCCCTTTTCTGTTGAGTAAATCTATTCAGGAGTTATATTTTGGAACAGTCATTACTTTCAGTGTGTTACAAAGTTCACATTTTCTCCTGGTGGAATGTGGTTGACACATTCTTAGAATAGAGACTAAAGTGCTGGGGTGTTCTCATACTCCTTCCTCAACCCTTCCCTGCTAATGGTCCCTGTACTCCTCTGCCATGGAGAGAGTCCTCCCCTTCCTCTTTTCTCTCTAGCAGTATTATGCTGCTTTTCCATGTGGCTTGGTTCCAATCTTAATCCAAGGATGGGTGTGGGATGGGGGTTCCTTTGATTATCATCTATAAAAACCAGATAGGTTTCAGAAAAGACATCCCCATTGCCTTATGTTGCAGTATGAAAATTTAAGTTAAGAATATATGTACTTTCAAAACCAAAATTGAATTAGCTGGGCCATTATTTCTTATATTGGAAGACTAATCTAGCTAATCCTTATGTAGCTGTGTTCAGACATTGGGCTGGTGTTTTTCAGATTTTGCCCTCTCCATCTTATGACAGCCACACATTGCATTGGATAAGTTTTTTTTTTTTTTTTTTTTTTTTTTTTGCCAAGTGTGAGTCCTTTGTATTTCCCCAACCAGCATGATGAAACCTCTACTTTGTACTTTTTCAAAGGATACTAGGCCCAGGGGACCTACTGTTCCTCTTTTAGGTATAGTCAATTTTGGTTTATGCAAAAGTAAAACGTACACCTTCACCTGAACTCTAGGGAAGGGGATAGTTTACGCATGTGAGATCATTTCTGGGAAATGGCCTCGTGTTTCTGCCCATGCCACAGCTTTAAAGGATTCTTTCTTTCCTGTTGCACCGTGAATGAAATTTTTCTCTTGTCTCTTATCTCGTTCCTAATCTCTCTTGTATACATCCATGGAAAAGAGTTTCAGAGGGAGTAAAAATGCCTCTTTATTTGTGGGTTTCTGTTGCTTTAATCTTACAACGAATATACACATACTAGTTTATCAAAATATTAGCTTACTTTTTTTCTCATTTTCTTTTATGGCTTTATAAAATACATCTCATTTGCCTGATAAAATTCCAAAGAGCAATAAAACAAAATTCACCATGTTGTAAGAAAAAAATGTTTTGACTCAAAAATATTTAACTAGTCAAGCTGCTCTAAATGTACAAAAAGTAGATCAGTAGTCTAGATAACAGTTCAAAGGGGAACACCTGTATGAATAAGAATTCTTCTTACATAGTTTGAACAAGAGTCCAATAAATTGATATCTGTCAAATCAATTCCATTTGAAAGGGGCAGAGTATCCTTTCAAGTAATGATCATCTTCTGGTTCTGATCTTTCCCAGTTTAAAAAAATATATTTCTTGTGATTCAATTCTTAATCTATACTTTATTGAGAATATATTTCTTTGTCTGATAAAAATATCAAACAAAATGATTAAAACTTTACTATATTGTTCTACATGTAAAAATCATCTAGGAAAATTGTTATAAAAGGTTTATTTTTCATCTATAAATTCCAGATATGTTTTTAAAAGGCATCCTAATTGTATTATATTGCAGTATGAAAATTTAAGTTAAGAAAGTATGTAGCTTTAAAACCAAAATTGAATTATCTGGGCCATTAGGTTTCTTAAATTGGAAGACTAATAAACTAGCTATCGAAATTCATCTGATACCAAGCATCTTGTTTTCGTATATGAAAGTTCTGAACGGGGTTTTAAATAAATTTAAAATTTGCATGGTCATGCTAAAAATTAGAACAAATAGTTTCCAAAAGGCATAAATACACTGTAAAAGTGCAAAAACATGACATTTGGCTATTTTTAAATTTGATACAAGAGAAAATTATGTGTGTTCTGGGGAATTGTGGATGTTTTCCTATAATGTACGGTATGTTGCTTAAATCAAGTTAAACATACCTATCTTCTTAAACATATCATTTCCTTATAGTGAAAATATTCAGAATCCTTTCTTCAAGCTTTTTGAAATATAAAGTCCATAATATTTATGGTCATCCTACTATGCAAGAGATAATTAGAATATTTTACTTGTACCTGATGCCAGGGGGCACTCCTATAATCCCAGCCTCTTGGGAGGCGGAGACAGGAGGATCAAGAGTTCACAGCCAGTCTGAGCAAAAGCAAGATGCTAAGCAACTCATTGAGACTCTGTCTCTAAATGTAACACAAAATAAGGATAGGGGTATGGCTCAGTGGTCAACCTTTCCTCATTTTCTCACCTTTCTGCTCTCCCTAGTCTTCGGTAACTACCATTTTATATTTTGATGATAAAATTTAGAGCCATTTAAAGCTTTTTTTCACAAGTCTTTATGTTTTCCATGGTTTTCAACTTAAGGATGGTAATTTTGTATTAGTAAACACAATTTTAAAATATTTTTACTCTTTTATGATTTATAATCAAAATGTTATAACATTTTTAATTAAATGATTTTTTAGTATACCTAGATCTTAGCAGTGAGTACAGTTGCTTTGCATCACAGAGCCATGTGTAATTTTCTTTTTCTTGAAATATTTAATTTTTTCCAATTTTTAAAATTAAAACATTGGACTTTAAATAAAAACTCCTAAAGAATTAAGAATAACTTAAACATCTTGTGGTTCTGTAGTATTAAGAATATAAGTGTACTGATTTTAACATTTATAAAAGACTGTAAAGAAGTTACCCAGGAATTTTGAAAAAATATACTGCCTACTAATCACAGTATAAAATATATAGCCAAATAATAAGATTAAGTGATAATTATTCCTTGATTCTCCTTGACAGTGTAATATCTATAGTTAACATAGTGTTATTTAGAGGAAAGAGTTTCAAGAATAATTGGATTAACTTGGCCACTATTTCTTGTCTTCCTGACTACAATAATTTCTACCTGCATCATTGATTTAATCTTTTTTTTCCCAGGCAGAAAAAATATTTGTTCATGTTCTTCCTATAAAACATTGTTTCACTTTGAGGTTTGAGAATGTTGGCATTTAAGATGATGTGGTAGAAAACGTTTATTGTGAATCTCAAGATTTAGGTTGGAGTCTTAACTCTTCTTTATTGCTGATTCTTCGTATACAATAAGTGATAATTATTCCATTCCTTGATTCTCCTCCACAGTGTAATACCTTTATTATTCATAACACTCTCAGTTTGTTTTAAAATTAAAGATAATACAATATTTTATAGTATTATTTCATTTTAAAATGGCCCTTTCTTTTCTAGTGTCATTAATTTTACTATTTATCTAATCATAAAGATTTTTCGATGGCAAGCTGCTTGATATCAATAAAGATTTTCAACCATATTATGGGGAAGGAGGCCACATTCTGCAGATCCGGACTCCAGAGGCAGTGACCAGCATTAAAAAGTGAGGAGAAAGTTTAGGATACACAGAATGGGCTCTGTTGGCTCTGGCCTTCATCATCATCCTCTGCTGTATTCCTGCCATCTTGGTGGTCTTAGTCAGCTACAGACAGTAAGTATTCAAGGACACTAAACATGGATTGTTCTTTGAAGACCTATAGAAAATCATCTCTTGTAATGTGGCTTTGTAGTTGAAAAATATTGGTAATTCAACCATTCTGGGATTGCTTTATCTTTTTTGAACCAAATCACCTTCCTCAAAAGGAAAACATTACAAGCTTTCCACAAGCTTCTCATGTACAGCTCAAGGTCCCTGTGCTCCTAATATAATCTCATTCAGTAGGAGGATTAGCTTATTTCCTGTGGTTTTATGCATTCTTTGGATTAAATCCCTCCTGAGAGAAGCTCATAAGTATCCTAGAGAATATAACAATATAATCTTATATCCATATACCCATTTTACAAAGTTCCAAACAAAGGTATGAAACCTCACATATTTCCATGATAGGTTTTCATCCATATGGCTAAATTTACCTCCATGCAGATGATGATAGTGTTAACAAAATCATAATAAAATCATAGCATATCACATGTAATTCTCCATGTGGTTTCTTCCTTCCTTGATCTAAGCTGTCTTATAATAGCTGGTAACATGTTTTGACTGAGTAGAGCCTTAATTTTCTATTTCCTACAGTGAAACTCTTCCATTTATAATATCTGTGCTTAAGAAGTTATTTGACCCTTCAAAATAATCAAGTAATTATTACTATTTAAATGTATATAGTTAAGGCAATATCCTAGCAATATCCTTGATTTGATATTAGGTATCAGAAACTTTGTGACTGATGCATACACATTTTAAATATATGTCTACTGAAAAAAAAAATAGAAAGCTGGTCAAGAAGTTAGGTAACTCTGAGGGTGCTACAAAGAGAAAATAAATAACAGACATCATGAATTATATAAATTACTTGATGTAACAAGTAGTAAGAAATAGTAGTAGAGCTGTTATTAATTATGTAAAATGTTTACTGAAAAAGTAAACTCTCAAACACTGAAAACTTCCTTCTGAATTGAGTATGGTAAGGTGATTTCAACCTGAAGTTGGAAAATTATGATCTACATGAAGATATTAGAGGAATATTTTCATCACAAAAACAATGTGAAGTTGCCAACATAATATTTAGGTTGATATATTGGAGCTTAATGTTTCCTTAATATGTCAATCAATATACTAAATGTGAAGGTATGATATACTAAATCTGAACAAATGATACTGGGAAAATTATTTTAGATTATTAATCCACTAATCCAATATTAATTTTCAAGTTTATTCTGTATTGTTAGTTGTCCTTTTTCATCCATCTTTTTCCCAAAGGAGCAATTTTATATCCTGATAGGAAAGAAAATTAGTGAGAAACGTTCTTATATTTGACATGCAATACAGTGATCAAAACTGAAGCATTCATGTGATATTATCAGCAGTCTGAAATTAAAAAAATAATAAGATGCTTATATTTAAATGTTTTATAGATGATTATTTAATTTTCTTTTTAGTACACATTTATTTCAGTTATTACTTTTTTTTGTAGATTAACAGAATCACACAAAATGAGTTTTGCTCTGCTCATATATCAAAGAAAAATTCTAACATGTAAAGACCTAATGTTTGTACCTTCAAATTTTGCCTGTAAATAAGATTAAAATGGCTAGCTATTCTTTTATATTATGATGTGTCTTTGAAATTTGCTAGGTATAAAAAAGTACAAAGCAAATATGATGAAAATTGTAATGAATTTGATACTCTGCAGTTCTACCTTCCAATTTCAGCTTCAAAGTAAGGCCAAGAGTGGAATCAGTGCTTCCTGTAAGACTCACTTCATTCCTTTAATTTTCTTCAAGCTGAGTGAACCAACAAGTCAATTAGAAAGACCATCTTCAGTTTTTCATTTTTGTTAGAATTGAAATTCACGTCACTGTGTTTTAATCCAGTTTTTCCTATTCCATTTAGCTCATTTATTTATTTTCCTGTAATGAATGTTTTAGCCCCTTTTATAACTATAATGGTAATAATGAAGTGCTTCCCACTTTCACTTTTTGAATTGAAATCCTTAGTCTCCCTACTATATCATTAACGGTCACTATGAGTTTAACCAGTAAATTATTCATGATTTAGAATAAGTTATATGTTAAAATATTATGAGCACAATATCTCTAATGTAGTTTTCTCTTTTTTCTTACTCATTGCTTTCCTAAACAGGTTTAAAGTGTAAGTATAATTATGTATATTTTGCACATGATTTTATGTAATAGAAAAATAGAAACCATATATCATGTTGATCAAGTGGTCATCCTGTTCAAAACTATGTACTAATTATTTGACTGGCATTTATAATAGTTGTTCACTCTTTGGTTTGATATATATGGAATTGAGCTGATTTTAGAATTGGATATAACTGAAGTAAATATGAAATAAAGTGTTCTAATCATTTGTACCCTTTAGCAATATGTGCCCATAATAATAAAAAAAACAGTGATCCATCTCTAACACAAGAATAACAAGTATTCCTAAGAATAAAAAAAAATACAACATCTAACCAAATCTCCCTTCTGTATGTGCACATCTCACAGCCTATGTTAAGTAATGTCAAAAGTATTTGAACAGTTTTTAAATAACTTTTCTCAAAATAGATGAAAAATAAAGGAAAAATATCTTTTATATGCCTCATTTAATGAAGATATCCATTAAACTTTTAATTATGCAATACAGTTATACAATTATTTTTAAAATTTTAATGGACATATAAAATTGTACATATTGATGGAGTTCCATTTATTGTTTTTATATATACATATATTGTGTAATGTTGAATTCAGGGTAAGCTTATCTGTATCTTCAAATACATATAGTTTATTTGTGTAAAAACATTAAAAATCCTTTTTTTCCTACTTTTTCAAAATATTCACTGCATTAGTGTTATCTTAGTCACCCTACTATGCAATCATACAATACTACAATTTATTTCCTTTAGCTGTAACCTTAAAATTATTACTTAATTTATCTTGCAAGTACTCCTATTAATTTTCCCCCTTCTTCAAGGAGCAAATATTTTAAAGAACTGAAGGACAAGTATAAGTCAGTGATATTTATGAGAATGCTTTTGTCACAGTATCATTTTATGAGTTCAAATAATTATGTAAAATATTATAAGTGGGCTCCTCTGATAACTGAACATCATTATTAAGATAGCTTGCTAAAAAGCATATTATTTCTAAAAAGAATTTTACAAAACAATCTTACTTTACCCAAGACGGCAAGCTAAATGCACCAAGACAGCACGAATTCAATCTGCACTACCTGCAGCAAAGCCAGCAGCACCAGCGCCCGCTCCCATGGCAGCGCCTCCGCCACCCCCACCACCTCCAGGGGCACATCTCTATGAAGAACTTGGAGACAGCGCAATGTAAGTAGCCTTTCAGAAACTTTCAGAAGTAAATGGGTTTTGTTAGATACGGAGTGGTGTGTTTAATTCTAACCAGATGAAGAAATGCATTTTCAGTCTATTGGACCGTTTATTTCATTTTTATATATAAACAGAAAAAAAAAGTTCAGAACCAAAGTTTAAAAGTAATAGCAAAAGAAAAAAAATCTAAGAGAAAAGTAGTACTTGAGAAAACAATTATAAATGTATTCCTAGGACATTAATATTATATGGACTCTCTCTGATGCCATGGTCATACAGACATCATCCCCTAAAAAAATCTGGGGAAAAAGTTTTTACACATGAGATGAAAAATTAAACAATCCTAAAACAGTCATTCCTTATTTGGGATCAAATCCAAACCCCCAATTTGTAATTGAAACTAAATTCTGTAGTTTAAAATCATAGCCTTTTATAGGACACTATTTGGTGCCATTATATAAGATCTTAAGATCTGCATAAAATGAATCCATGTATTAAATGTCCAACTACATACAGAAAATACTTTTCATTATATTATTCTTACTTATATTTCATTGAGTAACTGTAGAATGGTCACCAGTCAACATTAACATAAATTCAAGAGTATTCTGGGCTTCCTAATCTTGCAACAAACATTGTTTAGTAATATTGATTTTATAAGTAATATTGGCACAATCTTTCTTTAAAGTTTCACATAATAGTCACATCTCACCTTTTTGCAAAAACTTTGGCAGAAAATATGACAATGTGTGGTGAAATACAGATGGATTGCTATGGTTGCTCAATATTTCTCCTATACTACTTAGAATCTCCAAACAGTATTAAGTCATATCTTTAAAAAAGACAACTTAGTGTTAAAAGACTTAAAAGCTGTATCTGTCAAATGATTGTATTCATATAATCTGATTGTTTTGGTTATGTTTAACTTGTTTATATTTTTAAGATTCAAGAGTAATTCTTTGTAATGTTCTATAAAATTACCAAGTATATTTATAAATGTTTGCATACAGCTAAATTAAATTCAGAAACCCTTTTATTAACTAGAATTTGGTTAAGTAGAGGGACTGAAACATATCTCTATATTTGTAGCATTTACTAGTAGGAGTAAAGCAAGCCTTAAAAATAATGAAATTCACCTGTTAATTAGAAAAATGGTTTAAGCAGAGGTATTATTATTTGTTTGCTATATTATAATTTTATACTAGATTCTGTCTAGTTTCAGTAATGTTAAAATTATTATTAATGCTATTTTGACTAAAACTAAATTTAAAATTGTGTTTAATATTTGACATTCTATCTCTAAAATAATAATACAATATGGGATATTTTCTTCAAATACATGTTTTCACTGTTATTTTCATAAGTTGAAAATGAGGGTCTTTTTTTGAACTACTGGTGAATGTAGGAATTGAGCCAATATGATTTGATTCTCTTCAATCTCTTTAACCACCTCTGCCAGCAACAACCTTAGAAAGAAAAAAAAAAGCAGCATGTGTAAAGTTAAGTGTGTTTCTATATGATAAGAATGAATGGTATGTGAGAATTTTAACAAAGACAGGCATCTGAATTCAAAGTAGTTTCAAAATGGTGATTTCCAAGAAGCCACATTTGTGAACTATTTTTACTAGAAAAATTATAATAGATTTAGTAAAATATTTTGTAGTTATATGTGTTAAAATATTTTAAGTTCTTTGTATTTAATTATCTTTAGGAAATGTTTAACTTATCTATTCAAAAACTTTAATAGGAATTCTAATGATAGGGTACTATAAAATAAACTGGTTCCAAGTGAATTATTTGAAATCATTTTAAAAAATAAAAAATATCAACTCATTTTGTAAATGTCTTCAATAAGTAATCAATAACTTCACATAGTTTAAAATTTGTTCTATAATTGTCATCATGGTACATCATGGTACTTCACTTTCTCCCAAACAAAATGTATCTTCTTTATAAATTAGTGTGCATTAATCTATTTGTTAGAGTTAAGGCATAGCAATTTGTAGTCTCATTTAAAATTTCTATTTTAGGATAATAATTATTCATGTTTCATACAGGTCAATTATATATATATATATATATATATATATATATATATATATATATATATATATAAAATAGATACATTGCTGGATATATTTTTTGTGATAAAACATCCAAATATATACCATGTGATTTTATTTAGGACATTATTAAATATATCATTCTTAATAAACACACAGAAAATCTTTAAAAACTCATGAATTTTTTCTTGAATATAAGTATTAAATGTTTAAATAAATTCCTGTTAGTATTTTTATAGTCATCTCAAATTAACTATAGTTAAAACTTTCTTTTTTCTATCACATGTTTTCTCGTTCTCACCTGTGGATACATAGGCATAAGTAAGTAAATAATATCATTCTAATACAAGGGCATTAGAAAATAGATGTGATAGAATAGATTAAATGGTATTTTACTATAACTACAGTGATCTTCATCTTTTACCACAGAATCATTTTCTTTTAAAAGGAAAACGTTATCTTCCACATCCAATTTACTTTTGGTGTCTTGAAATGCCTGAGCTTAAAACCACTATTCGCAGTGACAAGCCTGGCTTTCAAGTTATCTTTGTTTTTAATTGAATACAAAAATATTTATAGATTCCCTTAAATTATAAATTATGTGATATCATTATTTAGATCATTTTGTCCAAGAGAGAGCAAATCAAGACCAGATGTCCACAAAAGCAATGACCAAGTAATGTGCAGTTAAATAATTTTTACATACTTTAAAAATGTCTCTCCAATATCAGAAAACATAAAAGTGTTGGCTGCCATATTATTGAAAATTGTCAGCACTTTCTGAATCACTCAGATGGAGCTGAAACTCTAGGTCTATCACTTAGTATTCTTTTTAGAACTTGTGTATTTTTGCCACATGACATGTTAACAACTTTAGCTTTATACATCATTTTATTGCCTAAACTATTACCCTGATTTTTCAATGTGGCTATTTAGTTCTTATTCAAAATATCCCCCCTTTTATTTCCATTTTTATTGGAATGTAAATATTAAACAATTACTAAAATAAATTTGGTATTCTGTTTGCACTGGAGAGTAAACCCTAATTAGAGACAAATTTAAACTCTACTACCCAAACTTTCTGGAGGAAAGTCCCCAAGCTTTCAATAGAGGCACTTAATTTGTGTTCTTTGGCTTTTCCAAATTTGTTTATATCTCAAAGCTACCTATGATTCACCATTTACAGAGGAGCAAATTTTCAATGACATTAAAGCCATATAATTTTAATGTAAATATTCTCAATAAGGGAAGTCTTTTCTAAAAATTAAATGAAGGAAATACCAGCAGCTCCTCAGCCAATTGGCATTATTTATAATGTTTTAAAATTAAGTTAAAATTTAAACAGGAAAATCATCTCTCTTCAGGATCATAGCATAAATTCAAATGTGATTTTGAATTTTGTGAGAAGTCTCCCTCTGTGTTTGTGGACTGTTAATTCTCATAATCTGAAAAATAAAATATCCCTTTCTGTATTCTTTTGCAAAATTTCTCACAGATCAGAGTACTTCTAGCTCTAGGCCAGAATTATCGAGATGAAGGATAGTGGAGATATACTGATTCAGATACAGCCAAGGATCTTTTATGCATAACTGTCAGCTCTGAGCATCCTCAAGCAAGGCCAAGGATACAGAATCAAAGGCCAAGTTGCTTGTCTTTAATTTGGAGCATTGTGATTTATACATGAGTGAACTGTTATGTGAAGAGCTGGATACTTTGCTGTATCAAACTAACTGGGGTGGGGGAAAAAAAGCAGTCTAGAGACTGACACATCTTTTTTTAAAATTTTTTATGCTACTCCCAACTCTCAAGATTTTACTGCCTTATCTTTTTGAGAATAGGAATTTGAAAGTAATGTTTTGCTTCAGTAAATTAGTGTTGTTTGGCATTTTATATTTTGAAGTAGTAATGAGAACCATAAAAACATCTTTCTCATGAAAGCTGTCACAAATTGTTTCCTTACATTTCATTATCTTCTTTTCTTTCAAGTCTTTTCCTTCTCTACCATTTTCAACAAAGCAGGGGAAATAACTCACTCTCAGAAAACAGGACAAATCAGCAAGTTGTGATGCCCTTTTCTTCCAATACCATTGAGGCTCACAAGCCAGCTCATGTAGATGGATCACTTAAAAACAACCAACAGAAGTCTCCAAGAAAATTCACATTTCTATCCGATAAGGACGGCTTAAGTACTTATAACCCCCTTTATAAGGAAAAGATAGGTCCAATATCAACACATTCAGACATTTCCTTGAGAACAGATTTTGAAGACCCATTTTTAGTGGAAACACAAGTCAAGAGTCAGTCCCTGAGGGGCCCAAGAGAAAAGATTGAGAGGATGTGGAACCAGCCAGTCAGCTTACCTAGGAGACTGATGCGGAAGGTTCCAAACAGACCATAAACCATAGATCTGATGCGATGGCAGAACACCTGGCAAAAAGCTGAAAATAAAAGCAATGGAACCTACTCCAACAAAAATGGTAGTAGTAATCCATTGTTTACAACCAAAGATACATATCTGACCAAGAGAGAAGAAATAAGGCAAGATGAACCACTGGCTATGAAAGAAACAGAACAATTGAAATCTCTAGCTTCAGACTCTTCATTTTCTTCTTCTTGGTCTCACCTCTCTTTCTCCACTTTGCCAACTATTTCAAGAAGTGTGGAACTCAAATCAGAGTCTGATGTTATCACTTCTCCTACTGAATGCTCTTTAGAACTTTCTCCTGCAAGGTCTTGCGTTTCAAATTCTTCAGACTTTAAGAGACAAACACCCCCGTGTATGTTGGATATTGAAACCAAAAGGAACGTTTTTGAAAATCTTCCCCATCCATGTAACATCTCTGTCTTGTCTCCTTCCCCTCCTTCTCCTCCACTTTTTCCTCCTCCTCCTCCCCCTGCTCCTTCTCTTGTCCTAACTCCCTTTTCTTTTTCCTTTCCTCCTCCTCCTCCTCCTCCTCCTCCTCCTCCTCCTTGTAGTCCTCCTCCTCTTCCACCTCTTCCTCATTCTGTTCCTACTGTTTTTCCCCTGCTTCTTTTTCTCTACCCCCCTTTCCTCCTCTACCTCCACCACCTCCTCCTCTTCTATGCCCACAGCCTCCTTCAGCTTCAGCTCTATCCACAGAGGGTGTTTGTATACCAGATATAAATGCACTACATATATAACTCCTGCCAAGGAAATCAAAGCTGCTACAATGCACCTATCCACATCAAAATCAGTGTGTAAGACAGACCCTCAAAAAGAACCAAGAGGCATCCTCAAACATATTAAAAACTTAGCAGAACTTGAAAAATCAATAGCTAACATGTACAGTCAAATACAAAAGAACCGTCCACCCACAAACATCTCAAAACTTCAAACTTCTTGCACTTCAGAGATAACAAATATGGGAATCACATCTGAACAAAACCAGGAGAATTCAAACAATACTGTGGAGGGAATTGAAAAACAATCGCACAGTCAATCTACTGCACTGTAATGTTGATTTTCCTATTTTAACTGTGAATCTTTTGTTGATCATAACTTCAAGCTGAACATCAAATTTGAACATCAAAGAAGATTCTACTGTTTTACCCCAAACTCAATGCAATGCTGTTTTTTTCCATAGTTTTAATTTAAAAGATTATTAACTTCATCACTACTAACTCATGTAGTAGATTTACCTTAATTTTCTTAACTACAAAGTAACATTATTTGTCCTACATTTATTTGAAAAGTAAGTAATTTTAATCTGTTTTTGATGGGGAGATATGGGCATGGAAGTTAGATACCCAACCTCACAAAAAGGATTGTTTATTATGTTGATGCTTTCATTTTACTTTTTGATCATTGTTTCATATGAATGTTCCAGGAAAAGATAGCCTATTAAAAATAAGCTAAAAGTCATACCATATATTCTGTTTTTCTTTTTTTGTTTTGTTCTCTTGATGCCTATGTATTTGGTAGAAAGAATACTTCCAAAGTAATATGCTATGTACTCAGAAATGTAGGGGATGACAGGCTTAGGTGTTTCAAAATAAACCCCAGGTGCTATAATATGTAGTCATCTGTTTTCTTTTAACAACATCCTTTACTCTGGCTTGCTTTTGTCTTACTAGTATGCTCATAAATTTGATAAATCTTTTACTTTTTTCAATTGCTGTCTTATTTATTTCTCATTGTGCATTCCCTTCTCTTCTTTATAATGCAAATAAATCTTGAGATGTTGACTTTTGTAAGACATTTCATTGTTCCCACAAGTGTTTAAAGTGCTATTTAATTTTGCTCTGTCACATTATTATATCATCTCTTTAATTATAATTTTAAAGATTCTCCATCAAAGAAAATATTTATGTCCAGTTTAATAAATGAAATAATATTAAATTTAAATACAAAATCAAGAGGTATTATATTTGGTGAACTATCACCAGTTTTATCTAGGCCTTTTGCTCCTTGTTTTCAGCAAGAAGATAAAAATTTATACTATGGAAATAAATTTCTTTAGTTCAAATAGTTGTTAATATCTTAGAGCTCTATTCTTGTTAAATTCCTAAATATTAGTTAAACTAAGGAAAATCTTCCTAAATTCTTCACTGAGCATATTTTAGCCCAATTTCATATTTATACATGCATATACATATTATTATATACAATGATATATATGCATGTCTGTATATGTGTATATAATGTATAGTATGTGACCATCAAGTAATTGCTTTGTTTTGCCCATAAAACATGTGGAATGAATTTCATCTAGTGGAAATCCCTATTTTTGAATGGAAGTACAATTATATTTTTATTTCTGGAATTTTAATATTTTAGAAGATATGTCTGCCCAGAGAAAGGTACATTTGTAAATTAGCTCTATATGTATGTTCCAAGAAACAGCAGAAATATTGCAAATAATCTATGATTGTTATCATAGATTCTCTTATTTCTTTGAAATAGCAGAAACTTCCATTCAAGTTAAGCTTGATAGTTAATTAAATATATTCACATAGTTTGAGGGGCCTACATTTTGCCATCTTAAAGATTTGTTCAGCCCTGATATTATCTGACATTTCTTTGAGAATTTGATCTGGCATTACTAATTAACAAGGTTATATTTTTTAAAAAATCTGTAAGTTTAATTATTGTCATTAGCTCATCTGCTTCAGATTCTTTTCATCCGAAACAAGAGTAATTTCTTGCTCGGGATTCTTGAACCTGATTTTTTTCTCTCTTTCACTGAAAAACTTCAGTTGGAGTTTTTGTTGGCAGCTGGTCATATGCATGAGAACTTGTGCTAGTTGGCAGACTCTGACAAGGTTTTTTTCACAATTACGTGAGCATTTAATGTGAGTGTGTGTATTTTTAAGCTAATTTATATAACTTTTGTGAAACTTAGAATTCCTTGATATTGAAATTTCTAACTAGTGACCAGCAAAATAAAATTCAAATAATATTTTTGTGTAAGGACCTAACCATTATTAAATTGTTATATTGCCTTTTTCTATAATATTTTAATATTTGTGTAATCTAAATTCTTTAATATTTTATAGTTTTCAAATGAAACATTCATTCTGTTTTATACTTAATAGTCTTTCATTGACACATTGCATTTGGAGTTCTCTGAGTTCCTCATAAACGTCAGTTAAAATATCTTCTGTAATATGAGACCTATAAATATTATTTGAGTATACAAGCTCAATAACCTAATCTCTACAACCTGACAACTAGTCTCTAGAAAGGGAATATTTTTATACTATATTTGTTGAGATCCAATTAACACATAAGGAGCTATTAGATATCTTATTTAAAATACATATCATTGAATATATGCTAAAATTAAAATGCATAAATATTATATTACTGATTTTATAACTATCAATAGTTATGGTTTGAAAACATATGGGAATTATAAACATTGACTCTATTTTGTAACACTTTTATTTCTTCCTTTGAGCTAAACCAAGCAATATAAATAACTACCTGAAAGGCAACAAAAAGATTAATAAAAACAGTATTTTTTATGTCTGTTATTTAGGGAAAACACAAAGAGAAAAGTGAATAGATTCAAGGAAGTGAAGATGTTGGGTCTCAGGAGATGAAAGAAATTTTCTCAATGCTTAACTGTCAATTTCTCTTTTTTTAAGTTTATAATAATTTAGGCCCCTCAAAGCAATTCATGAGAGTGGTTTTCATTGCATCTTTGTCTAAATTGAGTGCTCTCATTAGAAATCTTTGTGAATTTGGTTGAGAAAATTTCTTGTTCATAGTTGCATTTCTTGGATCGAGCAAACATTTTTTTGGTATGCTATTATCAAATTAATTTTCCTCTTTCATCAATCTTGTTCATGCCCTTTGCCTATATGTCTACTTTTATTTTCACAAGTTTTTCCTTATTTGTTTGGTTTTCCTCTTAGCCCCACATTTCCCTCAAATTTGGGTCAGTTCTTATCTATTTGTGTGAAGCCTTTATATATTTAGACAGTACTACTTTCATTGAAATTTGCTGAAATGATAATATTTCATTATTTGAACTTTGATTATTTTTTGATGTCTTTTCAACTTTGTTCATGGTAGTTTTTGTCAAATGGAAGTTTCCCATTTTTATGTGGTACAAACTATCAATCTTCTCCTCTGTGGTTTTTCCTTAAAGGTCTTGCTTTGTGGAGGCCTTCCTTTACTCTGGGGTTATATAAATATCCAGTGAGATTCATTCATTCCTTTTAGATATAAGAAGTAAAGCCATAAATCTTAATTCTCTGTGGAATTTAAGAATATCATATGTGTAAAATATATTTTCTCAATAGATAACAGGAGGTCCAAGGCTAGATGATCAATTAGTCATTCAGGAGAATGGGGTTTACAAAGGGAGGTATGAAAGGAATCTATTAAGGGGTATTAATAATATTAATATTATTATATATAATTAATATATACGAATTAAGGGGGCTACAGGTTGGTAATCAGTACCTTCTGTGAGTTTGTCATCCTGTAAGATTTTTTTACTGTACTAGATATTTCAGACCCTGTCCTTCTCCATCCTGCTCCACATCCCAGGAGGCTGCCCCATATGGACTATGTCAATAGACACCCTTTCTCTCTGGCTTTGGCTTGAACTTGGCCATCAGTAGAGTCACCTGCAGAAAAGGCCAGATGAGAGAGGCTGGGGTATTTCTTCGCCAGCCTACTCCCTGCTTAGCCATGAGCTGGCACTGGTCACCCTCCTCTGCAGAAAGTGACAGCTCCTGTCAGACAGCTCTTGGGATCCTACAGTTTGCTTCCTCTTATGCTCCACCCTCCCTTTGCTATTCCTAGCAAAGTTGGCTCTCCTGGACCTTGCTTGTCCTTTGCTAGTAAGTCCCTTGATGTTCCTTAGTTGCCTGACTGGGTGTGCTGTCTTTTCCTGCCAAGAACCTGGCTCTTGCAGTTAGACCTGTGTCTCCCTAAGAGTAGTTGCTTTGTCCCATGGATGCACCAAATTCAGCCACTTGGAACTAGCGTGGGATCTGTCCCTGGGAAAACTTCTACTCTTGTTTCTCTAAGCTTGGCTAACTTGGGCCCTAGAGTCAGTCTCCAGGAGACCACACAAGTTCCTACTGGAAGGAGTGGACTTCCAAAACCTGTTTCCTACCACCCCCACCTCTGCCTCTGCCCATGACAGATCTGCTTCCAATCAGAGACTTACTCTCCTACATAATTTAATGCAGGTAAATGGCAGTGCTAAAAAGATGCCATATGATAGAAAACAGAAGTTCCTCCCATCCTGACATATCACTGTGCTCTCTTTCAAAACTGTTTCCTCCTGTTTAACTCCCTCATCCCCGAACACACTGACAAATTCTGCCTCTAACCTTTGTTTGTCCTGTTTCTAATCCCCTGAGACACTGCTGAATAGGTGACATTCATAACCCTCATCATTCTCTCAGCTTTACTTTAAGGAAAACACTAAGTTCTACCTGCTCAGAGAAGCTCTCTCTGATCCCCAAATACCTGATATTTCTATTTTCTTTGACTTTCTGAAGTATGTATTACTTCAAACACTCATGTTACTCAATAATAATGAATCCTGTTTACCTATTTGTTATGATTTGATTCTGGAATATCCTCCAAAGGTTCACGTGTTGAGGACTTTGTCCCCAGTGCAACAATGTTCAGAGGTGGGCTTTGGGGAAGTAATTGGATCGTGAGGGCCCTGACCTCACCAGTAGATTGATAATTGGATGACATTAATGGGAGGTGGTGGAACCTGTAAGTGGTAAGGCCTAGTCAAGGAAGTAGGTCACTTGGAGCAGGCCCTGGAAGACTTTTTCTTGTCCCCATCCCCTCCCTGCCTCTGCTTTCTGGTAGTGATGAGCTGAGAAGCTCTGTTCCACCATGGCTTCTTCCCTATCATGCTCTGCCTCACCACAGGACCACAGCCATGGAGCCAGCTGAACTCGGACTGAAACCTCTGAAACTGTGAGCCAAAATAAGTCTTTCCTCTTTTAAGTTGTTTTCCTCAGGTATTGTTGCAGCAATGGAAAGCTAACATATTAGGGTTCAGTATGTACCATTCATGGTCTCATGTGTTCCTTCTTTAGATGAGTACCAATATCTTCTTTTTATAGAGGCTCAGAGATGTGAAGTAAATGGTATAAGATCACAGTTAGCAAGCGAGCAAAGCCAATTCTGAATTGTCTGCCTTGCTATTGCTATGCTGTCCTCTATTTAACATGTACAACATGATGTTTTGATACACATATAATCTTGAAATTGTACCACAGTTAGGGAAAGTAAAATATCCATCACTACACATAGTTAATTTTTGTACATGTGGTAAGAGCTCCTAAAATCCCTCTTAGCAAATCTTCAGTTTACATGCAGTGTTATTAACCATAGTCCTAACTATATACATCAGATCTCTAGACTGAGGCATCCTACCTAACTGCAAGTTTATACCCTTTGACATACTTCTCCTGATTTCCTTCCCTCCACACCTCTGGTAACTACCTTTCAACTCTTCATTCCTTTGTATTTTTAATTTTTTTTACATTCCTCATATAAGTGAGATTATGCAGTATTTTTATTTCTGTATCATCTGGTTTATTTCACTCAGCATAATTTTCTCCAGGTTCATTCTTATTGTTGCAAATGACAGTTATCTTGTTCTACTTAAAGACTGAATAATATTTTGTTGTATTTCTCCATTCACCTGTCACCAGACACTTTAGTTGTTTCTATAACTAGGCTATGTGAATGAAGCTACAATGAGCATGGAGGTGTAGATATCTTCATGAGGTAATGATTCCATTTCCTTTGGGTGTATACCTGGCAACAGAACTGCTAGGTCATATGGTAGTTCTACTTTTAATTTATTGAGGACCCTCCATAGCATTGTCCATAATGGCTGCACCACTAACAGTGTACAGGGTTCCTTTTCCTCTGCACTTTCACCAACATTTTTTAATCTCTTATCTTTTTCATGATAGCCATTCTCACATATATGAGATGCTCTCTCATTGTAGTTTTGAGTTGCACTTTCCTGATAATTAGGAATGTTGAACATCTTTTCATACACTGTTGGCCATTGTATGTCTTCTTTGGCAAGATGTCCATTCAGGTTATTTTCTTGTTTTTTAATTGTTTTTTTAGGGTTTTTTTTAATGCTATCTTTTCAATATGTGCTATTCACACTTATCATTACATTTACAAATTCAATATCAGTTTGTACTCTTCTTTTGCATATACTTTACCTAAACTCTGTCCATGAAATGAAATGTTGAGTTTTAAAAATAGTGTGAATAGTGTATGTTCTCAGAGGAGATGACATTTGAACTATGCCTTGAATGTTGGAGAGAAGCCACCATTGGAAACCACCCTGGTTTTCAAGCAGGTCTGTACAGAGAATCACCTGGGGAGTTTAAAATAAATGAGCAACCAAACCCCAAATAATCTGATGCCTGAGTCCACTCTGAGATTCTGAATTAATTGGTTCGAGATGCAGCCCAGGATGCAGATGGCTTTAATGTGTAATTAAAACTAAGAAACATCCATCTAGGGGAAAACACTCCTGGCTGAGAGAACAGTGAGTGCAAAGGACCTGTGATAGGAATGCCTTCGTGGCTAAGGAAAAGCTTATGGAGAAGGTCGCTGTGCTGAATCCAAATGGTGGAGGGGAAGTACAGACCTTGGGGTCAGAAAGGTAGGTGCAATCTCTCCATAGAGGACATTTTAGATCAGATGAAGGAGTTTGAATTTTACTCACATGCAACTGGAAGTCTGGAGGGTTTTGAACAGTGAAATATGATTATAAAGCAAGTAGCATTTATAAAACTACCTCATTCTTTTTAAGGAATGTATACCCCTCTGGATTATGGATGTACCATAATTTATTCAACCACTTGCCTGTTGATTGACATTTGGCTTGCTTCCAACCCAAAGCTATTACAAATAGAGCTGCAGTGAATATCCGTGTGCACTTGTGCTTTTGAATTTTTGTAGGATAGAATCCAAAGGCTTTAAAAATTTAGATAGGGAACATGGTTAGTGGAAAGGAGAGAAAATCATTTTAAGATTCCCTGTCATTGCAAAGGAGAGAGATCTCTTAAGCTCAAGTATATTGAATGCACATTTCACATCAGCCTGGATCAAGCCAGGTTTAGCAGACCATCAAGATTTTGTAACCAGCCACTGGAGTGTCCTACAATAACACCAAAGTGTGAGAAAGATGGCCACACCCACAGTTTCTGAAATGAACATTTCATTTCCCTTTAGGTTTTTAAACTGATCACATTTACTCTGCTTTCAGTTCTATCCAAGTTTAGCTAACATATTGTATGTTTAGTCAGCTGTTTAAAATCCTACCATAAATCAGAAGAGAATTTTCCTTTTAGAGAAATGTACTTTTAAAAAAAAATTTCCATTGTTTAAAGAAAAGGAGGCTAATACGAATGCTTCTGTATCTAGTCAAAGATTTTTTCCCTTAAGTCATTTCTATTTTTTTTCACATTGGCATATAAATAAGTTTTGATTTGTTCGTGAAATTAATATGTATTCATACATGGAACTGAGTGCTGGGATCCCAAGATAAATCACATTCAGTGCTTGTCCTTACTGAATTATCAGTGCTGGAGAAGAGACAGGCCAATAAGCAGAGAATCACCTCTCAGGGTGAGAGGGCTTCTTGGGAAGCAAGGGAGCCCATAGGATGGCCACCTAACCCACACTTGGCTGGAGATTAGAGGTGGGTAACCTCAGGTGCATACTAAACAACTGGCATTGACATTTCGTTTTCATTTCTTTGTATCTAAGATAGTTGTAACTCTTCAGTTCTCCTTTTCATCATTTTTTACTTCTGAACAGCACACATCATGCTGGAAAGCCCTATTTTCTCAAACTTGTATCTTGGAAATCTCCTTTAATTAATATAATCCTTACATTTTGTAATTCTTATCATCTATAAAATCATTTGAATTGAACTTGCTGACAGAACACTCCTAAATAAATTTGCCAGCATTATAAGCCATTGCTACTTTTTCAAATTTTAAATGATGTTAAATACCTGCCTATCAAAAAGTGTCTTTTGTTTATCCTTCTTGGAAGTTCTGGGAGCAGGTTGTTATCAGTAGAAATAATACGTTTTAAATTGCTCTACAGAGCAAGGGTCAAGTCTCAATGCCTGTAATTAGAAAATCGCAAGTTTCAGTTACTTAATGATCAAAACTTGGTATAAACTTAGGCAGAGGTTTATAGAGAGTTTATAGACCAGAGACCCTGGACTTACTAGAAGATAAAGCAGGTCCAACTCTCCATCATGTTAATTTAGGTACTGAGTTGCTTAATGAGACTCCAAAAGCACAAGAAGCAAAATCAAGAATCAATAATTGGGGCAAAAATAAATAAATAAATAAATAAATAAATAAATAAGAGAATTCAAACTGAAAAGCTTCTTCGCAGCAAAGGAAACAATCAAGAACATGAAGATAGAGCCTACAGAATGGGAGAAAATCTTTGCCACCTGCACTTTAGATAAAGCATTAATTTCCAGGATATATAGAGAACTCAAAAAACTTAACACCAAAAAAAAAAGAAAAACAAATAACCCAGTCAATAAATAGACAAAGGAACTGAACAGGCACTTTATAGAAGAAATACAATTGATCAACAAATATATGAAAAAAATGTTCAACATCTCTAGCAATTAGAGAAATACAAATCAAGACTACTCTAATATTTCATCTCACACCAGTCAGAATGGCAGTTACCAAGAATACAAGAATACAAACAACAATAAGTGTAAGCAAGGATGTGGGGGGAAAGACACACTCATACATTATTTGTGGGACTGCGAATTGGTGCAACCATTATGGTAAGCAGTATGGAGATTCCTTAGAAAACTTGGAATGGAACCACCATTTGATCCAGCTATCCCACTCCTTGGTCTGTACCCAAAGGACTTAAAATCAGCACAGCCACATAATGTGTATAGCAGCTCAATTCACAATAGCTAACCTATGGGACCAACCTAGATGCCCTTCAACAGATGAATGAATAAAGACCATGTGGCACATATAAACAATGGAATATTACTCAGCTATAGAGAAGAATAAAATTATGGCATTTGCCAATAAAAGGGTGGAACTGGAGACTATCATCCTAAGTGAAAGAAGCCAATTCCAAAAAACTAAATGCTGAATGTTCTCTCTGATACGTGGATACAAATGCACAATAAGGTTAGGGAGGGAAGAATAAAATTTCACTAGATTAAATAAAGGGGAATGAAGGGAAAGGAGGAGGGATAGGAATATGAAAGACAGTAGAGTGAATTGGACATAATTTTCCTATGTTCATACTTATATATATGACTATGTAACTCCACATCTCATACAATCATGAGAATGGGAAGTTATACTCCATGTATGTATAATATGTCACAATACACTTTACTGTCATGTATATCTAAAAAGAACAAAATAAATTCTTTTTTAAAAACTTGGTATGAAAGCAACACATCAGATGTCTTTTATAAGATGGAGCACTTCCTACTGGCAATTGAGAAGATGAGGAATATGGGAAACCACTTGCTGGAACTTGCTTCTGGAGTTAGATGGCAGCTGATGTCTTTCCCCTACTCAAATATTTGCAGCACCAGGTAATAACAAATGGCTGCACCAAAAGAAGGAGCAGTCATTTGGCTGGAAAAGTTTAGTTTTCTTTTTTCTCCCAAATTTATTCTCTTTCTAATGCATATTGAAATTTTAATACATGATTTTATTAACCATCATGACTCCTGAGCCCTAAATACAATGCTGAGCTGTCTGACCCATGTTTAATCTTTTAACTATTGAAACTGTTATCTAAAGATCAGGAAAAAAGTAAGAAAACAGAATTGCCAGTGAACAACTGTTTCAAATTATGACTTGGTTGATTTAAAAAGCAAAATATCAACATTAGACCTTAACACTTCAACTTGGAACTTGGATTTGGGACTTGATGGAATTTATAACTTCAGTTCCACAGCTCAATTATTCTAAGAGAAAAAGGTCAAGGGACTTTGGTTCAGAGACATAAGACAGGGGTTTGAAAGTTGAAGGATTGGTGAAAATAGTTATTTAAATATAAAGAGATTTTTTCAGCTGAAAAATTATATATTTCTTAAAGTTTAGGCATTGTGCCTCAGTTAAAAAATAGAAATATAATATTTTTAGGTTCCTCTTGAGTAATTTAGAAAATCTCTGAATTAGTCTCAACCTAGGATTATCTGTACTATGGGACTATTTATTTGCAGTACTGGGGTGTAACTCAAGACCTCGCAAATGCTAAGCAAGTACTCTACCCCTGAGCTATATCTCCAGCCTTTTTAAAATTTTATTTTGAGACAGTTCTCACTAACTTGCTTAGTACCTTTCTGTTATCCAGGCTGGCCTCAAACTTTCAATCTTTCTGCTTTAGCCTCCTGAGTTACTGAGATTACTGGGTGCCCCATCCAGCCTGGCTCACTCTGGAACGTTTGCTTTGATAGTAATCACAATCTGTGGTCATCTCTGTTGTGGTTCAACAGAAGTTGCTTCGTCTAATCAGAATCTAAAGACACTTTGAAGTATGGATGTGTTGGACTTTTCAGGAAAAAGATCCAGACAGATTTTGGCTCTATAAAGGAGTGGGGAAGTCTGGACTCCACAATTCTAGCAGAGTACTGCTACCCTTCAGGCAAGGACATGGGAGAGATAGTCATGAACAAAATAACCCATCCATCCTAGTGACACGGGGACATTAGATTAGCTGTTTGGGTATTAATTAAACTTTCTGGTTGCCTGAAGGTTGGAGGTGCTTAGTTGTGAGAGGGAGCACTCTCTGGGCTTGGTGCAGGCCTGGGCAGTCTCTCCATCTCTGTCTCTCCCTCCCTCTTCTTCTCATTTGGCATATATTTCTTAATAGTGCTGGAAAAAAAAACTTATAAAATGGCATCTGCTTTAGACTGAATGTTTATTGACCCCTCAGATTCATATGATAAAACCCTAATGTCCAATGTCAAGGTGTTTGGAGATGGGACCTTGGGAGGTAATTAGGTCCTGGAACCTCATGATAAGATCAGCATTTATGAGAAGAGACATAAAAGACTTGCTTCCTCTCCCTACTCTCTGCCATGTGAAGGAAGAGAAGATAGCTGACTATAAACCAGAAAGAGGGTCCTCACCAAACCCTAGATCTGCTGGCACCTTGGTCTTGAACTTAGGCTCCTCCAGAATAGTGAGAAATACCTATTTTCTGTTTAAGTCTCCCCATAGCATCTATGGTGTTCTGTTATAGTCAGAACAGACGAATCCAGTACCTGATAGAACATTTGGCTTTGCTGGATCATCAAACTCTTTATTTTAGTCCACAAACTGAATTCAAGCTGCATGTCTTTGGTGGGCCCCTGGATGGACGCACATACTTGACCCAGTACTGGTATCTCTACCTGTTTGCCCTAAGCCTCTGGGCCTCTCTCCCTGGTCTCTCATCAGAATAGGTATCCCCCAGGGACAGTGCCATGTTAAGGCCCCTCTCGGGCCTCTCTGATGGGTTGGGTGGTTGGCATGCTGGATCATGGAGACCTGTTTTCCTGGAAGGACCTGGTCCAAGGAACTAATGAGGCTGATGTCCTCTCCTTGTGTGTGCTCTTCCAGGCAGCTTCTACCTGCTGCCCTTCAACCATGGGAACAAGTGTCGTGGTGGGAGAGGGTGATGATAAGTGTTGACCAGGCTTGTTGGCCATTCACATATGTTTACTTAGGAAAGGCTGGATCTCTAGGAGGGTGGTTGGGGAACTCTGAAGTCAGATCACCTGGGTTCAAATCCCAGCTCTGCTCTTTATCAGCTATGTGACTTTAGGCCAATTACTTAGTCTCTCTGTGCCTCTGTCTCCTCATCTACAAAAACTAGAATGATAAGAAGACCACTCATTTTCTAAGACGTAGTTGAGCAGGTCACCACCCAGAGCAGGGCCTGGCACTTAGTGAGCACTTCATAACTACTTCCTTTATGACTTCACAGACTGTGACACAGAACTAAACATTCACCTTGATCTTCCAATTTGCGGCACTAAAATAGATCCCCTTGAGATTTCATTCCTTTTTTTTTCTACATGAAGGGAGCAAGGAAAGAAGGGTGGAACGGAACGGTCTTGTTTTGCCCACTGGGAGACAGACAGCTACAAGGAAGCATGACCTAGAGGATAACACTGAGCATGTGGACCTGGGTCCCAGGAAGTCCACTTCTGCCCCCTGGGAGGGACAGCAAGGCCCCAGCTCCCTCCCACTTCCCCTAATGTCCCACCCTTCCAGGAGCATGACTGCCCATGAGTAGCTGATGGTCAGAGACGGGAGAGGGGCTAGTGTCCATTTTGTCGCTTGTTAACAGCTACTAAGCACAGAGTGCCCTTCTAGCCTAACATACCACCTGTCTTCTCCTCCCCCACCTGACCACTGACACCCACCGGTCAACAAAGCTTTGCTTGTGTATTGGATTTTTTAAGGGGGGAAAAGTCCTAGATTTGTGCACGGGTAAAGAAAAAATTATCTGGCCCATATCTTTGCCTCCTGTTGTCAACAGTGGATCAGTGGCTTCCCAAGTTTCCCGACCACAGAAAGCTGAGCTTCCCAGCTATATCTTTCTGGGTAAGGTGAGACTGACCTCAGAGTTTTGTATTTATCATTGTATTTTGCCAAACAAACCAGCTTAATGAAAAACATGGAATCGAGACGTCTTCACGGGGCCAAAACCTGAACAGAAACTTGGCATTCGGTCTCCATTTGTTTCTGAAATACCTCTCTTGTCCTCTCCCTGTCTTGTCCCTTGAGTGTTTAAACATTTGAATAAAGATTTCATTCAAAGGGAACCGATTGGCTCTCCCACAAGTGGGGTGGGAGATGCGTCACTGAGCATCAGCAGCACGCTGAAGGCAAGAAGGTGGTATTGCTGGCACGGATTAGGTCAGGAGATCAGCTTTCTCTTTTGGCTGGAAGGGTTTTGTTATTAGAGTTTGTTTAACACTGGAACCCTGAGAGTCCCTTTCTGAATAGCACCATCAGCATCTTCGCTTTAAGCAGCAAAGACGGTTCTTTCCCCACCTCGGATCTGGCCTTAAAAAACCAGACCATGTCCCTTGGCTTCTTTTGGTCTTCCACACAATGGAGTTTTCAGACTTTCTGAACACTTGGAAATTTTACCCCTCAATGTGAGAACTCCGATTAAGAGACAGGTTTTAAAGATATAAGACAAATGTTGAAAAAGCACCAGATACAATTTTATCAGCAACCATCTGCATGAAAGGGGACTTTACAAATTATCGATTAGACATTAGGTTTGGTGAGGATGGAGTTTTAAGAGGTGTGACAAAACTCTATTCAAGCCAACAAAAATTTGGTGCAATTATATTGTTGTGCTCTTGTTTAGCATATAGTACCAGGTCAAGGGCAGAAAGGTGAAAATGAATTGGGGATGATGAAGAGAGAGAGGAAACTGGTGTGACTTTGAAGATGCAAATTTTAATAGGTGGCAGAATGGTGATATCTTTAATTTAAAAAGAAGGGATAGGTATGGGGATTTAAAAAAAATGGATAGCTCTGTGTTGGATGTGTTGAGTTTGTGTCTTCACCTAATCACAGAATCCATGAAGAGCCCAAGACTTCTCATGTTCATATCTAGAACACTTACTACCCAATAAATGTCTGATAAGCGTAGGGACTAACGGGTTCATGGCGGCACATGGAAATGTCCACCACACAGTGGGAAAGTGAATCTGTGCTCCAGCGATTGGCATCATTCGTTTGGGCAAATCCACAGAGAAATGATCACTGAAGGCCTGGTGGCAGATAATTTAGGGAGTGAGTGTTGAGGGAGAAGTGAAGGGTCCTGTACACAGATATGGGGGATTGCTTATGTTTCATTTTTGTCAGTTCCCTGGGGACCACCCCCCATCTCCCAGATTGTGGGGGCCCCTATGGCTTGTCACAAATGCCAGACTTTGAGTATAAATCTCAGGATTAGAAGTAAATGAGAAATGCATGATCTTTCTATAAAATATCTCCATCAGGAGGCATGTTTCAATGGAAAGAGCAAGTCTCAGAGGAATTATGCCACACGTATTTATTAGCAGGTCCAAGAAGAGACACTTGTCCAATCTTTTCTTGTAAGTTTGGTGACATTCTGGCTATCCAACAACACTTTGTAATGTTTCTTGACACTGGTGTGACAATGTTCTGGAAGTCAGTTCAGCTTCTCTCCCAGGTTAATAGGAATTCTCCTTGAAGTAGGGCAGAGGACCAAATGGAGCCCTGGGCCTCGGGGGCCATGTGGTCTTGAATCACAAATCTTTTGCATTCTTGTAAGTGTGTAGTCCATAGTATTGCCAGTTGATTTCATCATCTTGGTGTTTGTGGTCCATGTGCTCAGAGTAAATTAGGGACACACAGGGAGGTAAGTATCATGAGTGCTTTGACGTCTCTTTTTTGGGGTGAGGGGGGTACCAGGTATTAAACTCAGGGGCACTTGACCACTGAGTCACATCGCCAGCCCCATTTTGAATTTTATTTAGAGACAGGGTCTCACTGAGTTGCTTAGCACCTTGCTTTTGCTGAGGCTGGCTTTGAACTCGCTATCCTCCTGCCTTAGCCTCCTAAGCTGCTGGGATTACAGGCATGCGCCACCACACCTGGCAGGTGCTTTGACATCTCTTAAGATCAGAAGGGCCTAACTGCAAGGCCCTTTCTATTTTGTCTTTTTTTTTTTTTTTTTTTTTTTTTAGCAGAGAAGGTTGAAGTTGTAAAGGCCCTGTGGCAGGAATGAGCTTGGTCTGTATGAGATATGGAGAGGAAGGAAAAGGGTAAAAGAAGCAGGATATGAAGTCAGAGAGGTGATGGAGATAGATCATGTAGGGCCCTTTAGGGGTTGAATAGTAGTTGAATATGTCTATGTCCTAATTCCTGGACACTGTGAATATGCTCTTACATGATGAAAATACTGTTAAGTATCTTGAGAAAAGGAGCTTGTCCTGGTGGATCCTAAATGCAGTCACATGTATCCTTAAAGACAGACACACTGAGGATAAGGTGATGTAAAGATGGAGCAGAGAGTGTGGCCACAAGCCAAGGAGTGCCAGCAGGCACCAGAAGCTGAAGAAGGCCAGGAATGTGCTTGTCCTTGGAGCTTCCAGAGGGTTCATGGCCCTGCAGACACCTTGACTCCAGACTTCCCACCTTCAGAGCTGTGAGGGAATAAGTTTCTGCTTCTTTAAGCCACTGAGGTGGTGGTACTTTGTTAAGGAAGCCATAGAAATGCAGTACCGGAGGTTGCATTATGGAGCTGACTTATCTTCTGAGTGAGATGGGGAAACCACTGGGGGTTTGGAGCAGTGGAACAACATGATCTTACTTTCATTTTTTAAAAGGGTCACTTTTAGAACTGTGCTTGGGTGGGCAACACAAGGGGCAGATCTAGTGGACCAGTTAGGAGATAGTTTCAAGGGTTCAAGCAAGTGATGAAGGGATGCCAACCAGGAAGTCGGCAGCTAAAGGTGGTGAGAAGGGGCAGATTCTGGGTATATTTTGAGACTAAAGCCAACATAGATCTGATGTGTGGAGTGAGAGAAGGGAGGCTCAAGAATGGCACAAAGAGCTGGGTGCAGTGGCGCACACCTGTAATCCCAGCGACTTGGGAGGCTGAGGCAGGAGGATTGAGAGTTCAAAGCCAACCTCAGCAACTTATTGAGGCCCTAAGCAACTCAGTGTGACCCTGTCTCTAATAAAATATGAAAAAAAGGCTGGGGCTGAGGATCAGTGGTTAAGTACCCCTGAGTTCAATCCCTGGTACCAAAAAAAAAAAAGAATGAGACCAAGATTTTTGGCCTGAGCCAAGACAAGAGTAGAGTGAATTGCCATTGCTGAGATGGGGCAGATGAAGGTAAATCTGGTGTAGGTGGGCAGTTGGGTAGAGCCAGTTACATGCTTAGTGTGGGACATGTTACATCTGAGATGCCTGCTAGATATCCAAATGGAGATGTTGAGAAGCAACTGATAACGTGTTTCCAGAGTCCATGTGAGAGATTCAAGCCAGCAATGTAAACCAGGAGCCAGTGGCACATAGGTTGCATTTAAAGCTGAGATCTGTCAGCTCTGAAACAAGTGGGGGCAAGTTTTTGTTTTATATTTTGTTTTAATGGACAAGATCACCACACAGCAGAACTGACATGAACTCAACAGTCTAGATCATTGAGTCAAAGGAACATAGACATCTGCCTCTAGATGTCCACACTCACTATGCTTGCCTCGTGAGGTGTCCTTAATTGACTTTGAGCACATGGACCACAACCACCAAGATGATGACGTCAACTGGCAATGGTACTGACTACAGACTTACAAGAGTGCAAAAGACTTGAGAATCAGTAACTTTGTGCAATCAGTCCAAACTCCTCCTCTTGCAAAATACTGCTCAGTCTCCAAACAGACCTCCACAAGCACAGTTTGAACAGGAACTCTGTCTGATGCTGAGTTCTCTCTTACACCCCAAACAGTACTCCTCCAAGAAAGGGAAGTCTTCCATTGAGACCTGGGCAACAGAGTCTATTTCCAATTCCTTAGTTTTTTAAAAAAAGACAAATTTATAAATGGTTCAGGTTAAGTTGAAAGAGTTGCAAGAGCAAGCCAATTTTTCTGAGAAAGATTTGGCCATTTGAAAAGCAATAACAATGCCTTTAGCTTCACAGTAACTGTGATTTGTATACCTTTTATATTCACAGTTGGTTTCAATGATTCTCATCTTTATAATCACTTCCCTTTCTTGAGAGGGAACCTAAAAATACTGACCAAGAGGCAAAATAAATTTAAAAATCAAAAAACGTAAAACAGCTTATTTAGAAAAATATTCCTACATTTTCTACTTTGATTCACTTCATTAATTATATAACTTTGTATGAATCTAATATTCATTTGTTTAAATGAGTCTGGAATCTCTAGAGGGGCAACAAGGTTTTTAAAATCAGCTTTTTATCACTGATAATAAAAGACCTGACAAGAACAATCTAGATAAGGAAATGTTTATTTTGGCTCACGGTTCAGCCCATGGTTGGCTGACTCCATAGCTCTGAGCCTAAGGTGAGGCAGAACATCATGGCAGAAGGGCATTGCAGGGGAAAGCAGCTCAGAACAAGCCAACCAGGGAGAAGAGAAAGCTCTTCTCACCAGGGACAACATATAAACCCCAAAGGCACATTCCCAGTGCTCTATGTCCTCCAGCCACACTGCACCTGCCTACAGTTACTGTCCAGTTAATCTATTTCAGTGGATTAATCCACTTATTAGGTTATACCTCTCATAATCGAATCTTTTCGCCTCTGAAAATTCTTGTACTGTCTCACACACGAGCTTTAGGAGGACACCTCATAGTTCATACCCATCTCACAATGCAAAATACACTTATTCCATTTTCAAGAGTCCCTGTTATTTTAACAGTTTCAGCATTGCCCAAAAGTCCAAGTCCAAAATCTTCATTTCCAATTAGGAAAACTCTTAGCTATGAAAGTGAAGTTCAAAAGGAAGCTACATATATTCAATATATATGGCTCAGAGTAAATATATCCATTTAAGAATAAATTGGGGCATACAAAGAAGGGATGGGACCAAAGCAAGACCAAAATCCATGTAGACAAATAGCTCCTGTAGCTCCTCGTTGGGCATTCGAAGCACGTGGTATTGTGAAGATCTCTCCAAAGGGCTTATGTAGCTCCATCCATATTTGCTTGCTAGTTGCAACTCTCATGGCCTCTCTCTTGGCTTGCCTCTGCTCAATTCCTCCAGCTTTCCACAGCAGATGTCAAACATTACTGGCAACTCTTAATCTTGGGGGTCTCCAGTACAGCTTTGTCTTCCTTCTCACATCTTCATGGATTACCCTCTCAGAGGCAGACTTCAGGGATTCCAACACTACTACACTTTGCCTAACCTTCCAGGTCTACCTTTGAAATCGTAGTGAAACCTTCCATGACCAGCTTCCTACAATTCATGGTTGCTGCCAAGGTCTGCCATCATTTTGATCATTAGCCAAGCTACAGTAGCCTCTGAATGCCTGGACAACTGAGTACAGTGAAACAACTTCCTGGGCCCTCTTGTTCAAGCAGAGTGCCCCCATGATCTCTTCTCAAAGGAGCTTTCACTTTTCCATCCTTGAGTCTGTGTGAGAGTGATCTTACCAATTTCTGGGATATCCTCAAGCTGTCTTTCCTATTATCTGTTGTACAAAGTAGTTAGCATATCTTTAATAACTATAATGTCTTTAATAACTACCACTTCCTTAGCCCCAGACTTACTTGCACTTTTCTGGCTAACTACAAGTTTTTCAAATCTTTTTCTTTGCTTTCTGCTCCTGGTTATCACAGTAAACTTGGCTAAAAGCTGCCAGCAATATCTATCCATGTCACTCCTGAATACCGTGCTGCCTTGACATTTTCTCATCCAGATTAATTAGCACACCACCTTTAAATCCAATCTCACAAAGCATCTCAGGACATAGGCAAAATGTGGACAACAAATGTAGATAACATGAATGGACTATATTCCAATTTCCAATAGAGTCCTCATCCTCTGGAATCTCATGAGCCCAGTCTTTACTGTTTGCAGTCTTATAAACATACTGATCTTTGGTGGTACATAATATGTGTTGATGTCAGAACTGGGTTCATATTTCAAGTCTTCCCTTCACCCACCATGGGACCTTATGCAAGTGACATTGACTTCCTTGAGAAGAAGCCCAAAGGAAGTGAGGGAGTGAGCTGTATGGCTATGGGGGTAGAGAGCTCTCAGAGAGTATGAAGATCTGAGGTCAGAGTATACATACATAAATGATAAAGAAATGAACAGGAATACAGTGTGACTGAAGCAAAAAAGACAAGAGGGGTAGTATAGAAGGTTGGGGAGATGACCAGGGGTCAGATGGTGAGTGACAAATTGTCATGTGAGCCTATATAATACAGAAATTTTGCTGGTGATACAAATGTAGTTTTTAGGGGTGGCAGGGGAGGGCTTTGTTAATTCTACTTGGGGTGAGACATAGCAAGTATGTTGGATCTGGGTAAGGCTTTTCAGACAGGTAGAAGTGGAGCTGAGCCATTCTAGCTCAGGAACTGCTAAATACTGAGGACAAAGACAATGAGTTTCCAATCTAGTGATCAGTAAACAAAATGTTTTACCTGATTAAAATTTGTAAAGAGTGCAATCCAGTCCCACTGAGGACAAGACCAATGGTTTGTGCAGCTCATTGGGTCACCTGTCCAGTGTTTGGTATTGGTAGAAATTAATTTCAACTTATGCTTCCTTTAACTTTTCCTAGGAGGTCTTCTTTGCTGACATGCCACAAACACAGACCATACTTCCCTCCAATCACAGGTGTGGATGAGCAGAGGTGTTGGTCTTTCACAATAGGGGCCCAAGTCTTCTGTACTGCATTTATGTTCCCTTTTGACTTTGGCCTTCAATTTGTATGGAGTCTCCTGTGCACACCAAGAACTAGCATAAATTATAGACAAACACTTTCTTTTCTGTTGTAGGGGATGATGTTTCTGTACATCCTCTTGCACCAGGCCATTCTGTTAAGATGAGAAGTGAGAGAGGGCAACTGTCAGGTGGATCTACCCAGAAGCTGAGAGATAGCAGGTATATAAAGCTGTTTGTGAATCATTCAGGTCCAGGCTTAAATTCCAGTACCATGTGAGATATTGGGTCAATGACTGATCTTCTTTGGGCTTTATATTACTCATATGTAAACTGGGCTAATAATCATATCAATCTCATAGTGTTGTTATAAGGACAAAACAGTTAATGCTCAGAAAACAGTAGCACAATGCCTGGTACAAATTAAGTTTAGCTGTTTTTCTCATCAAAGGGGTAGAAGTGACAAGTTTGAACTGCTTCAACTTGACCTGGCTTACCTATGGGAACCAGAAAAGCACTTTGAGCAGTAAGCTGCTGTGAACAGATCCCACAGTTGGTGGTGTAGAAGATGAACTGAAAAAGGGAGAAAGTGTGGTAAACAGGTAGACAGCAAACGCAGGTTTCCATTTCATGAAGTTGGTAGCAAAGGGAAGGAAAGACCAGAGCATTACTCAAAGGGAAGTTTTAAGATAAGCTGTCAGAAATGCTGTGAATCTTGGCTGACATAGCTGATGTGAGGTGTCTACCGTGGATCCCATTAGTTCCCAGGGAGGTAAGTTTGGTTCTTTGCTCTGGTGCAGGGATTGGTAGAGACAAAGAATAAAACCTTTCTGAACTGGTACCAGACAGTGGAACAAGGACAGAGTCTTTGCTCAGATACCACCTATTGGTCCCTTTGTCAACACCCATGCCATGCAAACCTCTTTACCCACAGTCCTGAAATTCATTCCTCGGGTTAGCTCATATCCCCCACTGAGGAAAAAAACAGCACACCTCACCATGCTTCACCATGCCTGGTACATAGTGAATACCCAATAATTATTTCTGGGTTGATAAATCAATCTATTTTCCCCCAATCAAATATTAAATTGTAATCCATTACTGGGTAAAATGAAAACTCATCTTGTTGGCTGGGTCTGATGATAAGATTATTTGGCCAGTGCATATTCAATTCAAGTTCTCAGGCCTGAATTAGAAATAATTTTGAAAAAGAAACTATTAAAGATTTTTCACTTCACGTCATTTTTATTGGACCCTGTTGCCAGAGGAGTGACACAGGTGGGACAATAATTGAAGTGAGCCTCAGTAACTTGAAAGTCATTAGTTGCTCTGGGCAAAGAAATGGTAGGAAAGTGGTAAGCAGAACCCTTTGCAGTTAAAAACTTGAGGCAGGGCTGGGGATGTGGCTCAAGTGGTAGCGCGCTCGCCTGGCAGGTGCGCGGCCCGGGTTCGATCCTCAGCACCACATACCAACAAAGATGTTGTGTCCGCCGAGAACTAAAAAATAAATATTAAAAGTTCTCTCTCTCTTTCCAAAAAAAAAAAAAAAAAAAAAAAAACTTGAGGCATTGAAGACTCATCTGCTGAATTTTACAGCTAGAAAAAATGATGGTATAGGAAGGTTAAATGGTTTAGTCAATGAGCCAAGTTTAGGGACATGTGTCAGCTAATATAAATATAATAATAATAATAATAATAATTATTATTATTATTATTATTATTATTATTAGTGACAACTTTCCAGTGGAATTCATTGTCTGCCATTAAGCAAGAGTTATTCCATTGTTCCAGCACAGAACTCACCAGAAGAGAGAGGTGGCAAGAAGAAGATGATTAAGCAGTAAAACTCTTTTAGAGGGAGGTGAAAATGTGTCCAAAGTATATAGACAAGGAGAATATTAGAGTGAGCCAGAAGAGACCCAAGGAGCTACAACTGTTTAAATAAAATTGCCATTTTATATTCACAATGGGCCAGATTTTATCCCTGTACAGCTCTGCAGGAATTCTTTGGAAAGGTTCCTAACTCTAGAATTACTTGGTGGGAGTGGACTGGGGCCCTATGAAAATGATCCTTGGTGATTTTAGGCAACTGCTTTTTAACCACCTATTAGACATAGAATTACTTTTCTTCTGGTCCCATGTTGGCACGGCTCTGGGCCAGGTAGAGATGAGCCTTCAATAAATCCCATATACATGAACTCGTCTTTCCTTTCAGTTCGACAGCTTTTGTAGAAAAAAATCTCCACTGATTTGTGTATTTGTTCAACTACCCAAGCATACATATTCATTTCTCAGAACATGTGTACTATGCACAGTTGGCCCAGCCATAGAAGCTTGTAAAAATCCAGCATATGCAGTAAGAATCACTTAAGTAAGGAGGAAAAAAAACCTAGCAGTGTCTATATACCTAGAGAATCAGATTGCTTCATTATTACCTGTTCCCTTGTGATGGGCAGCCATTACCAAGGAAAATCCTTCTGTTCCCTCCTGTTTCATCTGTTTTATCTATTGCAATCATATCCTTTCTTGTGATATTTTAACATTTTATTGACAACTTGGTTTTTTCTTAAGTTGTTTCCCCAATTCCGGGAGTTGCTACCCTCTTCTTTAGGTCTCAGTGTCCCAAACTCACTATCTACAGCACACTTCTCTCTCCTCCCCTCCCTTTCTTTTCTAAGCTGTTACTGATATGGTGTCACAAAGATGAATACATCACAATTTGTGTCCTCAAGAAACTCACAGCCTAGTGGAAGGTGGAAGTGTGGTGATCAGGAGATGTGCAGAAACACTTGATAGAGGTGTATTTACTAGTGTGGGGGAAATTCTGGAAGGCTCTGAAAAAGACATGGCATCTAAATGAAGTCTTAAGTTACACAAGCAGCTACAGGTGGATGGGCAGAAGTGAAAGTAGAGAAGAAACCCAGGGCAAAAGGGATAACATAAGCAAAGATAAAGAGGTGGGATATAGGCAAGCGGGTGCTGCAGGGTCAGAGGTGGAGCACTGCTCCTTTGGTACAGAGGTACAAAGGAGGAGGCGGGAGTTGGAAGGTAGGCTGACATCATCAGACCTGGTCATGCTTAGAGATTCTCCTAGAGCCCCTCTGTACTAAAACTTTGGAGAATTCTGTTCCCCAAAGAGAGCCTGCTTTTTTGAAGACGTGGGTGCTAGCAATACTTAAGCAGGAACAGAAGAATGGATCACTGAGAAGTAGTTTTCATAGGCTACTAGAGTCCTTAAATAATATACACAAAGTTCCTGAACACAGTTCAAGGCAAGGGCTTGGTTTCCATGTAGATGAATTTAGACTCAATCAAGTTGCTCATTGATTTATTCAGGTTTTGTTACTGCTGTGGCTTGGATGTTAGATGTCCCCCTAAAAGTTAATGTGCTGGAAGTTGGGTCCTCAAGGCAGCAGGTTGAGGTGGTGTGGACCTTTGGGAGGCGGGGCCTACTGGGAGGTCCTCAATGAAAGGGATTAAGGTAGTTCTCATGGGACTTGGTAGTTCTCCCTAAAGGATACAGCAAGTCTGGCTGCTCCTTTCCTGCCTCTGCTTCCTAGGAGGAGATAGAATGCTTCCCACATGTGCTCTGTCATTTGCTGGGGCAGTGATTTGGATGAAGCTCCCCCCCCACGCCATTTGGATGAAATGCTGACCAATACAATTCCTCACATTATTACGTACAATGTGCCAAGCCTTGCCAGACACTTGGGACACTAAGATAAATAAGGACCAGCACATCTGGTCCAGGGCATCATTTTCTCCTTTAAAGGTAAGTCCTAAGAGAAGTCCGCTTCTTCATGGGATTCATTTCTGGGTGTAGATAGTCAAGCAAGAACTAATTAAGTGCCCTAATTGAAGTTTGCATCGAGCAGGGTAGAAGTGAGGCCTCTCAGGTTCCATGCCTACATTCTAGAAAGACCCTGGGCTGGGAAGTCCAGACTCATTTTTGTTTACTGTTCTCCCTTGATCACCATCTGTGTGGGATGTTACCCCTTCTGAATTTGTTTTCCTGCCTATGACATGGAGTCATGACATCAACCTCACAGAGCTGTCCCAGGATCACAGGAGTCTTAGATGTGCCTGATGTACATTTCATTTCAACAATCATTCTTCCAACACGTTTGTGTTCAAGTCATATGCTATTTCTTAATTATTTATAGAAGAAGAAGACAGTTTGAACCTTTAAGGAACTCATCACCAATTGTTAACTTTTTTCCAATAATTACAGATGCAAATTTTTATTTTCATGGCCAGCTTCTCATCTGTGAAATGAGGTTAGCTTTCCTGCCTTTCTCTCCTCTTCCATGGAGGCTCTCAGCACATAATAACAGCCAAGTACTGAAAGAAGGAAAAGCTCAAAATATAAAACTTGAGACATATTCTTATGTACGTTGGCACAAGGCACATATTCGGGGGGGGGGGGGAAGTCACCAAACAATCAAAATATCTTCATGATGGTTTCCACATTCCCGGGGCTTGAGCTGGGGCTGCTTTGGCTTGAGGAGCTACAGGTTCCTGCACAGTTACTCCTAGGACATACAAGAGCCCTGGGAAAGTTTGATGGCTCATGCCCAGAATCCATCTATGTCTCCCTAGTTCAGAGAGGCTGACAAGGTCACAGGAAGTCCAGGTTCTGCTTCTCCCAAACGCTGGTTCTACCCAGGCAGGCAAGCAAGAATTCCACATGCTTCGTACCCTCTGTTGATCATGATGGCGGTAGACAGGTGGGGTGAGGAGATGCCTCCTTTCTTTAGGGTTTGTTTTTTTTTCTTGTGGTGTGTTTGTCACTTGTTCATCTGTTCCATGGGTCCTGTTAGCCAGCTGCTGTGGGAAAGCCATTTGGGTCAATCCACAGGAATACTTCAGCATCTAAAAAACAATAATGATAATACCCCAGATAAATGCCTTTCTGTTACACAGAGAAACAGCAAAACCAGAGAAACAGGAAACCCAGCGTTCTGATGACACTCTGACCCCTAGGTCACGGCTACACCACTGAATGACCATTTCAGGGACTATTTCTTGAAATGATTTCTCTTTGGAGGGACAGGTGTGCCTCCCTGCAGGTTATGGCCTATGGAAGGTAGCCCAAGCTTAGAAGTTGTTGAACATCTTACATTGTTCTCAGTGATGTCCCGATGAGTTTGAACGAAGCAGAATCTATCAAATGATGTTTTTTTAAAGAATTTTTTCTCCCTCCCTCTTTCCCTTCCTCTTTCCTCCCTTCCTCCCTCCCTCCCTTCCTTTCTCTTATTTCCTCTTGTTCGTGGTGTTCTTCTTATCCTTCTTCCTCCTCCTCCCTTTCTTTCCCCCCCTCCTTCTCCTCCTCTTCTTCATTCCTCTTCTTCAAATAAATCTTCCTAGGTGATTTAATTTTTTTTTTTGGTACTGGGAATTGAACTCAGGGGCACTTGACCACTGAGCCACATCCCCAGCCCTATTTTGTATTTTATTTAGAGACAGGGTCTCACTGAGTTGCTTAACCCCTCATCATTGCTGAGGCTGGCTTTGAACCCATGATCCTCCTGCCTCAGCCTCCTGAGCTGCTGGGATTACAGGTGTGTGCCATCAGGCCTGGTGATTTAATTGAGCTTTAACTCATCATAAATCTTGTCCCCCAATCAAGAGAATTCTGTTAAATGTATGATCTGACTGGAACCTTTTGTCATTCCTCTCCAAAAAATTCTGCTTAGGAATCTAGGACATGCCAAATTTGCAAACTATGATGTGGCCAACCTTCAGGTGTAGACCATGAACTGTACCCCTGGAACTACAATGTGTGATAAGAGAGTTAATGAGTTTTGTAATGACAAGTTCTGGGTCATTCTAGATCTACTTGGCCAGTCTACTGCCAAAAGTAAACCAAGGAAAGTAGATGCCGTCTCCCCTCCTCTTCTTGTCTATCTCTATGACACCTAACTTAGTCTTTCATGCTTGCTCCCGGGTTCTGTCAGCGTAATTCAGTGGAATATTCAGGCAAATAGAATAGAAAATGGAAACTCCTGCTGAACTCAGAAATGGGGATTCCTATGATGGAGAAGACCGAATAAACTGGAATTCCAACACACTGGGGGCAGGAGCAGGCCTCGGGCAGCCAAGCACAGCTCACTGTGGACGGGGGTTTCTGAGTTTTCACTCCTCTCATCAGGTTTGGGGGCTTCAGTTCCACACAGATAATCTACCCAGCTCCCTGGCCTGGTCCTTTGACCCACCACTTCCCATAACATTGTCCTGCAGCTCCTGTGAGCCACCTGCCACCACAGTCTGACCCTACATCTTGCCATCAGCAAGGGCTGTACCACTTCCTTCATCTGGATTCCTAGCACCTCGCATCCCTTTGCTCAGTGCTCCCACTCCCAAAATTCCTTGTTATCAGTTCCTTGGAGCCATTGGCCTGAGCCAGGTGGGCAGTGGCATGCCTGGAGTCCCAGCTTCTCTGGAGGCTGGGGCAGGAAGATTACTTGAGCCCAGGAGTTCAAGGCCAGCCTGGCAACATGTCAGGACCCTGAGTCAAAATAAGACCCAAAGTGACCTTGCCGCCTTTTCACTGTTGCTCATCACTGTTTCTTCTGCTCCAGCCTCTTCATCCCTGTTTTACCCAGCATGGATTCTGCAGTCCATCATAGCGTCCCCATTTCTTACATCACCCTCAACTCCCTGGCCCCTCGTTACCTCTGTTATCGTCACCTAGCAACCTCCAATTCTGAAAAAGCCCACCGCTCTGACCACTCTGCCTACACTCAAGCAGCTGCCTCAGCCAGGGAAACACACAGCTGTGCTGATTTTTCTTCTTTGAATTTATGACTGTCAGCTGGGCAAGGTGGCACATACTTTTAATCCCAATGATTTGAGAGGCTGAGGCAGGAGGATCTCAAGTTGAGGGCCAGTCTCAGCAACTCAGCTGGTGACATAGTTCAGTGGTAATGGGCTCCTGGGTTCTATCTCTAGTACCTTCCCCTTTCAAAACAAGACAAAACAAAAACAAAAACAATCACAAGGAAAACCTTTTGACTGTCAATCACAAGAGGGCTCTCTGAGCATCATTCACTTCCCCTTTCCCCCAGGACAACTAACACACACTTTCTCTTCTCTCCTTAAACAACGCCCTCCCTCTTGTGCCCTCGCTGAGGAAACTCTTTTCTCACTGAGAAAAGGGAAGCACCAGAAGCTACCTGGTTGTTCTGCTACCGGGACACTCCTGTGACTGTAGGGACCCCTCTGACCCCCTGTCCTGAACTGCTGTTTCCTTCTTGGTGTCTGATCTGTAGTGAGCTCCTTCCTCCACTTGAACACTCACCCTGCACTTCTTCTCTCCCCAAGACCTCTGCTGCCATCCCGTCCATCCTTCCCTACTGTAGGCCTACGTTCTCTAGAATCTTCCAGCTCTTAAGAAACTCTCCCTTGACCCACTTCCCCCGCTAATGCAGCCTCGCCTCTCTCTTTCCTCCATGGCCAAACATGGAATTTTATACTCACCGCATCTCCTTGTTCATCTCCCCCACTTTTCTCACTCCTCTGACACTGAGATCTGTCACCACTGCTCCTCTGAAATCCTGCTCGTGATGTTGAGGTCATCCTGCAGCCACAGATTCTGTCTGACCCTCCACAAGACAGGAGCAGCATCTCTGCTGGCTGTCCCTCCCTGTTCCCACGCTGCCAGGACACCACGACCTTCCTTCCTCTGGCTGCTATGCTCCTCCCCCCGGGCCTTGTCCCTCTTCTCCTCCAGCTGTAACTCCCTAGGTGGCCTCCGTAATGTGGTTTAGCAAGAACAACATTTCTGTACTGATGGGTCCCCAAGCCTCTATTCTGAGTTCCATAATAAATATTCAATGTCCTGCTCTTCTTAGCCAACTGAATGTCTCCGGGTCATCTCTACGTAACATGTCCACTCCAAAGCTTTTATCTCTGCCACCTCCCATCCTGCCACATGTTTCTGATTCTGATGAGTGGTACCATCATTGCCCTAGTAAGCTAGCCAGGCAAGAGGAATTGTTCTGAATTCCTTCCCTTCCCTGGTACCCTTTATCCAATCTGTCAGCCGGTCCTATCAGTTCTAACCTTCCTGGGTCTCAGCATCCTCATCTGTAAAAGGAGAACACTTGTCCATCTTCCTTATCTGAGAGGCTTGGGGCCAGCATATTTTGGGTTTTGAAATATCAGCATATAAACAGATATCTTGGGGATGGGCCCATGTCAACATGAAATTCTCCTGTGTTTCTTAGAACCTGAAGGTCATTATGCAATATTTTTAGTGGGCCTGCATTTGGACTGAGACCTCTCGCGTGAGGTCAGGTGCAGAATTTTCTGTCTGTGGTATTGTGTCTACGCCCTAGAAGTTCCTGATTCTAGAGCATTTTGGATTATTAGATGACTCATGCTCAACCTGCATTAGGATTTACTTTAAAGTTTGGCTGTGAGGTTGATTTAAATGAGGTAGAGGTAAGAGGTGTCTGCTGAGAACACAGAAGCCTAACAACAAAGGTTAGTCTCTTGGCCTCTTCTGGCAATGGCAGACCTCCTGCTGCCTACTCCATCAGAGCCACACCACCAAGTGGCCCTGGAGGCTAGGCACAGTCCCTCCCACCTTCTCTCTCCATATTCAAAGCCCAATAATTATATCACTCAGTGACTTACAATTTATACAGCTTGTTGACATATTTACTCCTAATAATATCCATACCAGATTGGTGTTATTATTCCTATTTTACACATTAAAAAAGGGAGAAGCTATGTGACTTGCCTAAAATCATAAACTATTCAGTGGTAGAACTGAAAATGAGAACATCTAGTGTGAGCTGTTTCCTCCTGTGCCACGCTGCCTGTCCAACACGGAACTCGACTGTCTTGGGGCCAGGATTCTCCTCTTGCTCCTCTGCTTCTTCAGCCAGTGTACAGATGGCCTTCACCTAAGAAGGGCCTTAGCCTAAGTAACTCCATTTGAAAATAAAACTACAGTCCCCACCACGCAAGTCTACGGAGCCCTCCAATATTGTCATCAGGCAGAGCCTGATAAAATAAGTCACTTTCCACAGCCTTGATAAAACTCAGAGTGAAGTCACTGTCATTTGCCTTCGCCCTGATAAAGTCAGAGGTGAGAGATCAGGGTGGAAACCACCAGACCAGGTGTCCTGACCCCAGAATGAAAAATGTCTCTGAGAATCCCTGTAACGGCTGATCGGGATTGAAAGGGCGAGTAGAAACCACAAAATTTAGCATAAACAGTAAAGCAAATGAACAGACATTCAGCCAGCCGACACTGATGCCCATATGCCGGGGAGCCTGATGAGGACCTGACCGACATCCCAACTCTTCTCATCATCTGCCTGATGCTCTGCATCGTCCTCACTGCTCTCAAACTCTACAGCCACATCTTGATCCTGGTGAGAACGGCGGCTTCTCTTTATGCCACATCTGGCCGTCAGCTCCACCCGAGGAGAAGCCTCCATTGGTTCCTGACCTGATCGCTGTGGTCTGAGCCTAAGACTTGAGACTTCAGATCTGGCACTTGAGCTTACCACGCAGAGGGAATGTCTGCAATGAGTCTGTCATGATTGAGTGTGTTTGCAGTGCTTAGAATTATTTGCTTTGAATTGATTATGTCTTAATGTAGTGCCCAGCATTAAGGATTGTCATTTTCTTGATTAAGAACCTGTAGAGTGGAATTGTGATTTGAGTGATCTGAGTGAATAAAGCATTGAAAAGGGCAGAATCACGTGGACGTTCTTTATTTCTCCCCCTCGACTGCACAAGTTGCAACTTGGCCCATTGCCACAGCCAGGATGTTTCCTTCCTCTGAGTCCTCCAGAGTACAATGGCCTTTCAACTAATGTTTATCATGTTGTTAATTTGCTCCTCATTACCTGCATCTCTCATTCTTTTATTCTTCAGACATTTACAGAGTGCCAACTGTATGTAGTTCATGGAATACAAAGATGAAAACGTCCAGACCTTAGGATGGAGAATCTCACAGGTTAGGATGTGACTCCAAACAGGACAATATACCCCTATCATGGGGCAAAAAAATTGTTATTGGGGTGTCAAAAATAATAGCAAAATGTTTTGTGGCCTTCCAAAGCTCAAAATCTTCTGCCTTGGTATTTAATTTCCCTTGTTGGGTTGTCTTGAGTACCACTCCAGCAACATGGATTCTGAGTTCAAGGAAAATGTACAAAATGTTTATGAGATAGTGCTGTGTAAGATCAGGGCTGGGAAACTATGGTGAATTGGCGGTGGTGATTGGAGGTCTTTCTCCCAATTGATTTCCTGGTCTGGAAGTCCTGAAGTGAGAGGTGGCCTGAATGTGCCTACCGCCTGTCCCTGGCTGCCTCGTGAATATTGTTTGTACTCAATCATCAGTGTCCTTGTCTTTGAGAACTAAAAATAGTCAGCTTTATCCCATACACTTGCATTAACCTCTTAGTAGCCATCTTAACCTTGCATTGAATTAAAAAAAAGTAAATAAAAGTTAAGCCTTCTACTTTTTCAATGCACACACATTATCATATACTAAAAATACTATATGTATGTACACAGAACAAATTTACATGCAACATGTGAGTACTCGGTGCATCTGAGTGTTAAAATCCCACATCCTGGCTGTGCACACCCACAGGGTGATCATCACTACCTGCCTGCAAGTTGATCTTGTTCCACGTGCAGTGATGGAGCCAGCCCTCCTTATATCATCTATGGATGATATCACAAAGCAGTACTAATGGCTTAAGAAGCTGTAAGCGGCGTCTGGATATTAAATGCAAGAGACAACTGCTTTAGTGAGCTGTTTCTATCAGTTCCTGACTAGAATGATTTGCTTCCATATTTCTTGCAGATCCCCAATAAACCAAGCACTTTCTACCTTTATGTTTCCCTCTCCTCAAAAAGCTCTTTCTGCCAGAGCATGGCTTACTCACTCACTTGCTTCATGGCTCTGCTAAAATCCATGTCCATGAGTGCCTGCCTCAAGGACCCCTGGCCCTCTCAACCCCATACTCTGCTGCTGATGTGCTTGTTCTACCTCATGGTACCTACACATGCCCGACATTGTCTTATCTATCTTCTTGGTTACTTTGTTTATTTTCTCTTTCCCACATTAGACTGCAAACTTCATAGGACAGGGGCCTTAATTTACTACTGTATCTCCAAAACCTTCCGACTTGAGATTGGGTGTTTGCTGAATATGTAAATGAATCCAAGAAGAACAATGAAGCCAAGTTTGATTCTTGGTTTTAACGGAGCTGCACCCTGAACAGGTTTTCTCCCCCTTACTTTAGGCAACTTGGCGACCTGATAGTGGAAGTGAAGCACCCAAAGAAAGCAAGCATTTCTTTCTCTCTGGTGATTCCATCTCCTTTCTCCTCCTTCCTCCCTCCTCCCTTGCTGCCTCTCACATGCTTCGTATGCACACTGAGGTCTGACCTTAGGAACACAAAGCTATAGTGAAATGTCCCTGGACATACAGCCTTTGAAGGTGCTTGCTTTCCTCGAAAGGAAGAGAAAGAGGCACCCACCCCTTGATCACATACCTGGGATGGATGACTGTGGGACTGTCACCCCGCCTGCCTACCAGGTGTCATTATCAGGCATGAGTGACGGTGTGCCTGCAGGTCTCGTCCAAGTGCAATGACAGCCTTCTCCAGGAGGGCCATGCAAAACATTTCTCCTGGAATATATCGCTCTAATCAATTTCAGACCTGGCCTTAGATGTCCCCGAAGCTTCCCAGGAACCATCTGAATATACGTTCCCGTGAGATTCTAGCCCCAGACACCAGAACACTTTGAAATTAAATGGCCTGATGAGTTTAGACATTGCTATGCACATATTTCTAGGGCGATCTAAAAGTACAGTGTAATTTCTATTGTGCAGCTGGGGGTTGTGTTTATCTATCATGTGAAATGGCAGAAAAGGAAACACACACTGATTTTTGCAAATGTATCGTTTTTATGGTCTCTAAAGAAATGAACGAAATCAGAGACTCCATTTGCTATTGCCATATGGAATATAGTGCGAGAAAAATTTACCAGCCAGCGAACCTGCAGTTTCTCATCTTAAATCTTACCTATGTATTGTGTTTTTCTTCTTACATGTGGAAATCCCTTGAACAATAAATGAGGGGCCCAATTGCTTGTCCATTTAATTGTAGTTCCGTGCAGATACCCTTTTCACTGGATTATATTGTTTAAATCTTTCTAGCCATGATTTTTTCCCCTTGTCATCCCCATTTCTTTTAGGAAAGTGAGTAGGTCAGGAGGAGAGATGTCAATTTGGTTTAACTTTTGTGTTGATGGCAGGAGAGTATAAAATGTGAGCTTTGAAGTTGGGCAGACCTGGATGAAAATCTTGTATTCTCTACTAGTTCTGTAATTTGGGGCAAGTTATTGAGGGAGGTGGTATTGAAGAGAGTTTAAGAACACAGGCTTCTTGGTCTGACAGCTTGAGTTTAAATCTCGGCTCTCTTATACTGTGATTTTGGACAATTGACTTTACCTCTCTGAACCTCAGTTTCTACTTCTGTGAACTAATGCTTACTTCACTGGGTGAAGATTAAGTGAAATAATAATGTATGTAAAGCTTTTAACACAATGTCTGGGACATAGGGTGCAATAAATGTAGCTGTTATCATTATCATCTCCATCATCACTTATATTATTGATTGTGCTATTAGTTGAGATCATGTAGTAAGTTTGCAATGAACTCAAAATGAATCAAAACAAAATAAATCCTGCTAATCTATTCCCAGCCAAAGCGCTTTTCTACTGTGTCAAAATATGTAGTTGTAGGCAATGATAATTCAAGCTGAATGATGGTAAGGTCGGTGATGGTGATCAGTTGAACCACTGGTTTCCTTAGAAGAGTGGGTCTCATCTTTGGCTGCATATAGAAATCATTTGGGTAGCTTTCAAAAATGCCTGGATGTCACCCCCAAAGATTCTGGTTTAAATGGTTTGCAGTTCAGGTGGGGAATAGGGTTTTAATACATGTCCCTGGGAATTCTAATATGCCACCAAGACTGAGAACTACTGCTTTCTAGGTGCTATCTGTGGCTCTCAGATCCTGAGTGACGGTGGCCAAGCCAAGATCAGGCTCTCATGTCTGAGTGGAGGAAGCCCAGCAGAGAAGTTTCATTCCCTGACCCCAGGAGTACCTGTTGCCCCAAGATTGAGAGGGTGTCCCCTGAGCTCTGTCCACTTTGCTGGGTGTCCAAAGAGAAAACAAGTATCTGACAATCTCCCCACTCAGGAGCCACTGACCCTGCAGGTCCTGCCTGCTCCTATCAAAGGGCCACTCAGAGGCACATTAGGCCTTCACACATTTGAAAGCATGGCTATTCCCAAATGCTAGTGTGTGTGTGTGTGTGTGTGTGTGTGTGAGAGAGAGAGAGAGAGAGAGAGAGAGAGAGAGAGAGAGAGAGAGAAATGAATCACAATAATAAATTTCCAGACTCCCCCCTATTTCACCACATTCAACATAAATAGCTGAATGGTGTCTGGGAAGGGGGCACTGATTCTGAGAGCACCTTGCAGTTGCTTCAAGCCACCAGGTGGCACCATATTCCTAAAGGCCTTTTGTTTGAGGTTAGTGGAGTCCACCTCAGGATCAATGGTCATTATTTGCCAGTGTGTGGTAGCCTTCTACCCTGGTTTGGGCAGAGCTCACAAAGTCAAGCATGTCTGGGAATTGTGACGTGTCAAGCAGGAGAGAAGAGACCTCAGAATTGTGTCCCTGAGGAATGGGGGAGTTGAAGCAAGGGTACCAATCTGAGAACCATGGCGCAGGAGCAGGAACCAAGCAGGAACCAAGATGTATGTCCAAACAGGGTGTCATGACACCAGGAAGGTATCATGGGTGTCATGATACCAGGATACCAGAGGGGCCTTGGTGAAGTGGCCAATGTGCCTCCATTCTCAGGAGAAATGGGTTGCAGAGTCGAAGCGGAGAATTATAATTGTTTATGTGGTAAATCCTTCGCCTTTTGCAATCCTGGATATGTCAGTTAGCTGGAGCCAATGACTATGAATCCACCAATCTCTTTCCATCTACCATGAGGTCTTGTCCATGGATGCCAGACCCTTCTGAAGTCTTCTTCATCTTTGCTCTAATTAGGGTTTCCCAAGCCAAGTCTGCCCTTCTTCCTGGGGTGCATCTGCCTTGGAGGAGCCACCTCCACCCTTTCCGGTCAGAGCTCATGACATGGGACTGCTATGGCCACCTGTTCTGGAAACCTTTGCTCCCCCTGCCCCACCCCAACCTTAAATACCAGTAGTTAGTAAACTCCCCTATTGAGAAGGGTGGATCCAGTAATCTACACCGAGATGGGGCAGACTTAGAGAAGCTTCCTGTTTTGCAGTTCTCTTAAGGTTACTTGCATTTTTATAAGGAAAAAAGTTATAGGGACAGAAATTTGTAAATTGAATTGCAGGTGTCTGTCATTAGACCAGTGACAGATGAATCGAGAAATTGATTTCTATTAGGGCCTTGCAGAGGGTGGTGTCTATTCCAGGTAGCTCAGAAGCCATTTCCTAGGGGGGGGAGGGTGGAGCCAGAGGGTTGTAGGAGAAAGAAGTCTCCAGCAGGTTGGGCTGAGGTGTGGGAAGATCAAGGGAATCAATGAGCATGAACAAGGTTTATTTTAACCTGCAATGGTCAAGGTATGTGGAGATGGAGGCAGGGCTGGGGACTCTCCTTTGGCTGTGGGGGACCTTGGCAAGAACTGCTGATGAACTGTCTTGTAGGAAGCTGGAGAAGATTGGAGTAGGGCTCCTGCCTCCCTCTGCCTATGTCAGAGGTCTCAGTAGGCTGTGGCAGCCAAGATCATCAGAAAGGACTCCTGTCACTCCCCATGTAGTCTCTTGGGTGGGAAATTTCCTGTAATAGCTCTATGCAAACTAAGAATAAAGTTGCTGGAGGTAGAATGAATTTAAATCCACTTTCTCAATCACTACTTAACCTCAACCTCCTTTGGCCTCCATTTTTATATCCATGAAATGAAGTTGTTAGTACCTACCACACAGCACAGCTCTGCTGATGAAGTGGGCTATGTGGGAAGCACCAGAATGGTGCCTGGTGCAAAGTGAGTGCTCAACGAGAGGTGGCTAATTAAAATATATAAAATAGTAATTGCACTTATTAAAATTGTATCTATCAAAGTCTATTGTGAGCGTGAAAGTATTGAGGGTAATGTTTAGCAGAGAAGGCATCCTCGGTGAAGTCATTTGCTACTATTACTGTTCTAATGGATGCCCCAGGACCCCGGGGAAAACCCAGAGAGGGAGAGGTAAAGGTGTGGCCAAGGAAAGATTTTCCTGTATTAATGAATCTACTTGAACATGAGCCTTGTGTTGATTGCATTTCTGTTTGAAGTTGACTTTGAGTGTTTATTGGTCATTTTTTTTTGTATTCATAGATTCTCTGCAATTAGCAGTTTCCACCAATGGAAAGAGAGCTCTTTATTACCCCCACCCTCCTGTCCCCCCTCTCCAGGCCCCATCCCAGGTTTTGATCTGCCTGAGCTGTTTGAGTCCACACTGGATGAGGCAGCAGCATAGACCCAATGACCTCCTTCTCTCCTGACTACTCCTTTCAGAAATGGGATACCGTCGGGACACTTCCAGAGATCAGATTTCCAGTGAGGTTTTGTACCGAGCCTTTCATCCTTGACATTGATCTCAATTGTTTTTTCAAGATAAGATGAGAGTGGGGGAGGGAAGAAGGAGATACAACATCTTCCTCAGGATCTGCGGAGTAAAACCTCTGGGGAGAAGAGAAGGTGAGCATTCTGTAAAAGAGCAGTGGAAACAAAACATCAGGTCCGTGGAAAGCTGGGGAATGGAGTCATTAGACTTGGTGCTTTCGGCTCTATGCAGAGCACCATGGCTGCTCAAGGGAGAGCAGACCGGGAGCCCAGTCCTGCCTGTTGAGCACTCATCCATGAGTACTTACTTAACTCCTCTAGCTTTTGCTCCTCATCTGCAAGATGAGAACCACCACTACCACAGCCATGTGTTAGGAGTGTTTAGAAGTGTTCAGGGGCTGGGGATGTGGCTCAAGCGGTAGCGCACGTGCGGCCCAGGTTCGATCCTCAGCACCACATACCAACAAAGATGTTGTGTCCGCCGAGAACTCAAAATAAATAAGTATTAAAATTATTAAAAAAAGAAGTGTTCAGGACATGATGGCTTTCTTTCTATTTCTCAGAGAAGTACTTTGTTGCCACCTCAGAGCCTTTGCACATGCTCTTTCTGCTGCCCAGAGTGCTCTCCCACCAGGCTTCTGCATAGATTTTTTTTTTCATCATTCAGGCCTCAGAGCAAATGTCTTCTCCTCTAAGGGGCCTTTCCTGATCACCACATCAAAAACGGCCACCCTTGACAGTTACTGCATTTATTTCATTCTATTGTTGACATAAAACTCATCACTATTTGAAATTATCTTTACTTATTTACTTGGTCAGTATCTGTCTTCCCTGCCTGGAATTTAGGTTCTACAGGTTCATATCTATGGAAAGAGGCACCATGCTGGCCATATCTGATGAATGAATAACATAATAAAAACACTTATATATTCAGTACCTAAAACTCAATATCATTTGAGGTGTTATTATTTTACCAGGAAATGTCTATCATTCCCTTGTCTTATTTCCAACAATTCATAGTTCTCTATGAATTGTTTAAAATGTTTTCATTTGTTCTAATTAGTTATACATGACAGTAGAATGCATTTTGACTCAGCATACATAAATGGGGAATAATCTGGTTGTACACAATGTAGAGTTACACAGGTCGTATAATCATATATTCACATAGGGTAATAATGTCCAATTCATCCTACTGTCATTCCTACCCCCATACCCACTCATCTCCCTTCACTCCCCTCTGCCTAATACAAATTACCTCTATTCCCCCATCCTATTGTGAATTAGCATTTGCATATCAGAGAAAACATTCGGACTTTGGTTCTTTGGGATTGACTTATTTCTGCTTAGCATAATGTTCTCCAGCTCCATCCATTTAATGGCAAATGCCATAATTTCATTCTTCTTTAAGGCTAAGTAACATTCTATTGTGTATGTGTAGCATATTTTCTTTATCCATTCATCTATTGAAGGACACCTAGGTTGGTTCCATAGTTTAGCTATTGTGAATTAAGCTGCTGAAAACATTGATGTGGCTACCTCGCTGTAGTAGGCTGATTTTTAAGCCCTTTGGGTATAGACTGAGGAGTGGGATAACTGGGTCAAATGGTGGTTCCATCCCAAGTTTTCTGAGAAATCTCCATACTGCTTTCCATAGTGGTTGCACGAATTTGCAGTCCCACCAGCAATGTATGAGTGTACCTTTTCCCCCACATCCTCACCAACATTTATTATTTCTTGTATTCTTTCTTTCTTTCTTGTGTGCTGGGGATTTTTTTTTTTGTACTAGAGATTGAATTCAGGGGCACTCAACCACTGAGCCACATCCCAAGCCCTATTTTGTATTTTATTTAAAGACAGGGTCTCACTGAATTGCTTAGTGCCTCACAGTTGCTGAGGCTGGCTTTGAACCCGAGATCCTCCTGTCTCAGCCTCCAGAGCCGCTGGGATTACAGGCATGTGCCATTGCATCCTGCTTGTGCATTTGAGGCAAGCACTTCTTTCAGAAATGGGATACCATCGTGACACTTCCAGAGATCAGCCTTGTTGCTTGTATTTGTGATAATTGCCATTCTGACTGGAGTGAAATGGAATCTCTTTTAATTTGTATTTCTCTAATTGCTAGAGATATTGAACATTTTTTCATATATTTGTTGACTGTATTTTCTTCTTCTGTGAAGTGTCTATTCAGTTCTTTTGCCCATTTATTGATTGGGTTATTTCTTTTTTCAGTGTTTGTTTGTTTTTGAGTTCTTTATATATTAATGCTCTATCTGAGGTGCAAGTGGCAATGATTTTCTCCCATTCTGTAGGCTCTCTCTTCATGTTCTTGAGTATTTCCTTTGCTGTGAAGAAGCTTTGTAGTTTGATACTATCCCATTTATTGATTCTTGATTTTACTTCTTGTGTTTTAGGAGTCTTGTTAAGGAAGTCAGTTCTTAAGCTGACCTGGTGGAGATTTGGGCATGCTTTTTCTTCTGTTAGGTTCAGATGACAATAACTTTAAGTTTCGTGCTACTTAACTCTTATAAAACCCATCTTTGATGAAGAGAGGTTTCTGTAGAGACATGAAAGTCCCATAATATTTCTAAATATTTCAGATGTTACACCATTAGAAAAACTAGGAACTTGCCCTTTTCAAAGAGTGGCTTAAATTTAAGTTGTTCGTTTTGCTCCCAGCTCTCACTGAAGGATGCTATAAACCCTAACTGAAGAATTATTTGCTGTGCGAGTACAGTTAGGAAGATGGTAAAGATCAGCCTCAGGAGTCATTATGAGAAAATCCAGTGTGAGAAATTCCTTTCAAAATTTAACCTTTGTATTTTTGTCTTTAGACTTTGGGTAACAGCCCATGTTTTTTCCTTTTCAATTCAGTTATCAGGAAGCTCAAGGTCAAATATTTAACTCACATATAGCAACAATGTTTGCTATATTGTTAGCTTGCCTACTTGTCTTTATTCCCCCTTAGTCTTTATTTCATGCTCTGGATTCATCTTCACCATAATTGATCTCTGGGAAGACGATTGGCTCAGAAAAATGGTCAGATACCAATAGAACTGGACAGTGAAAACAACGGTCTAATCACATCATAGGGATCATTGCCACCACTGCCCCTGGACACAGCGTCTGCCACTGAAGATGCAGAGTCCTCAGTGGGAGTGTCCTCGGCCAGGACCAGGCACACACAGACCTCACAGCCAAGAGAACAGCGCAGAGCCTGTGTCTGTCCTTCTGGGTGTCTGTTCAGGAGTTAGCCCTGCCTTCCCTCCACTAACACAGCAGGAACCATGCTAGAAAGACTCTCAAACATGGGAAAACGGCACAGATCTTAGACCTAAAAATACAAATGTTCCTTAGAGTTTATTTGGATTTTATAGATTTCTTTATGCATCTAAATCTTTGTGAGATGAAGCGGGGCAGGAGTAAGTCAGCACATATACATAACCATGCCACAGGGCGAAAGAAGCCTCTCGTTTGAATTGAAAACCAGCTCCAGGTCTGGTTCACCAACACTGGAGAGAAGTTCAGTCTAAGTTACTTTGTGTGGCTCCCTTTTTAGTCTTTGGACTAACAAAGCTGGAAGTCACAGTTTTTAGGAAAAATAGAGAAAGGAGGAGCCTTCTCCAGGGCGCACTCCTCTGTGGTTGCCTCCGGCAGGTGCAGGTATCCACTCTCCAGATACCTGCACCCAATCTAAGGCCACACTTCCTCTGTCCGCGAAGGGGCAAGCATTTTAGGTGCCTAGTGATGGGCTGGCTCACTTCTGGCGGAGGAGGCCAGCTGTACAATGGATTCCCCAGCATGCACTCGCACAGAGGCCCCCAAACACCTGGGCGCCTTTCCCCACCCTCCCATGTTTCTCTGTTATTTATCACCTTACACCCCAGGGCGCTGTGCGTGCAGTGAAAATCCTTTTCGATCTCATCTTAGCCTGGATACGACAGACACGCAGAATGTGGGACAGCGGGGATTCTCCCTAGGGGAAGGAAGCAGGTGACATTCCAGGATTTAAAACATAAAAGAAGGCTGGTTTGGCCAAACTCTTCACAGCCAGCACATTCCCGCGATGATGCTTGACTGACTACCAGGCTGAATTTCCAGGACAGCAGTCCTGGGTGATCTCAGCCTAAACAAGGATAGAACTTGGCTCTCCATGATCCGGCAGGCTGCTGCCCTCAGGGAGGCTCTGTTCACTCACCCACCTCCGCTGCTCCCGCGCGGACCGTCCGCGACTAAGACGGTCATGTTGCCATCTGGCCGCTAGAGGGCGCCGCTGGCTTGTTTCTGGACGCTTGGCCACCGCTCCAATCAGTGTAAGAACCTAACCGGTGTGATGTCCTGAAATAAAACCCCAAGTTGATGGATGAACAGAGACTGAATTGTGGATTAAAAGAAGAAAGAAGGAGAGAGAGAGAGAGAGAGAGAGAGAGAGAGAGAGAGAGAGAGAGAGAGAGAGAGAGGGAGGAATTTTTGTTACATCAAAAACCATAATTAATTTCTTATAAAACACTGGCTATGTTGCCACTTTGTCCTATAAGTGCCCCATTGGGAGATGAATTAGATGTGGTCCTTTGCCCAGTTATGTTCATGTTCTTGTGAGAGATAACTACATATAAAAAGGAATTGCTGTACGAGAGAATAAAGAATGGAGCATAAACAGAATCACTAGAACACAAGAAGAGGAAGAAGTCAGTATAGAAGATTAAAGGCACTCTGTCAATTCTGTACCTAATCACACACTCATTCATTCACCACACACTTATTACTGACCTCCAGGTATCAGGAAAGGTGAGATCCTGAGCTCTTAGGACAGATAGAAACCCTTCCTGCACATGTGGTATGCACATCAGCTTTCTTCCGCTTGGCCTGAAAGACAGGGGTTCCTTTCTCTCTCCTTGACCATATTCATGGACCCAAATGGGTCTTATGTCTCCTTTCTCTATTTTTCCTAAAAACTGTGACTTCCAACCGAAACATTTGTTATTGTTGTTATTGTTGTCCCTAAGGGCTACTGGTCTGTGAAGAAATGGAGGAAAGAATAGCTGAGTCTATGGCCTTCTATGCACTAAGACCTCTGAAGCTGTGAGCCCTCAAATAAACTTTAACTCCTCTACTGTTGTTCTGGTCAGGTCCCTTAGTCACAGTATCAAAAAAAAAAAAAAACTGACTTAAAACAAAAAGATGTCTAGCAGAGGAGTAATTCTAATTTTTTCTGTAATAGTAGTCATAAATTGTTTTGGGGGATTTGCTAAAAGGCAAATGTAGGATTAGTAAAATAAACTTATTGAAAATAAAAAAAAAAGAATAGCTGAGTCTAAAAAAGTCCAATATCAGTTGTCAGAAATCTACCTGGGACAAACTTTAACAGAAATCAGAATTTATTGGAATAACTTGGGTTTGATTTACAGAATAAAAAATAACGATGTGACCAGGCCAGCCTTGGGAGTAAAGCTGGGGACCTCAGAAACTGGAAGCAGCTTTTGTATTGATCAAGAGTCTTTTGGTCATAGGTCATAAAACCCAACTAATACTAGCTTAGGCCAAGAGGGACACAGACTGAAAGAAATAGGGAGTCCCCCCTACAGTATTTGCCTTCTCTCACCTGAGCCTCTGTGGGAGCTGGCCTCTGTTCTGTCCTGTGGAGTGCCAGCTTTCTCTGAGGGTGGCAACCAAGGTCCTGGCAGCTCTTTGCTGAAATCTTGTCAACTGAGTCAAAGAGAGGAAAGGAAGTCACTTTCCCCAACTCTGTTTAGAAAAATTTTGGCAAATGGTGCTGATAGGCTCAGAACCTGTCTTTTTTTCAACTCTAGACAAATTCCAGAGGCTGGAGGGAAGATGGAGAACCCCATCTGGGTCCCATGTTCCTCTGAATGGGAGGTGGGTAGGAGTGGAAGAAGATGGATTTCCCCTCAGTGCTACACTATTAAAAGGAAGAAGGAGGAAGAGAAGAGGAAGTAGAGGAAGAGGAGGAGAAGGAGAAGAGGGAGGGAAGGGGAGGGAGGGGGAGGGACGGGAGGGAGGGGGAGGGGAAGATGATCTGTTTGCCAGCAGATGGAATAAAGAATATTGGGCCAATAAAAATATCAGGACTATTGTCTAATTTTTTGAGTTCTTTGTATACTCTGGATATTAGGGCTCTATCTGAAGTGTGAGGAGTAAAAATTTGTTCCCAGGATGTAGGCTCCCTATTTACCTCTATTATTGTTTTTCTTGCTGAGAAAAAAACTTTTTAGTTTAAGTAAGTCCCATTTGTTGATTCTTGTTATTAAATCTTGGGCTATGGGTGTCCTATTAAGGAATTTGGAGCCTAACCCCACAATATGTAGATCGGAGCCAACTTTTTCTTCTATCAGACGCAGAGTCTCTGATTTGATATCAAGCTACTTGATCCATTTTGAGTTAACTTTTTTGCATGGCGAGAGAAAGGGATTCAGTTTCATTTTGTTGCATATGGATTTCCAGTTTTCCCAACACCATTTGTTGAAGATGCTATCCTTCCTCCATTGCATGCTTTTAGCCCCTTTATCAAATATATGATAGGTGTAACTTCGTGGATTACTCTCTGTGTCCTCTATTCTATACCATTGGTCCACCCGCCTGTTTTGGTACCAGTACCATGCTGTTTCTGTCACTATTGCTCTGTAATATAGTTTGAAATCTGGTATTGCTATACCGCCTGATTCACACTTCCTGCTTAGAATTGCTTTTGCTATTCTGGGTCTTTTATTTTTCCATATGAATTTCATGATTGCTTTATCTATTTATACAAGAAATGCCATTGGGATTTTGATTGCCATTGCATTAAACCTATAGAGAACTTTTGGTAATATCGCCATTTTGATGATGTTAGTTCTGCCTATCCATAAACAGGGTATATTTTTCCATCTTCTAAGATCGTCTTCTACTTCTCTCTTTAGGGTTCTGTAGTTTTCATTGTATAAATCTTTCACCTCTTTTGTTAGGTTGATTCCCAAGTATTTTATTTATTTATTTATTTATTTTTTTGAGGATACTGTGAATGGAGTGTTTTTCCTCATTTCCGTTTTAGAAGTTTTGTCGCTGATACACAGAAATGCCTTTGATTTATGGGTGTTGATTTTAGATAACAAATAACCCAATCAACAAATGGGCCAAGGACCTGAACAGACACTTCTCAGAGGAGGACATACAATCAATCAACAAGTACATGAAAAAATGCTCACCATCTCTAGCAGTCAGAGAAATGCAAATCAAAACCACCCTAAGATACCATCTCACTCCAGTAAGATTGGCAGCCACTATGAAGTCAAACAACAACAAGTGCTGACGAGGATGTGGAGAAAAGGGTACACTTGTACATTGCTGGTGGGACTGCAAATTGGTGCGGCCAATTTGGAAAGCAGTATGGAGATTCCTGGGAAAGCTGGGAATGGAACCACCATTTGACCCTGCTATTGCCCTTCTCAGACTATTCCCTGAAGACCTTAAAAGAGCATGCTACAGGGATACTGCCACATCGATGTTCATAGCAGCACAATTCACAATAGCTAGACTGTGGAACCAACCCAGATGCCCTTCAATAGATGAATGGATAAAAAAAATGTGGCATTTATACACCATGGAATATAACGCAGCACTAAAAAATGACAAAATCATGGAATTTGCAGGGAAATGGATGGCACTAGAGCAGATGATGCTTAGTGAAGCTAGCCAATCCCTAAAAAACAAATACCAAATGTCTTCTTTGATATAATGAGAGCAACTATGAACAGAGTAGGGAGGAATAGCAGGAAGAAAAGATTAACTTTAAACAGAGACATGAGATGGGAGGGAAAGAGAGAGAAAAGGGAAATTGCATGAAAATGAAGGGAGACCCTCATTGCTATACAAAATTACATATAAGAGGTTGTGAGGGGAATGGGAAAATTAACAAGGAGAGAAATGAATTACAGTAGATGGGGTAGAGAGAGAAGATGTGAGGGAAGGGGAGGGGGAGATAGTAGGGGATAGGAAAGGTAGCAGAATACAACAATTACTAATAGGGCATTATGTAAAATTGTGGATGTGTAACCGATGTGATTCTGCAATCTGCATTTGGGGTAAAATTGGGAGTTCATAACCCACTTCAATCTAATGTATGAAATATGATATGTCAAGAGCTTTGTAATGTTGTGAACAACCAATAAAAAAAAATATCAGGACTACTGCTGGAGGAAAGACTGGGGAGGAAATTGACAAAACTTCCAAAGCTTTAAGTTTTAGTCATATGCATTGTTATCTCAGTTACATTTTTATTTGAAACCAAGCTTGATTTCTTAAAAGAATTTCTCCCCAAAGCTCTAATGTGAGCTTTAGTTCATCCCCCAGGAAGAAAGAGGAGAACAAAAATAAAGACTTTAATGGGGAAATACATTTACAAATATATGGTTTCTTTTTAATGCAGTGTACTAAGAGAGAATTTAATTTTGACATTTTGTGATGACTGTGTTTTATGGAGTAAGAGAACTTTTATCTTGATGTCTGTCGCCTAAGAGCATATTTCTTTTGCAGGGAAGAGTCACTTAGATAATCTTTAGGATCCTTAGAGAGGTAAATTCAACTAAACACCCACTGGCCCTGGGTGGTGGGTAAAATAGAACTTTAGTCAAACAAAACAAAGAGTGTTTGTTCTTTCCAACACTGCTTAATAAGCTAAGCTGAAATTTGGGATGAGGACAGGAGATAATGCACACAGGTAAAGAACTTTCCTAGGAGGAAAAGAAATCAAGACCTACAGTCTTTCTTTTCTGATAGACTGAGAATGTCTCAGCTGAGAGCCACTGGTGGAAAGGACCCCAAAGGCCTTTGAAGAGAATTCATGTGAAGAAAGGAGGACAATTTATACTGGTCAATGTATATTTGGATCTTGGAGTCACTTTTGACCCCGACACCCTGTTAGAAGAGGCAAGGTTGAGATGAATGTGTGAGTTTAAACACAGAAGCAAATGTTCAGCATCCTTGGATGAGAGTGAAATATGGAAGGGTGAGGCAAAGATGGCTCCCTGGGATTCAATGAGTCTCTGAGGCTTTTAACCATTCAGTTGGAGGTACAAAGGAGGTAAGAGCAGACAAGAAGGAAATCAGACAGAAGGGTAACATTGGATAGCCTGTCATTTGGGAAGTCAATTGATTATGTGATTTTTTATTTACTTATTTACTCACTTACTTAATTTTGCAGCTCTGGGGATTGAACCCAGGTCCTCATTCATGCTATATAAGTAGTCTAAGATACACACCTAGCCCTGATTACTTGATTACTTAAGAAAAAGATGAGCCAGACATGGTAACACATGAAAATCTCAGCTACTTGGGAGACTGAAGCAGGAGGTTTGCAAGTTCAAGGCCAGCCTGGGCCACTTTGTGAGGCCCTGTCTCACAATAAACATAAAAATGACCCAATGTATCTAGTTCAGTGATGGAGCTCCCTTAGGTTCAATCCCCAGTATGAGAGAGAAAGGGGAGGGGGGAGAGAGAGATGAGACTTTACTTGGATTTAGGCTGATGGGGCAGTTCATTCCAGAAATATTGGATTGAGTAAAAATTTGAAAACTAATAATAAAATAAGATGTATACTGTATTGAAGATAGCACAGAATAAGGAATACATCTCATTTAATAATAAAAAGAGAAGTATAGACCACCTAAAATTTGGAGTATGAAATTGGAAAGCAATTATTTTTCAGGAATAAGATTTTCAGTATGAAATCTAACATATTACCTCTAGGGACTTTTAATGCCATGTTATACTAACACAATTATTGTTAGATTGTCTCCTAATGGACCACATGTAATTAGAGAAAGACTAGCCTTTGAACCAACTCTACTAATTCTCTCCCTAAAATATCTAGTTGGGACAATTCAAGAATAGATCCAGAGTTGGGCCTCATGGTGCACACCTATAATCCCAATGGCTCAGGATGCTGAGGCAGGAGGATTGAGGATTCAAAGCCAGACTCAGCAAAAGTGAGGCGCTAAGCAACTCAGTGAGACCCTGTTTCTAAATAAAATACAAATTAGGGCTGGAGATGTTTCTCAGTGGTTGAGTGGTTGAGTGAACCTGAGTTTAATCTCTAGAACCAAAAAAAAAGAAAGAAAGAAAGAAAAAGAGTGGATGTAGAGAGCCTAGGGCATCTCTGCCATAGATGTCATATATATATATATATATATATATATATATATATTTTTTTTTTTTTTTCCTATCTGGTTCTCATTTTTTACCTTGAAGGAATTAGGCCAACTACATGTTAAAATGTACCAACACATCTAAGCTGTCGGTTTAAGGGGTTTTCCTCCAGCCATGATGATGTTAACCATGAGATTGACATTTGACTTTATCCCACAGGCGTGGCTGGGCAGGCAAGGCCCTGGAGGGTGCACTGGGCTGGCTACCAAATATCATTAACAACAGTAAGAAATTCTGTGCTGAAGAGTCCTGGAGGTCTGAGCACATATTTCCTTGATCAGAAAATTCTTTCAACATGCTTAGTTTGTACAAACCCTAAATGTCACATATTTTAAAAATCCATTTCTGAGTTAAGAAATTTTATTAAATATCCATAATGGTGAGAAGAAGGAAAATGCTGGGGCTATAGCTCAGGGGCAGAACACTTGCCTAGAATGTGTGAGGCACTGGGTTCGATCCTTAGCACCACATAAAAATAAACAAATAAAATAAAGGCATTCTGTCCTTCTACGTCTACCAAAAAATAATTTTAAAGAATTTAAAAATAGACTATCTTTTTTTTTCAACTTTTAAAGATTGGGCAGAATATTTTATATCAGGGTAGGAATTTAACCAAATTCACAGGAAAAGCAAACTCCTGACTTCAATATTTTTGCAGGCTTATATAAACAATTTGTTGATGCTGGCTGTGTGTTTGATTCTGTTGTTTTGCAAGGCCTTGTACTGGGCTTTATGTCTTTTGTAGGGGAGAAGCAGAGAGTTATTTTGATTTATATAATAAAGAAGCAGGATTTTGAGATTTTTTTTTAAGTAGCAGAAAGGGGTCAGGGTGGAGTAAGGAATAAGAGACAAGATGTGGAGTAGAGTGACCACTGAAGAGGTTGCAAATGTGTCCCAAATGAAGACCCTATAAGGACAAAGACTCCTAATGTTGCTCTTGATTCATCTGCTGGGACAAATGGCCATCTACTTTCCTGACACCTTCAATTGAATTGAAGTACATAAGGACAGCCTTATGTACTGCAGGGAACCAGAGGTCAGAAACATGGTAACTGCATTCCAAGCAGATTGCAAAAATAAGGCAGATATAGGGCAGAAAGAGGGAAAACAGGACATTAGAATAAGAAGAATCTCACTCCTCCAAGAATCCGCAGAAATACCAGGGATAAGATGGAGGCTGATGTCCCCCATGTGAGATGGAGACTCCAGACATTCTGAGGTTAAATATTAAAGAAAGATGACAGTGGTTAAGATTCCCTCGCACGCAGATAGTTGGCCATTGAGCGTCACTCATCTCTGGCATTCACTTAGGACTTCCCATAGGTTTAATTCATTAATTTCTTTATACATGTTCAATTCCTTGGTTCTAATGCATACTAACATACTTGGAGGCTAACTGGTCTGGACTGAGTTCTTCCAGATCAACAAATTTCAAAAAGAGTGATGTAGTGGAAGAGGATAAGGAATAACCAGGTTGAGTTTGCCATCTATGTACTTGAATTCTAACAGAGTCTCAAAAAAAAAGAAAAAAGCCCACGTTGAACAGTTGCCATGAAGATCCCTTCCAGTTCTTTGTGGGGGAGAATGGCAGCTTGAATTAATTGGCCTCAGTTATTGGTTTTCTTTCATCTCCAGCCATGTAGGAAAGATAACCACAGGACTGTAGTAATTATAGTCATCAGGGTGATTTGCTAAAGGTAAACCCATCTGGTGGAGTACAAGGGATTCTGTAAACATTTTGTCAGTTTGCACATTTTGCAGACAACTTTTAAGGAAACATCAGCTTGTTTAACAGGCTTCCTTGGGTGAATTCTGTCCGCAGAGATACTGACTCTAGTCTTTAATCCCTCTTTCATTTAAGCTGATGCCGCTAATATTTTTTCAGCCATCAATCATGTGGTTGCTGCAACCCTTCCTGGGGGAAATTTTGAAAGCTATGGTGAGGGCTGAGGGCCTGGCTGGTGGGTGGGATGGTTTTCCAGAAGGTGGTAGCAATGAACAGCCCCTTCCTGTCACTCCCAAATTCCCAATTCTCCTGAAATCGCCAGAGTGGTTGAGATACCTGAGTATCTGGGCAGAGAATGAATAGATAGAAAGGCCTTTGCTGATATAAACATTTATTCCAAAAAAATCAAGAAGACTGTTGTTCCTCCCCAATTTCTTATTTTCTTGTTATGTAAGTGACTGGAGATGTGGCTCAGTGCTTAAGCGCCTCTGGATTTAACACCTGGTACTACTACTACCACCTCTAATACTAATAAATAAAATAAAATGTGCAAGAATCGTTCTAAAGAACTGCTTTTTTAAAAAACAAAAATTAACCACTTCTGTTATAAGAATTGCATAGAGCATCCCACAACATACCCACACACACACACACACACACACACACACACACATACACACACACAGTTTTCCAAGAGTATATTTGTACTATGCACAAAACATTCTAATGTTTTCTTTCCTTTTCCTTTTCTTCACTCCATTACTTCTCCCATCCCTTCCCTTCCTTTATTTCTTTCTCTTTGAAAACTTCAGGTCATTCCTTATTACTCTAATGTCATTAACCCCTCTTGACAACCCACAGTGTGTAAAACACCACAATCTAAGGCATTTTCATTGGGCCACAGTATTGAAACTCAATTTGTTTTTAATTTTGATGCCTGGGTAGTGATTAGAAGAGAGCATCAGCTGGGTATGGTGGTGCACACCTGTAATCCCAGCAACTAGGGAGGCTGGGGCAGCCTGGGCAACTTAGCAAAAACCTGTCTCAAAATAAAAAGGGTTAGGGATGTAGCTCCCCCAGGGTTCAATACTCAGTAGAGCAAAATTTTTTAAAAATTTACAAAAAAAGAAAATAGGGAAAGAGCACATCTGTTAATCTGCTTGAGGCTCTACTCTAAGATCTGTCTTTCTCCTGGTCTGTTTAGTCATCCTTGAAAAAATCACTATGAACTTGAGAAGGAGCATCCGCCCCTCTCCTATCTGGTTGGTTAGGAGTCAGGAGGCCTGATTTCTCATCCCAGCTGTTGTCCCAGCTCTGCCACTGATTGTGAGACCTTGCAGGGCCCAGCAATAAGACTCACTTCTCTCACTCAGAACATTAGCAGTTAGGATGTGTCTGTAGCCAGTCGCTATTCTGAGTGTTTTACATGCATTCTTTCATTTAGATGGTATGCTGTCCTCCACATCATAGCTGAAGAAGATTGGGCCAGGGAAGGTTCTGTAACATGCCCAGTGGTTGAGCTGCAATGGTGGAGCCAGGATTTGGGCCTAGACAGCCTGTCCCGTGATCCTGCACTGCCTGTTTGGGTCAATTAAACAGGGTGATCTCCTGGGCTTTCTTCCTCTAGGAAGAGGTGTGTGCAGTGTGAAGGTGGTCAGAGAACACATACAGCAGGAAAGCTGAAAAAACCATGCAAGGAGGTTTTTCTCCATTATCCCTCAGATCCACATGTATCCATCAGTTGCTGTGTCTATTATAGTTCTATACAGAGGGGAGAGAGGAGGTAGGCAGGCCAACCATCTTCTAGATGAGGTACATGCATTTTCAGGAAGTAGTTTGTGCGATCTGCAGTACTGTGTGGTTCAATTGCCAGGTGTCTGCTCAGGAGCAGCAGGAGGTGAAGTTAGGAGTGGGCTCTGTAAGCGTGGAGTGCCAGGAGAAGCCAAAACCTTTACTGGAGGGACTTGTAGCATTAAAGTTATAGTTTCAGATGTTATTGTATTACACTCCTAAAGTGATATTCTTGGCAGGTTAGGTACTGTCTGATATTGCTAAAATATGCATCAACTTCTAAGAGAGGGTCAAACAGAATCCATGACAGCCACATGAACCTTCAGAAAGCACAGCGAGGGAATTGTGGTGTTGGTTCCAACTCCCATAAAAACGCACCAATACAGGGAAGGAATCAGTCTTTATTTGATGTCATATTTTTTTAAAAAAAATACCAAATAAAGTCCTTATGGGAGAGATTGGTTTTTCCCACCCGCTTTCAGGGCCATGGTGGGGAAATAAATCTTTCAAAGGCCACATTGAAATAAAAGGAAAAGCAGATTAATTTTAAGTGTGTTATGTTTTGTTTGTTTGGTTGGTTTTCGATGAAAATATCAAGTTCAATTCACTTGGTGTCTAAAATTAGGACCAAGATGAATGTGAAGTTTTAAAATGTGCTTCTGTCCCAAATGCTAGTGAGTTCTATTCCTATAGAAAAAGATGGATTGAGGAAGAGAAAAAGGGCAGGCGAGGGAGAAGAGGTGGGGTGGGAGTAGAGAGAGAGAGGAAAAGGAAAAGACCAGGAGGCAGAGCAAAGAGCCACCCTGAGCAGAGCAGATGATGGAGGGGCTGGGATGAGAGAGTTGGGCAGCCCAGGGCTGGAGAGAACAAGAGGCAGACTCCAAGCATCATCATTGCTTCATCAGTGGACTCTTGGCATCTTCTTCGCCTGGCCAGTCTCATTAAATTTGCTGGTGGGTGGATTAACCACTGTTTGTGCAATGCCAATGTTAGTGCTCCTGAGTGATTGGAAATATACTGCATTCTGCCTCGGTGACTGTGTTCTCCAGGGAGAAGTGTCAGGGTTCAGAACTGGAAAATTCCAGACGAGGACCAGACTAAGGAATCACATGGCTGCATCTGATGTCTCTCCTGACCTATCTTAATAGAAGGGCTGCACTTTGGCCAAACAGGGTCCTGTTGAAATGCTTGAACCAGCCAGGATTTTTCATCAGGGAAAAGGGAAAACCGGTAGGGAGGTCACAATGGTTTTCCAGTAAGCAACCTACTCCTGAGGGATCATGATACCTGTTTTTGCCCTGCAGGAGGACAAGAGAAAGTGAAGGTCAGTCCATTTCAGAATGGATATTGATACAGAAGACAAAGATTGATAGCTGTGTCATGTGTGCCTGACCCAGAGGGGTGCACCTAAACCAACATAAAACATATAAATATCTATTTGCTAGTGTTTTAGAAAGATCCCTGAACTTGTACATGATCAGGGCGCCTGGGATCTAGACTATCCATCTCCAGAGCTTTTTCATCTTCCCAAATTGGAACTTTGTATGCATTAAGCACTAATTCCCTCCTCCCTTCCTCTCTGTCCCTGGCAACCACTAACCTACTTGCAATCTGTGTACTTAGTTTTAAAGACCAATTTATTACAGCTTGAGTAAGTCTCTTACCATGACTGGCCCAAGCCAGCTATGATTGCAATGTATACATGAGAAAAAGTAGCAGGAACTTAAGAAAACTCAGTAGCCACATGGACACAGGCAGCCATTAATGTGTCTGGGTTGCCACCATTCAAGATTCATGATTTTTTTAACCTGAATACTTTTTGCTATTTAAGAATGTTTTATTAAAATACATATCCTTCTGGGACCTGAGGCCTGGGGTTAATTTACTCCTAAGTGGATATTATGCATTAATTGACAGCTGGGAGAAAGAGACATAGAAAATGGTAACTCTAGAAAGAGAAAGCAAAGAGGAAAAATAAATTTTTAATGTTTCAGAATTTTCTCCTCCTTGGAGGATTGTTAAACACAGAACAGGCACACCAGAAACTTATAGAATCAACTTATAGACTCAACGTTTCATACAGCACTTAGATATTTCCTTTGCATATTAATTCTTCAATAAAATGAAATTAATGTAGCAAATTCTGATTTTACTGATGGTCTTATCTAAGAGGAAAAAAAATAAGATGAGGAATTGAGAGGCTTTCACATGATATGGTTAGAGAGGTAAAGAAGAGTTGGGTTTTAACACTTATAGGACTAATAAATGTTTTCCCTTGACATTTGTGTAGATATAAAGCCACACACATTCTTGTTAATGGGGTGTACTGAGCCTGAAGTCAAAATGGTCAACCAGGCGACCTAAACAAAGTACTGCCTTTAAGCATATTATTTTGCAAATTGACATCTGTTGAATTGTTTTATTTAACCTTTGTTACCTTTTAATTGTGGTTAAATACACTATAAGTATACAATTGACCACTGTGACCATTTTTAAAGTGGACGGTTCAGTGGGCTTCAGTAATCCATGTTATTGAATAACCAATTACAAAGTCCATCTCCAAGTTGGAGCTTTGTACCTATTAGGCACTAATTCCCTCCTCCCATCCTCCCAGCCCTTGGCAACCACCATCCTAGTTCCCATCTTTGTACTTAGTTTTAAAGACCAATTTATTAGAGCTTGTAACTGTGATGTTTCATAATCTCAGCAATTGATAGGCGAAGTCATGGGGAGAAGGTTTTTTGAGGAGAAGTAGGGTTTACACTGTCTTTTCCAATTCTTATGTCCCATATTTATTTCTTTCAAAATGAGATTTCAACCATTTCTCAGAATTTCAAGTGTTCATTGAATGAATTCTAAATGAATAGGCAACACAATTGATGGATTCTTAGTGATTTTAGGAACAGATGCATCAAAGTGCTGTTTTCAAAAGCGCATGGCTTTGGGACTAGAGTTATAGCTCAGTGGTAGAGCGCTTGTGTAGCATGTGTGAGGCACTAGGTTCGATCCTCAGCACCACATAAAAATACATAAATAAAATAAAGATATTATGTACATATACAACTAAATTTTTTTTTAATTTAAAAATTTAAATTAAAATTGTTACTTCAAACATTTCTGTTGGACTAGGATATATTGAAACCAGTCAAGGCAGGCTTCTGCCCTAGATATTAACATAAAATACATGGGAAAAAATTAAATTTATAGGGAAAGCATAGATACTTTTAAGTGAGTAGCTAATTGCTCTTTGTGAATTCTTTCACAAGCAAAACCTAGTATATTAACAAATAGACAAGAGAGCAATAAACAGTTTCTGTGATCAACTTAGTGAATGCTAAAGTTCTAAAGCAACATACAGATTATGATAAATTGATAATAAATGTGACATTCTCAGCACATGTAAATAAACCCTGAATTTGAGAACCTCTGGTTTCCCAGGGCCCTAGTAAATACACTTTTAATAGAAATCGCATGTAAAGAAGCCATATGCTTATAATTACCCAAACATTGTAGATCCCTTGTGTGAAATTTCACATCTTTATTGCTTCTATTTTAATGTTTACAAAGTTGGTAGTAATTTTTCAAACCAAATATGATACTAAACAGGAAAGACAATTTCCTATATAATCATAATTTTCTATGCAAGATTTGGCAGGGATCATATCGCTCCTAGAGTTTAATCATTTTTACTCTCATATAGGCATCATAGGTGCTCATTTGAGAACAAACTTAGCCTGCCCCATTTAAGTATCCCAATACCTATTAGAAAACTGCAATGTGTTTTTAATCTAGAATATTTGGACAGAAATAAAACATGTTGAATCATTACAGAAGAGAAGTGTTGCCACAAATTCACAATGAAATACAGTAAAATCTTGCTGTGTCAAACAAACAGCCCTTTTAGAGAAGTGACGTACCAAAAAGAAATTCTTCAGAGAATATGAAAGCCTAATTAGATGAAAAAATTTAAATGCAATTTCAGAACAAAAGCATAAAGATTGAAAATGTCTAAAATTAATAGAGTATTTTTATATTAAAAATCCAAGTATTTGTCTAACAATCATCATATTTACTAGAACCTGTGAGCTTTTTTATATGTTGTACATAATTTGCATGAAGAACTTAGAGGGATGTAATTTCACTCAATCTGGGGCAATAAAACTAAGGAGATGTTTTAAGTTTATTTTTTTAACTGATGCACAAAACATAAATTATACATATTTATGGGGTACCATATTAAAGTTAGAATATTGAGTAGCCAAAATTGACACAGAGATAATCCCAAACCCTTCATTTATTATCTATAGTCTATAAAAAGATCCCCACAGTCTGCTTTATTCTGATCTGCTTTGTGTACTTTTCGGATTCTAAGCAGTCTTCACCCCATTTAGTTAGACAGCAGGCTGGATTAACCACATTTGGTTTAGTATGGCTGTAGGCAATTGAATACACCTGGTTTGCATGGAGAATGAAAATTATTTGCTCATTAGGAAAGAGAATCATTCATTTGAAAATGAAATTGCATACTTTACAGCCTTCCCTTTAAAATCAAAGCATTTCTTGAAGTTCTTGGCAGGTAGCTTACCTCTGTGTCATAGTGTAAACCAGTGGCTCACAAACTTAGCTTGCATCAGAATCCCCTGAGGGCTTGTTAAAATACAGATTGCTGGGCTCCAGCCCCAGAAGTTCTGATGCAGTTGATCTGGAGTGAGGCCTATGAATTTGCATTTCTAACAAGTTTACAGTGACGCTAATGCTACTGGTCCAAGGGTCACAGTTGAGAACAGCTGGTGTTGGCAAACTACAACATGGTTGGACATCTACTTGCCCTGTAGTGTAAAAGAGAGCAGTAATAGGTCCATTTGAGTCCTCCAGGGGCACTGCATTCTCCTTGCAATATCCAGAACTAGAATTCTAATTCCCTGACAATCTCAGGGCTATCAGACTGGGGACCTTCATAGGACCAAATGAATCTCTGATTCCTTGTTCAGCTGAGACCTCATTCAGCTGATCCAGGGGCTGGGGGAACCAAGGGTCAGAGAGGCTATGAGTACTTATTATAGCCTCTAGCACAACTCTTCATTCTTTTTCATATAACTTCTCTATAAATCTTTCTGTTAAAGAAGCACTCAAATGAACCAAAGAAATGAAACAATCAGATGCAGTATTAGTTGGGTAAAGCACAGAGAATGAATGAGACTGGTACCTCCAGCGTAAGTTGTGAAAGAGACACTTTATCTTAGACGTACCCTTCCTAGGTATCTTTTTTTTTTCTTTCCCCACCTACCTTCCTCTACTCCCCTAAAGTGAACATAGTCCTCACCTACCTCCTATTGCTCAGGACTCCACCTTGACTACTCTTTGAAGAACACTGCTCAGTATTCTGAGCTAACAGAATTTTTTTTCTATTTCAAAAGAACGTTCCTACAAATGAAATTTTATCAAAATGTCAAAAACATTTCACCAGTATGCAGGGCTTTGACTGAAAGTCCAATACCTTCAGTCACTTTTATAAAAGTTGCCTTTAAAGTGACACTTTAACGTAAAAATAAATAGTAAAATACAAAGAAAACCTCTTTTATTTACTTAAGAGAATCTTCTCTTCCTGGGTGAATATAAAATGATCACTTAAAAACAATAATGGCACAAGCTTAAGACAATAACAGAACAATTCTATTTGTTTACGGTCCCATAACTCTGAGAAGACAGATCGCTCCTTTATGGATGTTTAGTTGCCTCTTGTGTGACCTCATAACTTCTTAAAATTATATTAATTGATGTCACTATCCCTCTCTCAACTTTGAAAATACCTATAAACTTTCCCATGCTCTGTACTGTTTTGTTTCTCCATATGCAACTCCTTTAGCATCCACTAGGGGGCAGGAGACACCAGACTCACAGCTCCCTTCCATTTGGGAGGGAGACTCCAGGATATATGGCTTCAGTCAAGCTGCCCCAGGTGCCCAGGTCAGACCTTCTGAGTTCATCTCAAGAAATTTTCATCCTTTTAAAATGTTCTTCATAGAAGAAACTGCTGATGAAATAACTATAGCAATATTTCAAAGACTCAGAATATGGCATGAAGATCTAAAAGCAGATTTTGACTTGCTGTTTGCTCTTTGTGTATTTTTTACAGCGCGCACACACACACACGAGTCACTTAGATCAAAGGCCTTAGTATAGTCTTAACATTGGAGGATTCCTATTTGAAAAATACCCACAAGAGAGGAAATGATCAGGTTTTATACATTACTGAGTCATTGTCATGTATTTGAATGTGATTTTTTTCTTTTAAATATAGAGGAAACATTGGATTAAGAGTCAGAAAGTCTTGGCTCCTAGTCCTGGTTATATTTCTGACTAGCTTGTGACCTTAGAAGGGGTTCCACTGATATGTCTGCCTCCGTCTCCTCACCTGTAAAATGATCATTGCAGTGTTTTCAGGCAAAGAGAACTTTCCTTACATGCAACTGAGGCTGCTAGCAAGGGAGAGTAACACCTGTCCCAGGGTAATCCTGAAGTATCACAGACCCTTTGTGATCCTGGCCCTTGGGTCATTTGTTGTTCCCCATGACTCTATCTAGTACACTGAGAAATCCTGAGTCTCAGCGAATAGGCTCATTAATTGTTTCCTGTTTACTGATATCTTGTAGCAGATAATAATTGCTGTGGGCAAAATGTAGAGAAAACATGCAGGGTTGCCCTTGTGGGCAGGAAATATACTTATTGGTTGGAGGGTCCAAACCCATGAATCATCATTAACCAGACACCACATTGATAGAAATTAAAGTTATGTAACAGAAACCACAAGTGTTCATTTCCCTGAGGGAAGGGATAGAGACAGACCACAAGGAGGAAGCCTCTCCTGGATGACACTTGAGAGGCGGATGTGCAGAACAAGATGCTGAGCAGGCCAAACAAGACCGTGTGCGTCCCAGAGATAGCAGGTAGGCAGAAGAGAAAATGAGAAATGAAGAGTTTGTGTGGTTTTTCAGAAGAGGCATTTGTAGGCCAGTAGGAGGGGCAGAAAGCACAGAGAAATGCTGAAGGCAATGGGTTTGGTAGTAAAAGGAACAAAGGAAGAATCCGACATGGCATCTATCCTTGTAGCAATAATATGAAAAGGATGTATGCACCAAAAATGAAGTGTGGAAGGGGACCTATAAAGGCAAAATCATTTTTTCTGTTGTAGTGGAAAAAAATCCTTAAACTAATTTTTTTTCTGTTCCATTTCCTTTTGTGTTATTAACTTAGAAAAGAGAGAAGAAAAAAGAAAAGGCTATAGTAAAGCACTTTCAAGTGTAAGAACTTGACAATCATGAAACTAGGGACAGAGGTAGGGTTGAGATAGAGCCAGAAGTATCCAGGAGATCAAAAGGAGGGCAGTGAAGCTCCATAGCCCAGTGGTTAAGAGTTCAGACTCTGGAGCAGTGAGACTGGGCCTCAGTTTCCTTGCCTACAATGCAGGGATAATACAACACCTATCAGGATTTTTGTGAAGATTAAATGTAAGGGTCTCAGAATCATGATTGATGCACATGTCTTCTGTGGGTGTTTGCCATTTCCTGGGGAGGACAGTGGCCATCCAGGATGGAAGACATGGCCCAAACTTTAAGGAAATTAACAGTGTAGAACCAGAAGAGAAGCAAAGCTCTCTCCCCCTGCAGGCTGTCAGGCAAAAAGTTCTAGTAAGGAACAAAGAGGAGATGAAATAACAAAAAAATAGAAAGGGAAAGAAAGTGAGAGGGAGGAGAGTAGAGAGAGGAGATACCTCAAAAAATAAATAAATAAAACAGTGTGAGGGAGAAGGATACTACCTGAAATGCCACAAGAACAACAAGAAGAAAAAAGCAAGAAATGAAATGGTGATGTTGGAGTAGGTATGATTGCTGGAGGGAGAAGACACTGAGCTGAGGGGCCAAGCCCAGGGTTCTGTCCTGGCTGAGTGACCCTGGAAAAGTCACTTAACCTCTTTCAGTCTGATTTTTCTCATTCTGGAAAGTGAAAACAGTCACGCCAATCTCAGAGTATTGGTACAATTAAAGGGGAACATATTATGATCTGTGCTTGAGTACCCAATAACCGTGCAAGGAAACTTCTATAGCAGTCCAGGGCACAGAGCACTGTGGGAGCCAGGAGCAGCACTCCGCCGCCAGCCTTCCTGCGTTCAGGCCCAGGAAGGAGCGAGGCAGTGGGCGGGGAAGACAGGCACGGGGAATCTGGGGACAGATAAAGGAAACTCGTGATGGGGCGAGGCTGGGCTGAAGAGAAACAGATTGGGGTAGAGCTGCAAAGGGAGGGGTCCGCTGGAAGGGGAGTGGGGAAGCCGGGAAGACAGAGGGTGGGAAGCAGAGAGAGATGGGAGGGCAGTGCGAGAAGAAAAGCAGGCTGGGGAAAGAAAGATTGGAATGCAGAAGGAACTTGGGGAAGGAGGAAGTCTTGAAGACCAGAAGGACCGAAGAGAAGGAAAATGGGGTTGCACTTGAGGTGGGGGGCAGGCCGCAGGAGGCAACTGGAGCCCGGGAGCCGGCGACGGAGAAACTCAGCGGCTAAAGCCAGCGTCAGGAGAAGTTGGGGACTGCGACAGGAGAGGCTGGGGCCTGCAGGGGAGCGCAGCAGCTTTTAGCATCGATCCAAACTCTAAAGACTCGTGGCCTTTGCCTGACCTCGAGGGTTGGGAATAGACGCCTGTCTTTGTGGAGAGCGGTACCCCACGGAGAGAATGGGACTGTCCGGTGCTGGCCCCTGCGTCGGGCCCACCGCGAGGCTTCTCAGGCTCTGGGCTGGTCCCTGAGGGCAGCCAAGGACCCGCCTGGCGGTTGGGGCCGAGGAGAGGAGGTACCACCGCCCGGAGCCAGCGCAGCAGCCAGCGGTAGGGGCGCCAGATCCCAGCTGTCTCTCGGGGGCGCCGCCGCCTCTGTCGCCTTCCTGGTTCAGGGCCGCTCAGTGCAGCGACTGGGGAGGACCTAGAGCCCGCGAGGCGCTGCGGGGCGACCGCTCCTTAGAGAGTGCTAGAGGTACACTGTGGCTGAGGGCAGGACCATGCTCCCCAACCGAGGGACGGCGGCCCGCCCTCCCCAAGCCATTGCCTAGGACCAGCTCTGCGACCTCCTCCCGGCCATCCCGCACGCGTCCCGCGGGGGCGCTGCGTCTTCCTGCTACACTGGCACACCGCGGCCCCTCTCCCCCACACCTCCTGCCCGCACCACCCGGCCTCTCCTCCCACCCTCCCCTCCCGGAGAGGGGCGGGAGGGGGCGTGGCAGGCCCGGGGTTTGTGTGCCTGGGACCCGGCTCGGCTCTTCGCACTCGGAATCTGCCCTAGGAGCCGGGCCCCAGCCGCTGTCCAGCCACTCCGTGCCCTTTGCGCCCAGCGCCGTCGCCGCCGCCTCTTGGGGAAACACGGCCACTTTCTCGCCATGGATACTCCCAGGATCCTGCTCTGGGCCGTTTTCCTCGTCAGTTTCCTGTGGGATTTGCCCGGTTTCCAGCAAGCTTCCATCTCCTCCTCGTCCTCCCCTGAGTTGGACTCCACCAAGGGCATAAGGAGCCGCAAGGAAGGGAAGATGCCGCGGGTGCCGCGAGAGAATGCCGCCGCGGGTCGGACGCCCCAGGAGCTCCAGGAGCCCCAGTCGCGGCCGCAGGACGAGCCCCAGCGGCAATCGTCTCAGCAGACCCCGGCGCAGGAGCAGCCCGGCCGAGGTCCGCGCGTGGTGCCCCATGAGTACATGCTGTCAATCTACAGGACTTATTCCATTGCAGAGAAGCTGGGCATCAATGCCAGCTTTTTCCAGTCTTCCAAGTCGGCTAATCCGATCACTAGCTTTGTAGACAGAGGACTAGGTAAGTGGCAAAGAAGACGCCCAAGTCCTCTCCGGCTGGAGCTCCGCAGCCAGAGTGCGGCTCCAGCTCTGGCAGGAAGCTGCATTTGTGAATTCCCTTCTCGCTCAGGACACCTCCCCCTTTCTTTTCTTTTCTAAATTGTTTTTCTAAAGCCCGAGTAAGTTTCTGAATGTGGCTGCAGATTTTGCTCCAGTTCACAATATTCCCTTCCGTCCTTCTTTCTTTCTTTCCTTCCTTCCCCGTCTTTTGCAGAAAGCATCGTGGTGGCCGCTCATCTGGTGGCTAGTGGAGGGCGCATAAAGGAAGGGAAGTGGTAGGCAGACAACCAGGGATGGAGAAGGGTCAGGGCGAGGAATGATGGACTCTGTACCTCGAGTCTCGGGTTGTGTAGGACCCGCAGCCCTAGGCCTGGACTACTGGGACCGACCTGGCGGGCCCCAGGGAACGAGTGAGCAATGGAAAGCTCAAAGCTCTAGTCGCTCCGGGAAAAGCCGGCCCCAGCTAGTCCAACCGTTGAGGGAGCCAGTCAGTTAGCTGTGTCCGGCTGTGCCGTGGTGCAGACGCCGCGTGGGTTTTCCGCGCGTCCCAGTGTGGGAATCATCAGCTGGTGTTCAGCCAGTCGCGTGCCCAGAGGCTTCTACCATTTTTCTCCCTCCAGCGTCAAGCACCCAGAGGCTCTGAGCCTCTGGTTTCTGCAAAGGTAGTAGCAGCAAGTGGAAGGGCGGGCTGGGGGCAGGGTCCACTAAGCTTAGGGAGTTGTTGCTATTTAATGCACGTGGGTACACTTCTAAGCTCCTCTCTCTGAGCATCTAGGGCCCCCGCCCCACTTCGCCTCCGCCAAATCGGGTGCACAAGTGGGAGCCTGAGAAAATTCTTGCAACCCACTTCTTGCCACCATCGCAGGTCCTCAGCGTGTCAGTGCTTTCGAGGAAACCTCGTGGCCCACCCCCCATCACAAACTGGGGGAAATTCCACCGCTCCTAACAAGGAGACAATAATGCTTAGAGAGACAAGAAAGGAAGGGAGGAAAAGGAAAGGAAGGGGAAAGAGAAGGGCAAGGAGAAGCAAGAAATGAGAAGAGATTTAGGCAGCTATAGCTATCCATTCCCCAGACTTAACTTCGCTAAGGGTTCTGCTTCCAGGTGGGTGAAAGTGGGACTGCCCAGGAACCCAGAGAGCCCTGGGCTTCCTGCAGAATAGCCTGCTCAACTACCTCAGCTATGGCTGCTTGAGTGCTCACTCGTTCTTAAAGCTTTTCAAAGCGAGCTAACGGCTCTCAGTCCTGGTTCTACAGCGTCTTGAGCCCTTAACTTCTACCTTGCAGTTGCGTTCCTTGCGCACGGAGGTCCTGCCCACGCCGCGTGCTCGGCTGTAGCCCAAGGTCAGCGGGATTATGAGCTGCTGAAAGGTCCTGACGGCAAATTAACGCCATGTATTTTATGACGATTTTAGGTTTACAAAAGTCACTTTTGCAAAGGCACGTGGCTTCTTCTTAGTGCTGCAACTAGGTCCCCTGCCCAGGTACTGCTTGTCTGCATCCCCCTGACACCCTACCTCCAAGTCCTCTAACTTTCCGCTTTTTCTACCTTGCCAAAGGAGAGGCTAAGAAAGCTAAAAGAAAACTAAAGAGGCCTTCCCTAAGGGAAGAAATCCTGGAGGCCTAGGCTGGCCGGCAGTTGGGCGCTCTTTTTCTTTTTCCGGGAAGTGGCAAGAATCTTTGCTCCTCCCCCCCAAGCACGCACCCCTGACTGGCTGGCTGTGTCCTGTGAGTTTGGCATTAGACCAAGGGACCCTGCCTATGGAGACCTTCTGAATTCAGGCAAGGGGGAAGAGGTGTCCCTTGTAGGTACGAACTCTCTTCACCGTATCTTGCCCTGCAGCCTCCCCGATCCCAGACCCTGGGGCACCGCTCTGTGAGCCACTGGGCGCAAGAGGTAGAGGAAAGGATTGGTTTCGCGCCTGGGTTGGGGGGGCTTCTGTTCCCGAGCAAGGTCTCTAGGCCAGTCGGACAGAACCCCAGACGTCCGTCCAGCCTCAACCCCAGAAAACCATCAAGAGCTGGGGCTGCGAGAGGTCTGCCCTGGGTGGGAGATGCAGCCTGATTCCTGAAACCGCAACTTCAAAGACTGAGTCCCCTCCACTCCCCAGTTCCCAGAAAACGTGAAGAACCACAGCTAGTTGTCTAGGAAGGCGGTGCGGATTGTCGCATGCCTCGCGAAGGAGTGCGGAGCTGCGGGCGGGAGGGGAGCGCAGAGGAGGGGGTACATTGCTAGCTGCAGCCCTAGCTTGATAAAGGAAAAGCCTCACTTTCCCTCTCACTGATTTTGATTTGATGTGTCACCGGCGGTGACCTCGGGCTGGACCTTCCAGGGCTTGCTTAGCATCGGGCCCCTGATTGGAGTGTTTCAACTCAGCGATCTAATTGAGGGTGCATGTCATAACATATCAAACGGTGTCTAGTCTCCCGTGATGGAAGGGACCCGCTAGCCGCGCATCCCTGGCTCCTGGCGAGGACTTCCGCAGGTCTCCCGCGGGGGTTCTTAAACGCGCCAAACCCTGCAACAACCCCTCCCCCAACCTAAGAATGGCAGGGCGAGGAGGAAAGAGCAGGGGCCAGCCTAGTACTGGGTCAGTTGTGTTGCCTCAGGGATGTTTAAATCGCTGAAGAGTGTGGCAGGCTTGGCTCTGAGGAGCAAGGGTCCCCCAAGGGGAGGAGCAAAGGAAAGGGAAGGAGCCCCAAAGCCGGTTTAAGAGGCATGAGTGACTCACAGTATTTGTCAAAAGCCTTCCTAACCTGGGAACCTAAGTTATACCTGAAGCCTGAGGTTGAGAATGGAAGAGATTAACTCTGTCCTCAATGAGTGAAAAGTGCTCTAGCTCAACTGAGATGTCACTATACTATTCCACCTGCTGCTGCTACCTCTTTCAACCTCCATGAGGAGACCTTATTGCAAGGTTTAAAAAAAAAGTTCTTCCTTTTGGTTTGCTCTTTAAACATCTAAGGATAATAATGACGATCAAGATTTACTGAACTGTTGCTGTGGGGCAAGTACTCTGCTAAAATCTATTGTATGAATTATTACATTTAATTCTCACCTGTTACTTCCCTGTTTTACAGGTGAATTAAGGCAGAGATATTAAGTAAGTTGATCAAGGTCACTCAGCTAGCTAGTAAGAGGAGAAAATTCATATAAGGTACTAAACTCTGAATACAAAACAGGGCACTATACGGATAGGTAAGGGGAAAGAGGATTTTTTAAGGATGGTGGCAAGAAGAAGTTAAAAAAATGAGATTTTCTTTGTGGCCTAATATTCCACTCTAGTCTTTAAAAAAACTAGTTAGGAGTTCTCATGCAACATTAAATTTAAAGGTCTGAATTTGTGTTGTACCTGGCTTCTTCTTATATTTATTTTAACAGAGGCACAAAACTCATTAGATCCCTGATCTTTTTAAAATGCCTTTATTGTGCTTTAAACGTGAGTTTGGATTCATAAAGATGAGAAAGCATGTGCCTGTATGTGTATCAGTGCAGGCAAAGGATCAGAATGGATCAATTGGATATAGCAAAATTACAGTTAGCTCATGAAATCACTCATTAAAAACGACATTAGTACTGGAGCCCCAGGCTCCCAATCCTGGGGCCTGGGAAAAACAGACAATTAGAACATCTATGAAAGAATTCAACTGGGCTGAGGGATGGAGGAAGAGAGAGAGAGTGAGTGAGAGAGAGAGAGAGAGAGAGAGAGAGAGAGAGAGAGAGAGAGACTGACTTAGAATTGCAAGCTTATATAAGCACCATATAAGAAAAAAAAAACTCTCAAGGATGAAGGAAACAAAATGAATATAAAAAGTATTGCTGAGTTAGATTTCCAGATGGCTTTGAAATGAGAATACTCTTTAATTTAAATTTTTGTTGTTGTTTTTACAACAATGGTCTTAAAAAGGAGCCAGTGAGGAATAGATAAAAACCAAAACGAAGTCGGAACATCCTTGAGGAAATTGACACCTAGAAACGAGTCTCAGGAGATTCTGCTGCTAATTGCATGTTGACATTTCCAGTTACCCCGTGGATCGTGATTATCAGGGGGTAGGGCAGGACAATGCTGAGGATAGGCCTTCTGCCCCAGGACATTCAAAGACACATAGTTCCCTCCACGACTGAAGTTCGTCTAGTACATCGTGTTTATGCAAAACAGCGGGTTTCTGGGTGGACCTGGGCCGCAGAATGGTGTAATCAACGCCGAAGCGCTTTTGTCGGGACCCTGTTGTCGTTGGCAAACGGAAAATGAAATATAAGCAAGGAAGTATTTTAATGGGGACGGAGGGAATTCGCAACTGTTAATTATTTGGTGACCTTGTATTCCATTTGTTTGAGTCCCTTATAAAAACACTAATTCAGACCAGACGGCTAAGTGAGGAAGCCGGCAGAAGGTTCCAATCTAGGCTTTATTTCCCCGGAAAGAGGGAACAACCTTGGGAAAGTCTTGCTAAGTGTTCAAGTGTGTGCGTGTGAGAGCGCGCGGGCAGGATCACCAGTGCGGAGTCTGTAAGGAAGTCCAGGTTCAAGATGCTCCTCCCGCGGTGAACCACAGGGTTCTGGGGAAAGCCCTAGGGGGAAAGGGGAGGAAGCCTTAAACTAGAAGTTTGTTCTGTTCTTCTAGATAGAATGATTCTACCTTAAAGGCCACAAACCAATTCCTTGCCCATGGCCTTATTTGTATCAGTTATTGTCATCCCCATCCATAAGGCCATAAGAGACTCCTTACAAGGACAATCAAGAAGCTAAAAACACCTAGTGTCTTCTGCAGGGAGAAGGCAGGTTGCACCGGCATTCTTGGTGAGCCAGAGAGGCTAATCTGAGGAGGACATTGTGTGTTTTCCTCAACTGTGGAGGCTGTCAGGCCTCTAGGTGTTTGTGCAGTGGAGTTGCTGGTGGGGGAGGGGATCAACATTTCTGTACATTGAGAGAAAATAATTAAAATCCACCCAAGCCACATCCTAAGGCAGGCCTTGTGACAACTACCCCCCTCGCCCCCCACCCCCAACAGATTCCGGACATGAAAACTCTCCTTTCTGATCACAGAGCACGCATGCCGCCTGGATCCTCTGGGAATACGGGGTGCTGCATTGATGGAGGCCCACGTATATAAAAAACTCCTGTTTTTCCTAGCAGGAGTCCTGGGGATACCAGCATACCTCACCAATGGTGGTGCATCTTCCTGGATGAGGTGGTGGGGAGGGAATGGAATGGAGAGGTTGGGGGCAGGGAGTATGTTAGAAATAGGGTAGAAGCCAAACTTTTGCTTCCTGCCAGGACTGCTGAATGCTTCGAACTACCCAGGGCAAATCAACAATAACTCCTGGTGGTTTTCAGCTAAAGTGAAAGGCATTAATTAGTTCGATAATCCTTCGAGTATTGAGTAATCTGGATCCGACAATGATTTCTTTAGATGAGAGGACAGAATTGAACCGAACCCTTGGGGTGTGGGAAGCTGGGATGTGTATCCATTTCACCCACTGCGTGGCATTCTCCCACTCTCTCCCCACGTCCTGTTTATTTTTAAGCTTAAAGTCTGTTAAATAGTATCTCCTGTTCATTGGAATTAAGCAGGTCCTTGTGGGTCGAACGGTGCCAAGGTTGCCGTCCTAGGACTGTCTATTGGCACGCACTGCTGGAGGCCGACGGATAGGTACATTTGAAGTGAAGAGCTGCAGGATCTTGGAGCAGACCCGCCGCTTGCGGGCCGCGACCATTTCTGGAGGAGCTGCTCAGCCAGTGGCCCGGGAGCCTGGGGGCGGGGCCTGGTTTAAGGACCAGATAATGGGCGTGCAAGTGACGAGAGGGGCTGGCCTCTGGCACAAGTTGGTGCTGAGTTTGAGCAGAAGAGCAGAGGGTTGGCTTCGGGGTGGGGTGGGGTCATCCCTAAATAGCATAGGAGACTAGGGAAATCGGTGCGCCTGCGTTGCAAACCTGGCTTCCAGGCAAAGAGCCTCTTCCCGACTTCCGCGACGACCGCCGCTTGGAAGCTCCCTCCGGAGAGAAATTGAAAAAAATTCGAGGCTACCGCCTACAGTTAACAGCAAGAATCTCATTTTGCCACTTTGTTTCGTTGTTTCGAAAGTCAGACCAAGATCCACCTCTCACGCGGGCTTGCCACGATTCCTTTCTTCTGAGTCTGGACCCAGTTCAGCACCTTAAAGAACACATCACTGCAGTTTCTCCTGCGCAGAACCACAAAGCGCTGAAAGCCCAACAGTCTGCCCACGACTGCAAGCCAGTGTGAACCCCTCCCTCTATCTGCAACCTCAGTGCTGGTTGGGGAGGGCATCTTTTACTTTTCATCTGAAGCCTGCAAACCAAGCGACCGGGTCGTGTTCCAGCTCCGAAGGCGGCTATTGGACTGAGAAAACCTCCGCCCCCAGAGCTGTTCTTACAGTGCCGGTGTTGCTCCCCTTGGCTACTTGTGGACCCTTCAAGGAAGTTCACCCTAGCAAATCACCTTGGTCGGGCCCAGCACCTTATCCAGGGGCGGCGACCTGCGGACACTCCTGGACAGAGCAGGCTGCTTGCATGAGGCAGCAAGGTGTGAGGGAGGGTTGGGGGACGAGCTTCTGATTGATTTTGATTTGCTGTGTTATCAAACGAATATTTGAGCCGCAATAGTCCAGAGCCCAGGGTTTGACCGTGATGAGACGACAGATGCCTGGGGCAGTGTCTTCGATCTTGGCTCTTCTTCTCTGGTTCTTCCGCCACCGCCCACCAAGAGAGCGAGAGCCCAGAAAATTTTCACCGTCAAAGTTCATACAACTAGCGACAAAAGGTGACTTCTGCTGGTTGTATTCTGTGCTCAGGGAAAAGGTCTGTCCCTGGCCCTTGACGTCCGCCAAAAATCAGTGCCAGTGGGGTTGGAGTTGCCTCCTTGGAAAGCTTGCTAGGGCTCCGCATCGAACGCGTGCAGTTGTGTTTTCTTTTGTTTGGGAGCCAAGGTGCTCTTTCCCTTCTTTCCACCCAAGTTTCACATGTTTGCCTCATGATGATCCTACCTTGATGGAATTTCTCCATGGGACCCAGACTACCAGAACCGCTTAGCCCACGGGGTCTACAAAGCCCAGGCTCATGGTGTGTAGGGTGCAGATCTACCAGGCCAGGGCTAGAGGATGGGAAAAGCAGAAATTCAGTGGAAGAGGACACGCCTTGAGCCTTTCTGGTCTTTGGAAAGAGAGAAGAAGCTGAGGAATGGAATGCAGGCCAAGTATTTGGGGAAGGCACCGAGGAAAGCCAGAGACCTGGAGAAAAGCTGGGCCAGTGAGTGTGTGGCGGTGAAGGAGTACAGACCCACCAAGACAATCTCCCTAGCTGACAGGCAGCAGGTTCCAATCTCACCACAGTGTGCTGCAGCCAAAGGGTCATTCATTTCTACACGTGCTGCCCCAACATGTCAGTGGCCTTTGTCAAGTGAGGATGAGGAATATTCTTTCCCTACCCAGGAAAGATTGTAGACCAGGCACCAGAAAAGTTGCCAAGAGAAGAGAGAGGAAGTCCAGGGCCACCTGGGGCTGCCCCTGCCCCTGCCCTCTAGTCTTATGAGTTAGTACATGGGCCAGCCTTGTTCCCCACACCCCAGGAGAAAACTTGCAGAAAGACCCAATCCTTGATGAGATAGGGTAGAGGTCCTTGGTCACCTGGCATTGTGGAAGGGACAGTGTAGTGAGCCGTTTCTGCGAACTGTGGTCGCCATTACAAGATGGCGCTGGCTCGACTGTGGTTTGTGACAAACAACTCCTTAATTGGGAGAGTTGGTGCGTGGTTTTCTAACACCCTATGAGAAAGCTCCACGTGGCAGCTTCGCATTGGGGCTTGAGATGCTTTATTAAGGCTGGTAGGAGCATTCGGAGAGGAAGATGAAGAGGAAGATGAAGAAGAGAGGAAGATGAGGAAGATGAAGAAGAGGAAGATGAAGAAGAGAGAGAAGGAAGATGAAGAAGAGAGTAGAGTGTAAGAGATCTCGAGAACCTGAATAAACGACTGGAAGAAGATTCCCGGTGTTGCGTCTTCCTTGCGGGCAAGGGGGACGCGACAAATGGTGCCGAGACCCGGGAAAATCAGAACTTTCAGTCGTCAGGAGTGGTGCACCCCTCGTCCCGTGAGTGGACCCCTCGTCCCGTGAGTGGACCCCTCGTCCCGTGAGTGGACCCCTCGTCCCTGAGCGGACCCCTCGTCCCTGAGCGGACCCCTCGTCCCTGAGCGGACCCCTCGTCCCTGAGCGGAGCGGACCCCTCGTCCCCGAGAGCGGGACCCCGTAGGCCTCATATTTTATTGCAGCTGCAATGTGTACTTTCACTTTTGTTTTCTGTGTTTTTTTGTCGTCTGTGTCTTTCGTTTTCTGTGTTCCTTCTGTTGCTGTGCCATGGGTGCCGCAGCAGCAGATTAATTATGACCCTGGGATTTATGCCCAGGGACGCCCACTGCAGCCGGGAAAAGGGAACAGGAGCCCGCCCCGGCCCGGAAGCCGGAGTGTGCGGGGATGGTCCAGAAACAGAGCAGGCTGCTGCCGCAGTAAGAGCTTGGCCAGGCGGGGAAAAATGCAAACAAAATCAGGCAAGGTGCGGTCGGCTAGGAAATCTTGGGGAACTTTTGCCCCGAGGGTGAGCGGCGGACTCCGTGTTGCTTGCATCACCATGGTAACCATGGGCTGCCTGGTGGAAGAGCGGCTTCCTGGTCCCACCTCCCACACTCTTGGGGGCTACCGATTGGTTCTTCCACAGTCACTCAGACAGGACTTCTAGTCCCACCTTCCAGCCACTAACCTATACTGCTGCGTTTCAGATTTCTACCGGAGCTACTCAGAAACTGTATTTTTAAAAAATGCCTACCTGTAAATGCTAACGGAAGATATCTTTTTCAGACAAAATTTGATTCCACAGGTTTCTATGTTAAACTCATAAGATGATAAATTGAAGACCCTGGCGGAGTCTGTGCGCACTTATGGAGTGGATGCCGCCTTCACACTAACTCAGGTGGAAAGCATTTTTAATCAATCTCAAGTTAATCTCACAGGAGTTTCTTGTTTTGGCTTCGGGAACGCTCATTGTATTAGCCTTAAGACCAAGAATTTGATTAACTGGAAGGACCCATTGCGGTCCAGTCAGATCTCAGGGAGCATTCTCAGTGCTGTATTGAGCTAAGTAGCCTCAGGGGAACAATCAGGCTCAGGAACCCCCGTAAATAGCTCTGCTTTAAACATAACTACCTTGGCTATTATCTCCGAAGTACTAATCCCAGTGCCTCCTTCTTCTAATAGTCTTTATAATGCCACTCATTTTAAGGCCTCTCCTTACTGTACCCCTAATCTTGGTTTCCCCCCAACATTTACGCCTTGTCAGGATCATTCTTGGGAGAAACGTCAAGTTGCTAAAGGTTTCTCCCTTTCCCCCTCTCTTAAGAGGTATGTTTATAACTTTGACAACAGTGCCAACTCCTCTCTTTCCAGGAACTTAAGCCTCTGTATGATCTCCTCCAAGGAGACCCTTCCCCCAGCTCAGTCAGGAATCCCACACCTGAGGCTCTACAATCATTAAGACTGATAGAGAAGGCCCTACAAGAGAATCCCACACCTGAGGCTCTACAATCATTAAGACTGATAGAGAAGGCCCTACAAGAGAATCCCACACCTGAGGCTCTACAATCATTAAGACTGATAGAGAAGGCCCTACAAGATATGCAGGTTACCCAGATAAACTATTCTATACCCCTATCATTTATAATCCTGCCATCAAAATTAACTCCTACTACAGTGTTTTGACAAATAGGTCCCATCTATTGGGTCCATTTACCTGCTTCTAACTCTCGGGTAATAACTCCCTTTTATGAACTGGTGATGAATTTGATCTGGAAAGCCAAATATTTGGGTGATGCACTGTTTGGAAAGACTTTTGACATTCTCATTCAACCTTATACCCAGGATATGATTTTAAATTTCCAACAAGAACATGATCTTTGGTGTCTCTTCCCTTGTAATTTCAAAGGTCAAATTAATAATCACTTTCCCCGACATAAACTTCTAGAAGACCTTAAAAAATGTCCTATTATTTCTCCTAAAATTATTAAAGGGGAATCTATCCCGGGAGCTCAGACTGTTTATACAGACGGAGCAAGAGGGGGGTTTGCTGTTGTTTTTGATGGATCTCAAGTAATTCGACACCCTGTTCCTAGACTGTCTGCCCAAATATCAGAAGTTGAGGCTCTAATTATGGCCCTTAAATTATACAATTCCATTCCACTTGATGTGTATACTGATAGTCTCTATGTTGCTAATTTAGCCTCAGTTATTGAGGCAACCCCTTATATTGGCAGACAATTTACTATCATGGAACAATTACAAACGGATCAGCTCTTTAGCTCCATGCTAAATTCCATCTAAATGCACAATCCTTACGCTTCTGTGCGGGGTGCTTACGTGATCAGGCTCTACAAATTGTTTCCTTATGCCCAGTGTGTGCTCCATTCATTCATTCCCCTAGTCTAAGTGTTAATCCTAGAGGCTTACACACCAATGATGTCTGGCAAACTGATGTTACCCACTTCTGGTAAACAATAGAGGGAGAATCAGATATTACTATTCAGTTTACTTCCAATGGAAAACAGCAGCCAGATTGGACTTAAGGATATCTCTGGGGGCTGCGTATTTACACCCCCGGACAGTACAATCCTGGCCTGCTTTTTCGGCTTAAATTGACCACAGAACAGCCTACTGGAAGTTTAATAGGACCCAATCAGGTGCTCGGAGATCAAAAGGCCCCATCTGGACCCAAGTAGCCCATAGCCCCAACAATAAAACCTTCCCCCAGCGGTCAAACAATAACTGTGGGCTATCAAACCTTTGATTGTGCCCCTGGGCCCATACACCCTGGAACTGGAGATCGTCTTTTTGATTTGATCCAAGGAGCCTTTTTCGCTCTCAATGCCACTAGTCCTAACAGGACCCAAGATTGCTGGCTATGCTTGACCTCCAGGCCGCCCTATTATGAAGGGGTAGCAATACTGTCTAAATTATCCTCTAATACCACTGTAGATCTTAAATGTTATTCTCTACCCAGCTCCTCTCAGAAGTTGTGTTACAAAATAGGAGGGGACTAGATTTATTGTTCCTAAGGGAAGGAGGACTATGTGTAGCCTTAAAGGAACAGTGTTGTTTTTATGCAGATCATACTGGGGTAATCCGTGAAACTATGGAAAAGGTCACGGAAAGATTGGCTAAAAGACAAAAGGAGTTTGAAGCACAACAAGGATGGTTTGAACAGTGGTTTAAAAATACCCCATGGTTAACTCCTTTGATATCCACTGTAATGGGACCGCTTTTCGGTCTCCTCCTTATAGCTGCTGTAGGCCCCTGCCTAGGTAAGAGAATGACACAATTTATTAAAGACCAAATTAACATTCTGACTTCTAAGCCAATACAGATCCATTATCAACGCCTGCAGACCAAGGATGATCTTGCTGAAGTTTGTCTCCGACCAATTCGAAGATGATTTTTCTACAATGATCCCTGCTTCATGCCTTCCTCCTTTTGCCCCCTTTTTCTTCTTTATTTTTACTCTATGCCTTGTTGAACCGGAACCAATTAAAGACCCAATAATGACTGGCTGAATAGATACCACTGAACGCCTTGGCAACAACAAGCTGATCTTGTAGTACCCAGAGACGGGCAACTTTCACGCTTGCACTGCAACCTAAGACAGGGGAATGGGGCCTCCCCAAAGACGGGTAAGCAGTGTAGGGGCAGTGAACGACCTAAGACAGGGGCTACTTGATTCCCTTTGACGTGCAACAAACAAAAGGGGGGGAACTGCTGGCACGGATTCCCCCCGGCCCCCAGGGCTTGGATCCAGCCCTGATTTTTGTGCATGTCAAAGAGGCCAGCTCACAAGACCTTGAAGGAGCTCACAAGGCCTTGAAAGATTTGTGGTGTCTGTTTTCATATTCAGCCAATAACGGTCATGTGGGAACGTCCTGACCTGTTTGGGTCTGATAAGGTTCCTGGTTGAAGGCTTAGTATGAGTAACGGCAATTCACCTCAAGTCTGGCTTGCGCAGATTATCGCCTTAAGACCCGTGCCTTTCTTTTAGGGTGTTACCAACTTGTTTGTCGTTGTATTTCTAAACAGCCACAGTTCAGCCTCGGCTATCCCCCTCCGTCCATTACGATACAGGATGCGAGGCAAGGCACTGCACTTGAGTGATCCTTGAAGTGGACCTCAAGGAGAGCATGTCCTATTGCATGCGGGTTAGACGCGTCCACGCCCCGTCCCACGAGAAAAGCGTCGGCTGATATGGTCTCAGATCTGGGGAAGGCCCCTCCTTGGGGCTGAGCCATACTATGCAGCCACTTCTGCACAGTGGGATAGGACCTCTACTCTCGCCTGTATTGTTTTTAGAAAACAAAAGGGGGAACTGTAGTGAGCCGTTTCTGCGAACTGTGGTCGCCATTACAAGATGGCGCTGGCTCGACTGTGGTTTGTGACAAACAACTCCTTAATTGGGAGAGTTGGTGCGTGGTTTTCTAACACCCTATGAGAAAGCTCCACGTGGCAGCTTCGCATTGGGGCTTGAGATGCTTTATTAAGGCTGGTAGGAGCATTCGGAGAGGAAGATGAAGAGGAAGATGAAGAAGAGAGGAAGATGAGGAAGATGAAGAAGAGGAAGATGAAGAAGAGAGAGAAGGAAGATGAAGAAGAGAGTAGAGTGTAAGAGATCTCGAGAACCTGAATAAACGACTGGAAGAAGATTCCCGGTGTTGCGTCTTCCTTGCGGGCAAGGGGGACGCGACAGGACAGCAGTGTCAGAAATGTCATGACAGGATTGAGAAGAATCGGTATAATAGGAGCAAGGCTGCAGTCCAGATGAGCCTTGACCTTCACTGGACCTCCTCTGAGCAGGAAGAGCAGGAACAGGAAGCACCTGCTGCTTTCTTTGTCCATGATGCCCAGCAGTGCCTTACATCCATTCACTTCTGGATATCTTGTGGAGAGAACTGAATCACATCTCCTAAAGGAGACCAAGAAAAGGACAGCTCCACCTCTTCCTACCACGATGTTTGGTAGTTATAGTAATTTTGGCTGCATTTCTGGGGGTGTTCCATGAACTGTGACCCCTGGGTGCCTTGACTCTGACCTTTGCAATGATCCTGCAAGGGAGCAGTGGTTCTCCCACTTTACAGAGGAGACATATGAGTCTGGGATAGATTATGTAACCTAGTCTAACCAATGTCACCAAGTCACTAGGTCACAGATCAGGATTGAAATTTTTGTCACTTAGTCAATTCCTATGCTCATTTCACATTGTCAGTAGTAACTAACACGTGTATAACTTCTCCAGAAATTACTCACACTTATCTCCTTTGCCCTGTCCAGTGGCCCCGTGAGCTGTAATTATAATTACCATTTTGTAAATGAGAAAATTATTTCCTTGTAAGTTCTTTTTCAAAAGTCTTATTGTGAAATTTCTTCAGTTCTGCTGATTAAGAAATGAGTGATTCTGCAGACCAGGGGAGAAGCCCTTCCTCCTTCCAGGCATGGGAAGTATGTAAGAGCTAAAACACTGAGGCACAGACATCAAGGGCTGGGACATGGAGAGCAGAGGCAGATACTGGAGCTAAGCTGCCAGCTCTACCACTTACTATCTTGGGCTAGTTTACTCTTTAGATTCCTATGTTTTTGTTTATAGTAATACTTTTTTTCAGAGGCAAGTTTTTGAAAAATATTTTTTTTTACTTTAATTGACACAACAATTGTACAATTTTATGGTGTATGGCATGAAATTTCAGTTGGTATATTCTGTGTGCCATGGCCAGATTATAGGTGATTTTGAAGATTAAAAGAATTTAGATCATGCCCAGCACATAGTGCTATATGGGTATTTGCTATTACAATTAGTAGGCTAGTAAGTCAAGCAAGAGTACTGGGGTCAAGCAAGAACACTCTGGAAAGGGTGAACTGTATGGATTGCTCCCAAATTCTCCAATTTGGTGAGGATGCTTAGGAAATGGCCATTATTTCACAAGGCTGAGATCTTAATAGGGCCTGACTCAGGACTATGTCCATCCTCATGGGATACCTAGGAAATAATGGTATCCCAGGTGTACAGTAAATAGTTGAAGCACCCAGTACTCTGAGAGGTCTTGACTTTCCAGGGGTAGGGACTGGTGGTTCATTTTCACTCATCTCATACATTGGCTTGTTTTCCAACCTGATAATATCTCAGGGCAGTGCTGAGGTTGAGATACCTAGGGGAGAAATGACTCCAAACCTGGCAGTGAATTCTGAGCTTGAAAGTCTTCCTTCTGCTAAAGAAAAGGGAGGAGGCTAGGGAAACCCAGCCCACCCAGTGTTGATTACATCTAGGATGAACACATCCTGTTTCCCCTTTCTTCTGTTCTACTGCCCAATCAGGACCCATGTAAAAAGATGTGACCCCAGGACTAGGGTTCCAGGTTTGAAATTGGGAACTTCAGCACTTCCCCTAACTGTCCCTTACTAGTTGGGAGACAATGGGTGAGTTGAGATACCTCTAAGAGCTTCAGTTTCCTCATCTACCAATGAGTATAACAGTAAGATTGATCTCTAGGGGCTGGGGTTGTATCTCAGTGGTAGAGTGCTTGCCTAGTATGTGTAAGGCTCTGGGTTTGATTGTTAGCATTGCATATAAATAAATATGACTTTATATATATATATATATATATAACAAGAACTATCTCTGATGCTTGCAAGAAGGACTCAGTAAAAAATGCCCTAAAAAGCTCCCAGCACGTGTCTATTATGATGCTCAGTGATGCTGCTGTCTCTAAAATGAGGGAGTGGGGAAAGGCTTAGCAGCTAAGACCTCTGAGGTTTCCTTTGCAAAGATGAGTGATTATTCTCAACCCCCCATCCCGGTTTAGGTGTGTCCGGTGGGAAAGCCCAGAACACTCAGGCTGAGCTGTTGCCTAGTCACAGGGTCTATGCCTCAGGGTATGTGGGTGGGAGGTGTGACTGTGTGGCTGATTAGGTCTGCTGGGTCTGTCCAGTCATCTGGTCAGTAGCTGCGGACATATCCCAGTGATGTCTTGGGGGAAATGCAGTGCCTGCCTTTGTGTCCCCAAGTCTCCAACCAAAGGAAGTTTCAGGTTTTTGGAAACCCACTACTGACTGGCTCAGTAGTGGTTCTTTTCTTTCTCTCTTCCTCCTGTCTCTACTCACCTCCCAGGGAGAGAGCATAAATAAATCCAGCAACTATAACTTGAAAGGTCACTATGTCTAATACTCAACAAACACTGAGTTAACTGAGGGTATGAGCTTTGTTGTAACAATTCGAATTAAAAGCAAAATACAAAACGCCCAGGATGTATTACTGATCATTTTCAATTTAAAGGCCTAAAGCTTAGGATTCATTTCCAGGATGTAAGTGCCACAGAGTTTGAAAAGGAAAGTGCAGTCTAGTTAAGGGAAGGGAGTCATTTTATGACATTACTCCTCATTTACATAGGACTTAGTGGGAGAGGTAGTTTTTGCAAGGCAGTGGGAAGGGCCAGGTTCCTGCACACAGGTGACCCATGGTCCTGGGCCAGCCTTGTGAAGCCGGGTCTGCAGGTAAAGTGTCTACAGGTTACAGAGCATGGTGATACATACACTCCCCAGGGCAAGGCCTCCTCTGGACTATTTCTGTGATGCATGGCTCCAGAGCAGGTTCAGGCAGGTGGGGAATGTGGTCTGTAGGGGATCTGTGTAGAGCAGCCACCTTCAGGGACCCTCTATTTAGGGGTTAGAGGTTCTAGAGACCTAGTGAGAGATGATATGGTTGAAAGGATTTTAAAAATATGAAGGTGGCTGTGGGGTCCAGGAAAGAGCTGAGAGATAGTGATTAGGTCTGGTGATACCAGCTTAAGACCCTGCTTTTGGCTCAGCGCTTTAGAGGACCTTGTTTTTTTCCCTTCCTTCAATGATACCCCTCCCTATGTGGTGTCCTATAGAGCAGGGAATCTAAGAAGCCTAGGAGACATACCCTCCTACACTAGTGGCTCTCAAAGTGTGATTCCCTGGACCTGCAGAATCAGCACCACCTTAGGGCTCATTAGAAATGCACCTCAAACCTCTGGGGCCTGAGATAATTAGCATTTCTAATGTTTCTCTGTGATTGTGTTGTAGATGTAGGGACCATTGCAGGATTAGCAGCTTTGAAAGCCAATATTCTAGTCCAATCTCTAGATACTTGGGCCACAAAATGCTTGCACAAATATCCCTGAGACCACTTCCAATACCTGGAGGGCTTCTTTAGCAGGTCTATCCTCCCAAGAGAGAACCATACTACTGTTGTGTATGTGTGTCTGTTGAGCTGGGATGCAGAGATCTGTGGGCTAAGGGTCCACATGCATGTAGGTGAGGTCCCTGGAAGTGTGGGATGCTACTGGAATGGGAAGAGACAGGAACAGGATGGAAGTGGAAGGCTGTATTTGCATTCCTCTCAGTGTCTTTGAAAGGGTAAATGTGGGCTGGTCTTGCTAGAAAGATTATTAGAAATCCAAAGGTTGTAGAATCAGTAAGTGCCTTTTGCTACAGATGCTTGCCTCAGTTTTGATTCGACCACGCACTAACCATTTATCAGCCCACACTTTTAAAAAAATGATAATAAATGTAAGCTGATCTGTCCATGTTGCACGGGAGAGAAATTATCTCTGACTAATGCTCTCCAGTTAGTGACAGACTATCTCAAGAGTTTTGTAAACAGAGATGGAAATGACTTCCTAAGGGAGGTCAGGTTTTGTTCCTATCATGTAATGCAAATATCGTTTGGATTTTGTTCTCCTTCCCTAAAACTCTGGCCACTATTGGCTGCTTCTAGATTCCAATACCTGGACTACAGTGATGAGGCACTGGGGCTTAGGGACTAAAAATTCCAACTCTGGAACTAAATAGACTGAAAAATGGATCTCAGCATCACCATATCCTGACTTTGGAAATTAATTTCTTAAAGACTTGGTTTTCCCATCTGTAGTATGAGAACAATACAAATACCTTATACAACATAATACCTTATAAAACTGAAGTTAATAAAGTAACAATTAGAATCATGCCAGTCCTCACAACATTTAACTTGTACAGCAAATGCCTGAGGGTTGTCCCTGTCATCACAGCCCTCACTGGTGGGTTTAGGGGGGAGGTATGGAAGTGAAGTCTATGGCAATAGGTCCAGAAATCTGGGCAATGGCTAAGCATAGTCAGTCACAGGTTTCTCTTAAGAAGAAAGTATGCTGAATTCCCCCTGATGTTAATGTGACCCTGGCTGGTTTGAAGGTCTTGGCTTCCATAAATCAACTGCCTCTAGCAGCTTTTCCCTTTTCACCTCTCTTACCCTTCCCGCAGCTCTGTCTCAGGTCAGGGCATGTGTGTTAGAGAGGGGCATTGGGTCCTGCAGTCAGCCCAGAGTGCTGACTGGGTGTGGCTGAGGCTCCAGAGCCCATGGCCCTGGGCTACATCTGGACAGGCAGTGAGGGTCGGATCAGGACCCAGTGACACTTTTACTATTGAAATCGACCCAAACTTTACTAGCTTCTGGGGAAAGCTAGGGGCTTTGGGAATTTTTGTATTTGCTGGGTTGTAAATATTTTATGGGAAGGCGGCCCAGGAAAATCTGGTTAGCTTTCCGCTTTGCACATTGAAGTGGGTTGGCTTCATGCACCAATGTGTCAAAAAGGAGTCCAATTTTGTCTTGGTTCAGAAGAATTTGTCTTGGATTTTTAAAGCCTGCTGCCCTCTATATGTCCCAAATTTCTTTTTCTCACTTGTAACAACAACAACAACAACAAATTGTCTTCAGGTCTAGCTGCAAACCAAGGAAATTTTATATTGGGTGTAAGGAAAGGAAGGGGGGGGGATATCACTCTGTGTGGATGTGTGTGTGTGTGTGTGTGTGTGTGTAATTGTACATGGTTAAGGTTTTCTTCTTCCATGTATATCTATTTCTCATTGACTGCAGGTACTTCTCAATGAATGTCTGGTGGGCATGTTGATTTACTCCCTCCCACTCCAGCCATATATTTGAAAGCCTCACTACTTTATTTGTTAGTAAGGAAGGAAGGAAGAAATGAAAGAAAGAGAAGAAAGGAAATCACATAGCAGCTCTTCCTTCTGTCTGCAATGTTTTGGGCCTAAATGCCTCAGCAAAACTGCCTGATGGCAGCAATGTGACCCTGAATTTGGGGTGGGGGGGCTCTGCAGTTAGGACTGCATCTTTAAATCACCTTGGAAATTAAAAAGAAAAGAAAAGCTGTCAACAAACATTCAAGAACCACACTCCCAGGACCTACCCTTAGATAAGGGGTTCAATTAGCTGGAGCAAGGTGGAGCACTGGTACTTTTAAAATTCTCCAGAAGATTCTAATTGAGCAACCAGTTTGAGAACCTTTCCCTGTAAAGTTTCACACTACTGACCAGCGTGTACTCTAGGTCATCCAGGGGTCTAGGTGATGTGTGGAGCAAGATGCAAGTGAGAGTTGCAACTCCTTCGGCCTGGCCGAATGAGGAGGGGTATTGGGAAAGACAGACCAGTAAAGAAATAAATATAAACTGGGTAATTGTACATAATGCTAAACGTAAGGTAATAAACCAATCCCTGGGATAGTGACCAAAAGAAACTACTTTAGATTAAGGTGGTCTGGGATGGCTTCTAGGAGGAGGTGACATTTGAGATATGAATGACAAGGAGAACAGCGGTGGGAGAGGAGGACTGGGGAGGAAGCACAGCCCAGACTTGCGACCACAAAGGGCACATTAGTGGTTACGCAGCCTCTTGGGGAGAAAACCCGGGAAGCCGCTGCCTCAGCCAGATTGCCAGCAGCCACCGACTTCTGCCCTGGGAGCCCAAAGCTGACTAGGAGGATGGGGGCTTGTCCTGGTGTGTCCCCTTCCCACGCCGTGCACGGTTGGGGTGGGAAACCGGGGAGCCACCCGGGTCAGTTTAGCTGGACTGCTCTCTCCCCGCCCTCTTCCTCCTGGGGACGGCCAGGGAGCACCGGGCTGATCTCCCCCTTAAGTGAAACTGACTGTAATTATTTTTTATCTCGCACACTCCTCTCCGGAGACAGAAGTATTTGTTTGATGTGTCCACGCTCTCAGACAAAGAAGAGCTGGTGGGCGCAGAGCTGCGGCTCTATCGCCAGGCGCCCGCAGCGCCCTGGGGGCCTCCCTCAGGGCCACTCCACGTGCAGCTCTTCCCTTGCCTGTCGCCCCTGCTGTTGGACTCGAGGACCCTAGACCCGCAGGGGGCGCCCCCGGCCGGCTGGGAGGTCTTCGACGTGTGGCAGGGCCTGCGCCACCAGCCTTGGAAGCAGCTGTGCTTGGAGCTGCGGGCCGCGTGGGTCGAGCCAGACATCGGGGAGGTAGAGGCGCACCCTCAGGGACCCCAGCAACCGCCGCCCCCGGACCTGCGGAGTCTGGGCTTCGGCCGGAGGGTGCGGTCCCCACAGGAGCGCGCCCTGCTCGTGGTGTTCACCAGATCCCAGCGCAAAAACCTGTTCGCTGAGATGCGCGAACAGCTGGGCTCCCCTGAGGCTGCGGGTCCCAGCGCCGGCGCGGAGGGCTCGTGGCCACCGCCGTCGGGCGCCCCGGATGCCGGGCCTTGGCTGCCCTCGCCCGGTCGGCGGCGGCGGCGCATGGCCTTCGCCAGCCGTCACGGCAAACGGCACGGCAAGAAGTCGAGGCTACGCTGCAGTAAGAAGCCCTTGCACGTGAACTTCAAGGAGCTGGGCTGGGACGACTGGATTATCGCGCCCCTAGAGTACGAGGCTTATCATTGCGAGGGTGTGTGCGATTTCCCGCTGCGCTCGCACCTGGAGCCCACCAACCACGCCATCATCCAGACTCTGATGAACTCCATGGATCCCGGCTCCACCCCACCCAGCTGCTGCGTGCCCACCAAATTGACTCCCATCAGCATTCTGTACATCGACGCGGGCAATAATGTGGTCTACAAGCAGTATGAGGACATGGTAGTGGAGTCCTGTGGCTGCAGGTAGCGGTTCCTTTCCTGCCGCCTTGGCCCGGGACGCAGGGGAGGCCTGACTGCAGAGAGCAGGAGGAGGAAGCTGGCCTTGGAGGAGGCTGCTGGGTGTGGTGGGGGACAGCCTGGACGCGAGAGCGAGAGCGGGGTGCAAGAGAGGAGGCAGGGAGCACAGCCTTCCCAGAAACTTCCACCTGCCAGCCCAGAGGGAGATATGGATTTTCACACCTTGCCTGGCCACCCTGGAAAAACAAGCCAAGGAGTTTATTTGTGTTATTGTTGTTGTTTCTCTTTATTATTGTGGCTTTGGATTTCCTTGTGTGTCTCCCAGATTTTGATAGGAGGTAGGGGGAGGGGAGATGCATACCCATTTCTCAATTGCTCCATGGATTGAAAAGAATAATAGTTTAAAAAGGGAAACTGGAAGGAATAATCACCCACCTTTGAACATATCTTGGTTTGGTTGTTTCTACTTTTGTAAAGAAGGTGGGGGTCTTTCCAGCCATGTCACAGCCCATGCCTTGTGACCTCCCAAGCAGAAGGTCCTAGGGAATTGGCAAATGGAATAGGAAAGTCAGAAAGGGTTCTGCCTTGAGTGGAGCTTTGAGAGTGGTTGACCCAGGCGACTTCTTCACTCCCTTGTATATTCCCATGAATTTACCAGTTCTGCCCTGGCCTCTTCCAGCACTGGGCATGGGGTACCTCCATCTCACTCCTGAGAGCTCAGGTCACTGGATGTCTTTACTGTTGCTTTTTCTGGTGGGGGGAAAAGGGAGCTGGTATGGATGGAATGACAAGAATTAGTCCATATGGAACCCCCTGAAGGATAATGAGAAACCACAAGGCCTTCCCTCTGACAGGGCTGACACCAAGGTCCATTAGCCCAGGCTGGAGGTAGCCCACCCAAAAGCTCTTAGTGATGTCTGTTTCTAATTGATTTCTTTAAAACAGAATTTACCAAAATTCAAACATTTCCTTCTAAGGGGAAGGTGATTTCCTAATTTAAAAAAAAAAAAGTAGGTAGGGGTGGAGAACTGTATTATTAATGTAAGAAGTACAGAGGAGGGAGAAAGAGCCCAAGAAGTACAAGGGCTACATGGGGAGGGGAGATGGTTGGCCCCACAGGAGGATGGGATAAAGGGCCAGGCCTGGAGCAGGGAAGGAAAGGATGAAAGGGGACGAGACCCCCTGTCTCTGAAGTTTCTTAACATCTATGTTCCCTCCCCTCTCTCTGACATTCCTGAAAGATTACCAGCCAGCAATCGCCCAGGGCTCCCCCAAAAGAATTGTTTTAGATTGTAATTACCAGTCAGGCAATGTTTTTAAAACTTAGTAATGAGAAACTGTGAAAAGAGCCAAGTGTTACATTGAGCTTGGGGTGAGAGATTGGGGAACAGGCTGTAAAGGAGGGAGGCAGGGGTGGAATTCATCTTCCGGAAGGAAGCAGGAGAGAGCACACAGAGAAACTGAAATACCCATTCCCAGGTAGTCAAAACCGTGAACTTTCCCCCAGCCTGCCCAGTACTATTTTCAAATACTGCCCCTGAGAAGGCCCTTTGAAGAGTGAGCTCCTCATCTTTGACCATGAAATGGTTTAAATGGGGGAACTTGTACCAACTATTAAAGAACGTTTTGGGTTATCCTAAGTGGTTTGCCCTCTCCCCATTTAAACCTGTTGCTTATTTGGTTCAGAGAACTACAAACTGTCCAAGAATGGATGAGAATGATAATAAATGCTAATATAAAATGCTAAGAAAATAAAAAAAAAGGACTTGGCCAGGAGAAATAATTTAAAATGCACATTTGCTTTGGATGCACTGTTGTTCTGATAAGGCTGTATATATTTGTTTATTTAAGGTGACTGAAAGTGCAAAGAGGAAATGGACAGCATGCAATTCATCTTAATGTACAAAACGTTATATGCACTCAAATGTTATAATTTCTAATATTTTTAAAGTTTATATTCGAGTTGTACAAAGTTAAGCATTAATCAGATATTTCATTCTTTCATAAAGTTATCATTTTCCTAAATATTATTACAAAATTTTAAGTCTGTCTAATGGAGAGTTTTCTTTTAAACTGTCTACCTCACTATAATACAAATATTTACAACACTAAAATTACCAGAGGTCAATTAATATTCAAAACATTTTTATAGTACACCTTTCCTGGATGATATACAATCTGATTAATACTATATTATTAAACTCATTTCCCCCTTAATAACTCAGCCTGGTTTATATGCATCTGTTTACAGAAGTCATTTTCTCAAGAAATTATTGTCCATAGTGTTTTGTTCTAGTATGGGGACTGAACATTTGAAAAAGCACTGATTGTTTTAAAATTCATAATTTAGATCATTATACTTTGCCTTCTTAACTTTGCAATGACTCTGTTTACTTTTATTTTTTTGGTACTGGGGATTGAAATCAGGGGTGCTTAACTATTGAGCCACATTCCCAGCTTTTCATTTTGAGACACGGTCTAGGTAAGTTGCTAAGTTGCTGAGGCTGGCATTTGAACTTGTGATCCTTCTGCCTCAGTCTCCGGTGCTGCTGGGATTAAAGGTGTTTACCACCATGCCCAGCTGTAATGATTTTTAGAAAATAAAATGTTCCTTCACCAGGTGAAAGCCAAATCCTGGTCATTCATTAGACCATGTTCATAAACCGATGCTTCATTCCAGCATCTTGAGAGAATCCAAATAGGCATTGGATTATTTCCTGGTATCTTTTTGAACCCAGGGCATCCTGCTTTTGAGGTATAACAATACCACCCCCATCCTTCTTAAGTTTCTTTAATTACTGATTACTCTTTATGTTTATGTCATACTGCAAGCAGAAGATAGAAGGTGTTTTTCTGTTTGTACTTGCTGTAAATTGGGGAATGTTTGTACTAGCCCAAGTCTGAGAACTCACCACATGTCAGGCAGAGTGATATGTACATGTATTATCTCATTTAACTCCATTTCACTGTTGAGAAAACTGAGGTGCAGAAAACTTAAGTAACCTACTGGTGATCATCTAGCCAGGCAGTGGTAGTTCTCATTCAAACTCAGTTCTATAGCCTCAGGTTTTAAAGTCTACACAATTTTGTCCCAGGTCATTTATTTGCTGATTGGTTCCTAGGTGCCAGCATGAGTAATTTGCTGTTATTCACAATTTCCAGGAATAAACCGCTGGTGGATGAAGGGGGAACTGCCACAGGGGCCACTGACATTGCCTGCAGCCTTCGAATTGTGACTGCTGAGATAAGAGGCAGCTGGAGGGATCAGGGATGTAGCTCAGTGGTAGAGTGCCCTGAGTTCAATTCCTGCATAAAAAAAAAATCCCAGTGGCTTGGGGGCTAAGGTAGGAGATTTGTGAGTTCAAAGCCAAACTCAGCAACTTAGCGAGGCCCTAAGCAACTCAGCAAGACCTGTCTCTAAATAAAATATAAAGAAAGTGCTGGGGATGCGACTCAGTGGTTGAATGCCCCAGAGTTCAATCTGTGGTACAAACAAATGAATAAATAAAATAAAATAAAATGATGGGTAGTTGGAAAGTGGGTGTGGGTTGTACAACTCCATGAGTTCTTAGCTTTGGTTTTGTCCAGGGAACTGATAGTTTAGGCTTTGGCAATTTCTCTGCACTTTGTAGGGACTGCCTTGGGTGTCCCATGGTTATCAAAATAATGGTTAATTTACAAACAGGATATGTTTCAAAAGGTTGGTTGAAAATTGTCTTTTTAGAACTGAGAAACATTGTCCCAGAGAAACAGTTCTTAGTTGAGTTTCCAGGTCATTTTGCAAAAGTTGCTCAAATGGGATTTTTTTTCTTTTTTTTTAAACGAAGCAGTTTTGAATTTCAGGTTTAAGAAACAGTTACCTAGGAAAGCAAAAAGAAGCTCTTTCTCTCTCCTTTATGGAGGGTATTTTTGAAATAGTTGAGAATTCTTTGCATTTTTCTCCCACTTTTTCTACACTGGGGACCCAAGTCCCCCAATCTCCTGACTGCCCTGAGGACTCCCAGCCCTTCACCTTAATCCCTGTCCCTCCCACCTGAAATTTTTCTTTTCTGCATGGATACTTCCATCTCCAAAGTTAGAACATTTATTTATTAATTCAGGAGAAACAATCTGATTGAATTATCTGAATATGTAACTATTTCTCTACCCTCAGCCTTGGAGACATTTGCATTTTAATAAGAAAATCTTGATGAATTTGTATTTCTTCTAAGTGATGTAAAAACAGGAACAGGAGATGATTCAACACTCAAGCCAAACAACATTTTGAGAGTTGTATGTGAATTAGGCACTTATACAAGGATGAATGGAGACGTTTGTCAAGGTGAACTTTTTGGTGTCCCTTAGGAGAAATTTTGTGCATTGAAGACATTACTTATGGCCAATTTGTTTTAATATTAGTATCCAGTATATGAAAGCAAAACATTCAATAGCTTATTTTTTAAAAAAAATATTTTTTAGTTGTAGATGGACACAATATCTTTATTTTATTTATTTATTCTTTTTAATGTGGTGCTAAGGATCAAACCTAGTGCCTCACTCATTCGAGGCAAGTGCTCAACCAGTAGCTACAACCCCAGCCACTTGTGTTTTCTTTTAAAACTTTGAAGTTTAATGTATATATGCCCTCTCAAGATAAATTTTGCTCTTCGTTTGTTCATTGCTATATTCTTAGTGCCCAGAATTGTGCCCAACACATAGCAGACAATAAATACATGAATTAATAAGTTAACAAATCTTAGTTTACATAAATCTAGCAATTTCAACAGTCACTTTCAAGGGAACCATTAACTAATGTCTCTTTAACTCAAAGCCGAATGGATCAACCTCCCCAAATCAAGTAATTTTAGCTACAAACTTAGTTAAAAAGTTTCTTTAAATATTGTACATTACTTTTCTCATTTTATTCTTTTAAAGCTCTTCAGGTCTCTCTTTACAGAAAAAAACCTTTCCATATACTTAGATCACTCCATATAAATCTAATGAATTAAATTTCTCAAAGTAATGATTCTTAAGTTCTATTAAACATTCCAATGCCCTTTGTACCTTTTGAATTAGTGTCAGGAATCTAAAATTAATTGCCTATTTAAATTCATATCAGAGGTTTACTTGTTAGATACCTTAATAAACTACATTTTCTTTTTTTAATATATATATTTTTTAGTTGTCAATGGACCTTTATTCTTATTTATTTATATGTAGTGCTGAGAATTGAACTGAGTGCCTCACACATGCTAGGCAGGCGTTCTACCACTGAGCCACCACCCCAGCCCCTACATTTTCTTATAACTTACAAACATCTTAAGTGCCAGATATTCACAGATTGTCCCAATGATTTTAAAAGCTATTTTTGAACATATTATGAACACATTAATAATCTAGATTTGATTTAATTAATCTCTGAACTCCATTCTAAAACTTCTTTGAGTCAAAAACATTAACCTTCTACTGAAAAATTTGAGTGTCACAAGCAAGATAGAATGACCATTTCAGCAAACAGTGGCTGCAAATCTATCTGTATTTTGGTCAAGAAAGGATATGGATTTTCCCTGAGACGCTGGCTAACACATCAATTCCCTTTTAAAGAGTCATCGTAATAAAATAAATCCAAAATTCATAGCTTTTATGCATTGACCTCTTCTGGTTTCTAGATAGGCCATTTAACTATTTTTTCCTCCTGATCTGAGTAAATTGAATCCCACACTTCCTTTGAAGATGGTAGCTAATTTTCCTCATGGATTAATTGGATTTTACATTCTTCAAACTCTCTTGGGACTTTTCTTTGTTTTTGCCTTTGACTTTAAAATTGCTTTACTGCTGCTGTGTTGGATTAGTCCACCCTTACATAATTCTTCTAATAATTCTAGCCTCTTTCAACTTTATCACTAAACTTTGGTAATCAGAATTCTGTATTTTTCCCCCTGATTTTTTCCTGTCTGGAGAAGTATAACTTTTTGCAGATGTTAAAATGACATCTAATGGGAACTGTACATCCTTACTCCTTATCTGGTTCTATGGTCCCAATACTAAAGTTGTGCTAATGGAAACATGTTTTCTATATTTGAGAGGAATTCCAGGAATATTACTACATAATTTTTTAAGGCAACCTTTACAACTCAAGTTGTCATTACCCTGCTTCACAGATAAGAAACTGAGGTTTAGAGAAGTTCAGAAACTTGCTTGGGAGGAGATAGGATTTCATCTGGTAGGATCCAGAAGCATTCTCATCTGCTCCGTCATTAGGCAGCTATTCAGTGAGTTATTGCCATCTGGCAGGTACTGTTCAAGGCTCTGGGAAACTTTACATGTATAACTCAAGGAAAAGAAGCTTTTTAGTTTGAATCTATCCCATTTATTGATTCTTGATTTTAATTCTTATGCCACAAGAGTCTTATTAAGGAAGTTGGGGCCTAATCCCACATGATGGAGATTAGGGCCTACTTTTTCTTCTATTAGATGCAGGGTCTCTGGTTGTATTCCTAAGTCCTTGATCCATTTTGAGTTGAGTTTTGTGCATGGTGAGAGATAGGGGTTTAATTTCATTTTGTTGCATATGGATTTCCAGTTTTCCCAGCACCATTTGTTGAAAAGGATATCTTTTGTCCAATGCATGTTTTAGAAAGCCTACATCTTGGGAGCAATCTTTACCCCTCACACATCAGATAGTGCACTAATATGTAGGGTATATAAAAAACTCAAAAAGTGAAACACCAAAAAAAACAAATAAGCCAATCAATAAATGGGCCAAGGACCTGAAGAGACACTTCTCAGAAGAGGATGTACAATCAATCAACAAATATATGAAAAAATGTTCATCATCACTAGCAATTAGAGAAATGCAAATCAAAACACTCTAAGATCTCATCTTACTCCAGTCAGAATGACAGCTATTATGAAGACAAACAACAATAAGGATGTGGGGAGGATGTGGGAAAAAAGGTACACTCATACACTGCTGGTGGGACTGCAAATTGGTGCATCCAATATGGAAAGCAGTGTGGAGATTTCTTGGAAAATTGGAAATGAAACCACCATTTGACCCAGCTGTTCCTCTCCTTGGTCTATACCCAAAGTACTTAAAAACAGCATACCACAGGGACACAGCCACATCAATGTTTATAGCAGCACAATTCACAATAGCTAAACTGTGGAACCAACCTAGATGCTCTTCAATAGATGAATGGATAAAAAAAATGTGGCATATATACACAATGGAATATTACTTAGCAATAAAAGAGAATAAGATCATGGCATTTGCAGGCAAATGGATGGAGTTAGAGAAGATAATGCTAAGTGAAGTTAGTCAATCCCAAAAAACCAAATGCTGAGTATTTTCTTTGATATAAGGAAGCTTATTCATAGTGGGATAGGGAGCAGGAGCACGGGAGGAATAGACGAACTCTAGATCGGGCAGAGGGGTGGGAGGGGAAGGGAGGGGGCATGGGGTAATTAATGATGGTAGAATGTGATGGACATTATTATCCAAAGTACAGGCATGAAGACACGAATTGGTGTGAATATACTATGTATACAACCAGAGATATGAAAAATTGTGCTCTATATATGTAATAAGGATTGTAATGCATTCTGCTGTCAAATATAAATAAAAAAATTTACATTAAAATAAAACCTCAAGAAAAAGGAAGCTCAATATTTCCCAGGCTCCTGGAAGCTGCTCCCTTTACCTCCCTTCTGCCCTTTGTCCCTTTCCTTTCTAGCTCACAGATTCACTCACAGTTTAATCCAGTCTCTACTTTTGTTAGAGTTCATTTGAAAGTTCTGGGGAAATGATGGGCCCAGTGTGTTGGAGAAAAAGGCCCTTGGACTGCCAAATGTTTTCACTCCTCTCCTTTGAAACCACTCAAGTTCTCTACAAGGGGAATATTTTCCTGTCTGTGTTTTGATAGTGTTAGAAGTCTCGGAGGTTCAGGTTCTACTTTGGAACTTCTCTTATCTCTAGCTTTTATACCTAAAATACCTGATAAGCTGAGAAAACCACGGAGAGAATTGGCTTCTGAGATCTGTTATTATTTTTGCCCTTGCTAGTGACTAATGCTTATTGGACACCAATAGCATTCAAATCAAGGTAGAAAATTTAAGGTTATTTAAGGCCCTGGGTTAGAAGGCTCAGTGTTCTATGGTTTATGTATCAGAAAGAACTTTTAACTTTACTCACTTAAAAATTGCTGTCCAGAACAAATGGAGAACATTATTCTTATAAGAGTGTTTGGTTTAGGCTTAAACACAACTGTATGTATTCACTCCAGGTTTCATCTTTTACTAAAACTTGATGACCGAAGTGTGTTGGGAATTAGTTGCTAGTGACCAGGAACAAATGACTTTTCCAAATAAACAGATAGCAGTTTCATTAAAAAGCAATTTTCTGTTTTCTACAAGTTTGTTGTATTTGTTGGAAAGTGACTTCTCAGCTGGTGTATTGTTACCTGTGGTTCACTTGCCAGCCTGGTGGCTGGAGAGGCCACTGTGACATGCTCTGAACAGCCACCACAGTTTAGCACTCCTCCCATTCCTAAATGTTGGAATCGGGGTCTTTGTTGAGCAATGGGATGCAGCTCTGGCTTCTATACATCTTTTCCTCAGTACCTAAAATGTTTTACATTGTTCATTATTAAATCCTTGATTTTTATTCCACAGAGGGGAAAATGGGAAACATGTATAAATCTGAACTTACAGGGTAAACACTTGAGAGCCTTTCATGGATGAAACTTTGTATGCCCAGTAATCATTGTGTTATTTTGCTCCCCAGAGGTAGGCTACCCATCAAAGAACTACTTCGATTTGGTGAAAAGCATGTTCACCAAAGCATTCAGAAGCCAATCTAGGAGTTATGGTGGTGGGTAGAGAGAAGAAGAGGGGAAGGGAGGGGTGAAGACAGGAAAAAAGGAGAGGAGGGAAGGAGAGGAGAGAAGAATCTTTCAGTGATCATGGCACTAAATTAAATGGCTTCTCTTTGGAGTGTGTGTAACCTGAGGCATGGAGCACAGATAACAACATAGTATAGAAACACACACACACACACACACACACACACACACACACACACTCCTCTCAGAGTTTTTTCAAGCTTAACAAATGATCAAGTGTGTAGAAGGGGCTCAACTATTTTTAATTATCATTATTGCATTATATTTGGATAGATTTTGGAAAGCTATATTCATTTTGACTGATGGTAGAAATGATTGTCTGAATGAACCTCTAATGAAGAACATCATTCATTCATTGAATGGTTGAGATATTTTTTTTTGGGCTTTGAATCTAACTTTTGGTGGGTATTGTGCTCAGCACCAAGAACATAGATTTAAATAGGAAGGTCCCAAAAGAGAGAAGACTTGCTAAAATCATCGCACAATGTGGTAAACAGTATTAGAGATGCTACTGAGTTGCTAGAGGAGGAAGCAGATCTCCTTGATACAAAAGGGGCACTTCTCTGAGTTTTCAGTGGGCTGCTCACCCTTGTTAATCTTTCACATTGATGAGATAGATTATCAAATTTTAATGGGTAGAGTGTGATCACAAAAAAATTTTTTTTGCCCCCCTAAAATTAACTAGCCTTGGGAGAATCAAAGTTTTGAAACATATCTTATTAAGCATGCTGAGGAAGCTCACGTAGACTCTGTATTTTAGTAAACTATCTTTGAAGTTCTGGAGAGAGCATTGCAGTCAATCTTGCCTTGTGACCTTGGTAGAATAGTCTGGGAATTGATACTCACATGAGCCAATGCAGAGAATTCACCTTTGGGTCAAGAGAGAAGACATAAGCAGGTATATCAATTAGGATTGGGTATATCCACTTAAAATAGAAACGACAGTAACTTAAGCTAAATTTTTTATTTCTATCTTATAAGAAACAAAAACAAAATGAAGTTCGGTATTCAGAGTTGCTATAGTGGTTTCTCAGTCATCAGGAATTTTTTTCATCATTTAAATGCACGGTTTCTATTCTCAGGTTTGCAGCATAGTTCAAAACAGCTCCTCGAGCTCTGTTCATCACATCTACATGAGCAAGCAAGAGAAAGAGGGGGTGGCTGAGAGAATGCATCCTACCCCAGCAACTACCTTGAAGGAGTCTTTCTCGAAATCTCACCTAATGCTTTCACTTACATCTCACTAGTTAGAACTTAGTCCCTTGACCTACCTGGCTACAAAGGAAGGTGGGCAATGTCATCTTTTACCTGGGCATATAATTGCTGTTAGTAAAACAGGTTCTGTAACCATGGAAGAAGGGAAAAAATGGATATTGGAAAGATAGTGGTAGTCGGTGACACAATAGGCATGAGTGTGGATAACCAGACCCCATAATTTTTAAGAAGAGAGTTGACATACATTCTTCTGAGTAGTATGGGAGATGTCAGTGGGACTAGAGAAAGGGAAAGTGATTTATCTGTTTTTAAACAAACCAGAAAAATTACCTATTTTTTTCTAAATTACAAAGGTGATTTTGATAATGATTGTTATTACACATTGTGCTTTTCAATATTGCTTTTCTTGACTTGGCCGAAAAATTGTGACCCCATGAGAGGAGAAGGCACATGTCATGGGAGGTGAAGGTAGAGTGTTGTCTTCTGTCCCCTGAAAGCGGTGGCAGTTCATTTTTCCTATCCATCAAATGGCAGTGGAAGGGTTAAGAAGTCAGTGCCTACCCAGGGCTAGAAGATGAAAACCAGTAGGCTGGGATATTATTTTTATTGTGTTGACACAGATGCATTTTCTTAAAGATTTATAAGAAACTTTTAATTTTTCAAAATACTCTGCTTCTTGCTTTACAAATTCCATTTTACTTATGTATGTGTTATCTACACTACAGCTTCACCAGGGGAGAACAACAACAGAGAATAATTCTCTTTACTTTGAGGTTTTACATTCACGTGGAACACTTTTACTGAGTCAATAAATTACTGCTTACCAGCAAGTGTTCCCCAAAGGAATTGATCTTCAGAAAATTTTGCTAAAATTTGGGAAAGGCACTAGCCATCCAAGGAAGAGAGAACAAACGAAAAGAACCTGCTAAGTTTCAAGAGAAGCTGGAGGTTTTGCATGATAGTATCAGCACCAACAATAATAATAAAAACAGCAACCATCTATTGGCTACTTGCAAGACTAAATGCCTTTCATACATACATCCTGATTCCTTTTCCTCCTGTCTGCTTGAACTGTCCCCAATTCACAGAAGAGAAAACCGAGGCTCATAGTGAGTGGTTAAATAGAAGGCCTGTGGATACAGCCAGAAAAAAGGCCAAACTGGGAACCGCACCAGGCAATTGGATTCCCAAGCCCACGGCAGTCTTAACCACTATGTAATATTGTCTCACAAACATCCCCAGAATCTGCTCCATCTCTTATCACCGACAAAGCCTTGGATTTGCTGGTAGAGAAAATATGCTTGAAATCTAACTGGGCTCCTCTAGTATCTGTTTTGACAGCCGAAATTAATTGTTCACTTTCTGAGCACTTTTTGGCAACTCTTTCTAATGACCGAACCGCCGTCTCCTTCCTTTTCGGCTTGGCAGGGCTCCCTGTGTCGGGCTGACAGCGAGCGGGCTGGCGGGTCCCAGAACTTTTCTGATACTGCGCTCTGGCAGGGCTGCAGGCTCTCGGGAGAAAGGAAGCGATTGTTCTCACTCTCTGCAGTTGCCAAGAATGATGGTGGGCATTTTCGGACTCTCTGATTAGAATGAGAGACTCACAAAGCTGTTGAAACCAAATGTGATAATTGGGTTGAAGACCAGCCTATCTCACATCTTGGTGTTTGTCTACCAGAGTCTTTCTCACACTCCTCCGAGGAGAGGAGAGGGGGGATCCTTCCTTCCTCTGCATTCTGTCTCTGGGTTGGCCAGAAGAGGGAGCCGCTTCTGCTAGAAGGTGAAAAATGTACAGCCATGTGTGTTAGAATGGGCACCTATCTCCAAAATTGCTTAGACTCCCAGGACTAACTTGTTAAACTATTTTTGTGGGGAACACAAGACACCAATATCTAGGGGCAGGGGGCAGCTCTGAGCCCACTGACATATGCTGTCCCCAAATATGCAGAAATTATTTGAAAGCTTTCAACATTGTACTGTAACTGTCAAAATAGCAGGTGCAGTTCCCTAATCTCAGCCTGCCCCAACCTCTCAGAAGTTTGAACATCTTCTCCATGAAGGCTTCTCAGTTTCTGCTGTGGTTGGAAGGAGTGTCCTACAGTAGTTCACACCAAAGGCTTGGTCCCCAGGGCATCCCTACTGGGGGTAGTGTAGACCTTTAAGAGGTGGGGCCTAGAGGGAGGTGTGGCCTCAAGAGGGACCTTGGGACCTTCATCTCCTCCTCTTTCCTCTTTTTTTTCTGTTCCCACTTGAGTTGTAGGCAGTTTGCTCTGTCTTACACTCCAGCTGTGATGTGTCATCCTTGCAAGAGGCCCAAACCAATGGGACCACCAAACCTAGGACTTGAACGTCTAAAATTCAGATCTAAATAAATCTTTCTTTTTAAAAGAACTTATACATACTTTAATCCAGATGCTGACATTAGAATTGTACAGTTGGCATGAACTCTATCTGCAGGTGCCTACAGGTTAAAATGTGAAAGAGATTATAGGGATAAATGCTATAATTCCCTCCCCTCACTTCTCATTTTATCTATTTTTCTTAATTAATACACAATGAAATTAAATCAGAGAGGTTAATATTTGGATTGTGTAGGGATTTTTTTTTCTCCTGACTCTTCAAAATCATGGTAGGTTTCCTGGTAAAGATGAACTTGGAGGTAGGTTTTAATTAGGAAGAGAGCCAGGGACGCACACCCACTCCCAGCAATTCAGGAGGCTGAGACAGGAAAATCTCAAGTTTGAGGCCAGACTCCTCAACTTAGTGAAGACTTCAGCAACTTAGTAAGACCCTGTGTCAAAATAAAAAATAAAAAGGGCTCAGGATGGGCTGGAGATGTGGCTCAAGCGGTAGCGCGCTCGTCTGGCGTGCGTGCGGCCCGGGTTCAATCCTCAGCACCACATACCAACAAAGATGTTGTGTCCGCCAATAACTAAAAAATAAATATTAAAAAAATTCTCTCTCTCTCTCCCTCTATCACTCTCTCTTAAAAAAAAAGGGCTCAGGATGGGCTTAGTGGTAAAGTGCCCCAGGATTAAATCCTTAGTACCTTCACTCCCAAATTAGAAAGCAAAAAGTAAATTTGAACTATGAAGGGAGGTGGTTCTTACAGATGAGGGCTGGATGGAAGAAAAGAGAGAGAACAAGAAATCTCCAACAGCTAGGTGTGGTGGCACATGCCTATAATCCCAGTGACTCAGGAGACTGAGGCAGGAGGTTCACGAGTTCAAAGCCAGCTTCAGCAACTTAGTGAGGTCCTAAAGCAACCCAGTGAGACCCTGTCTCTAAATAAAATATAAAAAAGTGCTGGGGATGTGGCTCAGTGATTAAGCACAAATGGGTTTAATCCTTGGTACCAAAACAACAAAAAACCCTAAAACAAACAAACAAGAAAACCTAGAAAACAACCAAACACAAAAATCCCTCAATCTTTCTTTACTTGATGGCAGAGAAATTTGGACAAACTCTAGGAGGAAGACTATGAATTTGATCCTAAAAGCAGTGGTAACTTACTGAAAATTATTATGGCTGAAATGAAGTAGGTACAAGGAGATGATATTGGTAACATCAGATAAGTGTGATGCATTTAACTGCTGGCTCCTGGTGGGGGAACATTCAGTAATGAGGCCATAGTTTGGGAGGACAGATGTAGTGACTAGCCAGGGAAGCCCCAGTTTATACCTGGTGTTCAGACAGAATTATTGATAAGTTCCATTGTTTACTATCAAAATGTCCTGGTTTGGTTGATAAATTCCACAGTCACCCGGGCACTAGTTTACATTCGGCTGATGGTCAAAGAGAAAAATTCTATACTTAGAAATGATTGGGGAGGGGAAGAGGTAGCTTTAAGAGAGGTGGTTGTAAAACAAACACACAAACAAAAAGCAGGACAGTGGGAACAGTGAAGAGTGATGTCAATGTACCCTGTCACAAGGGCAGTGGGCAATCAGTGAGGGAACTCAAGGGAAGATGCCATGTAACATGCCAAGGACCATGGGTGTTTGTTACATAAAAATGTAGGATTAGCAATCAGGGCTTGTTGGATGAACTTGTTCACAGGTGGAGACAGCACAAACTAACAGTAATAAAGGACAAGGAGAGAAGCCCGAGAGTGGGACTTGGAAACAGATTTTCTGAGTATAAGATATCTAGGAAGAAGCATGGAAGGCTTGTGGATTCTGCTCCTTGTGCGTGGGTCAGAGAAAAGGGTAGAAGGGACAATAGAGAGGTAATGGCTTTGGAAATGAAAAAAAAAAAATGTAGAGCAGAAGCATCAGGAGTAGAGGGGTAGTGAAGATATCACTTTGATGGGTACCAGGGACCCTGGAGGCACAGGGACAGATGGTCATGCATGAAGGCTTGAGGCCAGGTGCTTTCACAAATGGACAGTTATAAATTAGAGTGACACGTTTGTGGGGAGGCACCGTCAGGAAGGGAATAATTCTGCTTCAAGGTAGGGAGAGAGATCCTATTAGAAAAATGCTAAAGCTAGTGTCAAAGCCAGGCAAGGTGGCCCCTGCCTGAAGTGCCCAGTACTTGGGAAACTGAGATAGGAGGATCGTGTGAGCCTAGGAGTGTGAGACCAGACAGAGCAACATAGCAAGACCCATCTCCAAAACAAACAAATAAATGCATAAGTACATAAAACAAATAAATGCATAAGTACATAAAAATAAAGTAAAATAAAATAAAATAAAGTTAGTGTCAAAGAGTTGGAGATGGTTGAAGGGGCCCAGGATTTTCCCAGTTTCAGAAGTGGAGGGAGAGAGGATTAGAACATTATTCCAGGAGGAAGGATGAGTGTGAGCACAGAGCAGGGGGTTGCTGCTGACCTCAGTATCTCCAGGACTGTGTCAGCAGGTGAGTACACACGCAGGGCAGTCTCACATACAAAGCTAAAGCTTATGAATTTATCCCATGGCCCACCACGAGCAGTGCTTCACAAAAGGAGAGGTTTCAAAAGCTCACTTGAGCCTTGGCTGGGAGGACATTGAAAGAGAGCTTGCATGGAGCATGGGAGATGGAGGAACCAGAGAATTCCTGGTAAGGCAGTATCGGGGGGATGGAGTTAAGGGGACACTTACAGAATCCATTTGAGGGCAATTTGGATGTGGAAGGTGAGGGAGAGAGAGAGGACTCAAATATTTTGACTATGAGGAAATCTTTGGGAGGGCGGTGAAAGGAGACAGCCCTAGAAACAGAACTTCAGGGATGTTAGAAATGAGTTTGGTGAAAGAAAGCAGAGACAAGTTCAGAGTGCTTAAGCCTGGAGGGGAGGGGAGAGATGGAGTGAGAGTTTGACGGTGGGGAGGGGACAGGGAACAGGAAAGAGAAAGGTGGGGGTGGGCATGCTGCCAAGGCTAAATGAAAGTGGTTTTGTCTTTTTTCTTAAGATGGATGGGGAAGCCTCGGTATATTTGGTTTTGATGGGGTTATAGAAACAGAAGGAAAACGCTGATGAAAAATGAGGGCGATTCTGTGGTTGCTAGAGAAAGCAAACAGCTCCAGCAGATGGCACAGTACCGTGCTGGGTTTACCATCAGCAGGTACTTCATTCTTGAAGAGGATGGGAGGGAGCGAAAACCCAGGTAAAAACTGGGGTTGGGGGTTGGGGGGAGCTGAAAAAGAGAAATCATTGAGGCAGAAAGCAATCAGAGACAAAAATGGAATTAATAGGTGTCAGAGAGGAAACAAGGTATCAATAGAGGATTCAGGAGAGAATCTAAAAGAAGCAAGGGAAAGCATGGAATCAGGCAGGGGACTGATGACACAGGAAAGATTAGAAAAGAAAGCCAATTTAGAATTGCAATGTTCATAAGGCAAGGATGCCCTGATTTTGTTTTGGAAAAAAAACCACCATCATTCAATATTTAGCCCTAGTGTTCTAGAGTTTAGCTGAGTACACTGAGCTCCAGGGCAGGAGTGAGGAATCTGGTTCAATCCTAAGGGTGTATTTCATCCCCTGAGCATAGTGATTGGTACACATGCATGTATCTATCTCAAGTCAGAGGTAGGGAGTGTGAATTCTGGAATTTTACATTGAGTTCTTGAGGGAAAGAACCCTTTCTTTTATGCTGGATTTGGACTTAGAAGGATATAAGCAGGAGCTGCTACAGATATGTGGAGGGGAGTCTCTTAGGGAATGTGGAGAACTCAGTGGAATGCATAGTTAGTACATGGAGAGAGAAACTGGGTCTTCATGACCTCAGCTGAGCTGGTGCCTGAAGCCAGTCTTAGTCCTAGGATTTTCAGCTACATGAGCACTAAGACTGATTCACTTTTGATGAAGGCACTTGGATTGAGTCTTCTTAGTTGCTGTAGAGTTACAGCTGATGGAAGGGTGTAGGGGGACTGTTAGGGAAGTGCAAATAGTGAGTGACAAAAGGAGGTATTTTAGTACAGGAACAGAATAGAGGCTGTTATGGTTTGGATGTGAGGTGTCCCCCCCAAACTCATGTGCTAGACAATGCAAGAGGGTTTAGAGGAGAAATGATTGTGTTAATCAGTGAATCACTTGATGGGATTAATTGGGTGGGAATTGAAGGCAGGTGGTGTGGCTGGAGGAGGTGGGGCATTGGGGGCATGGCTTTGGGGTATATATTTGTATTTGGCAAATGGAGTCTCTCTCTCTGCTTTTCTGATCATCATGTGAGCTGCTTCCCTTGGCCACACTCTTTCTCTCTGGTTTTTTACCTGGGGCCCTGCAGAAATGAGCCAGCTGTCTGTGGACTGAGGCCTCTGAAACTGTGAGCCCTTAAATAAACTTTTCCTCTCCTAAAATTGTTCTTGTCAGGTGTTTTAGTCACAGCAGCAATAAAGCTGACTACAGTAAAGGCAGAGGCCAAGAGATTCTTGGAGTTCAAAAAGACAAGGCTGATATGGATTGAAGGGAAAGGATTACTTGGCCAAGGATAGCCAGGTATTAAACATCTGTGAATGGTAGTGCTATAGTTATGATCTTCAATGTCTCCAAAAAGCCCATGTATTAAAGTCTTGGTCATCATCCTGTGGCAGTATTGGGATGTGGTGGAACTTTTAAGAGGTGGGCTGGTGGGAGATTTTAGGTTATTGGAATGTGCCCTTTTTTTAATTATTTTATTGTTGGTTGTTCAAAACATTACATAGTTCTTATTATACCATATTTCACAGATTGATTCAAGTGGGTTATGAACTCCCATTTTTACCCCGTATACAGATTGCTGTGTCACATCAGTTACATTTCCATTGATTTACAAATTGCCTTTCAGAATGTGCCCTTTAAGGGGATTGTATGATCTGGTCTCTTGCTCTTGATTTTTACCTCCTGGCCGTCGTGAAGTGGGCAGCTTTCTACCTGTCATGATGGGCTGCCTCATCACAGGCCCAGAGGCTTTGGGGCCAAGCAACCATGGACTGAAAACTTTGAAACTGTGAGCCAAAATAAACCTTTCCTCTGTATAAGTTGATTTATCTCAGGTATTTGTTACAGTAATGGAAATCTGACTAACACAAGTACCTTTGGACTGTAGAATATTTCACTGATGAACATCAGCCTAAGAATTAAAGCCATGGTGAGGATTCTTTTCTTTTTATGGACACATAGAGAAGAACTTACAGTAATGATAATCACACTCCGAAATACCAATAGAAGCCCATTTATTTGTTTGTTCATTCATTTTCTCACGAACGTTTTATTAGCATGTGCAAAACAACATGTCCATAATCAGAAGGTAGAAAACATACCATCTCCTCCCTTGAGGCACTATTGAAATAGGACAGCAGTCAAATGTGATTAGAGCTGGGTGGTCTGCAGAATGGTGGTAAGCCCATCAGTTTGAGCTCAGAGAGGGCCACAGAGAGGTAATTACATGGCCAGAGTAAGTTAGTAAAGTTGTGCGGCTCATGGATGCCTGAAAGTCCTGCTGTTATTGCATTTGCAGTGTAGGTGAGCTTTGTTCTCACTCACATGGGAAAAGAGGAACCAGATGAATATGTTTCTCTGTTTTCCTGGTCTGTTTCTCTTAATGTGAATAGACACTTGCTTATTAGCCATGTTGCCCTCTGGCTATTGTAGGATGCTGTTCATTTAGGCAGTCAGATGTGGATTTTGAAAGTTTTCTTAATGCAACTGCACTGGTTGAATTAAGTACAGTTTTCTTTATTAGTACACTGCCTGACTTGTACACTCAGGCTGAATAGGCTTTTTGCCTCTCAGAGCAATATATCTAAGCAGCTGCAACGCATATTTGATGCAATGAAATTGCAATTTTTGTCTTTAAAATAAATACCAACTTTTCTCCTTCTGTAAGCTGTCCAGATGATCAAAAGCCAGATAAGGCCCTGAAACAAATTCCCTTTTACCATTTGCAATGTAAAAAAAATTCCTTGATTCCCAGCGAACCCTCCCCTTTCATTAATGGAAGTATGGCTCTTATCTTGATGTATGTGTAGCTGGTGCTTCTTCAGTTCTGACAACAAGAAAAGTGAACAGCGGAAAATAATGGAGTCCTGAAAAATTGCTATCCTGATACCACTAAAATTTCTCCTTCTTTCAAGCCAAATCCCCCCACGCATCGTGTTTGAAAAATGAATAGCACAGAGATATCTATTAAGTTGACAATCTGCAAAGCTCTTTTCTTTTAAGTAGTCAATGACTATTGAATCATTGGCCAGTCTTGAACACTCTTCTAGGTACAGTGATAGTTGATAGAATGGAGAAGATGCTCGTTTGTTCGTTCTTTCTTTCTTTCTTTCTTTCTTTCTTTCTTTTTTTCTTTCTTTCTTTCTTTCTTCTTTCTTTCTTTCTTTCTTTCTTTTTTTCTTTCTTTCTTTCTTTCTTTCTTTCTTTCTTTTTTCCCCTTCAGAAGCTTCAAAACTAAAATGGGAAAAAGCAATTAAATATGTGCCATTCTCTGGTTCTCCACATACTTTGATGTGAGTAGAAAATAAAAAAAATATATATATACATATATATACACACATATATATATATACATATACACACATATACACACATATATACACACATATACATACATATATACATATATACACACATATATACACACACATGTATACACACATATATGCATGTATATGCATGTATACACACACACACACACACACACATATATATATTTTTTACACCAGAGAGGAGTCTTATATATCTGAGTTGTCCAGTGTGACAGTCAAGTGGGTGCCATATTTGGTGGGTGCTCAGTGATGAGCTGAGCATCAGACTCACCAGCATGGACAATGGAACATTGATCTGTAGCCAGGCCACAAGTCCAGGTTCACATGGAGGCTATAGGTAGTTGATTTGTTCCTTGTGCCATCTAGGGTGATTATAAATCAAATACTATGAAATATATTTTCTCAGGTCCTTTGGGGCTACATCTTCAGGCTAGATAATGTTATCTCTAGTCAGTCTGGAGCAATCGAGGGTCATGAAAAGAAGGAAGCACAGCAAAGAGATTCCATCATAATTTAGTAACTGAGGTTATCTTAATAAGCAGCAGGACTCCATTATGATAAGGTATCTAAAGCTGTTATAGGTTCAGGGCTTCCTACTGACTCATTGGCTGGGTGGGGACAGGGACTCTGACCTGGGCACTCTTCTCATTTGCAAGATATGTGTCCAGGATCCTGACGTTCTCATGACAACCTCTAGCCTATTTCTCTACCCAAAGTCTTAGATACTTTGGCCAAATACCATTCTCTCTGTGCATCAAGTAGAGACCATCAAGAATGGAGTGCTATAATTTACTCTTGAAACTTCCAGCTGACCACTCTGATGGAGTGACCCAATCTACCTCATCTTGGTCAGCTCCATTTCCCCAGGCAGTTCTCTGGTCAGTCTGGTCCCAATTTCTTCCCTCCCTTCTTTATGCCAGGTTTTGTCTCACTCACTAGCTCAGGAAACTAGGAGCTCTCAGCTCTAACTGCACCCAAGTTCACCCAGAAAACTCTTCATGGCAAAGCAAGATACAACATCTGACCTGTGTCACGATAGCAGCATGATTTTGCTTTGGCATGGAGGGTTTTCTGGGTGAGCTTAGGTGCATTATTCTCATTTTCTGAGGACAGAAATCTAGAAAGGAAGTGGATAAACAGATGCTCACCTGAAGAACAAGAGCAGTGACCACTATAGGGGATGGATCCCCAACAACATTGATGACTATCTACAACATTCTGGCCCAGGAGCTCAAGATGGCCCTTCGTAAAATCTACCATCTAAGAGCTTTTCAAGGGAATCTGCTAGTCTAAGCATCTCAGCCCCATCTCCAGTCTGAAAGATTCTCCCCTTGTAGTCTGAAAGTCTGAAAGAAATGGGTGAAATGGAATTCCTGGAAAATGAGAGATCCAGGGTAACTTTGTCATAGAAAATCAGTAGTGTTGGATGCAAAAAACAAAACAAAACAAAAACAAAAAACAAAGTACATGTATAAAGGCATAAATTGGCGTGAACATACTTTATATACAGAGATATGAAAAATTGTACTCTATATTCTATATGTGTAATAAGAATTATAATGCATTCCACTGCTGTCGTGTATTTAAAAAATAAACTCAATAAAAGATTAAAAATTACAATAAAAAACTAAAAAAAATAAAAAGAAAATCAGTAGTGTTGGGATGCCACAGAAAGAAAATGAGGAATTTAAGCAGAGAACACAAAGAGGCCTGAGTAAGAACTTTCACCTGAACTCAGTCTTCCAAGTTCACCCTGCTTTCAATATGACCCTGTTCTCCCAGCCCTGGAATTACATTTTTATCTCTTGTCTTTGTGTATTTTCCTGGGGAGGGAAGAGAAGGGCTTGTCTCTTTCTTCTCCTAGGGAACAAGATTTCTGGGACTCTCTCCCATCCAGAAATCAACCATGAAGTGTTAATGTAATTCAGATGGGCACTTATCTGAGTCCAGATGATGGCTAGGAAACCAGGATGAATGACTCTTAAGTCAAAATCAGCAGATCAACCCTGACTTCTCCTCCATTGACCATCTCTGGGTGCCTCCTGGGTTTTCATGTGTCTCTTTCCCTTTCATGCCCACCCTAGCTTTAGGCTGAGATGTTGATGTTATTGTTCATCTCTATTCTTAGTTCTGCTCTGAGCTCTCATTTTCTGTTGGAGACTGTTCCACTCCTTACTTTACCTACTTTGTTGGGGTATCCAAGAAGGGGGAGGAAGAGATCTCCCTTTTCCCTTCCCCTGCTCATGACATCCTTCAAATATGGAAAAGAATGCGTTAACAGCTAAAAAGAATCACAAATTTCCTGAGAGTTGGGGTGGGGGATCAGAAGACACCCACCATCACTCCTTGTCTATTACTGTTTTTCTTCCTATACCTGGACTTTTTTTCCTAGGTCCTGTTTTCTTGTTATACCTCTCAGGTTACTGTTCTGTGTGGAATTTGCTGCTTTTTGAAGATAATATTGTTCAATGGTCAAAAAGCAAACAGAAAATGGAAAATGGAACGGAGCTAAAGCATTCAGGATTAACTAATTTGTTTCCATTCAACTCATTTTCATTGTGCATCTATTATGTGCCAGGTTTTATGCTAGGGAGGATGTGAAAACACACACACACACAGACACACACACACACACACACACACACACACACACTACTGCCTGTAGCAACCCAGCCCATCTTGATTCCTCATTAGGTAAGATTTGAGGCAGATGGGAGCTAAGGAATGGTGGGTACCATTGGAAGGCAGAGATAAATTTTGTGTGGGGTTACTGGAAGAACTCACCAGGGGCTGCGAGGATGGAAGGCATGTTGGGATCATATTCTGTGATCTTGTAAATCTTCAAAGCCCCTATGGGAGTATTGAAATAACTAGTTTAAGGAAAACTGCCTTTACCCAGTGAGATGTAGCCACAGGCATGCACACTTAGAGAATTTTTGCTGCTTATCCTAAAGCAGTAGCTTTTAATCGAGGGTGCAAGAGTTTGAGGAGATTGATCCCCCTGCCTTTTTAAGGATACTTGACTGGGGCATTTTTGATGTTATAACTGGGGGTGGGGTCGGGGTTAGGGAAGGATAGAAAATGGGTAGAGATGGGATGCTGCTTAGCAGCCTCCAAAACCTATACAGCCTTGATAACCATGAACAAGTGGGCTGGACATGTCAACAGAGTTGAGGCTGAGAAACCATGATGCAAAGGAGGATATCTCTGACCTTCCTCTAACTGTGCAAAGATTGTCACAGGGAGCATTTCTCAGGCACTTACTGTGTTTCGGACCCTGTTCTTATGGTTTTCATACAGCATCTTGTTTTCTCACAGAGTACAAGGGAGGTCCTCTAATCATACCCAATTTTCAGATGAGGTGAATGAGTCCTTGAGAGATTAAGTGGGTTGCTAGAAAGTAGCGGGGTCAGAATCTGAACCCTAGCAGCCAGGCCAAGTGCATATGCACTTAACCTCCTTTATGTTCCACCTGTGGACAATAAAGCCTGCTAATGTCCATTGTTCTCAGTTGGGAAGTATAGTTATATTGTTTTTGGCTTAGGTGAACATGGAAACCCAGAAGAGGGTGTAGAGAAGGGACGATCTCAATAATTTGTCTTTGTAATGAGAATACTCAAAAGTTCCCTGTCTCTGAATCGCTGCCCTGAAGTTGGTGGATGTTGGTGAGCAGGAATGAAGAGACGCACCTGACCAGACAGGACTGGAGGTAATGACAGGGCACGCTGTGTCAGGCATGCCACTGCCTCTTAAACCACACACACCCAGCTTGCTGATCTCCCTGCAGTGGAGAGTCGGTCGGCCACATCAGCCATCCCCGGAACCCTTTGAAATACCACATTGGAGACTTCTTGGCAAAGCCTCACATTGGAAGCCATAAGCAGATTCTAAATTACCATTATCATTAATCGGGGCTGACATTTAACTTCCCCCTCCTAAGTACTGTTCAATTATTGTCCCTTTTCATTCCTTTCTCCAGATTCCCACAGGCCTCCTTAGAGAGAAGGGTACCTGAGCCTGCCCCGGTGTGTGGTCCTGGCAGAACAATGGAAGCAAAGTAATCCCTGACAGAGCTGGCTGGGACCTTCGACATAAAGCAGATATAGGGGCAATGGAGGGAGGGCCTTAGGGAGCAGTTCAGAAAAGGGTAGAGGACTGGAGAGAGGCCAGGCGCTAAGGGCCGGGTGGGGGCCAGGAGAGCCAATAATCCGGGGTGAGGGAGATAGAGTGACGGAGAGCCCTGTTTGTATTCATACATATCCAGAGTTGTCACTTTAATGGATTAAAGAGAGATGCAGACATGCTCCCCAACTAGCCCAGGAAACCAGCTGCATATGGGAGACAGATTTTCAAAAAGCCCTTCATTCAGGAAAACTATCTGTAACTTGTCAATTTAGAGCATTATTCTTTAAAAAAAAATAACAACTATGCTTCAGGTTCTATTCACTTTTGCCCTGAACATGGGGTTTAGAAACTGTGGAAAACCTAGACCACATCTCTGATCTGTCCATTCATGCATCCATTTATTCAGCAAATATTTACTGAAATTGATTAAGTGGCAAATATTATTCACAGCATGGGGGATATAGCAGTGAACAGAATAGATATGAACTTGCCCTCACAGAGCTTGTATTCTAGAGGAGGAGACAGAGAACAAAACAGTAAGCATAATAATAAATTAAATGACTTCTGTGAATCACAGGGTACAGCCAACAGAATGAAAAAAAATAACCTATATAGTGGAAGAAAAATATTTGTAAATCAGGTATCTGATCAGGTATTAATATCTAGAATACATAAAGAACTCCTCCAACTAAACAACATCAAAAGCTTGATTTAAAAATGGGCGAAGGACTTGAACAGACATTTCTCTAAGCAACATGGGCTAACAAGCACAAGAAAAGATGCTCAACAATATTAATCATCAGGGTAATGCAAATCAAAGCCATAATGAGATGCCACCTTGCAGCCATGAAAATGGCTACTATTAAAGAGACAACAGGAATTGAGAAGTATTGGCAAAGATGTGCACTGTTGATAGGAATGTAAACTGGTGAAGTGACTATGGAGAACAGTAGGGCAATTCCTCAAAACAGTAAAAATAGAGTTACCGTATAACCTAGCAATTCCTCTTCTGGACATACACCTGAAAGCAGGATCTCAGAGATATTTGTACATGTTTGCTCTGTTCACCGACAGCCATTGACAAGAGCTGATGAACAGGACTCATTCACAAGAGTCAAAATGTGGAAGATATCCACATGTCCACTGATGGATGAATGATAAACAAAATGTGATATATATATATATACACACACACACACACACACACACACACACACACGTCACACACACAACATATGTAATTGTGATATGTGCTTCAACATGGTGAACCTTGGGGGCATTATGTAAAGTGAAAACAGTCATCACAAAATGACCATTCCACTTAATATGAGGTATCTTAAGTAGGAAGATTCATGGAGACAGAATGTGAAATGGTGGTTGTCAGGGACAGTGGAAAGGGAGAAATGGGAGAAGTTGTTGTTTAATGGATATGGAGTTTCGGTCTTATAAGATGAAAAGAGTTCTAGAGGTTGGTTGCACAACAATGTGAATGTACCTAACACTAGTAAACTGTGCACTTAAAATGCTTAAGATGGTAAATTTTATTGTTCCATGTTATTTACCCTAATTAAAAATAAAAAAGTAAGTAAGTGGTAATGGTTTGTTCCAAGGCAATGAGTGCCCTGGAGACAAAATGAAGCTCAGTGACAGGAAATGGGTGTGTAGGATGGATTTGATGATGCAGCTTAAGATGAGCTCTTTAGACTTAGCCTTGTTGAGAGAGTGACATGCAATTGACTGAAGTCTTGGAAATGGCGAGGCAGGGAGCCACATGGATATGGGAGAAGAGAATTTGAAACAGAGAGCACAGCTGGGGCTGTGCCTTAAGGTGACTTGGTGTGTCTGAGGGACAGGAGGTCAGGGAGGAGTGAGACACGTGAGCCAGGGGTAGAGAGAAGTAGCAGATCATGCTAGGTGTTGGAAGACTTTATAAGGATCTGGCTTTTATCCTGAGTGAGGGCCAAACCACTAGAGGACTTCTAATAGAGAACAGTGTTTGAACTAACTGGATGATGCTTTCATGGAATCAGTCCACCTGCTGCGCTGAGAAAGAACTGAATGGGGCAAAAAAGGAAGTTGGGAGGCTAGCAGAGGCTACTGCATTAAGCCAAATCAAAGAATTATGGTGGTTTGGACCTGGGTGGGAGCACTGAACTATTAAGAAATGGCTAGGTTCTAGGCAGAAATGGAAGAGTTAAAAAAAAATTCTGATGAATTGGAAATCATTGGTGAAAGAAATAATGAATAAAGATGACCTCAAGACTTTTGTCCCAAGCATTCAGAAGAATTGGAGTTAATGAAATGGGCAGAACAGCAGCGGGAACAGAATTTGGTTGGGGGAGGGCAGGTGTTTGATTTAGACACATTAAGTCAGAGATAATAATCACATATTCAAAAGGGACCTTGGTGTGTATTTGGGTCTAAAATTCATGGGGGGCAGGTCCCAACCAGATAAGAAAATTGGGGCATCATCAGTGTAGAAATGGTATAGACTGAAAGCCATGGATCTGAAGGAGGTCATTTTCAAAGAGGTTATATATTGAGATTTAGGAGGCCACCAAATCTATCAAGGTTCCTAATAGGATAATAATAGGTCCAGAGAAAAGAAGAAACCAGAATAGGAAATTCAGAGATGCAGTTGGCTGTTACCATTCAGAACCCACTGCAGCATAGACAACCTTCAAAATGGTGCACAGGGTCTGCATTTTTGAAGTTAAGGACAACGTGAGTCACAGAAGAAGGAAGTGACTTGCTCAAGTCATCACAGCTAGTCAAAGGCAAACTGAAAGTATTTCTCATAGGAACTTGCCTATTGGGGTAGGGGCCAAACCTTCAGTAAAATAGGAAAGTTCTTTCTTTGAAGCTCAGTGAAGGCCAACATGTAATTACACAGTACATTACAAATGCTATAAAACTGACAATACAATAAACAAAGCCAAAGAAAGAAAAGTTAACTGTGGATCCTGGTGACTTCATGGGGCTGAGCAGGTAATAAGGGAGTGGTGCTAGCAGTTATAAATTTAACTTTCAAATCTGCTTCCTCAGAGACATTTTCTGTCCAGTCCTCTTTAATGATGTCTCACTTCCTCAAAATCCTTTTTTAATGACAGGACCCGCATGAGTACCTGCAAGCGTTTTGCACACTTAGGTTGAAGAAGTTTTCAAAGTTCACCAATAGAATAAACAGAATTTTACAACTAGGTGAAATGAAGCCCTAGTAGTTGTGAAGTGGCAGTCTATGCAGTACAGAATGGCAGGGCTGCCCAAGTTCTTCTTACATTATCAATTCAGTGATATTCTCCATGCACCTCATGTTTACCTTGACCTAGACTAGCTTTATTGTGAATATTCAATAACATCCCAATTGTACTTTTTCCATAGTCCAGGTACCTTTTTATGTTTCCTTCTTTCTCTAAAGCTGTTCCATATCTCGCCTCTCATAATCTTATACTTTCAGACGAGATCAGGTGTGTTCAGGGTGGTATGGCCATAGACTCATAATCTTATACTTTCAGAAGAACTAAGAAGAAAGAAAACTAAGAAAGCAAAATCACCCATAAGACCATTATCTAGAAACGATAGCCACTGCTAATGTTTGAGCATGTTTACTTCTAATGGATTCTCACATGCTTAATTCCTTTTACTTATTAACAATTTTATTCGCATAGTATTTTAAGTTCTTAGTACTCCCCAAACTGCTGAACTATTCTGGGCTCATTGCTTCTAGAAAAATATGAGACTGAGAAGAGAGTAAATGAGATTTATTTCCTGGTTATACAGTTTGAAAAGTCAATATGTTTAGGCATGTAAAGATTATAGATCAGAGTTTCAGGAATAGGATTTGAGGAACATAAGACCTTCTTCAACACACACACACACACACACACAAACACACTCCCCCCTTTTCAACCCCTGCTTCCCATAGGGGTTCCAGAGAGAGGGTCCTAGACTTTACTGTCCAGACTAATTACTAGGAAAATGGCTACAAGTGAAGACAGATTGTTGGATTTGAGAGCTGGGGGGGGGGGGTGGGCTACTCCCAGTTTCCACAAGAGACCTGGGAAGTGGTCAAATCACAGAGATGGAATGGTGATAATAATATCTAAGTCAGTTTTCCAAGGTGTCTTAGATCTTTCTGTGGTCTGGAAGCAACAGGATGATCCAAGATTGGAACTTGACCTTGGCTGGAAAAGAGGGCCATGATCAGATTTGGGGATAGATTTTTCCTCAGATGTTTCAGTGTCCTGCTGAGGCCGAGGAACCACTAGAGGAAAGCAAAACCTCCTGGATTCTGAAGTTAAGTTTTTAGCACTCTGAGGAACATATTTTTAAAAAAATTGAATTGTCATTTTTTTACTCTTGGATTTGTGGCTAAAAGCTACTTATTGATCATCCTTTAGATATATTTCCTGTTTTTCCCCACTGTTTCAAAACGTATCTTTTTGAACATCATTTTTAATGCTGGCCTAATATTTCATTGAGCAGATGTTATAATTTTCCAAATAAACCCTTATTGTTAAACATTTTATTTATTTCCATTTTTGCCATTATAATTAACTTTGTATATCATCAAGCATAAACATCTAGAACGAGTGGTTTAAAATAAAATGGAGTTTTGAGTAAAAAATGAACAATTTTAATTCCCACAATACATTATTGCCAAACTACTTTCTAAAAATTGGGTGGAAATACATACTATATGAGTCATTTGTAAGAATTCATTGTTAGAATTAAACATTTATATCAGCATCAAATGACTTTTCTGTTTCATAGTTGAAGAAGAAATTTTCCTGGTGTAAAAAAAAATATAGTCTTTTTCTTTAATTAAAAATACATTTAGTTTTCAATAAATTCTTTGGAATTTATTTAAATTCTATTTTAAGAAAGGAATATACAAAAAGGAGTTAAAATCATCTATAATCCTATTACTTGAAGATAGCCATTGTTCACATTCTTAGATAATTCTCCAAATCTTTCTTCTCACACACATAACCACACACACCTGCATTTTATGTCTAACAAAAATGGATTCATGTTGTATATATAATTATATGAATTTCTGATTTAACAATGAGATGGAAGTTTTCTGATATACAATATTCTTGTAAAACATCTACCAATTATTAATATCCTATGCCTGTCTTGGCTACTACACACTCACTTAATAACAATTTGCTGTTGACATGATGGGATGGGAATAGAAATACCAGTATCAGGAGGATAGAATATTAAAACATGACTTTAAGTGGCTCTCCAAATAATTAAAATTGTTTCATATATCATTATCTGTATATCATTAATTATTATGATATCTACCACAATTAGTGTTCATCAACTCCCCAATTATTGGAAATTTAGATTGCTATCTGTTTCCCTGTTATAGTAATTCGATTAGGACCCTCCCTGTAGACATACATCTCTGTGCATACATCTTTATCTCCAATTATTTTGTTCACATAAATAGTTCTGCAAGTTCCTTGGGAAAAAAAAATCTTGTTTCCAAAACAATGTTATAAAGCATCGTTTCTGGTTTGACACATCACGATCTCTTTTACTATCCAGCACTTGTACAAAGTGCTTTTGATTGTAAGACTACTAGTACAATCTGACCCTAGATATCTTTTTTTTTTTTAAACTGGATCAGAATACTTTTTTTTTTATCTTTTCAGGTTTTTTTTTTTTTTTTTTTTTTTTTTTTTTTTTTTTTTTTTTTTTGCTTAAAGATGACTTGGCTATCCAGTGCTTTCTTCAATTGACCCTACCCACAGGCAATTGTTAAATACTCAGTTCTTGGGAATAATTGTCTCTTCCTCTTACCTTTATATGGGGTGGCCTGTTTAGAAAGCTGTCCCATTAAGTGGAGCAGCTTCTAAATACACTGCCTTACATTTAACAAAGCAAGTCAAGCCAATTATGTTAAAACCTGGCCAGGATTTGCCTTGCAGTGTGTGGGCGCTTTCAGCTGTGAGGCTGTACCCTGTAATGTGTGCTATCTGACCCAACTTGACACAACTTGCATGGTGTATTTACTCACCTTATTCAAAGGGTTTCTTTCTTTCAAGGCACTGGCTACTGAGAAATATGTGAGTGACCTGAGGGGAGAGACCTAGGGCCCCATCCTTATTCAGGCATTTCTCAGGTAACAGTAAGGGTTTAACCCGTCATGTTTATTGGTGCTATTTTAGCAGCAAGATGTTGATTTTACAGGTATGTTATTATTAGATTTGATTATTAAACTACCTATAAAATATTTGATTCATGTGGATATTTAAGAGTCTGATTGAATTATTACTTAGCAATTATTGTTTTGAAATTATTTGGAAATTTTTACCTCTCAATTTCTCTACAGATGAATCAAAAAGACCTCCAGCTGATTCCTTTAGTACCCTTGAGAAAATCAATTTAGTCAGGCTTTATTTTAATTTCCCTGGATGTAAAAACAAATGTTTGGACCTTTAGAATTTTCTGAAGCCTTAACAGAAAAGAGGCCTTGAAGAATGATCAGAGGGCAGTGGGGGAAGGAAGTGACCAGTCACTTTGTTCTCAGAGGCATGGGATAAGTCCTCTTTCCCTGAAGAAATTTCTCTTCTCTTTGGTTGTTGAAATATGATGGCTTAATGAGGAAACTGTGGTGTCTGTACCTGCTAAGGATGCAACAAGCCTGGAGAACCCTGACTCATCCAGAACCTGTCCAACTTAGGATGACATCTCTATAATTTAGTGACCATACACCTCTCTCTCTGGGTTCCCCCGCTGCTTGTCATTTTCTTCCTCTCTGAAAGCTCCATTCAAGTACCACTGATGTTTCAAGGCACTTCTTTTTCTCTCTTCTAATTTTGAAAAATTCCAACTGTTCCCCACTTCCCCAGATCATTTTCTAACCTGGAACTTGACAGGGCTGGGGGCTTCCGGTCTCCACCCCACCTCTTACAGTCCCCTTGGCCCAGGCGCACCGACCTTTTTGTTCCCAGAAGAGGCTCCTTCTGCACCTGACACTGGAGGCTGGTGGTGCTATTCCCCCCCCGCCCCCCCCATGTTGGCTTCTGACCTCCTCCCCACCCCACCCCCCCCGCGCAGGCCTTGCGGGGCTCCTGTGCCAGGCTCTGGGAGGCTCTCTGTCCCCCACCGAAGATGAGCGGTCCAGTCTCCTTCCAATGCTTCACCTCGTCATTTTCTTCATCACAAGTATCACTCGTGACACGTCTTCTTCCTATGCTTCCGTAGTGTTTGTCTCTCCCCACCAGAAGGTCACCTTTGTGAAAGTCTGTCTGTCCTTCCCTTGTCTGTCTTTTTCACTGTTGTCTTCCCAGCGCATAGAACCTCGCGTGGCTGGAGATGGAGCTCCAGGAACTGTAGGTGAGTGAATGAATGAAGGAATGCGCTCAGTATCCACCGAATTTGCTCAGTTGGGGAGGCAGGGGTGTGCAGGTGTGTGATATCCTACTGGTGAGAAGAGAGTAAATTGCTCATTTTTTGAAGGTGCATTAACTCTTTCAGGCCCCTAGGGTATCATTTAGTTCACTGGAATAGTAATTTACTAAACAGTACCTTAGGGGCCTGAAGAAGTTAATGCACCTCCAAAAGTTTCTAATTTACACCAGGGAGCAGTTTATTTACCCAGCAGGGTTTGACCTAGTAGGTCTTAACTCTGTTTAAGAGAGTCTTAAGGACTTTATCGCTTTTCCACCTTCACATTTCCTTCTTTTAGCATTTATCTGATTGTGGGATGTTGTTGTTGCACTTGCACACAATACCAAGGCCTAAAAAAGACATTTCTACCTTTATATCCTTGGTGCATATTTAAAATGTCTGATAAAACAAGCCCAGATTGTAATCCATTCAAATAATGTGATTTTAGTGGCTTCTTGATGTCTATTACAAATTACTTAATTAGTTCCCATTTTGTTTTTTTATCCAATAATTAGATCTCAGATGTTAGAGAATGTAAAAAAATCCTATGCCTTTGGGTCATTGAGCCTTATCTATAAGATGCAGTTCACTATTTTATTTCTTTTGTTTCAAGTAGTCAATCTGATTCTATTCCTAATCTCAGGTACTTTTGTCCTGAGATTTTCCAGATTTAGCCTAATCTTTCCTCTTTTTCTAATTAACATTGATTTTGTACTGTTGTAACATGTCAAAAACTTTTTTTTTCCTCCGCTCCTGAGTTTATTTTTTAGAAAAATCACTCTTACATATTTAAGCTATAGAAATATCCTTAATTACTATCATACTGAGGTTATAGGACTTGGTAACACATTTTTCTCAATTTTGTCTTCAAACCAGTTTCGATTGTTAGTAGCAATAGCTAGCAGAGTTTTAAGAAAGCGGATTATGGGTAGAGTTTTCCAGATATAGTCAAAACCCATCAATTAAGAGTTTCCTAATTTAGACTTTGTGAGAATTCATCCTGAATTGGGCTAAATATGCCAGTGAATGAGGGGTTTGCTGAGCAAATAATAGTGTAAATCAGACTGCAGAGAACAAACTGCTTTTGAGAACATTAGTATAGTATCGTAAAATCTTGGTAGGGTCATTTAGTGTTTTTGCATTGCAAACTTTGTTTGTTAAATGCAGTAAAGATTTTTCTTTTTATGTTTCAGTTGACATAGTAATTGAATTAAATTTATGAAAATATTTTGATTTCTTAAGGATGCCATTCTGGATAATAGTGGTCACTCTGCATAGATGAGTAGATGTTAATAATTGGGATAGTGGGTCTACAGAAGTTTTTAAACCATTCTCAATGCAGACTATGGTCTTGTGAGTTGATTCATTCTTTTAAAGGTAGAGTGCAGCAAAAATTTCTACAGGATCCTGAGTAATGGAAATTGTGATTATGGTTCTATAGGTTTACAGAGATTCTTTGATGTCAAACAGACTTATTGATTCAGTTTTTGTATTTGAAATAAACAGGCATTTATTTAAAAATTTTATCATTCAGACTTTTCACTAACTCAGAATTTATTCTTCCCATTAATTAAAGTATTAGCCTGAATTTTGATTGTACCAAAAAGGCATTTTTAATAAAGGGGTTTCATTAGTAGAATTTTCATGCTATGCTTCTTTTGTATTTTGTTTAAAAAAATCTGAAAACTGGACTTTATAATGGAGATGCAGATAGTGCTAGAAGGGTTGGGGTGAGTGCTGTTGCCATGGAGACCTTTGCTGGTATCATTCTCCAGAGATGGCCCTATCTCTGTGTTATTTGCCTGTAGTAATGATATTGACAAGATGAAGGGTCTTACTTTGCTGACTTGACACTGGCACTGTGAAGAGTCATCCCTGAAATTCTTAGCTGCTCAATGGGCCGAACTTGGCTGTCAGGTTATAGCATTAACTGCTGCCCCCATTGTTCTCTGATTCTTTCTTATATCTTCAAGTTTGAAGGCTATCACTAACTTTACTTTCATCCAGCAGTGGGGACTGAAAAACCATATCCTGAAAATGGTCTAGTCTTACAAATAGATAAATCTGAGCCATCATGGACTCTCAGCCTGAGTTGCTTTTAAGAGTATAATTTGGGTCTTATCATCTTTTTAACATTTATTTTGGCTTCCCTAGGATGAAAGACATTCAGAGGACATAGAAATTACACAACATATTCATGTCAGAAGAGGGGAAGATGGTTAGGAGATATAAAGGCTCTGAATTCTTCAGTTAAATGTGATTTAGTCAGAATGACTTGTTTGAGGCTAGCCTGTATGTCTTAAAATATTTAAATGACACTTAAATTTATATAATCCCCATAAATCCCCTTAACTGATTCTTTAGTTGGATAAAAGTTTCCAATCCTGGTGAAAGTTAATGCTGACTTAAGCATAATCAGTTTGAAAACTGTTCCCCGTAGCCCACATGAGTGCAGACAAAGTCAGCTTGCAAAATCCTAAATGTTACTGGACACATACAAATTCTAAGTGTTTTAGGAGTAGTGAGGCATTATTCTGCTTTATTTATTGCTAGATACATTATGCTTTCAGGGAATTTGTATATGTTTATTGGTATTTTTCCCCAGCTTTTACTATACTGAAGATATATATATATATATGTGAGAAAGCTCTAGTTAGCCCCAAGTAACAAATAGTAATCATTATTTTAATCTCATATTTCAATTAGCCTTAATCTTTTGTTTGTACAGCCTTGAAAAGGTGTAAAAATCAGTCATTATGGTTTAATTACTAACTATTATCCCAGGTGGTTAACTCCACTTCCTTCTAAACAAGTTCTTTCTTTCATTTTGTTTTAAAACGGCCACCATTGGCATTCTTTAACAATAGTATGATGCTTTATAGACCAGGCTTTGTAGGTTACACTCTAGAATATTTTCAGTTTTGATTCTTCCCGGTACCAGAGATCTATTGCTGCTTCTGCTTGCCCCCACCACCCCCCCTCTTTTTTTCCCTTTTGATCCTGCCTGTTTGCTGTCCCACTTCAGGATAGAATCACACTTGAGTTTTACATAATGACAGAAGTTGAATGTTTCCTGTGCTAGTGTTTATTTAGTAAAACATTTTACATTCCTGGATAGATACCAGTCTGTCATTAATGGATTCTTGGCTTTGGGCCAATAGCTAATAGTTTTATTGGTCCTCATAACAGCTATGTGATTTTTGAAACCACAAGGGGCTCTTTTCTGTGTTTTTCTTTCTTTTTTTCCACCACCTTAAAAAAAAATAATACCTAACAACTTAGAGGTGTACCAAATTTAGGAACGGAGTATTTCTCTTAAAATCATTATCTGCTCTGCCTCATTCATTCTTTTTGCTCTTGTTCTTTGGAAATTCTTATGTATCTTGGAGTATTTTGGACAAGGCTTGGGACTCGACTGCTCAGTTCTCATTGCTGTATTTTCTTATTGCTCTAAAGAGGCCCAGCAAAACTCATGGTCTCTGCTAGGTGGTGTCTATTTGCCTATCTCAATTAGGAAAGGGCTGGAAATGTTATTTATATTATGGGAGTTTGTCAAGCTTTATTTGATTGTGTTAAGCTTTGAGTAAGGGGGAACCAATTTTGTAAGTCTTGGAATCAGGTACCCTTGAAAAGGAAAATTACTCTTTATAATCAGGTGATTGACATCTTGACTTCAAACCTGCCATCATTGGCCTGACTTCACACAAAGCTGTACTGTGGTGTGCTCCCAACTTCCATTCCTGGTTCCTCTCTCTGATGTTTTCTGTTTAGATCTTCCTCTCCTCACTCCCATGTCTTTTGTTGTTATTATTATTTTTGGGCCTGGGATTGAATCCTGGGCCTCATTGCATGCTAAGCATGCACTCTACCCCTGAGCTGCACCCATACCTCTGCTCATGTATTTTAAAACAGAAGTCAGAGCTGGACAATATGGTGTACTCCGTAGGAGGCTGGGGCAAGAGGATCACTTGAACCAAGATCAAGGAGTTCAAAGCCAGCCCTGGAAATATAGCCAGACCCCATCTCAAAAATAAAAAACAAAACACAAACAGAAGTTAATATACATTGTGTCTCTAAATGTGCCCTAAACTCCATCTTTTCCTTAGTTCATCAGGTACTGTGCAATCTCAGGATCACAAAATGATTTTAAAACAAACTAGAAGTTGTGCTGTCATGGTGATTACTAGGCTGAGGTCCAGGATGGCAGATTCTGTTTTTTTTTTCCTTGACCTTAATATCTATTAAATAACAATAACAGCAGCAAAATATGGAAATGATGCATGCCAACTATGGGAAATTTAGAAAATACAAAGAGGATAAAGAACAGAATAATAATTTCTAATTCTCTATCTCCATCCCTATCCCAATCTGTTTACAAAGATACACATCTTAGCCTATCACTTTCAGGTTTTTTTTTCTCCTCCATGTAACAGAGACAATTCTAAATATATGATTTTGGATTCAGAGTTTTAAATTTAGTATATAATGCTTGGTTCCATGGGTCACTTAAATTCTCTGTTAACATAATTTTAAAGGATGCATAATATTCCATGATAAGAATTAAACTAAAATTTGCTTAATTCCCAAAGTCGAACATCTTATTTTCCTTTGCAAATGGAAAACATTGTAGTGAACATGTTTGTGTGTAAATCCTCATAAATCCTTGTCTGATTCTTGGAATTTTTGGAGATTTTGCCCCAGTTTTAACACAATCCAACAGGACATTAGGGGATTCCAGTTCTTTTGATGCACACTCACACCAGCAGCTAATTCCAAGGGAAGACACTATGTTCAGAGAGTAGTAAAAAAGAATGCTTTTTTTTTTGGTGCAAGAGTTGGCTTTGAAAAAGATGTAAAAACCTACAATTTTGGTATGCAAGGAGAGGGTCCTAATTATTTTTCAGAGGGAGTTTTACTCTGTCTTGGTGGAGAAGTTATGGCATGACACATGTACAGATGTGTTTTGGTGGCATGGAACAGCAGGAAGAGTGAGTACTTTGGTGCCACAGGTCAAGTTTACTTAACACTGTGATGTTTTAAAACAAGATGATACCAGTTCGATTAAATATACCAAAACAACAGCAGGTTTTTTGAGGCAATTCTTTGGTAAACAAAACCAAATGTCTTCTACTTTTGAAAACAATGCCTACGAAGAAATCAGATTCTCCAAAAATGAAACCATAAAACAAAATGAAATAAAATAGTAAAAAAGAAGAAAAGGTGCTTCATGAGAGCACCACTAATCACATATTATTCCATTAGCTGTAATCATCTACTTCAGTTTTTCTGCAAAATAAATGTGCTTTATTGTTATGGCAAAAATTATGTATAGGTTTATAGAGTTCATGAAAACCAGTAATAGCTAAGAATAAAAGTTCCCTGTTCCTTTATACCACAAGCCAGTGTTTTGATCTGCAGAGCAGATGCTTTTAAAGAGGAGCTTGTTTGTATTACTGGTCCAACTTCACTCTCTCTATCAGAGACGGAAATTCCTACTGGGTTAATATCAGAGTCAGGTGTATTTGGAAGCTGAATGAAGGAATTGGAATAAATGATTGTTCCTTCTGTTTCTGATTATGAAATCAAACCTGTCAGTTATCAGATTTTAGGAGGAACATTTTCTTCTCTCTGGATATATGTTATGGTTTAGATGTGAGATGTCCCCCAAAAGCTCACGTGTGAGGCAATGCAAGTTGAGGAGAAATTATTGGGTCATAGCCTTAACCTAATCAGTTAATTGATTCCTGATGGGATTAACTGAGTGGTGTCTGAAGGCAGGTGGGGTGTGGCTGGAGGAAATGGTTCATTGGAGGCATGGTTACGGGATATATATATATCTTGTATCTGGAGAGTGGAATCTCTCTCTCTGCTTTCTGAGCATCATTGTGAGCTGCTTCCCTCTGCCACACTCTTCCTTCATGAGGTGCAGCCTCACCTTGAGCCCTGAGGGATGGAGTCTGCTGTCTATGGATAGACACCATGATCCCCTAGATTAACTTTTCTTCCCTATAATTGTGTTGGTTGGGTCTTTTAGTCACAGCCACACAAAAAATCTGACCAAAACAATACACTAGAGCTCCTTTCGTGTAAGCGTTGGTAGATGGTTGAGTAAAACCCACCCATAGGCTGACTAGGGGAAAACTACTTTTCTCTGCAGTTACATTTTCATGAAAATCCTAGTTGATCAGCTGGATTAAGCAGGTTAGACATTCAGGGTTATCTCTGGGTCTCTTGGAGATCCACGTTGTCACTCTAACTTTGCTGGTAGAAAAGAGGGTGACAGGTTTAACCATGGCTTTTGCTCCAGAAATAACTAGTTGAGGCTGGGACTGTAGCTTTCTGGTAGAGTGCTCACCTAACATGTGAAGACCCTGGGTACCATCCCCAGCAAGAAGAAAGAAAAAAAGAAAGGAAGGAAGGAGTTGAGAGGTTGTGTTATAAAATCATTGGGTGTAGTTTGATTTCCCTCAACATCAGTGAAAATTCTGATTTACCTGAATAACTATCTGAGGTACTTTCTAGGCCTAATCCCAAAGTCAAGACAAGAGAGAAGCCGGATCTCTTTGAGGTTAAAAACCATGTTTTTTTTCTTTGTTGCTCCCGTGGTACTTAGTACTATGTTCTATACATGGCAGTTCCTCACTGAATATTTGTTGAATAAATAATGAAATGAATGAATTATGAGCAGGTAATAGAAACTAAAATATATTAAAAGAGCTGAGTCACAGGGGCATGTATTTTCGCCATGAAGTACATGAGGCCACAGGAGACTGAGAGAAGGCCATCCGTCCTCAGGGCTCTCTCTATGTGTGCTGTGGCTCTGCCAGCAATAGGCAGAATGGGTGATTTGTTTTGAAATAGGCTTTGAGGAGGGGACTGGGTAGAAGGTGGCCACCTGGTTTGCAATGACTTCTCACCAAGCAGGGCCTACTATAAACAGGAGTGTTTTAAAATAGCAGGATGATAACATGAGGGATTCCACACATAATCATTTCTCTCTTGAGCTCTCTCTTCTTAAATGGGTAATGAAGTAATGCTCTTGTCTATGCACTTTCCTTTCAGTTTGAACTCCCCATCTCAGCCTGAGTAAGACTTTTGCAAGCTTTGAAATATGTCAACATAAAATAAGCTTTGAGACAGCTTGAAAAATGTAAGATTCATAATGGACTCCACTAAAAATATGGTTTGTTAAGAAAACAAACCCGGCTAGATCTTCCTCACTTGGAAAAACAATCAGATGGAACTTGAGCTATCACTATCCTTTAATAGATTCCTATACCATGAGAAGTCAAGCATTTCTCAATTAAAGCAGGCATATTTGCGATGTTCCTTTCAACCACTTGCCTGATGACCTCTCTGACCTCTTCAAGTTCTACTTGACATTCTTCAAGGATCTTACAGAGGCTGCCTATTCCATGAAGGCTTCCAGATGACTCCCCACATAACCATCTATTTATCCAATTTAACTCTCAGTTGTGTATTGGTGTGAATTACCCTCTGATTGACTCAGTGTTTCCTCTGCATCTTCCCAATAGACAAGGTCTTTGGGGGTAGGAATGAAGTCTTTTATTTAATGTTGTAGCACAACAATGGTTTGTTTGGTTACTTATTTTGCTACACTGGAGATATCACTCAGGACTTCTTCTATGCTAAGCAACAGTTCTACCACTGAGCTCTATCACCGACCCCAAAGTTTATCTCTTTATTTAAGCAAATGCAGGGGCAGGTTGGGAGATATTAAAGAGCTCTTCTGAAAATTTTCCCCTATTTTTAAACTTTAATCTTTATTGTTTCTTCAAGACCTTCTCAACAGGGACCTTTAAGGTCCATGCAGCACAGGAGAGGGTATGGAGGTACTGCTATCTCTTCAATGCCTTAGTGTAGAGGTGACATACATTGCTTCTCATTTCAATTGCAAGGTGGCTGAAAAGTAGATGTCACATTGTCTCAGGAAGGAGAAATATGGGTGATCCTGAGTGGTGTCTACTAGTGGCTAAACCAACTCCAATTAGTCCCATTCACTCTAGTATCACCCATTTCAATCCATTCTCCATACCTAAAAAAAAGAAGCAAATCAGAACATCACACTTTTGGACTCATCTGTTAAAGATAAAGTCTCAACTGTTTTAAAATTTGTAGAAGCCCTCTAGAATCTGCCCTCTGCCTTCCAGCCCCTTGGTTTTTCCTCAGTTGCCCCTAAAGGCTTTGCCTTTGCAATCCTGGACGCCTTTGCATTTGTGATTCCTTGATTATGAGATGTTCTTCCTTGTTGCCCATCTGGAAAATTCCTGCTTAACCTTCCTTATCAAAGTCCCTTCCTCTTGGATGGTCTGGTGCTAAGGTTGTGGATTCAATCCTTGTGTGGACCAAGTTTCTTTGAGGGGTGTTGCTCAGTAGTAGAACCCTTACTTCGCATGTTTGAGGCCCTGAGTTCAAAGCCCAGCACCATGGAAAGAAGTCCCTTCCTCTTTAAAGGACTTCCCCTGGCAAAACTAGGGCCTCTTCCTTTAAGCTCCTGTGGAACCCTCTATCATGGCCCTCCTCAAAGAGCCGTCCTTGTTTATAAGTCACTCTGTCTATTAAACCTAACCCTTGTTTAGGGAAGATGCCATATTGAATGGGCACTCAATAAATATTGATTGTTTAACTACATTTTAGTTGAATGTATATGTGATAATGAAAAATGTACAAATGAGATTGAAAAATTCAGAAGATGAATTTTTTCAGGAAACTGGGGAGTTAGCATTTTTGTTTTACAGCAGGCAGTAATGGGGTTAATGTTGCCTCTAGCTATTAGAGACAGGTTCAAGGGTAGGTGGAAATACAGTTTTTATGTTGCTCTATTTTCACTTCATTCATTCCCCATGGTATTTCTCTTTATTTGTAAACTTCATTGATTTTCATTGCTCATTGGATTGTGTTCTCCTGTACTTTTGAAGACTATCTTGCTTCCATTGTCTTTCTGTTATGGTTGTCTTATCCTAATTATTTGGTGTTCCTGCACATTAATTAGGGTATTGTCAGCCTTCATTCTATTCTTGACCCTCAAGGCAGAATAGAATCACAAAGTGTGTTTGGGTGAGGGTATCTTTCTGAAATGTGATATCATTGTGCCCCCAACTTTTCATCTCTATGGAATAAACGAAATCACTTGATATTAGCAGGTGTTCTTTTCTCCATAGCAAAACTATGAACTTATGAATGCAATTAAAAGTAAATGAGCTGCACTACATTTGTTCTCTCTGCTTTAAGTAACAATACTCCAGGTTCCCTTTTTGGGCCCATCCCTCTTCTGCTGTCATGTGATTCTAGTAGGGGTCTATTTTCCAGTCCAGGACTGCACATGAGATCCAGACTGGCCAGATGTCCTCAGTCTCTATAATTGGCTCAAGGTAATCATTTGGCCATCTAGAAGGGAAGATGCCACATTTCCTATCTCTGAATATTCAGGGTCTTTTACTGCATCTAGCACTGAATGGGAACTCATTTGTTGGGTAAGTACATTTTGGTTGGGACTGCTGGCTCGGATCCCCCCTGGCCCCCGGGGCTTGGTGCCGGCCCTGGTTTCTTGTTGTGCACGTCAAAGAGGCCAGCTCCCAAGGCCTTGAAAGATTTGTGGTGTCTGTTTTCATATTCAGCCTATAATGGTTATGTGGGAACGTCCTGACCTGCTTGGGTCTGATAAGGTTCCTGGTTGAAGGCTTAGTATGAGTCGACAAGGACCACCTGCCCCCCTCCGTCCTTGCTTCCGCCTACCAGTAACTTTCCATTCTGTCTGAAAGAAATATATAAGTATGAGCTGAGATAATAAAGAGATTCCCCCTGGATGAAGGACCTCAGACTCCTGTGTCTTTTTTAATCCCGACGTCTCCCGCCGGACTCGGTCCATTTCTGCCGGACGCGGCAGGGACAAATTCCTTCGGTACAGGCACAAAAACAGATTGTGAGTCAGTTTCATCAGAGTGAACTACAACCCTTCAGTGTAAATGCTTTCTTCTGCTGGGGCTGTAGAGAGGTATAGCTCTTCCTTCAGAGTTTTTATCCCTGGGAGAGCATGCCTGAGAATAGACACATTCAGAGCAACCATGTCCTGATGGCATGTGTGTGTCACCTGGCTCATCTAGAACCAGACTAACACTGAAAATTTTTAGTTATAAAAGAAAATCAGTTCCTACTCCATCTTTTTTATTGATGTTTTTCTTGTTTCATGTGTAAGTTTGGAAAGTTTTAAATTATTAGATACTGAAAAGTCAGAGCGAGCATAACACACTAAATATTCACTCATTTATTCATTCATTCAACAAATATTTATGGATGGGAAGATGCATAAAGCATAGTAAGATGACTGGGATATAGTGAGTGTGTAAACAGAAATATATTTAAACAAAACAGGTAATAGTGAATTGTAGTTTTATTCAATCTGTAATTGTTTGAATCTTTAAAAGGTCTTTCATGTATTGTAGTTTAACCCAGAAGGTCTCCCATCTATGGACACAATGTGGGTCACAAAGCTTAGATTAATTATCTAGGTATGCAGGGAGATATTGTGTTAGCAGTGGTTTTAAATGTTTGCAGATCAGTTTGACTCTCGAGGTCTTGGTTTTTAATAGATCCTATCATATGAAAGTTTCACATTATCATTTGGAAGAGATTCAGATATTTTGAGATGAAATGATATCCAAAGATATTCTCTGTTTCTGGGAATTTGGGTTTCTATCCTGTGTTCATTTGCAAGATACATGCATGAAACCCTTTTTGGGGAAGCCTGCCATATTGCACAAAAATGGCTCACAACCACTAATTTTTTAAAAAAATTCAAAGTGACAGGCAGGAAGGTCTACTCACATGACCAACATTCAAAGCCCAAGAGGTATGTGAGTTCATCTGTGGTTGCTAGAGCTGTGGAACTGATCTGCTTTCAGTGGAACTGATGTGATAGTGCTGTGGGACCGATCTGCTCAGTGTGCTCTCAGCTGGCTGCACAGAACCATAAATTCCTCCTGGGTGCCTGTTCCTTAAACTAATTGCCAGTATTTGATTCCAAATTCCTCCTGAAAGTTTTACTGGTGCTTTCCCTTGCATTCTAAGGCCTCTTTCTGCTTATGTTTTGTCACATGGTGTTGCATTTTTGTTATCAAGGCTGATACTTCAATAAGGAAAGAAACAGGATATAGCACCATGTAGAAGATGAATAAAAAGGAACACATATTAGCATTGGATTGCTTGGATATTTTAAAGCAAATTCTATAACATTTGATCAAAATATTGTTTTTTAAAATTTAACCATGGTTATCATCACACCTACAATAACTAAGAATGTTCCTTAAATATGTGATATACAGCCTCTTTTAAAATTTCCCTATTTGCCTCCAAAATGCCTTTTTACAGGTGGCTTATTCAAATATGGGTACAAAGAAATCTATATATTGAATTTACTTGTTATAGGCATCCTCCTACATTCCCTCCTCTTCCCAATATGCTGTTTATTTGTTGAAGGAACTGGGCCATTTGTTCTACACAGTGTCTTACATTCTGCGTCTGGCTGATTGTTTTCTCTGGATGTCCTTTAACTAGTTATTTTATTCCTTTTATTTTCTTACAAATTGGTGATTAGGCTAGGGTTAATTACATTCATGTTTCTTTTATTTAGGCAAGAATATTGGAAAAGTGATGTACTTTTTATTCTATTACAATAGGCTGAATGTAATATGTACTTTTAATTTTGTGGTGCTAAGATTGAGCAATGATTATGAATGCTCTCTGGTTCGTTTGTTCATTATAAAATCCACCTTACCCATTTAGTTAATTGTTTTAATATCTATTGACAACTGTTGGCTGAATTAACTTACTTATTAAGAGGAGCAAAATGCTGCTTTATTACTTCTGCATGGTTAACTGAAAATTTTCCATATAATAGGACATTTCTTCTGTCATTGATGGTGTAACTGTGTACTAAACGAAGGGAAATAGCCAACATTTTAAGGCTTGATTGACCCTATACCTGAGGATTCAAAGCATCATCATAGCCTTCTCTTAAAATAGGGACACACTAGTTAAAGTGTGAGCTCAATAATTAGTGGAGTCTAGCCCAGATCTGGCTCACATTGGTTTGACTGGAACCATGAACACACTTGGGCATACATAGATGTTGGCACAACCTGTACATTCAGTCCTTGGCTTTTGTAGTGGAGAAAACCAAGTGGAAACCTTTGAAATTGCCCTCATGCTCTGACCAAGATAGTAAATCTAAAACAATATTGAGTACCAGTGGAGTGAGATTATCATCACATCTAGGTGTGATGATAATGGGTGGTGGTTCCTATTATATCTACATTTAATTTATCAGTCTGATCATTACAAAAGCCAGATGATCATGGAAGGTGACAGTAGATCACCACAAACTGAGCCAAGTAGTAGCCCTTATTGAGGCTGTTTTCAAGATCTGGTATCTTTACTAAAGCAGATTGACATGGCTTCAGGTGCATGATATGTAGCCACTGCTCTAGGAGAAATGTTGTCCTTTCCCCCCCATCCCTGTCAGAAAGGAGGGTCAGAAACAGTGGCAGTCACTTGGAGTAGACAATAGAGGGTAAGTAGTCTTGCCCCATGCCTATGTTAACTCAGATTCTCTGAAAAAACATAGTTCAAGGATAGCTGGGCTCTCTGGACATTCAGAACATAACACCAACCTGCTCTATTGATGACAACCTTCTAACAGACCAAATGGCTAAGAAGTGACAAGCATATCAGAAGCATATTTTAGTCAGTTTTGTTGCTGCTGACAAGAACAATTAGAGGAGGAAAAGTTTATTTTGGGGGTGTTGCTTGTGGATTTGAGGTCTCAGTCTACAGATGGCTGCCTCCATTCCTCAGGGCCTGAGATGAGGCAAAACATTGTAGTAGAAGAGTGTGTCAGAGGAAAGCAGCTGGAAACATGGCTCCAGGAAGCAGAGAAAGAGCTCACTGTGACAGTATCACTGTGACAAGTTCAACCTAAAAGGCATGCCTCCAATGACCCACCTCCTCCAGCCACACCCTACCTACTTTCAGTTACCACTCTGTTAATCCCTATCATGGGATTAATTCACTGATTGGGCTAAAGCTCTCATAATCAATCATATCTAAACTTCTTGCATTATCTTACACATGCACTTTTTGGGGACACCTAATACTGAAACCATAACAGAGCAAGAGGTAAACCCTAGGAGACTCAGGAGTCTGCCCTCTCAGTGAAATTTTTTGGGGTCCAGTGGTCTAGATCATGTTGAGAGATCTTCTCCAAAATGAAGGACAATCTTCTGCATTTAGCTCCTGCTGGAAGAATATCTCACTCCTGGGTAGTCTGCTTCCAAGGTACTCCAAGATATGAAGGACATTGCAGAATAAGGCTGAAAGAATTTAGCAATTGATAATAGCTACCACTTGCACTAATACAGAGTAAAAATGATGCTGAGGTTTCAGGTCTAAGAGACTGAGATGAAGATGATGCTAGAAACTAAATTTTACATGAGAGTTAAGGAGTTAAGTTGTGTACAATTTCAGTTTGGCTGCATGTGGACCATACAGACATAATTTGAGGTGCATGTGGATGATCTTGCATTCAGTTAGACATGTAGGGCTAGAGTTTATAAGAGATGTCAGGGATATGACATGATTCCATTGGTCATTTGTTCAATTATTATAGGAAATCAATGTCATTCATAGAGCTAGAGTTAAATCTTAACTCTGTAGCACAATTAATAAATGCCTTTTTAAAATGCCAAACAATACTTGTAGATTACTTGACATGATGTCATCAACATAGACATAATATTTGATGCCATAACTTTCATACATTTCGTAATTCCCTCAATCACTCATTTTCTTGAATGAATCTTTCTTGATAAGATTTTTCAGGAAGGGAAAGAGAACAGGTGGTTTCCATCTTAGATGCATATTAGAACTACCTGGGGACTTTTAAAACATTGAATAGCTACTTTCCATCAAGGACATACTGAATCAGAAACTTCAAGAACAGGGCTTGGGCACATATATTTTTGCAAAGGTCTATATGTAATTCTAACATTCAACAAGGGTTGAAAACTATCAGTGGAGCCAATCCCTAAAAAACAAATGCCAAATGTCTTCTTTGATATAAGGAGAGCAACTAAGAACAGAGCAGGGAGGAAGAGTATGAGAAAAAGATTAACATTAAACAGGGATGAGAGGTGGGAGGGAAAGGGAGAGAGAGGGAAATTGCACGGAAATGGAAGGAGACCCTCATTGTTATACAAAATTACATATAAGAAGATGTAAGGGGAAAGGGGAAAAAAACAAGGGAGAGAAATGAATTACAGTAGATGGGGTAGAGAGAGAAGATGGGAAGGGAGGGGAGGGGGGATAGTAGAGGATAGGAAAGGCAGCAGAATACAACATACACTAGTATGGCAGTATGTAAAAAAAGTGGATGTGTAACCGATGTGATTCTGCAATCTGTATATGAGGTAAAAATGGGAGTTCATAACCCACTTGAATCAAATGTATGAAATATGATATGTCAAGAGCTTTGTAATGTTTTGAACAACCAATAATTTAAAAAAAAAGAAAAGAAAACTATCAGTGGAGAGAAAAACATGTTTTTGGTGAATAGCTCATCTAAGAGGGGAGAGTTAGAGAAAGACAGTAGAAGGGGAGCAACAAAATAGAAGGTGAGTCAAAGAGGATGATATCACGGAAGCTAGGGAAAGAGAATCTTTATAATATTTTTTTTGTGTGTATGTGGTGTAGGTGGCTGGGGGTTATGATGAATTTTATAACTAATGTTTGAAGGGAGGAGTGTGGAGGAGCACTGGTCTGGTTTCTATGGGGGGAGATGAAGATAGAGGAGATGGCAATGAGGCTCTGTGGAAAGAAGTTTCCAGAGTAGGTGTCTCATTCATCTAAAGGTTCTTGAATCATGTTAAATTGTGATTTGGGGGCTTAAGATATGGAGTCAGACTGGAAAGGTGTGATCAGTTGGTGGATCATTGTCTGGAAAAGAGGCCTATTCTCCCTAAACCTAAACCCAGAAGCAAAACCCTAGGCTGGCACCAGAGAGCATTTGGCATCCCCTGATGTTCCTGAACACAGCCATGCCCTGGGAGTTCCCCGTGCTTCCATATGGACAAAATAGCAAGCTTGGGGGTGGCGGGGAGTATGACAGGATCAGCACCTGTGCGGGACTACCAATTATATAGCTTCTTCTGGGGGTTCTCCCTTGTCATAAGCCTCTCGCCTCAGTTTTAGCCTTGCTCAAATGCAGAAACAAAAGAAAGAAAAGCATTTTGTACTCTTCAGTCAGAAAATAAAGCACAGATACCCAGCAGGATGACAATAGTTTAATGCCTCACCTCTTCTCCAAGAGGGAGAGTCTCTTCCAGACTTTAACCCTGTGCATTCTGGAGGGTGTGTTGATAGGAAGACAGTATTTATTGACCAGGACTTTCTAAGTCAGGTCATATACAATGAAAGGGCTTGAACATTTGATTATGATTTCCTTCAATGTATATTTCTGATTAGTTTTCTCTTAAGGAAATCGCTTCCATGGAGAGATCAAAACTAGGTCATTACCTTTTCATTGCCAATTTCTTAATCACAAAAATTTTCAGAAAACTTGGAAGAATCGCATAATGATCAACCATATTATTATTACCTAGACTCGATAATTGTTAACATGTGGTCAATCTTCACTTTATCAATCCATCGATCATTTTTCTTCTGAATCATTTGGAAGTAAGTTGCAGATATCATAATATCTCACTCTTAAAAAAACTTTGTAATTCATCTTCCCAAAATAAGGACAATCACCTACATAACACAATACCACTATTATTCCTAAGACTATTAATATTAATTTCCTATTTCATCCAATATTGAATTCATATTAAAGCCCCCACTGTCCCTAAAATATTTATTTAGCTGGACTTGAAAAATAGGATCCAATTAGAGTCTAGGCATTAATTTCAGTTGCTGTGTCTCTTCATTCTTTTTTAACTTAACACAAACCCCATGATACAGGTCACTAGCTTTATGAGGCAAGGACCATATCTTAACTCTTTTTATTCCCAGTCTTGTACCAGACCAATAACAGGTGGAGTGATAGATTCCTGCTTTTGTAGCTGACATTGAGTAGACTCCTCTCCTTGAATCTGGGCTGGCCCTCCAATCTGCTTTGATCAATGGAGAGTGATTGACATTCAGGAATTTGTGAGACCTGAAATTTCCCAGGTTTACTCTTTTGGGGAGTCCAGACCCATGAAAGAAGTCTAACAACTAGATCACTATTCTGTTGTGGCTAGCTGAAGGAGAAATGAGGTTTCAGCTGAATTCCCAGGTGATGAAAAGTGCCAAGTGAATGAAGCCTTCTTGGAAATGGATCTTTCAGCCCAGTTGAGTTGCTCCAGCTAAGGCTGTGTGGAGCAGAGAAGAGCTGTCCCCACTGAAACCTGCTCAAATGGAAGAAATACAGGTGAGTAAATGTCACTAAGTTTGGGAGTGATTGGTGCTTAAAATGAAAAAAGGGTACTCAACAGCTATTTGTTGAACTAGATTGGATAAAAGTCTAAACAGAGGAGGTGGCTGGGAATGAGTCAGTGGTAGAGCACATCCTAGCATGCAGGAGGCCCCATGTTTGATCCTCAGCATCTCCCCACCACAAAAAGGAAAAAAAAATAAAAGGCTGAGCAGAGATAATATGAGAAAAGTGTTTCAAGAGACAGAAAAAACAAGCTGGGCATGGTGGCATATGCCTGTAATCCCAGTGGCTCTGGAGGCTGAGGTAGGAGGATCATGAGTTCAAAGCCAGCCTCAGCAACTTAGTTAGGTCCTAAGCAACTTAGCAAGACCCTGTCTCAAAATAAAAAAATTAAAATAAAAATGACTGGGATGTAGCTCAGTGGTTGAGCACTCCTGGGTTCAATCCTCAGTACCCCCCACCCCCCAAAAAAAGAAAAGATATAGAAAAACTAGAAACAATTTTTCCAACCCAATCCACGGGTAATTTATAGTCTCCTAGATCACAGTGAATCTCAATTGGGCTGAATCCTAAAATCAGTGGCTGTCTTCTTCCTTGCTTCCTGTGGTGACCCAGGCATAGAGGGAGACTTTTGTTCCTCACTTCTTACAGCTGTCTCCCTGCATGCTGTGCCCTCGTCCATCCTGAATTTCCCAGGCACCTGAAGGTGCTATTTCTCTTCTGCATGAAATGACTGCCACCCGAGTCTTCTCTACTTCTGTATGCATGTCAAATGCCATCTCCCTTCTGAAGCCAGTCTTCATGCTACACCAGGGTTAACCTGGTCTTTTTCAACCTTCTGCAGCAACTTGTCTATCCCTCTCATTATTTTTGTCACATTATGTCTTGAACTAGGGTGATTTTTATACACGTGTCTCTTTCCTAGTAGCTCATACAGCCTCAGAAAGCAGGCACCTCACTACTATTCTGTTCCTCTCATCATATTGCTTACAATCTATGACATGGGGCAGGTCCCAAAATTTGGAGGGAGCATGGCATAATAACTAAGAATGGGTTCTGAAGTCAGATTGCTGGTTTTGGGTCTTCATTCTGTCATCTCTCAGTGATATGGAACAAGTTACCCAACCTCTCTGTTTCTTTGTTTCATCATCTATAAAATGGACTTTGTAAGAATATTTACCTCATAAGGATGTCCTTGAGATTAAAGAGACAAAATGCTTGGATTCATGCTTGTCACATTAGTAAGAATTGCATTAAACAACGATGCTCTTTGAGTTTGTTGAGCATCTCTGTTCCATCCTGTAGTGTCCCTCCTCTTCTTATCCACCCACCCCATAATTTTTACAGCAATTAGCATTGCATTGGATTTAGAGGGAGTAACAAAAAAGGGTCAACCCTCGGGGCAGATATTATCATGTGAAAAATTTATACACAAACTTCTGGAAGAAGTCAAATCTTAAATGCCCAGAGTTTTCTTTAGCAATTTCTCAAAATGCATAGACTTTAGATTGAAGAGATATTTGTGGGTGGGTGGGAAAGAGAAGAAGGATGGGATTAAGAATGAATAAAGTACTAGGCTTTGACCTCCAATGGCTGATAACTTATTTTTTTTAGGCAAGAAAAGGAAGCTGGTTCCTTTGTGCCCACATGGAAAAAAGTCCTTGGTGGGTTGGATTCAGTTGGGCCCCACCCTCATGCCAGATGCAGTTGTTTATTTCTAGCTACTTTTAAGGAACCACATTAGAGAGGATACACCCTGTGGGCCCCCTTGAAAGATCCTGTAAAAATGAAGGCACTCCCTTGTAAGTAAAATATCCCTGAATGCAACAATATTTGGATAATTATAGTCTCCCAGAAGCATAATCCTTAAATGGTTGAGATAATTATAGCATCCTAGGTCTGTGGCACTTCTCTTTTAAGAGCCTAATCCCATGGGCAGAGGGAAGTGGGGACCCCAGGATGCTTCTCCCGGGGAGTCCCCCTAGCCCACACCCTGTGATGGGCTATTCTCCTAGAAAGCAAACCCATTGGCTCTTGAGAACAGTTTTTTCTATTTATGCTGCATGCCCAGGGTATAACAGAGTCCGGCACAAAGCAATGTGCAGGAATTATTCTGAAAAATAGAAGACAACCTTGTGTGTAAGCAAAGAGGTGAAATGATCCTTTGGAACCACATCTCTGCTGGTTATTAGAACCCTGATGGTGCATCCCTGCACAGGCTTGGGCAAGAGGTGGTGGAGTCAAAGTTCCTGGTTATTGGTGTAACTTGTGTGCTTATCTTTTAATGTAGTCTGGGGTGCTGGTTGGGTGGTGTGTGGTATTTTAATCATGGCTATGTTTGATCTCTCACAGGGGAGATGAATTTGAAGAAAGATAAATACTGCCTTGGCCCATGGGCTGGACCTCTTATGCTGGCCAAGGGGCTTCTTCTAAATTTGTGAGCTTCCAAGACAGAGTTGAGAGAACAGGCACCATGTGGGTAGCCCATTCCCTTTACTGGCAAACAAGCCAAAATGAGCCTTCAACTGTTGGGTGGTCAAAGGTGTCCTGCCTGTCCCTGAGTGACAGTTTCTCTGTTCAAGAAGGATATAGTATTCCTTTATTCCTGGATACCTATTCCTGTCTTGCTTATGTTCCATGAATTTTCTCGATTGGAAGTGGATCTCAGAGTGATTTAAAGTCTTTGAGAATTTTGTGTATTTTTTCTTAGTAATTAGACCGTGGTCCCCTCCACCCCAAGGATAGGCACTGTGGTTGAGACAGAGGAGAATACAGAGGAGAATATACCCCTGAGCCTGTTACACGCTGTCTCCAGGGATTACCCCATGGGTTATGGGAACATGCTGCATTTTCCTTTTACAACCTGCCACTGTTTGGTTCCCACAATTAGAAGAGGTTGTTATGACTCACTTTGCTTATAGAGCCCTTTTCTTTTGAGACTTGGCAAGGATACTTTCTCCAGTTCAACTGGCTTCTATAGGCCCTGGGATGATTTTTATAGATAAGAATAATAAAAAAAAATGCTTTAATGACCTCTATTTCCTAAGCCGGTAAAGGAGGGGGTTGCACAAATTTATCTCTGGAATTGAGTTTTACAGTTTTTCTCTTTTCTTTTTTGCAATATCTTTTGCAACATTCATTCATTCATTTGCTCTCTGCTATTTGTTTCATTCTACCTTAAAGATGTATACTGGCTAGTACAAAAACATTAAAAAAATCGAGATATATATTTTGTCTGGGGATACTCAATAAACAGCACCCTGTCTATTGAAGCACAGCCACAAAACTGGATTATATTATCAGGAGCCAGCTGTTTTATAGCCACCATAGATTTAGCATTCATTTTCTTATGCCATCCATATTTTTTCCTGTGACATCCTTTGACAGCTGTTCTGCTAAGGTGATTCAGAAAAGTGTGTCACTGGGTTTGCCTTTTCTGATTCATTTTATTTCTGACTATTTTATTTATTTTAATTAATTAATATTTACTAGAGCTTTATAGTTATGGCAAATGGAGAAATGGAGAACATTATGTCAAATGAAATAAGCCAACTCAGAAACTCAAAGGTCAAATATTTTCTCCCATATGTGAGGCACGTAGTAGGTATCCAACTGGGCAAATTTCCTGGGACTCCTGTGTTGTCAGGTTGTCTTATAGGATCTCTTTGTGGATGGTACAGAGGTGGAAACTGCAGCAATGAAAAGCAAGACTAAGAAGAATCGGTACAAGACCCAACACTGTCCTCAGGCAAGATTTTCAACAGCAGCAAATACAGAAAACTAGGCATGAACATATTTTACAAAAAAGACTTGCTGTCCTATGACCAAATAGTTTAGCTTTTCCTTAGATTCCATGAAAGTCTGAAGAAGTTAGAAAATATGAAGAACACATCCCTAAAAGTTATCTCTATCATTGTGGAAAAATGTTTTAACCTGAAAGTTAACTTTTAGAAGATGAGGTCTTCTTCCTTTGATACACAGAGTGCTTGCCAACACCTACTGCATGTTGCTTTAAAACTTCAGGAAAAAGTCAAAGATCCCTGATACAGGATGTGAAGTTCACCAAATCCGTGTTCTGTCTGTATCTCAGTCTCAGTTCCTACCCTCCTCTTCTTTCCCTTTCTGTTCCAGTTTTATTAAACTCTATTGGGTTTCCTACATGCATAAAGTTCTACTTACTTTGCTCTTCCAGGAATTTCTTTCCCTCCTCCCAACCTCTAAGTAATTCCTATGCAAATTTGAAGACTCAACTCAGAAGTTACCACCCCCCCCAACCTCCCCTGAATTTTCTTTTTCTACCATCTGTGCTCTTCCCTTCTGTTATCATTTTATTTCTTGTAATATATAATTCTCTCTCTCTCTCTCTCTCTCTCTCTCTCTCTCTCTCTCTCTCTCTCTCTCTCTCTTTGGTGGCACTGGGATGGAACCCAGGACTTTGCACATGCTAGGCAAGTGCTCCACCACTGAGCTACATCCCAGTCCTAAGGATATGTTTCTGTGCTTGAACTCCTACTTGGCCTTGAGTACCCTGAGATGATGGTGCTCCATCTTTGTATCCTCAGAGCCTTATGAAATGCCTAGCAGAGTACTTACTAAGTAGTCAACACTTATATGTGGACTGAATTAATGAAAGCTATTTAATTTTTTTCTGAACTTCAATTTCCTCATCTGCAAAATGGGACTTGCAGGTTTTCTGTGGGGATTAAGGGAATAAGGTCTTCTTCATTTGATCCACGGAATCACTAGTCCATGGTCTGGTTTCCCTGCCAGTAAAAGGAGCTTGATGAAAAATTGCTCGTTCTTACAAATGGAAGTACAGTGGCCGTGTGGCACAGGAGGCTGTGTTGTGTTTGTGGCTGGGAATTACAGAAGAGTGAAACAAGGGCTTTCTGTTCCAAGCCACCAACAGACTCTCAAACCAGGTCTGTGGAGTGACCCAGCTACTCACACAGTGAGTGACTCAAATTGACAGGTGGCTATGGGTGTTCTTGGAGCATAGATCCTTGAGGAAACCAGCTCTGTTCATTTGACAGACACATCAGGTGACCCATGGAAACCATGCAACATGATAGAATTAGGTTGAGTGTATTTACTTTCCACCTCCTACAGCAATTGATCCTCATCAGGTGCATCATCCTGGCTGATGCTGCCTCAAATACTCAGACTGGTAGAGGCTTCATTTGCAAATGGCAATTACTCTTTGCATTCAAAAAGTTAAACTTCAATTAGTCTATAGTTAACAAGACTGTAATGTGCTCTTAAAGACTGAACACAGTAAAGCACAGCTGTGTTCCTACTTCCCCACCTTTCAAAATGAGACACAAGGGAATTGTTGGAAGTGACTTCTAATTTAGAGAATATGTCTGTTTGCATATGTCTGAATACATCAATTATATGCATTGAATATGCACAGTTTTCATATATCAACTGTATACTTCAATGCAGCTGATAAAAAAAAGGACAATACCTGTAAGGGCTTTGCATAATACTGAGTATGGGGTGAGTGCTTCACGTACCTTAGTTATTCTTAACAATCTTTTGACAGTGGAAGTAAATATTTAGGACCATTACATCTAAATGTCAAAAACTAAATTGCATTAAGCGTTATTTGTTTATAAAAACACGATAATGGATTTTTTGAAAGACTATCAATAATAATGCTTCATACAAAAAATCAAAATATTTCAGTTTATATTAATTATGTGATGGAACCAGAGAGCATATAAAAAAGAAAAATTGTATAGTAGCATGTTCCTGTAGAAGATCAGACATGTATTAAGCATTAAGTGGGGGAGAACATTCAGACAAACTTACATAAGTTGTTCTGATCATTAAAAAACCCCAATACTGCCTGTTTCCATTGTTGAACCATGTTCAGAAGAGATGTAGAGGGTTTGTCACAATGAGAACTTGCTTCTAGTTCAAGCAAGCTTTGACTTCCTGTTAACCTTCTCTGCATTCATCCCATTAGTTAAATTTTCTACCAGTAAAGAGAAATGTTTTAAAAACCATGCTTGTAGTCTGTATTAGTCGCTAGGTACAAAAAACTTAAAATGACACACATTTATTTTCTCATAATTATGGAGATGATAAGTCTGAGTGGTCTCACTGGGCTAAACTCAAGGTTTTGGTGGGACTGTGTCCCTCCTGGATTCTCCAGGACAAGAGGTCCTTGCCTTTTCCAGCTTCTGGAGGCTGCTATCCTTCCACAATATGTGTCTCCATCCTCTATCAGCAAAGCTAGGAACCTCAGGCTGTGTCCTCCTGTGGCATCTCTTTGGCTTTTGATCTTCTCCCCTCTTTTACTTCTAAGGATTTTTGTGATTAGCTGGGCCCACTTAGATAATTCAGTATAATCTCCTGTCTGGTCAGCTGACTGATGGACTTAACTCTCTTTTATAAAATACCTTAACATAGCCACTGGCTCTGAGGATTAGTATGTGGACATCAGTGCAGGGAAGTGGACGGGGAGTACATTGTTGACCATGTACTCCTAGAAGGCTTGTGGCAGATGGGGAGTACATTGTTGACCATGTACTCCTAGAAGGCTTGTGGCAGATGGGGAGTACATTGTTGACCATGTACTCCTAGAAGGCTTGTGGCAGAGGGGCTAGCAAAGCTGGCTAATGAAGATATTACCTCTTCCCTTCTTCTGAGAGTATTTTGCTTGCTTGGTATGAGAAAGACATCTAAATATTTTATATAAATTTTTGGAACATCCATGATGTAGAGGAGTATGGTGAAAGAGTGGAAGTCATTCATTAACACATATAAGAAGCCTCTGTGTGTGTAAGAGCCTGAGCCCACATGTGTGCACCTAAGAAGCCATTAAGAGATTAAGTTCATTTTTTGGACTCTACAACCTTGCCAATTACTTAACCTCTCTAGGGCCATTTCTGAATGTCAATGTGCTTTTGCCACACATGAAAAGAAGTGAAATTTAATATGAATGGTATCTCTGGAGATGTAGAATTCAAGAGTTTGCACAATTCCCTATGACTGAAACCTAACCCAGAAAATGGCCAAAGCAGGTCCATTTTTTAAAAAGTAAATGAAAAATCATAACCACAGATTTGTTTCTCCATGATATTGATGATTTCGTTCTACATCAGATAACCGCCCAGCTCTCAGGTTGAAGTACCTCATGGTGACTAAAGTGTGTTTATAGTACTTCAATATCCCAAGAAAGAGTTCTCAGGTCCAATCTGATTGGTCCAGCACCTGTCACATAAGTCACATGCTCATTCCCAACCAATAGCAATGGCCAGGGAAGTAAAATACACAGATTGCTTTACATCAACCAATGTGGAAGTTGAGGAATCAGCTTCTAGTTGAAAATTTGAGCAGGGTGAGAGACAATACAAATGAATATCATAGAGGGATGAGTGGGTGCCATGTCCTTAAAGAACACACATACCCACTGGAGCAAGGAGAGAAGTTATTATTTTAAAGAATGTATGGTTTTTGGAGGCTGGTTGAATTAGATCTATTCAAGCTCTTCAACCACATCTCCAAAACATAGAAAGCATCACAGATTTTCATAATGCCAGAATAATTATGAAATAGATAATCATAACCTTCATGAAATTGTGTCATCTAAATAAAAGTTATTATTATATCCTTTTATTGAAGGATTATATAGAAAAAAATTTGGCTTCCCAACAATACCTTATGGTTTTATAAAGAGATTGAGACCTTTTGCATCAAGTTCCAAGAGAAGATTAGTGGTTAATGGTTGAATTATAAAATACTCACCAACCCAGGGCTGCTGTATAATGTGTATAGATCTCTAAAAACATTAATTGTACAGTCTTCTGCCCAGCTCCACCTCAGCCCTTCCCTTCCATTTAAAAAAAAATAAAGCTACCAGTTTATAAACAACTTTCATACCAAAGGCTTGACCCTGGGTGATAAGTGATGAGAGAGGTGTACTAATGGACATTTTAAGTGTTCAACATAGGGAGACTCGCCTTGCCTGGAACTGGTTTAAGGTTATCAGTGTAACCTTTTAAAAATTACTTTCCAAACAAACTTAACAACTGAGATGATTGGTATAAGGAAAGGAAAGTTAAAGCCAAAAATATTTCAAATGTAGCTTTAAAAAGGATGATGGCACATACATCACTGATTGATTTCTGAGCTCTGGACATCTTCCTCTTTTCTTTGTAGAGCAGAATAGTTTTCATCTGCTCTTGCGCCTTTGACCTCCTACTACACATTATGATTAAAAAACATTGTGACTGCTGCCAATGTTAATTCAGAGTTGTTTCTGCACATGACCTTGTATCAGACATGATGGTAAACAAGATCAACAGTTTCTGCTGTGAAGCAGCTTTTATATTAAGTCAGAGTCTTAACCCGTCTTCCGGTTTAGTTGATGCTTGGCTTCATGTGTTTTTTTTTTCCTCTCCTTCTACCGTTGAGGCCCCTAAAGGAAGAAAGAAATATTAAAGCATGAGGCATTTACACCAAATTTCACCTGAAAACATCAATATCCAGAAATATGCTTTTTACTGAGGAGACAAAAAGAACTCCTTTTTGCAGAAGCTGAGCAGCTCCAGAGAAAATACTTTCATAGAGTGATAATTGGGAATTTTACTTCACAGTTTTTATGAACCCAAGGATTTAAACATATTTAGTGTGTTCAACTCTATTATTTTATTACTGAATCTTAAATGGTCCCACTTTTGATCAAAGGGTTTGCTTCTGACAAAAGGGTATGAAGTGAAGGAGAAAAATTAAAAAAAAAAGAAACCCCCAAAGAAACAAAGAAAATGCAGAAAACCATAGAAACCTTCCAAATACCCCAGGATGGAAAATAAAGGAAAGAAATATTCCTGGGGAAAAATAAAAAAGGAAATCAAATGGAAAAAATGATAACACTTAAGTTCATCATTCAACAAATTGTAAACACCAGAAGAATATAGAAAAGTCAGAGGAAGCAAATTCCCTAAAAACATCCCCTCCAAGTAGCCCAGTATTAAAACTACAACTCTTCAATGTGAGAGGGCCCACAGAGAACCAAGCATAACAAATGAAAATAGACCCCACATCATGAGAATTCAGAAGTTTCAGACACCAGTAATTAAGAGAAGATCCCTTAAAACCATTTACATATGAAGAGACACAAGTGAGAAAAGTTTTGGACTCTTCAACCAACCTTAAACGCTAAAAGGCAGTGGAGAGACTTCTGTTTCTGTCTAAAATGGCACAGTAGGGACTGGATTTATCCTCCTTCTTGAAATAACAACAACAACAACAAAACAAGCAAAATATGTAAAACAATGTTTTCAAGATACCAAGCGGCCAGGGACTATGATCCCTGAGAGATGGAAAACAAACATGGTTGCTTCAGCTCACTGTCTTGAGAAAGTTTTCAGGCCATCCAAATGAGTTTAAGGAGATTAAGCTAAGGGTTAAGGAGATTAAGATAAGAGTCTGGAGAGACTAAGGCAACTGGAGTTCACAGAGCAGAGTGCTGAAGAGAACAAGGCTGCACAGAGGAAGGACTCCAGAGATCTGCAGACAAGCCAGCCCCTCAATGCTGATTGGCATTCTGGCTGAGGCTGGGGAAGAGACCACATAAAAGAACCAGAGCAAAATGTAACAACAAATTCCACTATTATGTATAATTATAATGCACCAATAAATATATTTAAAAAAATAATAAAAGTGAACAGTAACCTTGAGCTCACGCAGATCTGGGAATAGTTCTTGTCACCATCATCTTGTTTTCCAATCTTTGGGTGGAGTATTCAGAAAGATCTCTGCTTATTAGTGGAAATAATTAGCCCTAAATTAAATGCTGCTCTGATCTTACTTATCAAACATTAAAAGCAACAACCAAAAAGATCAAACTATTTTTAAAATAAATTCTAGAATAAAACTTAAGAATTTCTATAAGGATACAAAAATAGCTAGCACCTGAAAACGTAAACTTGACCATCTCTGGCATCCAAGAAAAAATGACTGAACCTGCAGAAAAAAAAAAGGAAAACACAGCCCATATTGCACTGGGAAGGTGAAGGTGAAAGGAAGAAAAAAGAATGTTGGAGCAAGAGAATTTGACTATGAAAAGAGCAGTAAACAATGCATCTATTTGAAAAATCAATAGGTAAAACTATACTTTTTTAATATAATGGAAAAAATGCCAGGAGAAATGGTCCTTGAAAATTAAAAGCATCATTGCATCTGGAAGGGACAGAGAGTGGAGCAGGGAATTGGCATTGTTCATTATGAGCTCTTATAGGTATTTAACAGAAACCAGCCACACCTCCTTTACTCTCTACTTCTACTGAGGACGGTATAAGAGAAGATAGTCAATTCCTTAGAGTTGACCCACTGACACCTAGACATAGCAGGTAAAGCAGAATATGTCCTAGGTAAAAATTTAGACATGCTTCTGTAGCATTTGATTTTACTAATGAGTACTAGGGTGTTGTAAGGACAATGACATTGTAATGGACAATTAACAGACAAGGGGAGGGGCACCAAAACCCCTCAATAGTCCAGATAAATAAAATTTTAATATGATATTTTAAAATTAAAACTTATTTAATGAATGCAAATAATCCACTATAAGTAAAATATCAAAATGTTAAATAAGACAGGACCAGTATTACTGACTATTGTCTTTTGTCTATAGATCCAATATGGCCCAGGGTGGCACCACTTAACTTACAAATAGTAAGTATTCCAAGGACTGAGAGATTAATAATTGCATCTGCTTTCACATTTTGCATTTCTGTGTGAAGATTAACTATTATCATAAGGGATAGTTTTTTTTGAAAACGTTAACATACTGCAAAGATGTGAGTTGTTTCAAATAACCTCCATAGTACTTTATCATCTGCTAAACTATTCATTCTGATCAAAGGAGTGTGGTTTCTGGTGCCTTCTAGGGAAGTCATCCATCCTCTGTTTTTTTCAATGCCTTTGCAAAATGAATAATTCTTATAGATACCATTTTCTTTTCAGGTGACCAGTGTTTAATGTTATTAACCATCTGTTCCATTTACCTTTCTCTTCACTAGGAAAGGTCAATTTGTTCAAATTCCACAGTTGCTTTTTTTCTGTGCTCACAGCCTGGACTTACAACAATCAGGCTGAACTAAGTGCATTTTCTGTCTAGGAGAAAGTGCACCTGTGAGAGGGTGAGCTACAGAGCCCCAACATTTTGAAAGTGGATGAGAATGTGCAAACCAGTTGGTAGCTGGTAGGAGAAATAGAGACCTACCTCTAGAGGTAGTCACCTTCCTTAAAGACCTCTTTCTCTCAAGGTCCATCTTTCTAATTGCTGACTTTGCACAGACTCCAAAACAACCTGCATACCATAATGTGAAAGGTCAACCTAAAGGTCACAGGTTTTAAGGGTGCTACTTCAAAGACATTTATCTCTTTTACAACACCATTAGTCGTGAGTAATGGTCTATTGTCTTTCATCATTCCAACCTTTTCACCTGCCTGTTTACTTTGAGTGCAACCTCCAAATTCAAACGCCAGCCTAAATGGGCGCTTTCCTGCTACTTAACACTGGCCAATGGAAGCTTATTCATACTTTGGTTTCCAGTTGTCAACTGTTTAAAGGTAATACAGTTACTCTGGTCTAGTCTTTTGGATTAACCATGGAAAAGAAAAGAATTTAGGGAAATAGTTAATGAAGAAAATAATTTCATACATTAAGCTGTTTATTGTGGTTTTTATCTGTAATTCTAAATAAACATCAGGGAATTTTAAATGTCCAACAATAAAAATAGCTACATTTACATAGTACTGATCTAAATATTTTATGTCTGATGGCTCAATTTGAATCCTGTGATCCTGTGAAATAGTAGTATTATTAGTCCCATTTTACAGATTGGGGGAAAAGATTATAAAGACAACATGTAATTTTCCAAGGTGGTAAAGAGTAGTGGAACTGGTGTTTGACCCCAGGCAATGAGGCTCCTAAGTATGGGTCTTTAACCTCTGTGCTACACTGCTTTGTGCATTGAGGAGTAGCAAGTCGATGTAGTGCACCATTGTTCAGTCTTTGCAGTGGTAGACTATAAGGCAACATAGAAATTAAATTTCATGACATTGTGATTTAAACTGTATAACATATATGTAGTATAGATAAATATTGAGAGAGAGAAGGAAAAACCAACTAAGGCCAATGGTCCTAGGTGGGTTAAAAGAAAAAAAATAATCAATCACAAGTTTGAAATGTTGACAGAAAGATGCTACTGCTTCTAACTAAATGCCATTTCCCAAACTCAAAACTTCTGGGAAGGTTCTTGGGGAAATCTTTTAGTGATGAATGCTATCCAGCTCTCTCTGGCTGCTTGAACCACAGACTGATACGCCCTACTGTGATTTAAGAAGCCAGAGTAAAAATAGTTATTTTGTTATACTACTGAGACTATGTTGATCATTTTCTCTTATTTGAAATATTTCTCATAAAGTATTAATCTATTAATACTGTTATAAATGTAAATAAAGCAAAATTGGGTACAAGTCTGCAAGTGAAAATAAAATGTGCTCATAATTATGAAAGAGGTGCTTTTGGGGTGATCAGGTATGCTGGGAGAAAAAGAAAATGATGAATTGAAGACAGCCATTACTCAATCTATATTCATCCATTCACTGAATAATGTGCCAGGCACTGTGCTCATGCCAGGTATCCAGTAGTGACCACAATGAATAAGGTCTCTATACTCTTGGAGTTTACTGTATAATCAGTGGACTGTAAACAAGTAAACATAAACTTGTAATTATCCATTGTTGAATTGGTAAAAAATAATATGAAAAACAGCAAGGTGCCCTGATTAAGAATTATCTGTGTAACAATGAGGGTCTCAGTCACTAATATGGCATTATGTAAAAATGTGGATGTGTAACTGATGTGATTCTGCAACTTGTATTTGGGGTAAAAATGGGAGTTCATAACCCACTTGAATCAAATGTATGAAAGATGATATGTCATGAGCTTTGTAATGTTTTGAACAACCAATTAAAAAAAAAGAATTATCTGTGGATCTACTCTCAACTGATCATTCAAAGTAGGTCTTTCTGATGAAGTGAGGTTTAAGATAAAACCTGAAGGAAGAGAAGGGACTTGATATACTAGAAGTCACTGCAAGTATACTTCGGGTGGAAGGAATAAGAGGACCTGTAAGAACCCTGAGATAGTGAAGAAAAGGTTGAAAAGCCTTGAGTTTAGGGAATGAAGAAGGAAATAAGATAGGCAAGGGGTGAGGTATATTCATGCAAGAATAGAGGACTTCATTATAAGTGTCTTGGAAATTACTGAAGATCCTTCTGGCTGTTGGGACAATAAGCCAGAGGATTACACGACTGCATGTAGGACTATTGTAGATGTCCAAGCAAGACATGGTAGACCTTTGGACTAGAGTGTTGGCAATGAGAAAGGAGAAGAGAGGAAAAATTGAAGATAAAGTGTAATAAGGGAATTTTCAGAATTTGGATAACGGATTTCTGTTAGTCAGCTTTCTATCACTGTGAAGAAATACCTGAGGTAAACAATTTCAAAGGAGAAAAGATTTATATTGGCTCCTGGCTTCAGAGGTTTCAGTCCTGTGCTTCCTGACCATGTTGCCTTTGGGCCTGTGGCAAGTCGGTTTATCATGGTGAGGAGTGCATGGCAGGGGACACAACTCACCTTATAGCATCTGGGAAGCAGGAAAAGTGGGGGCAGAGTCCCAGTATCCCTTATATGGGCACATGGCCACTGATCTAACTTCCTTCCACAAAGTCCCACATCCTTAAGTTTCCAACATCTCCCAATAGTACCACAGGCCAGCAACCAAACCTTTCATATATGGCCTTTGGAGAACATGTAAGACTCAAACCATAACAGGATTGGATGTGGGAAGCAGAAGGAGGTAACAAAATCATGTATCAGTCAAGTTGGTGTTATAAGAAACAACCCTTTTCTAAATCTCAATGACTTAACCCACTCAAAGCTATCTTTGGGGTCATATCATTGTTAATTGTGAGTCAGCAGGAGCCCCCACATGTAGATCCTTTCATGTTGTGGAACCTTCATTTTCTACAGGTGACCTCTAAGATCACCAGGAATGGAAGGAGACCATGGAGGATCACAGAGAACATTTTAGAAGCTAGGCTGATGGGCACTTTCATCTTGTTTCCTTGACCAGGGTACAATAACATAATTATGTAACCTTGTGGGGCTGGAAAATCTTGCTGTATGTTTCAGGAAGAAAATCAAATAGGTTTGTGAACACACATCATCATCCGTACCCTAAATGACTGCCTGGTTTTGGCTGCCTGGATGGTGTTGACACTATCTTGTACACCAGGTTGGGGTGGACTGAAGGAGGAATTAGTTTGTGGGAGGAGATTATTGTGGTCTGAATGCTGTGTTCCCCCCAAATTCACATGATGAGGTTCTGCCCCCAAAATGATGGTATTAAGAGGTATGACATTAATAATATAAATAATAATTAAGAGGTGATTAGATCATGAGAATGAGGCCCACATGAATGGAATAAGGGCTTCTATAAAAGAGGCTTGAGGGAGTCTGTTTTCCCTTTTTATGATGTGAGGAAATGGGGAAGACCTATCAGGAAACTGGTCATAATGAGATGCTGAATCTGCCAGTACCTTGACCTTGGACTTCTATTCTCCAGAATTGTGAGTAAAACATTTCTCTTTATAAACTACCCAGTCAATGGGAATTTCTTGTAGTAGCCCAAATGGACTAAGACAGAGATCAAGTAATTGATTTTAGATATGCTAAGCTTCTAAGACCTACCAACCGCCCCCTGATGGAGTTAACAGGTAATGAGTTCAATACTCAAATGTTGTGTTCAGGTTTTGGCTATATATAAACCACTATAAAATATGTAGATAATTAGGGCAACTCAGGTTATACATATTGATTTGTATTTGCCTCGTTTTAATCAATTAATTAAATATTTACTAAGTATTTGCTATGTTCCAAGTATTATTCTAAGTTCAGGGCAAATACCTCTACAAAAAACAGACAATAAGTTCAGAGTTTTTATTCTACTGGAAATTAGACAAACAGTAAGCAAGATAAATAAATAATAAGTGAAATATATGTTATGTTGGATAGGGATATGGTCTAGAGAAAAATAAACAAAGAAGGAAAATAGGGAGTGAAGTGGAGTGGCTTTTGCAACTTTAAACAGGGTGACCAGGGAAGACCTCACTAAGAAGTTAACTTCTGAGCAAAGATTCTAAAGGAGGTGAAGACCAGGCATGTGGCTGATAGGAGTGAGGATTTAGGCTGAATGAATACTAAATGTTAATACCTTGAGACTGGAGGGTGACTGTGTCTCTTTGGTTGGACTAGACAGAATCTGCAGTGGATGAAGTCACAGAGGTAGAGGGTACAGATCAAGCCAGACTATGCAAGCCTCCAGGCCCTATAGGGATTTTATCTTTTAGGTTGACTACACAGTTTCTATTAACTTAATTTTTTTTAAAGTTGAGTAGTACCTCACTTTCCAAAATTTCCCATGTTCTTTCTTTCCTAGTTTAGAACACAATATAAAATAGGTAGAATAACCCTTTTAAATAAAAACCAATGTTTTTGAGTTCTTTTTTCTAAAAGGGTAGGTACTACATTCATGGATACATTCAACACGAATCACCAAATACATATATATTTCCCATGATCTATAATGACTAATCACTAGCTTAAGCACTGCATTCACAAAAATAAAAGTGGTGTGGTTCCTTTTAAGTAAATTCCAAACCGTAGATTTGGAAATTAGAGCAATAGTAATCCAGGCAGCAGCTTCAAGATCATTTCAAGTCTTTGGATCAGAATTGTATGGCTGCTTAGGTATCTTAGATAATTATTATTAAGGTAGTAGTATTTTTTTAAATAAGTGACCTCACTTAATCTGTGTAAAATCTTTTTTTTTAATATTTATTTTTTTAGTTTTAAGTGGACACAATATCTTTATTTTATTTTTAGGTGGTGCTGAGGATCGAACCCAGCGCCTCACGCATGCCAGGTGAGCGCGCTACCACTTGAGCCACATCCCGAGCCCCATAAAATCTGTTTTAATGTATGTTGTCCTACCATATCATAAATATGTGGAATATTGGTAGAAGAAAAAGCAACTGTAGGTTTAATTAAATTATTACATTTGATGGAAAAAATTTCATCTATAATTTTGTCATTATCATTATTCCAAATCTATTCTTTGAGGCATGTATCAAATAAAATCTATGACTATGTGTAAAAAAAAAAGCTAAAACAAAGATGGGGTTCTTGAACTTAGATTATTGTAATATCATGCAGGAAGTATAACGACAGATGCATGCACAATATGCTGCAGAAATTCCAGAAAGGAAACCCTCTTCTGCTTAGACAAATAGAATAATGTGTTTGAAAGGGGTAATTCTCAAACCAAGACCTAACAAATGAGTAGCCAGGCAAAGATGGTGGGAGCAGAAGCAGGTGAAACAGCAGTAAGTGATTGGAAGGATAGTTTAGGCAGAGTTGACAGTGTTAGACCTATGAATATAATATCGCATGCAAGGCAAGAGAATTCAGATCAGGAAATATTTTGAAAAGGAGTTGGCATGACAGCATTCTCATATTTGATTAACAGTGTTAATGAGAACTTCCCATTTAAAAAAAAACAAACAACACCTCGGACCCTGCCCAAAACATAAGATCCTGGAACTAAAAGAAATCACCTAAATCTTGTTATACAGATTGGGGGCATTCAGATCAGAAGAAGTTAATGACTAACGGCAAACAGCAAATAAATGGCTAAGGACCTAGTGCCTTGGGTGATGTTCAAGCTGATGCTGAGAAATAAATGTTCTTCTTCAAAAATAAACACACTTTTGGTTCTGGTTTCTTTATCAATTGGAATATATGCCTCTTGGAGCCCAAGTGAACATTCAACTGTTTTTGGAAACTTCAGCGTGTTTCCTAAATTCTCCATGAATTCATTCTCAATTGGGTCTGCCTGGAGGACACTCATGGGCTTCTGCTTGGAGGATTGCACCCAGTCCAGTTGAACTCTTCTCCTCAAAGATTCCCTGCCCCCACCTGCCTGGAAACACAGCATTTGTTGGTTCTACTTAATTTTAGATTTTGTTCTGTTACTTTTCCCTCCCTTGGTTTTGGAGAACACAGAGAACTTATGAGGCTAATTTAGGGCAGATATGCTAAAAGTAAAAAGTAATGTTTTCTCTTTGTAGAAAACACCCCAGGGGCAGAGAATGCAGGAAATTGTGTGTCACTGTGATGAAAAACAAATGAAAGCCTTTACTGCAGAAGTGCCCCTCTCTGATCATCTAACACGTTCATCACAGCATGCCAATGCAGATGTGCAGGGTAAGTGCCAGCCAACTGAGCCATCCCCAACTGGATTCTTCTCATTCCCTTCTTCACCATGTCTACCATGGTGGTTCTCAGAGATCAGTAGGAGGCAGTAGATATTCTCAGAAAAATAATGTGAACGCATATGTGACTTTTAAGATCATTAGATCAGCATGTGGAATGCAACTCTACAAGGAAACAGTTGCCCTGAAGCTAAAGTTGTGTTCTTTTCATTGAATGAATGCCTTGGTTACTTTATCTTATCATGATATGGTTATCCTGGTGATATCACCTCTGTTTCAGTTACCTCAAGGAAGGGAAATGTATACAGATGGGGAACAGGAATTGAAATTTAGGTCAGGAAAGTAGTCTTGATGGAGTCTTGGAGGATTTCATGTGTCTGGGAAGACTGTCCTGAGGAAGGTTTAGAGGTGGCCTCCCTTAAGAGGATACAAACCAGAAATTGGGAAGCAGTCTCAAAATATCAGTTATTTCTCTGAGCTTCAGTCAGCTATAGCTTGAAACTAGATTATTCAGATTCATGGTCCTCTTTGAATTTATTTTCCTTTTATTATATCCCAGAAGCAAAGTATTTTGTATGTATTTAGGCCAGTTTTAAAGAAGTGAACAATGCTCTCTGGATTCCAGAGATAATCAAGGGGATGCCTAAAATAGTGGTTTTATCTGGGGGATATTATGCCTCCCAGGGGATGTTTGGCAATGTGGGAAGACATTTCTGGCTGACAGAACTGGTGGTTGGGGGTATACTGGAACCATTTGGCAGATGACTTGGGATACTGCTAAACACCCTGCAATGCACAGAGCAATTCACAACAAAGAAGGATACAGCTCAAAAAGTCCATATTCCCAACTTCCAGATTTTCCTTCCAGTGCCATTTCTGGAGGTTCTAGGTTTTCATTGTTGTTGACATAAGTCGCATTCGCTTACTCCACTCTTAGATAATAGGCTTCTTCTATTCCCAATTCTGAGAATCCTCTGGATGTTCTCCATTTTCCAAATCATTAATACTGACTATTTATTCATCTTGTACTAGTCCTCTAAACGAAACTGTAGACTGGAAAATCAAGAAATTCATGATGTTATACTTCCTTAGAGGTGATTAAAGCCTCGGTTTGATCCCTGAATCACAAAATCCCTTTTGTAAAGGAACTCAGTGATTTAGGAACAGGGGCCTTACCTTCCACTGTGATGTGGTGGACTTGGGGCTTTTTCTGGGCTACTTCCAGAACCTGGAAATCATTCTTGAAGTTAATAACAAATACCTGTGACATTAAAACATTCACAAGCTTCTTAATAGAACCAATTATTAAATTATAGAATTTAATAATTATCTGGTGTTACTTGCACAAGAGTCTGAAATTGTTTTATGCTTTTGTTTCATAATGGCTTTTACATCTCAACTACATTTTCCTCATTATATTTTTTCCTTGTTGGACCTGTTCCAACAGAGGACCTGTTCTAAGAGACATGTTTCTGGGCAAAATCCAGAATTTGTAATTCTGAACGGAAATAGATTTTGCAGGATGTATTTATGTTATTTCCTTTGCATGCATGTGTGTATACACACACACACACACACACACACACACACAAGTAGAAACTGCTGGGCACCCTCACCTGGGTGTGAGGGCCTGAGGGTCTGGGTGTGAGACAGACAAATCCATAATCCAAAAATTTCTAGAAATTCTAAAAGAAATAAAATGAAAATGTGGTTTGTTGTGAACATCATTAGAAAATTAATTGACATCTTAGTATTTCAAAACTACTGGTAGTTTTCCCTATAAATATAATGCTCTTCTCTGATTCTATATATGTAATTCTTTATTTATTACTTATTGACTTGAGGTTTACACAGTGGGCTTCCCCACTTTATGTTATTATCCGTGTATCAGATCTGAAGTTTCAGCTTTGAGTTTTTGACTTATTCACTTGTAAAAGTGCTACAACCTATTGTTTCTATAAGGTGAGTAGATATGTTAAAGAGCTTATTCACTGAAAATCTCACTAGTAAAGAAATACATTAGGTTAAAGCTGTTATCTTCTTAGAAAAGGGTTTTAAAAATGGGGACTACATCAGCTTGCAGTAGAGAATGAGATATTTTTTTGGAGGTCAGGGAGCTGGTTGAAAACCTGATCAGGTAAGAGAATTCAGTTACATTTACTTCTACTACCTATATTAGAATTAGAATTCTCTTTCAGTTAAAACTTATTAATCCTTTTATGAGGATCTGTTTTCTGGAACCAATGCATCAACCAATTAAATTAGCAAACATTTAATTAACAAATTAAAATTAATAACATAATGTATAAGCTGTTGTTTTAAATATAGGCTGAAGAGAGCAGAGTTAGGAGGAGCTACAAAGGTGGGTAATAGCAGGTACCTAACCTGAAGCATCTTGCAGATTAGGCTCTTTTGTAGTGAATTCTACCCTGTTATGGTGGCAAATGTGTGTGTGGGTGGCATGTAGGGGTGTGTGTGGGGGGGCAGTGTGTGCTTGTGGTGGGGGGTGTGTGTATGCATTTATAATGCTATTTGCTAGTGCAAAGTGTCCAACTGAGAAAGAGATGGACAAGGGACCAGTTTATTCAACCACTGATAGGATGAACAGAGACAGTTAAAGTTCCCTCATAAACAATTGAGATTTGTTTAGAAATGGTGAACAATTACAAATTTCTGGAGAGCTGTTGAAACAAAAAGCAAAGCAAGAAATAAACTCTTAGGCATCCAGTGATACTAAACTATAGCAGAGGATTACATTTTTTCTCACCCCCCTCCTCCAGCCGCACACAGAAGTATGAATACAAAGAAAGAGAGGGAAGGTATCTGGCTATTTACATGAAAAATGACTCTCCCCTACAATCACCTTCTGTCAATAAAATGCGTATTTTCTGACATGTCAATTAGGTGATTCATAATCCAGATGACCATCCCCTTCCATTTAGTACCGCTGGGCCGGGTTAAATGTCTGAAGTGTTTACCCTTTATGACCAGTGGCACGGATCTGTTCTCAGTCAAACTGGGCCACTCATGACATGTTTGCCTGTAGGATTTCTCTTGAGGTAAATAACCATGATTATCAGATTTTAACCTGAACGGCAGATGAGGACAGTGGTTTTGCCATCAGCAGTGAGGAATGCCGGTTTTACAGTACCAGGCATAACAGTGTTTGTGGGAAGAGTTTGATGCACAGTAAACAGCTTGTAATTTACAGAACTCCAGTGAACAGAGCTTAAGCGGCAGAGGTTGGTACTTCAAAGGGATGGTTTGCGGTTCAAGAACCGGTTATTAAGGAGGGATGATTTGTCCTCAGCATCTTAAGTTAATTTTAAAAGATCAGGCTGACAATGAAGTAATCATTTTTAAAAATTGAGCTAATATCCACACACCTAAAATTATAAAGCCATTTTGACTATTTTAATGTGTACAAATCAATGATCTCCAGTACCCAAAGTGGTAATTTTTTAAAAAGATAAGGGGATAGAACTCTAAGGGGGAAGGGAGTATTTTTCATTCATCCATGGATTCAATCATACCTAACAAATATTAAATAATTTCAGTATTGATATGCCAGAATACTCCTTTGTACTTCTGTGATGCTGTCTTCAAATAAATAATATATTTCTATTCTGTGAAGGCACAGATTATTAACCAGCTTTACAGTTAGTATTACTAAGGCATTTTCAACTTTAATTCTGAAGAAAAGCAGATGGAGTTTAAAATATGCATTTTGTCAAATTACAGGGATGATATTTGGAGAACATTTGAATAGAAATGTTAGAAATTGTTCTGGAAACTGGCAAACAACTTTTTAATAGATAAAAACAATTTTTAAAACAATTTTTTTTGTAGAAACATGTTTGGGAATAGGCTGATGTTGGAGACTACTTTCTACTATTTTAGGGTAGATTTATGAATAACAGAAATCTCTACTTTAAAATTTCAATCTGTTCATGCATGTAAAATAGGCTGGTCAAATAAACACATGAGAGAATTCTGTGTTAGCAGAAAATAGAAGATAAAATTTGTTTTGATCAAAAGTAGATCTTCTTAACCAATGCAACTCCACTGAGGCCCTTTCAAATTATAAGTCCTCTGTAGCACCCTCCCATCATCCCTCCCCAAGATTTTGATTTGTCCTCCTGGTATATGGTGCGTAACAATAGCTCTCTCCTCAGTTGAGACCAGACAAAGGAAAATAAACATTGCTCTTAACAAGAAGATTTTGGCTATTAGATAACACAAAAAAATCTTTTTATTTGAATCACACTCAGAATTTATAATAATTTTATCAAGGATTAAGAATTGTCTCTATATCTGTTATGGGAAAGGTTTATTAAGTAACTGACTACAGTAAAAAGTATTTTATTCCATCTATTAGAGAGCCTTAATCATTTACAAGCATATTGGTATTTCCTTTACATAAAAGAATTCTATTTTGTTAAAATAGAATGACTATGAACCTCTGCTTGGCCATCTTTTTAATATTACAGTTGTGTTTACTGAAGCAGTGGAGGTAGGGGGGACTTCCATAAAAAAATTTGAAACACAGTGGGATAAATAAATTGAAATTAATTTTCAGGACTGTTCAGATACTTTAATTTGCTCTGGTGCTCCAAGAGGGCCTTGTCTGATGAACAAACTTTGCCATTTCCTTGGTGTTTTGATTTGTAGTCTTCTTTTAGCTAGTGATACTGCTAAACATCTTTTTCATCTTTTTATTTTTTAAATATTTATATTTTAGTTTTAGGTGGACCCAATATCTTTATTTTACATTTATGCGGTGCTGAGAATCGAACCCAGTGCCTCGCACATGCTGGGCGAGCACTCTACCACTGAGCAACAACCCAGCCCTCTTTTTATTTTTTTAATGCTTATTATATCCTTTACCTATATTTCTATTGGGCTGGTGGTCATTTCCTCACATGCCTTTTCCTTATCCTCCCTCCCTCCATCCCTCCCTTCTTTCCTTCCTTCCTTCCTTCCCTTTTGCCCTCCCTTCTCCTTCTCTCTTTCTTTCCTTCTCCCCCCCTTTCCCTCCCTTCCCCCCCCCCCTTAGGTATTGAACTCAGGAGTACTTAATCACTGAGTCACAACCCCAGCCCTTTTTTTATATTGAATTTTGAGTCAGGGTGTCACTAAGTTACTCAGGGCCTCACCAAATTGCTGAGGCTCACTTTGAACTTGTGATCCTCCTGCCTCAGTCTCCCAAACTGTTGGGATTGTGTGTGTGTGTGCCACCATGCCCAGCTCTTACATGCCTTTTTTAAATACACATTTTGCAAAAATCATCATCCTGTCCCTTTCTTGTCCTTTAACTTCATGATGCCTTTCTTGAAACACAAATTAGCATTTTTTTTGAGTAGTCAAACTGGCAGTCTTCCCTCTTAAGTATTCTGGGGTTTGGTTGTATTTTAGAAAAGGCTGTCCCACCCAAACATGATAAAGATTTTTGAATATTTTTTTCTAACAACTGTATTCTGTTTAAAATATTTCAGTGCCAATAGATCTTTCTGCAGTGATAGACTTACTCTTAATCTACGTTGCCCGCTGTGGTGTTACTAGCTACATGTGGCTATTGAACACTTGAAATGTGGCTAGTACAACTGAAAACTGAAGTTTCAATTTTATCTAATTTCAATTAGTTATAATTTAATTTGAGTAAGCTGTAGGTGAGTAGTGGCATGTATTGAACCACACAGATAGATCTTCAATCTCTCTGAAATTTGTTTTTGTGTGCATTGTTGGTTAGAGATTTTTCCTATATAAATATTCAGTTATCCTAACAGTTTTTTTTTTTAATTCTCCTTATTCTTTTCCATTGATTTGAAAAGTCACTTTTGTCATATGCCAAATTTCCACCTAAATAAAATATTTTGCATTCCAATCTGTTTCATTGATGTATTTGTTCATCTTTAGGACAGTATATCATATTTTAAGTAATTATTTATTTCATTGGTAAGGCATTTCCTTTTTTTTTTTTGCAGTTCTGGGGATTGAATCCAGAACCTTGTGCATGTGAGGCAAGCACTCTACCAACTGAGCTATATGATATCATTTATTCTTTTTCAAAGTTGTTGTTTCCTCTTGCATATTTTCTTTTCTGGGGAAGTTTAAAAGTAGCTTGCCAAGTTTTATAAAAATATGCTGTTAGAATGTTGGTGAGAATTTCAATGAATTTATAGATCCATTTGGAAAATAATTGACACTTTTATGATATCAAGATTTTCCTCTAGCTATTCCTTTATATTTAGTCTATAGTTTTATTCATACAGAGTGTGTTTATTTTTTGTTAGATTATTCTTAGGCATTTTATAATTTTGTTGCTGTGTACTAGTCAACTTTTTATCACTGTGACCAAAATACCTGACAAGGAGAGCTTGGAGGAGGAAAAGTTTATGTTGGCTCATGGTGCCAGAGGTTTAGTCCATGGTGGGCCAACTCCATTGCTCTGGGCCCAAGGTGAGGCAGAACATCATGGCAGAAGACATGGTGGAGGAGCCCTGCTGTGTTCCTGGTGTCTTGGAAGTAGAGAGAGAGTGAGGGGAAGGAGCCCCAAAGAGGATGAACCCTTCAGTGCAGCCCTCAATGACCCGCCTCCTCCAGCCACTCCCCACTTGCCTACAGTTACCATCCATTTAGTCCCTTCAAACTAGGATGGACTGATTAGAGTTCAGCTCTCACAATCCGATCATTTCACCTCCAAACATTCCTGCATTAACATAGATGCTTCAATATCCAAACCATAACAATTGCTATTGCAAATAATCTCATTTTTAAATTGATTATTATTGGAGTATAAGAAAGCTATTGATATTTGCACATTGATCTAATATCCATTTACTTGCTGAACTTTTAGTCCTTAATATTTTTGTTTTTTTAAAGTAGCAAATTACAATGTCTTCAAATAATGCCAATTATATGTTCATTTTTTAAAATGAATACTTCATTATATGTAATATATGTACATGTAATATATAATCTTGTTGCATTGGTTAGGAACTTGAAAACAATGTTGAATTAATAGCCATAGTTGGGAGTGTTCTTTTCTTCTCTCTCTTTCTTTTTGGACTGCTTCAAACTTTTGATTGTGATATGTATAGGTTGCTGATCTCCCCTCCTCCCCAACATGCTCCACCTACCCCAATTCAGCTTTCCTGTCTCAGTAAATGGTACCTCCAAATTTCTAGATCCTCTGGCAAAAGTCTTGGGTGTTATTCTTGACTGTAAAGTCTTACTCTTAATAATGTGATACTCCTATTGGCTCTACCTTCCAAATACATGCAGAATAACTTCACTACCTCCATCTGTTCTACTATTTCCATCACTGTCTCATGGTGTATTATTATGTTAGCCTCCCATCTGGTCTCCTTAATTCTGCCTCCTTAATTCTACATTACAAATAATGTAAATTTGTAACTCAGATCATGTCTCTGCTCACATCCATCCACAGTTTTTTCCAGCTTATTTGGAGCAAAACTAAAATCCTTAATGTCCTCGGAGGCCCCACATGATCAGCCTTCCTTGTACCTCTGTGACATGTTTGTGCTCTATCACTCTTGCACCTCTTTAAGGGTTTTGCCTAATGTCATATTTTCAGTAAACTATTCCCTGACCTTTCCATTAAAAATATTTTCTCTCAGTCCTGCTTTGCTGTCTAGTTTTTCTTTACAGCTTTTGTTAGCCTCTGGCATATCCATATTTTATTTCCTTGCTTGTTTTTTATCTTCCACTACACTGTAAGCTCTACCAGGGGAGGGATGTCACCTGTTTTGTTCACTACTGCATCCCTGTTGCCTAAAAGAGTGCTTGGTTCCAAGTGTACGTGTTTTGTTCCTTAATTCTGTTACTATTAATTCATATTTAAATGACCTGTAAATATAGAATAGTGGAGGAGAACTTCAAGGACATTTTGTTTGAAAAACTGAACAGTGAGATAATGCACATTGGCCATTGGTTGACTGCATATGTCACATCCTGCTTGACAAGAACAGTCAAGTGTCCTTGTCATGGCAATGCAATGAGTTCTTTAGCCTGTCAAATCCTAGTTGTACTTTCTGGAAGGATCTCCTTTGTCTGTCGTCCTTGGCCATCTGAGATGGAATTGGTGCATAAGCCCTTTCTGGAATCTGTATTTATTTGGAGCCCAATATATATATATATATATATATATATATATATATATATATATATTGGTGCAAATTTGGGGGCCTGGGAAGTGCCTCAGGGGTTGAGAATCACAGGCTGTTCTGAGCTAGGCTTGGGTTTCTTAGGCTGAATCAAATTCCTTAAGAACTTAGAAGGCTCCTGTCTATTTTCCTCCCATCAATTCCATGAGCTGATAATCAAAGCCAGAGTTCTTGTCTAGCCATCTCTGAGTCTGGGAATTCCTGTCTCTTAGCAACAGGCTTCAAGTGCTCTACTCTACACTGCCAAGATAGCCAGGGATGGACACTTGGCCAAAATTCACCCATCCATGGATTGCTCTCCTGAAGAGCAGCCAACCCAGGGCTGCTGCCCCACAGAGGACTGGGCACTTTGAGGGAGCAGATTGCTGGATCCTCACTTTGACTGTCCATTCTAGGCATACGAGAAAGCAGTTGATCAGCAGTGGGAGAACCAGGGGCAGTAGGAGTTGAGATGTGGTGGGGTCACTGTAATGACTGACCACTTGAATGGGAGCGGTAGTTCTGGGCTGCCAAGAGACCGCAAAGTCAACAGTTGTTTCGCTCTTAAATGAGGATTTGTTTTCTGAATATGGTTATGTGACCAGGGTGGTGGTTTTCATAGCTGAGAGCAGGGTGAACTATTTATGTAAGAAATCCCATCTAAGAACTCTCTTCTTGACCTACACAATACCACTCTAAGTGTGGATCCCAGCTGGTCAGGGACCCCTGCAGTCTGCACGCAGTGTACCTCATTCCAGTGGGCGCTTGCTGGTCACTCCAAGTTCCCTACTCTTTGAAATGGACAGAATAAAATCCCCTTTTAGATTTGTAAGTAGATTTTTCTGGCAGAATAATGAGCCCCTCTTGCCATTAATCTTAATAGGTTGGGGGGTGGGGGCTAACAAAATCCATTTTCCCAAGGTCAGGATTATTCTTAAGTGGACTTTGGGAAAAATTTTAACCTTTTTTTGTCACTCAGACTGAAGAATTAAAATGCATTTCTGGAATTTTTTTCTGGGGTTACCAGGAAGCCAGAGTGAGGCATGACTGCCTTGTGTATTTTTCTTTACAAAAACTTTGATGTCAAGGGACATGGGCCCTTCTTAGCTCTGGTTTATGTTTGTATCTCCATGTTTTGTGCACATTCCCCAGTGGGTATTTCTAGGAAAAAAGAAGTAGCGTAATGATGGACCAAGGAAAATAAAATGGTTTTATGAAGAAAACAGATCAAAACTGAACAAAACAGGAACAACCGTGACCCTGGGATTCTACCCTCTTACAGCCCAGGCCGCTGGGTCACTGGCTCTGTATGATTCTCAGACTAAATTCTTCTAATGTGAAACAGTGGGTGGCAACCAAACTCCCTATTTTCTCCCAGGTATGGTGACATAGTAGGAGGTGTCACTTTGAATATGCCCACATGAGGAAGAGAGATGACAGATTCAGCTGCTGCATGACTCAAAGATCCAGGAAATGCATGCAAAACATGGTGTCATTTAGATTTAAAATAAGGATACTTGAATGTTCAGTGTTACTTGCAATAAATATATTAGATTGAAGACTCAATTTGAACCTAACCATAACTGGACTTTTAACTATCTAGTTTAAATGACTGGTAACATGAAGCATTTCATAATTTCTGGTTCATTAGTTGGTGATCAGGTCCTAATTAACATTCCAGGGCCTGGCTTTAGCCAACCTACATAGAAAATTTGAAGTGAGAACACCTTTTTTGGAGTGTGGTGGTGGTGGTCTGTGTCTTTAGTGGTGCGCATGTTATGTTGTAGTTTGTGTTGTATTCTAGACAAGTAGAGGTTATCTATATTTTCTTTGGGCAGATTTTTCTTTCTGGGCAGATTTTCCTGGTCCAAAGATGGTCTCTGTATGTAATGCAAAGGAAAAGTCTTCTCTAGGTGGGAAGGTTCTTATGTACTGATCAATCAAGGCTAAAAGCTGAATTCCATTTCTCAATTTTAGTGTCTGTGTGAGACCTAAAACTCCCTGTTGCTCCTGGTCTGAAAAACCTACACTGAACACAGCCCAGTCCTCCCACCAGAATCTAAGCTACTTCTTTGGAACCCATTGTCCATTTCAGGGAAAGCTGGTAAATTTTTTCTTAAGCTCCAACTTACCAAGAGGTGATGTATCCAAATGACTTGAAGGAAAAACATCAAAAGGATTCTAATATTCCATCCAGAAATATCTGACGGACAGGGTCATCCCAGGTGGGGTTTCTCTGAGCAGCAGTGATTAAAGTGGGGAACCTGGTCTGGGGAGAGATAAGTATCACCCAAGGCTGACATTGCCTCCGGACTCACAGCCCTGGCAGGTGGAAGAAAGTGATCTTTGATGCAACTAAAAAACACTTTCTTTTGAAACAGAGTAAGTAGCTCTCTGTCTTCAGTCTGTGGACTCACAGTGAGTCACTTACCCAGAGTCAATCACATCAGGAATGGTCCTGGGGCATATGATTTTTGTATCTCTGTTCCTGAGTTTCAAACTTCCTCTGAATGCTTATTTTTGCAAGATTGACAATTTGATCCTGGGTGCCACTGGAATTCTTTTAGTCTAGAAAGAGTATGTACGAGAAGTTCAATACCTTTCCTGAGATTTTCACCTGCACTTCAGCCTGCTGAAGATGAGGATGCTCATGCACTGTGACCTTTCTGTGCTTGACTCCGTCCATATTCAACATCACCATACATTCATTCAGTTCTATTTCTATGGACAGTATGCCTACTAAAAGCTCCATCACCTCTAACCTGAAAAGTCACAATAATCTCATAATTCGTCCCCTAATATCTGTCCTTATTCCTGTCCAAATACTTTCTTTATTCTGGTGATGGATAATCTTTCTAGGTTGCAAATCTGATCATAAAGCATCTTTCTTTAAAACACTTAAAGCCCCAGCAGCTCGTGAGGCTGAGGCAGGAGGATCATGAGTTCAAAGCCAGCCTCAGCAACTTATCGAGGTCCTAAGCAACTCAGCAAGACCCTGTCTCTAAATAAAATACAAAATAGGGCTGGGGATGTGGCTCAGTGGTTAAGCACCCCTGGGTTCAATCTCAGTACCAAACCAAAAAAGAAAAGAAGAAAGAAAGAAAGAAAATAATAATAATAAAGAGTAGCATTTAAATAGCTTCCCATTGCCCACTGGATAAAGCCCAAAATTCTAAAATTCCTATGATGGCCTGTAAGTCCTGCTTAATGGAGTCCTTCCATTTCCTTCCTTCCCTTTCTAGTCCCCAATATCTTTGTTGCCACTCTGTTCAGTGATGGTCTTTCCTCTCATGCCACACTTTCCTGAGAGCAGAGTCTGGGAATAACTTGCTCACTGAGGTAGCCCTAGTGTGGTCATAGGCTTGCTGAGTAGAAGAAGTGAATAAATGAAAGAATAACTGCAGGGCCAAAGGCCAAGAATCAAGTAATGGCTAAATCAATTTCAGGACTGAGTCCCTGCCTTCTGTTGTCTAATAGATGGCTAAATCTAGAAAGCTAATGACTTAAACTTGTTAGGACTGAATGCAGATGAAAGGAATTGGTGTATCTGACTGGTCATGGAACAATACATTGAATACAATTAAAACAAAGTGAAAATTGGAGATTTAAGTTCAATGTCTACTAGCACTTATTTTTCTTCTGGTCTAAAATACTTAGGTAGGGATATTGACTCCAAGATAAATGGGTATAGGAGCGGGCAGATGTTCTCAGGACACACCTCATCTCTGCACAGGGTTTGATAATCTACAAATGTACTTAGGCTCAATAGGATGGGCATCTCTGTTCTCATGTGTGCCTTTGTATGCTTATGTGGCTTTTGCATTTGTCACTGGAAAGCTTTTCTGTTGATTGACATGTCTTTGCTCTTGCACCCATATCATTTTGGGAAAAAGAAAGATGAAGAGCCTTGTTTAGCTGGATGACATTTCTTCCTTAGAGGAGTTGGGGCAACTTGATGTCTGACTAGTTAGTTATAAGTTCCAATAGAAGCAAGATGTGAGTGGTACAGGTAGAAGATTTCATGCCCAAATACGATTTTTTTAATGGAATGCCTACAATAAACTTCCAGGCTACAAAGAATCTAGATGAGTGATATGTGGAAGGAAGACTTTCCCCCCATTTATGCAGCATCAGCTAAAGTCAGATGCATATCTCACTTTTATCAAAGTAGCTAAATTATATAGCTACATTAAGACAATTTACTTAGGGAGACAGGAAATTCCATCTACCATCACCTTCCATAACATTAGTAATGACATATGACTCTTATCTTCCAATTAATGAGAATCAGAGCATTATAAGCCTTTGAAACTTCCATTCCAGAAATATAGTTCCTCTTAAGTTGGCCCTCAGTGAATATGCAGTTTGAATTACCCATAGACTGCTAACTTCTCATCCTACCCACAGCAGATGAATGGGAAGAAGAGACTGCCCAGCTTTAGGTAGAAGAAATAAGAGTACTTTTCTTTCTCTACCCTCTGATGAATTAGTATGCCAGTGTGAGTAAACATGTATCAGAGACTGTTTGTTGCCTATCCCAACATCCGTTCTCTCTTCCTTCTTAATAAACGAATGTGATATTTAGGTAGGTATATTGACTCCAAGATAAACGGGTATATTTTCATAATTTTTTGTAGCTATATATGGTCTAACAATTAGTTTTTAGTCAACAAGCAAACATTTTTGAGACTTATAGGAAGTTTCCTTGAAGGTGAGAGAATATGCCTTTATTTTCCCCCCTTTCTTCATTCTGTTGCCTGGAACTCACATGTGGTGGCTGGGGCTGCAGCAAATGTTTTAGGCCATAAGGACTAGGAGGAGGAGAATTTGGAGTCTGAGTCCTCGATATAGGTCAGATCTGGCTGACATTTTTCCAGTCTTCTTTTACATGAGAGCTCATTCATCTTGTTTAAGCCACTGTGTCTGTGTTATATGTAGCCAAATTGAATGCTAACAGTTATACTGTAAACAAGGAAAGAGTGGGTGGATAGAGTTCTTGGCACCTAGTGTCTGACATTTCCTTGGAGCACATTTTTCTCCCCCACTGGGCAACACACCAATTCTGTATGAGGCAGACACTCCTCAGACTGGAGTCAAAGTGTCAAATGGCAGGGTTTGTTTGATTGGATTCTGTACAAGGGTCCATAGGGATCTGGGCTTTCCAAACCAGTCTAGAGGCATGGTCTTGTTACCCCTAAAAGAATGCACAAACAGGAGAAATACACTTTGGGCATTTCACAGTCATTTCTCTAGGTACGCTGGTGCTTTAAAAAAGATTCTCCTCTTTTAAAATTCAGTTAGGGTGCCTAGTGTGCTAGATCTGGTTTGTACTAGCTTATGGGAGTTGATTGTGTGTCTCTTCCCACCTCAGTGCTCAGTGATGACATGTAAGTAGTTTGAAATTCGCCTTGATGGGAGTACATACTATGGAAATTGGCAAATGCTAAAAATCTGTTGTCATTTGTCACTGTTTTTAAAGAGATCCTGCCTACTAGTAGATCACTGGCTAATATTAGACTATTATTTCTAAAAAATCTCCCTCTTTCTCATTGGACTATCAAAAAGCCTGGGACATAATAATTATAGAGGTATGAGCTTTCTGAGCTACAAATGCTTTTCCTAATATTTTATCATTTGAGCATTTCAACAACCTGTGGAGCAGCTGGAGCAAGTCTTATTATCCCCCTTGCACACGAAGGGGCTGAAACATATATATATAAAATGAATGAGGAGTGAAATGGGGGTCAAATGTCAATGTTACTGTTTCTGAGCCCTGATAATTAGAGTAGAATTAATTGATTTTCCCTGGGAACACAGGATGGTAAAGATTAGGAGAATCCAGTTCCAAAACAAAAGAAGAGAGTGATTTTTTTTTCATCTTCAATGTGACTTTTTTTTTTTTTTTATAAAGCAGGCCACTTAAAAGATAGTATACAAGGAATAAATTTGAGAGCTTAGAAAATAGCACAGTACTATTCTGTAACTTCTAGCACAGAACTTCATTATTTTTAAACATTGTAGGAACCAGTTTGCTACTGAGGAAATACTAGGAGTTTTGGAATGAAATGCCTAGTGCCAAATTTGGCATTCTTGTTTTACTGCTGTGTGAATTAAGGCAAATCACTTCAACTCTGTGTGCATTAGGTTTTCACCATAAAATGGGTATAATAATGACCTCTCAGGATTGTTATGAGGATTAAATAAGATAAATGTGTAAGACACGTAACAAAAAATACTTATGCAAAGTCATGTACCTTTGGCTTTTAGACCTTGAGTCCTAATCATAAAGTATTTCCTGAGCTGCAGTTAATACCAACATTTTTTTTCTCAGAATAAGTCAAAGTGTCTCTAACCTAAAGCTCTCTATATTATAAATGCTCTGAAGAATATTCTGGTATTCAAAGCCAGGACCAGCATTACAGGTTTGGGAGGGGAACAGAGTCCAGAGGAGAATTTCCTTAGAAAAGACCATCAGTTTTTAATTTTTCTCTCTGTTTGTAGTACATTCCATGCTGGCTTCTGAGACAAAACCAAATTTGGCAGTGGCAGGCAATCATAGAATTTTCATGTAATTCAATAATTTATCACAAAGAATATTCATTTATAAACAATGACTTGTTTTGGAATGATAGCAGCTGTCAGTTTGGAGGCCTAGCTTCTCCCCACTGGGACAGGAGTCTGGCTTTCCCCTTTGTTAAATCATGCAGGGTCGCTGGGTTTGGAATCTGAGGCTGAATGCACTTTACAATGTGTTTATGTTTTGGTATGTGCATTATTTCATTTTTTACTTTGTGGTCATGAAATCCATGTTGCCAGATGCCGAGTGCCTCTGTGTGTGGAGAGGAAATAATCAAGCTCTGAGCTTCGATTGCACCTGAAAACACTTGGACCAAGAAGTGCAAGTGTAACCCTCTACCATGACAGACACAGACGTCCTGGTGCTTCTCTGTGTCATCACTTAGATTTGCCTAACCAAGAAAGAATCCTGGATCCTTTGCTTTTGGAAAATCTATTGCCAGAATGATTTGTATATTTGAAAGTTATGATTATTTCTGTCCAGTGTCTTGGGAAATTTAGTGTTTTGAGTTCCAGAGAAGATCTGCCTGCTTGCTGGGAAGATAGCATCCAGTGTCCTGTGAAACCACTTGGTACCTTGTACCACTTTCTTTACAACTTCCATTTCACCAAGAGCCAACGGTCTCTGGCTCCTCTTAGAGTTCTCCATGTTTTCATGAGAGCTTGGAGAGCTGTTGAGTAAATAAAAAGGAGAACTTGCCCAAGTCATGAGTATCCTTCACATTCAGCGTCCATTTCTATCTTCTGTGATCGCACATCTACTCACAAGTTAGCCTTTACAGTTCATCTCGGTTCACTCTCAGAGGCCACTTGCTAACTGTAGCTAATTAGAGGTCCACTGAATTGATTGGAGGTCAAATAGTGTCCTGCTCCTCCCACCCCACCAAATATGTTGAATTCCTTACTATCAGGGCCTGTGAATGTGACCTTATTTGGAAATAGGATCTTTGAATATGAAATTAAGCTAAGGTGAGGTCATTAGGGTGGGCCCTAATCAAGCATGACCAGTGTCATCATTAAGAAGAGGGAAAATTTGACAAAGCACACAAGGAGAACACCATTAATGGTAGAAGCAGAGACTGGAGTGATACACTTGCAAGAAATACCATGCATTGATAGCCACCTTGAGAAGTGAGAAAGAAACAAGAAAAATTTTCCTCCACAGGTTTCTAAGAGAGGCTTTGATCCTGTAGATACCTTGATTTCCAACTTAGCATCTAGAAATATAAGGCAATACATTCTGTTGTTTTCAGGAACCCCACTTCTGGTACCAAAACCTGTATTAATTTCCTAGGGCTATGGTAACAAAGTGCCACAAACTGGGTGTCTTGAGTTTTTCTGAGGTCACATTCACAGGCCCTGATAGTAAGGAATTCAACATATTTCTTAGGGATCAGAAAGCCCAAGAGAATTCTGTATATCATGTTCTTCTATCCTTTGAACACATCTCCCTATATCTGCTCTTTTCCCCTTAGCATCTCATGATGCTCTTTCCTACTCTCTGCGGCTGGCACTCTGAGAGGGACATTTCCACTCTAGGCTAAGGTGCTCTGACTCCTAGCTTCCTGTCTCCACCAAGGGCTCCTAGCCCCGTGTCTGATTTCATCACATACTGGCTCCCTGCCAATGAGTAGCAATCACTAATAGGAAAAATAAAATTCCTAGTGGGTTGACTTCTCTGCTATTCCTTCCAAGGGTTGCTCTACCTTAAAACAAATATCTTCTTATGAATTTTCTTAGGAAGTGTAAATAGAGTCTCTAAAACTCTGTGTTAGGACAGCGGGGAGGAGATTGTTTGGAGGTGCTGAAGATCCTTTTTGATACAGACGTAGTCCTAGGTATTTTTTGTTTCTATTTTATAAATAAGAAGATAAGTCAGGGAAGAAAAAGCCACTTACCCAAATTCTCTCTCTTATTACTAATGCTGCTTTTGCCAAAATAGAGTTTTGAATTTTATAGGAAGGGCTCTCCCTTGCAGTCTTGAAATTGTATGTGGCTTCTAGTAAGCACACCCTCTTAAGGGGTTGTTTTTTTTTGTTAACAGAATAGACCTTATATTTGTGAATGTTCACCTTTCCTGCAAGGAGCTTCACATAAGTTGAAAATTTGGGGTGACACTAAGCCAGCGCCTCGCATCATTTCCTTCCCCTTGGTTGGAGAGCACTGGGCCACCTTCATTTGGTTGGCCTGTGTGCAATGAATGGTCCGTGAGAACTTCATGGCACAGTGAGGCGTGTGGTAAGTTTCCACTCCTGTTTCTCCTTAAATATAAACTTCCAGCTGTATTTTCCCCTCCTGAAGTTTTGACTTAATTTAAAAATGTTGGATTGAAGTAAGTAATCAAGACACTCAAGACACTTTAAAATGAGGATAGGGAGAGTGGGGGAGGGAGGGAGGGAGAGAGAGAGAGAGAGAGAGAGAGAGAGAGAGAGAGAGAGAGAGAGAGAGAGGGAGGGGAGATAAAGAATATCTGGAAGCCTGAAGAATGTGGCACATTTGAAAACTGAAAGCTGCTGTAGTGTTACCAGACCTCATGGTTTATAACAGTCTCACCACATTTATGGTTAAAGACATATGCACCTCTTGGGTCTGGGTTTGTGGCTCAGTAGTAGAGTGCTCACCTAGCATGCATGAGGCACTGGGTGTGATCCTTAGCACCCACATAAAAATAAACTAAAGATATTGTATCCACTTAAAACTAAAAAAATAAATATATGTATTTTAAAAAGATCTTTGTACTTCTTATACAGGCATAGCACTCTCACATTCCAGGGTAGACTAGGGACATAGCACTTGGGACTTGAACCTGGGGCCACTGAACCTTTGCCTGCACCAAGTTCCACATGTGGGGACACAGTTGGGTTGACATTACCATGGGGCACCTACTTTAAGTAGCTGCAGAGTCTAAAGCTGTAGGATATCCAGGAAATATGACAAGTTGGAATGAATTCAGAAGAAGGAATTGAGGAGCTCCTGAACTTGGATCACACTGAAGGAAGAGTCAGATGAACCACCATTTACAGATGTTCTTTGCACTTACGGATGCCCCCTTTGCATCTTGTGCTCAGCTTGACATGTATTATCTCATTTAATACATGAGAACAACTCTGAGATGTTTTCTATTTTAGCTTCTTCATTTTTTAATAGATGAAGGAATTGAGTTTTAGAACTTATCACAGTGCCTGGCCCATAGCTTACCTTTAATAAATACATGTTGACTATATGACAGAGGTAAAACATGTGCTTCAATTCACATAGTAGTTCATTGAGGCCACACTAATACATATACACTTTGTATACTGTTTTCAATTATGCAAACCAATATACTCCAAATATATTAAAATGGCAAAACTGGAGCTAGACTTGCCTAGGTGTAAGCCAGGAATCCAAAAATAGTAGCATTGAAATACTGATTTTTGGCAGAGTAGAAGAAAGAGGTTTTGAGTTGACTGAGGTTAGAGATTAGGACCATCCAGGTAGGGATGTGAAGAGGCAGGAAGTCTCCCTGGGGCAGCCTTGAACCTCTAATAGGAGCCCTAGGGTGTGGATGAGGTATGCTGGTGGGAGGGTGGGGGTGTTCTGGGACCTTCAGGGCAGAACATAAGGAATGAATTAGCTGAGTAAGGGCGACTCTGGAAGAGCCAATGTCAAGGGATCAGTGATAACAATCTTGGTTTCTTTCTTCTTTTGCTTGGAGGAAACTGCTATGGCTACATGTTAATGGATAATTCTTCCATCCTAGATCCTATTTTAGAATTACAAGGGCAGTCAGGGCGACAGAAGTCAGAATCCAAGGGGGTTATATCACATCAGTCAATCTGAAGATTACCACTTCAGAGTTTGGAAACAGTTTGTGTCATCATAAGCAAACATGGCCCTCCAAAAAGCAGCTGCTGCTTGAGTTGATGGAAAAAATATCGTGAGAAGGATAATGCGAGCCATGTGCCTATGCTCTGCCCATTGGCCTTCCCCATCTGAGGAATGGCCTGCTCTTTGAAAGAGTAGAAGTGAGGAGTTTGCATGCAGAGCCTGAGTGCTATGTGCCATGGGAATGTGCAGTTGGCCACTTCTCCAGGCAGGGAGCTTAGGTTCAGAGAGCTTGCAGTCTGGTGGATGCTTCCTGGTGTAAGTTCTGTCCATTGAGAAGAAATGAACCCCCGAACCACAGTACCTTTCAGCTGTGGTCCCCATAGATCAATAAAGCTCTCTGATCTTCCACCATCCAAACAGGTAATGGAGTGGAGCTTCACAATGAATCTTTCTTATTCATTGCTTACAATAGTGTATCATTTAAAAAGATAAAAGAAACCTACCAGATCTTTCTTTTGGACTGCCTGCCTATCCAGCATCCATTCGCTTCTTCCTTCACAATGATATTTCAGTTATCTTGGTATGATTTAGGGGAAGTTGCCCCATTTCTTGTTTCAGAGGTGAGACTTAATTAATCCAAGCTAACCATGGGAATCTAGTCTTTGTGTCAGGTGGATGTTTCAGGAATGGGCATCTGGCCTGATTGTGGTGGAGGAGAGGGTTGCTGGAGACTTTGGGACTAGTTCTTCCTTATCTTTAAGAAAAAAGGTCTGAAGTCAGTGTCTCCTTTCAAGGAATGGGAATAAGGAAGAGGGATTCCCTACCTTTGGCTGCTGGCTGCCACCTTATGGCCAGAGGGGGATTCAGATTCAGGATGCAACAAACAAATGAAAGACACCAGAGATTCACAGAGAAATGGAGCATGGAATGAACCAGGAACAGGGTCCATTGCCCTCTGGATTTGCAGCTACTTGGCCAATACGAGTCCTTGATGTTTTAGGTAGTTTGAATTATATTTCTGCTCCTTGCAGCTAAAAGCTTCTGGACTGATAAGTCCTGAAAATGAGGGGGAGGTAGGAGAGTGGAGAAAAGTAGTAGTTAGCAATTACCTGGGGAAGTGACAGATAAGGCAAACTTCACCTTGAATAGCGTGGCTAGGTCATTTGGGGTTTGTATCCACCTTACCCTATATTTTTGTTTATTAGTGGATATAAGTGAAAGGAAGAATGACAGGTGTCAAAGTTCTTTTTCTCAGTGGATCATAGCCAAAGATTTGTCCAAGTGTAGAAGTACAGCCTCTGTATCAAGGTCAGATGGTGGTAAAAAAAACAGAGGTGATGAGCACATGCTGGAAGAAGACAAGAATAAATGGCCCTGCATGTTGGCCTAGACAGTTATGAGGCATCCTCCTCATTTGGATGTATAATGAAACCTCAGTCTGCAATGCATATTTACATAGTTATCCAGAGAATGGGTTTTTGTTTTTGTTTTGGGGTACCAGGGATTGAACTCAGGGCACTCGGCCACTGACCCACATCCCCAGCTCTATTTTGTATTTTACTTAGAGACAGGGTCTCACTGAATTGCTTAGCATCTCACTATTGCTGAGGCTGGCTTTGAACTCATGATTCTCCTGCCTCAGGGTCCTGAGCTGCTGGGATTACAGGTGTGTGCCACCACTCCTGGCTGAGAATGGGAGTTTCAAAAATTTTAAAAATGCCCCTGCAGAGAGCTCTTCCTTATCTCTCTTGAAGATAAGTATTTTGGGTTATAAGTGGAATTTGGGGAGCATTGAGCTCTCAGTTCTCTATATTGACTGCCATCTTTGATCTTTGGGTCCAGATCATGAGTATAGCATGTATTTGCAAGATACTGTATGAGTATGGAGTGGGGGTGGATTTAGGGAACCCTCCAGGCTGTGGTAATGAGGTATTGTAGGTCTGAGTAATCTGAGTACATAGATTGAACATGAAGCCGTGATGCTGCCTCATTAGCACTGTGCTGAGTGCCATCTGCAAAGTCTTGGGTGTTTTCCCAGATCTCTTCTCAGACACAGTTGTGGCAATATCTCACAGAACCAGTAACTCATTTTCTACAACCAGCTAACCAATCAACCGTATACACGAGTACACATGCCCACACAGACACACACATGTGTGGATGTAGGGAGGGAGAGGCAAAGAGAAGAGAACTATCATAATGTCGTGCTGTCTCAATGTCCCTTATTAAAGGCCACTTTGGCCACTCTGGCCATTCTAACTCTTAATTATCCTTTTCTGTGATTCTGCTTTACATAATATGAACAGTTAAAATAGAAGAATAGCAAAACGAAAGAAAAAAGAACAGTAAAATAGAATCCCTCTACATTAAAAAGTGACAAAGAACACCTCAATTGCAACAATGATATGTACTGAGACCTGGGGTGTAGGGATCTCCAACTGTTTTCTGCTATAGTGTGCATGATGGATGATGTTCACAGGCAGAACACATTTCCACAAATGTACCCATTGGGTCTCTATCTGTGATTTTAGGAGTCATCGAGTAACATGAACCCTTTCACTCCAACCCACTAAGGCATATCAGGGAATGCAGTGGTTTAAAACAACATTATTATTATTATTATTATTATATATACTACTTCTGAAATTTATTTGCTTTTGTGGTGCTGGGGATTGAAACTCATGTTATTTAAAAAAGTGAGCCACCCATAAGCTTTTATTATTAATAACAAATCAGATATGTCACAGAATTCAGGTATGTCCCTGTACCATCACTATTGTGAGAAATGTCACTCTAACATGTACTCAGGACTCTGGTCTTTCGGGGATCCTGTTGTGGCTTATGTCACTCCATTGTCTGTCTGTGAAGTTGACAGACAGTGCTATGCTTGGTTTGAAGTCTTTTCCTTAGGAACTCTAACATGTTAGCCCAATGATCTCATGTCACTCTACACATGTAACTTTGTGTTACTTTCCCCCACCTATTTATATGTTTCAGGTCTTTATACAAAGCTATGAAGAAATGGGTTAGTCTGAGTCTATGGGAAAAGAAAATTTATCATGAAAAAGTGGGCATGTAGATACAATTGATTCCATCATGTTAAACATTGTGAGAGGTGGCAGGATGCTGAACAACTAAGATTTCAATTGACTGTTTTTTCTTTGTAAAGCTAGTTTTGGGTTTGAATTCAGATTTAGATAGCTCTATATGTTTCTTAAGTAATGGGCAGGGCAAAGTAGTCATCATTTGGCATGGCAACTCTTATCTGGGCTACCAGGGCAGATTTAGGTGGCTCAGAGGTATATGTGGGTTCCAATCTGGGGAGGCTCTGCATAGCCTTGCATTATGCCAATGTCTACCACGGTGCAGTGGTAGTGATTGCTTTTCTCCCTTGTTCACACTGTGAGTAAACCTGCCCTTGTGGTCACCAACAGACTTCGCCCTGAATGGGAATACAGTGCTAGGAGAGCTTCCAGAACTTGAGTTCTTCCCCCTGTTTCTGAGCACTCTTGCCTTTCATTTTTCTGCTTTGGGTTGACAGGCAGATAAAACTTGCACAGGCAAGTCACAGAAGGAATTCAGTCCAGTCCCACACTGTCAAACAGAATCAGGTGGTTGGACTAAAGAGAAATGGAGCTCACCTCCAGTCTGAATTAATGCCAGAAGACATGTTTAATCACAGACAATTACACACACACACACACACACACACACACACACACACATACACACACTCACACACCATAGTAATAATAGCTCAATTAAGTCAGCACTGTGAATGGACGCAGACATTTTGCCAAGCCCATTGTGGACTGAAGCACTAGGGATTTGGAATTTGGAGCTTCTTCCCCCTTGAACCCTTGCTCCAACTATCCCCCTCTAGTCCTGGGAGTGGAGCATGTCATCCCTGGGCTAAGCAAGACTACCTGATATCCAGGACAGAAGGGTTCAAAATGTTGCACCAAAGCAGGACATGTCATCCCTGACAAAAGGAAATTTTATGAGTTGAGTGTAAATGAATCAGAAACAGATGGATGATATTTTTGTTAAAATACACATGGGCTTTAAAGTGAAGGGGGTGACAGGGGGTTGCAGACAAAGGTTTGGCAAAAATGCCTTGGGCTCTGCCAGATCCTACAGAACTGTTTGTCGAGCCCAGAATATGACCCAGGTCAATGTTCCATCATTAATGGATAACATGACCACACACAAGCCCTGGAACAAAAATAATTCTAATAAATATGGGTACTCATCAGCAAAGTTTTCAGTTTGTGACAAGAATGAAATGTTATGTCATGGAATGACATGACATGCATCCCACATGCCAGCACTTGACTTGAACTTGGGATATGAGAAGGTTGGAGGTATTCTCTGCACCTTGTCCCTTTCCTGGGGTCTGGGTGCCCTGAATTCTAATTTGTTCTTTTCTTTTTGCCACATCTCTTTTCTAATTGAAAACTGACAGCAAAAATAACCCCCAACCACAAATATCTACGAGAAAATGAAGACATTCAGACATACTGAAATACTTTGAGTTTTATGAGCTCTAATAAGGTTAATCAAGGCTCTGGAAAGAATTTCGTTTCATGGTGGACTCAACAAAACAATGAGCTGGGACCTGCAGTGATTGGCTGGAGAGGGAGGCCTGGGGGCCTGATGAACTGCTGCTGGTCAATTTGGGTGAGCCTCTGCCTCAACCGTTTCCATATTGACTCAATCTTTGTGGAACTTGGGCATTGTCTATTGGTTGGCCTGTAGGCTGCTGTCAATCTCCCAGCTCTGCAAGTACCAAATGAGCCTCCACTGACGTTCTCAAAGCCGAGTTATTCCTCAGTGAATTTCTTTTATGAAGAGTTTACTCTGTGGTGGAGAATGCTTCCCCATCTCATTTCTTTAAGGCAGTATTATACAATCCCAACTGGGGTATGGTGGTAGTGGTGGCAGGCAACAAACAGGAGGCAGGGGCGGGGGGGGGGTAGACACCCAGCAGGAATTACAAAGGAGAAAGTGACAAAGGGGTGGATCTGGGCAGTATTAATGCTGGTGTCATCCCAGCAGGATGAAGACCAGTAGAGTCTCTTTCTACTTCTTATTCCCTCAGATCTATCCTTCCTCACCTCCAAATGGGCTCGTAGGGAATAAGCAAGGCTTATTCAGCCAATGGATTTTGCATCCCGAAGGCTTCTCTTCTCAGGGGAAAGAGATCATAAACTCTTCAGGCATGAGGACTGTGTGTGATCTGGTTTTATAACCTTAGCGTCAGCATTTTATGGATTCACCACAAATAATGGGTTCACATGCTCATGCTCCTGTGGGTCGGCAGACCCCACACAACGGTGTTCCATAAGGCAGCTCTTCCTTATACACTCACCCACAGAAGTGTGAGAACTTGAAACATCACAGGTTGACTGTGCCATCTTTTCATTTAATATGTCTCATTCCCTCTGTTCTGGGGTGGGGGTTGGGTGGGAAACATGTTCCATATTTTCCCACTAATGTGGCCTAAGTGCTAATGGATCTCTTAGCTGTGTCTCCCAGATAGCTTACTTCCATTACATAAAGCCTTAATTCAAGAAGTGACTCCAAGTGGTGGGACCACCAGGTACCAGCTGAGGCCCTGGGGCTGGAGACACCTTCCAAGGCTCTTATTCAGTACAGAAAGAGTACAGGAACATCAGAAGGACATGTGTCAGAAAGATCTGGGCTTGTTCCTGGCTCCTCTTCTTACTATGTGTGGAACAGAAAGCAATTTACATAACCTCCCAGAGTCCACTGGAAATACCCATCCTTGGGGTTATTGCAAAGATTAAAATGAAATGATGTATATAAGTCTAGCACAGTGCCAGGCACATCATAAATCTAAGTTCCTTTTCTTTTCTTCTAGTTATTCCTTTGCTACTATAGCAATCTAGTCTTAAAGCCTACTCTTGTCAGGCGCTGTGATTGTACTACAAAGATGTGGACGGCTCTGTGTAAGAATTGTTCCCCCATTGCTGTAGAAGCCTGGGGCTCTCCACTTCTTAAACAAACCCAAGCTTACCTGAGTAATCTCTTGCCAACCAGGTGCTCTTTGGCGGCTGGGGGCGAAGGTGGTCTCCTTGCTGATGCAGCATATTGTGGTGAGTCCTCATCTGCATGCTGCTAGGGTCTTGCTGACTCTCCCCACCAGCAGGGAGAGGCTTTGGGGGCACATCAAAGGGATCTCTGGCTTCCTGCACTCACAGCTGCGGGTCCAGCACCCTGAGCTTCCTTTTCCCAAGACACAGAGCCCCAGGGTTTCTGCCTCCGCAGCAGAAGAGGGTGGAGCAGGCCCTGTGAGGCACACTCAGAGCCCATCCAGTCTCCTGGGGTGTGAATCTCCCTTCACCAGCTCGCTGCTGCACTAATAAATATCAAGCCCTTCAACGGGAAAATAAATTATCCCCAACTGCTAGGCAAAACAGGCTTGATAAATTGCCGCCTTAGCCAACAGTGTTTAAAGTAAAATCAGTAAAGTGTGAGTAATGATGGCCAAGTCAAAAGTCCTGTATTAAACACAATGGTCTGAGAAGAGAGGGGGACAGCCTGCAGAGAGAAGCAAATGCAAGTTGAACTAAAGCAACTCTTGCTGAGAGAGAGAGAGAGAGAGAGAGAGAGAGAGAGAGAGAGAGAGAGAGAGAGAGAGGGAAAGGACGGACTTAGGATTTATTATCCTATTAGTTTTTTCTGTAGGAGCAGCTCTCAGGGTGATCTGGGCATAAAGTCAAAATCTCCATTTACCAGAGATGTTTAGAAAACATGCTCTTAAAAGTGGAAACTACCAAGTATTTGACTGGACAACATAAATATGGTTGAATTCTTTCAGTATAGTGGGGAATCTTGAAAGAGCTACAGTTCTTAAAGGAGCTGTCTGGGAAGGATTTCTGTGTGAGGAAAATTTAGAGAATTTTTCATTAAGGGGGAAAATAAGGCAAAGTGATTGGTTACTGATGTGACCTTGTGTACTTCCATGTTTATGTACCATACTGTATAATGCGCAGTCAAACCTCACTAATTCCAATTGAATTATAAAAGAATCAGAACGATGAGAAATTGAGGAAAATGTATTAAATGCTGGCTTTCAAGTTCTAGAATCATAATTATAACCACAGACAATACATACTATTGAACTCTTACTAGATTTTGGGCCTTTTGTGGAATGTTTTATATGAAGTAAGCACTAAATAACTTTTCTAGGATCACATAGGTGCAAGTATTGTGGTAGTCAGGATTCAAACTCAGATCAGGCTATTTCCAAATCTGTATTCTTAACCATTAGACATATAACTCCTATGATCAATTTAGAAATGTATTTTAAGTTATAATCCTTTTACATAGGATTACTCAGCATAAACTATTATGAAAAATGGGCATCCTATGGGTTCATGTTTTATGTCATAAATTGCATTAGTGATATTAATAATCATCATATTAATATTCATCAGCATATGTTCAAATAGCTAAGGTGTTAGATGCTTAAAGTGGTCTATTTTCAAGGATATAATGTCTTTGTACCTCCATTTCATTTTATATATATATAAAATATATATAATTTGTTAAGAATTTGAGGAAGCTTAGTACATAAATGCATTGTAAAACAGCATTTATCCTTCCTGGGATCTGAAGTCAGTCCCTCCACCCTTGCTCTTGAATTCATCTACTTCAGCTTTCTCAAAGGGGACTCACATCAATAGATCATCTCACATTTCTTCTTCATATTTATCTTTTTTCCTCTGTAGTGGTCAACTGAACTTTTTCATTTCCCCAATATCCCTTTATTTTGAAAATGGTTTTTCACCTACTCCCTATAAATTATGTGGGGCTGCCAATCAAATCCTGTGGCCTGTCTTCTCTGCTGCAAGAGCGGACATGTGGTATAGGGTGGCCAATCAGAATATCCTTTATCTTTTTTTAAAATTTTTTTTAGTTATATATGGACACAATATCTTTATTTTGTTTATTTTTATGTGGTGCTGAGTGAGGGTCAAACATAGTGCTTCACATGTGCAAGGCAAGTTCTCTGCTACTCAGCCACAACCCCAGCCCCTATCCTTTATCTTTTTTTTTTGAGAGAGAGAGAGAGAGAGAGAGAGAGAGAGAGAGAGAGAGAGAGAATTTTTAAAAAATATTTATTTTTCAGTGGACACAACATCTTTATTTTATTGTTATGTGGTGCTGAGGATCGAACCTTTGTCTTTTGGCGCCATGGATAGTATTTCCAGGGTACCATAGGTTCCAGGCATCACCAGAGTCTCTTTTAACAGAGATTTGTATAAATGCCAGGAGAGGGACAGAGAGGCAGGTGCGCACACACACACACACACACACACACACACACATACAATCTCTTTCTTTTAAACTCTGAAAGTTCTCAAACTGTATAGGATCAAAGCTAAATGTAGCTATTTGTAAATATACGTGATAGATCCTAACAATGGGAAATAAGGACTGAGAGATGAATAAAGGGAATCTGGGAAACACTTTTTGAACAATCTTCTCAATGCCTTAAATTTGATGAACTTTTTGATGATGATAATTGATAAATTATTAGATGTTATGCCAGATTATTATACCTAAATACTAATGGAATTCTCATAGTTTTCATTTCCATGAAGTCAGATTTACTTTCCCAAATTCTATTTCTTTGGGGGCCAGAACAAATCAGTTTTGGGTACTGACTTCTAAACAAGTTCAGGTCTTGGTTGCAAGAGCATTAATTAGGGATAGACTTATTACTCATGTTCTTGGTTGCTATATTTAGCAGAAATGCATTTGTGGAAAGATGTTTGGTAGCTTACAGAGCTGTTAGAAAACTAGGACCCCCAAGAGTAGACAATTGGCTAGGGTCAAGGAAAACTTGTTCACAGAAAACAGCCAATGCTTCCCTCAAGGACTAGGTATCACCAGCAGCATTGTAATTAGGTCTTTGCTGCCTCTGCCAGTTCTCTGTGGTTGGATGGACATCCTCTAATTATCTTTGCTTTATTTGTCAACTCTTGTCAAAATCAAAGTCTTTGAGGGCAGCATCCTGTTTGTTTCAGTTGTAGTCACACATTGTGTCACACATTGATTCCTGTTAATTACTTTCATGTTTATGTTCATGAGGAATATTGATACATAGCTTTTTTTAGTTTCTATAAATGAGTGTTATGTTGTCAAATGCTTTTTCTGAATCTATGGATATGATCACGTGGTTTCTCTCTTTTATCCTTTTGATTTAATGATTACACTAGTTGATTTTCCCAGATGTTGCATATCTGGGATAAATTCCACTTGGGTATAGTATAATTCTTTTCATACACTGTTGTATTTGATGTGCAAATATTTTATTAAGGACATTTGTATCTATAGATACTGGTCTGCAGTTTTCTTATAATGTTCTCCTCTGGTTTGATGATAGGGTAATGCTAACCTCATACTTTCACATTATCTATCACTTTTCACCAGAGTATAGGCTGTTTAAGGGCAGAGTTTTTTCCAGACTTGTTCATTGCTATATGCACAGTAAAAATGACAGTTCTGGGAGGGTCACCATAATGATATGTTGAGTGGAAAGAAATACTTGAATGTGCTTTTAACCAAGTTTATTCTGTTGCTTATTTTAGATTTTTAAAGTGCATGCCAGCTACCATCTGACATGGACACATAACAGTCTTACTTTTCAAACTATTAAGGAGGATATGCATAAGTATAAAATAACTCTGTGGCTTTTAAGCTTTTCTTACCCCCCACCATGAAGCTGCTCTGGTCAATGAGGACATGACCTCTGCTGCCTTGCCCACCATCACACACCATTTGATTAGCATGGTGCCTGACACATGCTAAGAGTATAAGAAAGAGGCTCAAAGACAGATGGAATTCTTAGTGGTCCCTATATATTATTCAGGAGTAGAATTTTAGAGGAAGGAATAAAGGGATTAGAAATGAATGAGAACACTGCCTGCCTTTATCTTTATTCCCTAAGTGCCTTCTTTTCTCTTCCATTTCATGATGAAGTTGTGGCAAATGATGTTGGAGCAGGGAGGTGCTTTTGGATTTAAGTCTAGATAAAGCCAGTGCGGAGCTAAGAAATAGGAAACTTGGTGCAAACCTCTTTGTTCTGACTCTGATAAAGGAGAAATGGTAACAAAACAAGGAGGTACTTGAGAATCCCACATGGTAGGAAACCAAAGATATCTGGAAATGAAGCTCCCATTGGTATGGATTCTCAGAGTGTCTTTGAATGTATGGTTTCAAAATCCTTTAAGAGAATGTTGGTGTGAAATAATCAAAATACTTTTTCTCATGGACCTATATGCTAGTTTAATAAATAACATAGGTAGAAAAATACCCCCCCAAAATATAAATGGGAAATTGAATGAGTTATCAACTTTTCAATATGGGAGAAGAGTTGTTTTGGGGAAAGAAAATTAAGTAAGCTTTCAAAATCTACTGTTTTTACTTTTAAAATGATATATATTTATGACTATATAAATTTTAAAAACTTAGGAATAGATATTTTATTTTATTTATCAAATTTGTTTTACTGTTAAAGATTATATGTTTGTGTGAAGAAGAGGAGCTGAGTTCTAAACGGATTTTGACTGGAATTTTAAAAACCTGGGCGAATTATATAAAAGCACTGGGATGAATTTCCTTATAAACACAGCATTAGTTTTATTGTGCTTGAGTATTAGAAGTAAGATCAAAAAGATCCAAATTAACAATATTTTTCACCTAATATAGTGTATATAACAGAATAATAAGTTTTCAACAAATAAAAAAAATGTTTAATTAGAAAATGTAGAAGATAAAAATATTAATACAAAAGCTAAAGATAAATGAGCAATATCAGTCATTTAAAAGGGTAGTCTTAATATAATATGCTATTTTTTCTAGATATTAAAATGGATTTTTCACAATATTGTGGAGGTTTTCTCTCTAATAGTCTCATATTGTAAGTATATACTTCAATGGGAACATACCATAGTGGTTGATTATTCTGGTTTTGTTTGCTAAACATTTGGGATGAATCTCTAAAGTATTCATGATGATCCAATTGAAGTAGTAACTTGAGAAGTGACAGGAGGGTGATTTTGCATTTCTGGACATACAGGTAAAAATTAAAGTACACACATCAAGGCAGAATGAACCACTGTGGTATATCTTGAATGGTGGATGGTTTCTACAACTTTGTGGATGATGCAATTTTCTGACTATTTGATATCATGACAATTTGTTCTACACCATTGAACATGATATTGGTAGAATTATTCTAGTCTCCAAAACTCTCATTCTATTGACTCTTTCAATGTAGGCCAAAAAAAATCCAACAATCTTGAAAAAGAAGAAAAAAGTTGGAAGACTCACTCTTCTGGATTTCCAAATGTAAAGTTATAATGGTAAGAACAATATGGTACTGGCATAAGAATAGACATTTAGAAAAATAAAATAAAATTTAGAGTCCAGAAATGAACCTATATGTCTATGACCAATTGATTTTTGACAAGAAAGCCCAGTCTATTCAAATAGGTAAAGAATAGTTTCTTTGAAAGATGGGGCTGAGAATATGAACTATCAGTGCAAAGGAATAAATTGAATCACTATTCATAATATATTAATTTTTTTAATCAAAATGGATCAATAGAATAAATATTAGAATTAAAATCATAAGCTTCTTATAACAAAACATAAATATAAATCTTGATGATCTTGGATTTGCCATTGGATTTGTATATATGACACCAAAAACATAATGAACAAAAGAGGAAATAGATAAATTGGACTTCATCAGGCTCAGACTTCAGGGGATAGGGGCCAGATTGCAAACAGTAGAGAGAAAAAATATTTTATGGTTGTATAAAAGAGCATGGAGTAAAAAATGAAACCTTATGAAAGGGAACAGGTGTAAAGGAGATGGAGGGGAACAGAAGGAGATGACAGAGGATAGCCCAGTATAAGCTAATTAGTTTTGAAAGTCAATGCATAATGGCTAACACAGGTTAAAATTTAGAGGATAATTTCAGTGTTTATTTTGACTCTGATTGCATATACTTCTGTTTAATTCTGACTGATTTTTGTTATTTATACCTTCTATTAGGAAAAAAAAGAGAAGGCTCAGTGTTTCTTTGAGCTGGTCTCTGCATCCAGACATTTGCCTAGCTTCCTGGCCCATTATCTATTGCAAAAAAAAAAAAAAAATAGACTAATTGTAATAATTAACTGGGGAGGTTAAAATGAGCACATTCTTTTGTATTTGACTAGATGACATTTTGTTTTCTGATCAACCCACCAGGAACATCACATTTACAATTCTAAATATTTCCATGAGTCACAAATATAAAAGCGTCCTGTCTGACCCTGGGGTGTTCTACTTCTGCCTTTTCCCCCTAATTGTGTCTTTTATGCTGTTGTAGGCTTGGCTTCTATCTAATAAGGTACTTCACCCACAGTCCAAGGTCTGAGCTAATGATCTCTGAGATGTTACCAAAACCGTTTTGGAATACCCAGTATATAATGTCAGTCTTTCCATGGTCACTATGGAAACTATATCCTAGAAAAATCCAGTCACTTATTTCAGTATGACCTATCCCTTATAAAACTAAATTGGCCATTTCTAATAAACTTAAGCTTTTAAAATTGTTCCCTTGCTAAATCTTTGGTAATTGTATTCATTAATATTCTTACCATGACCAATAGTACAATTAATCTGAAACCAAATCAGAATATCAAGACGGCTCTGATTTAGTGCAAAAACCTTTGGACTTTGAAATTGGGACACCTGGTATTACAATAGATTCTGCCATTTACTCTGTGGACTTATTCAAGTCACATTACTTTTCTAAACTTCAATTTTTTCAAATGAATACAGTATAATAGTGCCTATCTAAACAAAGCCATTGTTAAGATCTGACAAAATGAGGAACAATCAGTCCCTGGAGGCTACAAAACACATGTTCACATAATCATGATTGTAATTATGGTTCTCAATAATTTTCTGCCATTATAAGTAATTTGTGATAAGGAAGGTTACAGTTAGGTAAAGAAAATCAATAGATAATGTCTTAAAATTCAATTTAACTATAGCTTTTAAACACTTCTCTCAAAAGATTTTAGTCAAATTTCTTTTAATTGGAAATTAAAAGCTAAATTTTGATTTCCTCTATTTTTCTCTTAGCAAGTTTCCTTTTGGGAATTGATACTGACCTGCAGGTATGCACAGAATGGAGACAGGGGTACAGAGATATTTTACAAACTGGATTCTCAGTCTTGGGTATTTGAAAGTTAAATGTATTTGAATTTCTTATTTTCATTTTTTTCACTACAAATACAGAAATATCAAATAAGGATTTGGAACAATTTGTTGTAGTATAATGATGACAGCACTCATCTGTCCAGGAAGGGGAGAGAACATACTCTGGGGAAGAAATTCAGCTCACCAGATCACCCATCCAACATCCTCTCTGCAAATATCATCTCTCAAAACTGCTATCAGATTTTTGACATAATATTTTAATATCCTGCTTAAACTGGATCTTCCTGAATTACTACATTTATCCCCCTTCAATTACATATTTATAGGACATCTTAACTACTTTGGTATAAAAATGGCAACCTCCATAAATGCGAACAATCAAGTCTAAGTCTAATTCATATTTCTATGATTTCAATTGATGAAGCAACTGCATTCTGATATGGAGAGTTTGATCCATCCATTGTAAGGTACCAGTACTTCCCTGTCCCGAGTCCAGGTTAAGCATTTGGTTCCGGCAGTTTGGAGTTGGTGAAACTCCAATGGAATGGCGTTCTCTCACATTGACCCACTTCTTTATAATCATTATCTGTATCATGTTAGGCTGGGAAGTAGAAAAAAGAAAAAAAAATCAACTCCTCATATCTCTGGTTGAGTGAGATGCCAGACCCAAGGACTACATCCCATACAACTTCCCAGGCCTCAGTGATCATTTGGAGACTTTCAGACTCTCTTTTGGAGGCTCTATGACATTATGTACAGGTTTTTTGTATATTATGCTGGTGCCTAACAAACTGTAGCCCCCAGTCCTCTATGATTCCAACTCTGGTGACTGCAGGAAGGGATAAGGCATGTGATGACAAGTGTTCAGCAACTTGCTCTCTATAGGAACAAAAAAGCTGTGGTTGAAAATGAATGCTGACTTCCATGATGTATACTACCCACTACTTACTACCTCCTGCTACCCACCATAAGCAACTGGAAGTGGAGTTTGGAAAGAGAGACACACTCCAGTAACTCTGGAAGAAAAATAACAGACTAATAATTTTATAGTAATCAATTGTATTTAAATACAGTTCTTATTTGGAAAGATTTCAAGAGACGGATTGAACTGACAGTTATGATAGGGCTGTGGCATTTTCTATTGAAAATTCCTTAATGGCTCACCGTTTTTGCTATAGGAAATCATATATATGAAATATATGCATATATATATGAAATCATAGCAGATGATTTTGATGAATTTGGGATCTAAACCTGTCCAATCACTTCTACCCCCTTTTCCATGTCATTTCTCATTGCTCTTCCACCATCAATCTGTACTAAAAGTATACCAATGGATTCAGAATATCTGAAATGATTCAGATTTAACAGCTGGGCTTGTCCTGAGGAGCCTCCAGGGTTTGTAGTATCTTCTTTGCCTGAGGAATGAATGAACTTTAAAACTAGGACACCAGATGCTTTGTGACACCTTGTTCACACCCATGTATCCACTTTACAGATAATCATTGAGTTCCCATCGTGTCAAAGAACTGACTTTCCGTTTCATCAAGGATTCTCTAGCTTCTGTAAGAACAATTAAACTGGAAAATAAATACAAGGACTCAAGCTTTTACCTGTACACATCAAAACAAGATACAGATAGTGAAGTGTCCAAGTCAGTAAAGAATAATTGATTTGCCTTTTTCTTTGATAAGATTTTCTATATTCTGAGAATATGCCTTTAATATTTTTATAGCTATGTGTATTTTCTGAATTCTCCATGTAGTAGATTATATCAGGTTCAACAATTGGAAAAGGTCAGGCATGTTTTTAAAATCATATTTTTAAAAAGTCTCAGAGAAATGTGGAACCAATAAGGATTGATGAACTGAAATTCAAAAGTAGAGCCCATTTCTAGATGGTCTGGGGAGCTTTGTGCTCATGACTGGTATTTGTCTAGAGAATGAATCTCTTGGGGGGGGGAAGAGGAACTTGAAAAAGTTCTAGTGTTCTTCCAAGAGTGGATTAACAAACTGAAACTCCCTCTCACCTAGGCACTTTGTCCATAATGAGACAGAGATGTATGTGACTAGAGGCTAGGAAGTCTGAAATTTATTGGGCAGGCCCACATGCTGAAAACTCAGCAGAAGTTGATGTAGTCTCCAGGCAGAGATTTTTCTTCTCTGGAAAACCTCAGATTTTGCTCTTAAAAGTGTTTGATTGAACAAGGCCCAGTGCTTTGAAAAAGGACCTACCTAGGAACAGGATCATATGTACCCCCTAAAAAACATTTGTTATGTTTTGAAGATGCTCAGGCAATTAGGCTGGACAGCAGGGCTGGGAACTGCTGAAAGGAAAAGCTCTGTATTCGACAATCTTTTAGGGATGAGGTGATAGACATATGTCAGAACTCCAGTCAAGAGCCTGCAGGGCCACACAGGTAACCAGAGGTGGTCTGAATCTAAAACTGCAATCCAGCATCATCCTAGCTCAATTCTCATGTGGACTGCAATGACCAGCCCTTCCTCCTTCTTGTCTAATGAAAGAGAGAGCCCTCTTTGGCAGAAGGTAGTAGCATCTGGAGCCTCTACCATGTTTTCACATACAGAGTCTGGCAAAATTTAAAGTATTCATTGTGAACAAATAAGAAAGTGTGGCTGGCCTCAGGAGAAAAATCAAACAGTAGAGACAATTCTAAAGATATTCCAGTTATTGGAATTAGCAGATAAAGAATACAGATTAGTATGTTAAAGAAAACAGAAAATGGAAAAAAAAATAAAGAGAGAATTTCAACAGAAAATTCAAATTTATAAAAAAGAATCAGTTTGATGTTTCCAAACAATTATTAATAATAAAGAGTTCAATGCATTTTGAAGATATCATGTCCCTAAATATGTTAACTGATATTTGATTATATCCAATAAGTCTTCAAAATATTTTAATAAAATATGATGAAACTAATATAAAAATAGATTAAAAATTAATAGGAGATTTTGACCTAGATAAGCCAATAGCTAATGGAACAAGCAAACCAAAAATCTCAGAATGATATGAAAAATGTGGACAACATAATTGTTGAACTTAGCTTATTTGATAAATTTGAAACATTGAAACAAAAATGACATATTTAGGTTCACATAAAATGTTTATGAAAATTGACCATATTCTGGCCATTCATACATAAGCTGACATGATGGAGATTTGGGCCTGCTTTTTTTTTTTCTAATACGTATAGGGTCTCTGGTCAAATGCCCAGATGAGAATAAGGGACTCTTATAGATTATTGGTGGGAATGTAAATTAGTACATCCATTATGGAGAATAGTGTAAAGGTTCCTCAAAACACTAAAAATAGAACTACCATATGACTCATCTACCCTATTTCTGCGTATATATCTTAAGGAAATGAAGTCAGCATATCAAAGAGATGCCCATGTCTATTGCAGCACCATTCTCAATAGCTGAGATATGGAATCAAGCCAGGTGCCCACTAACAGATGAATGGTTCAAGAAAATGTGGTATATACATACAATACAATAAGTCAGACAGAAAAAGACAAGTGCTGCACATTCTCTTTCATATGTGAAAACTGAAAACAAGTCTCTCTGAATTCAGAACAGTGATTAATAGAAGTTGGGAAGCATGTAGGGGGTGGGGAAAAGGAAGTTTAGATTTTATCAGTGCATGTGTGAAAATAAAACACTGAACCCAATAATGCATTCAACTAATACATGCTAATCAAAAAACAAAAGGAAAATATTTGAAAATATTTGAATGTTTGACCACATTTGGAAAAATTGTTCAAGGTAGCAGCATTTGACAATTATTATTTCATCAACTCTTTATGTACTAATTTAAGGATATTGAATTTTCACAAATGATAAATAACAAGTACTAATAACAGATAAGAGATAACCAACATTTTAAAATATCTCTAATAAACATATAAAATACTTATAAAAAATGAAAATATTTATAAAATAAATAAATCTTCAGAAAAACAGATCAGCAAATACAAATAAATTATCAGTAATCAGATTGAAAAGTGGCATATAGTGATCCTTTAGATATTAAATTATAGGAAGAGGATATAATAAAAAACTTCACACCAAGACATTTAGTAAATTGGATAAAAAATACAGATTTCACAAATAAATGTTATCTATCCCAACTGACAAAAGAAGTTCTGAATAGACCAAAATCTAATATATTTAAAAACTGACATTAATTATTGAATTTATCGGTCAGCTTTCTCATAAACATAAATGCATTTTTTTACAAAAGGTCAGAAAATTAAAATTAATGGCATATAAAAATGATAATACAACATGGCCAATAGTTATTATTCTAAGTAAGGAAGGTTAATTTAACATAAAAATCAATGTAATTTGCTATATTAGTAGGAAAAAAGATCATCTGAATTGAATATGAGAAAGCATTGACAAAATTCATCTATTCATGATGAAATTTTATAGTAATTTAGAAATAGAAGGAAACTCCTTTAATCCATAAGGAATGTATACAAAAACTTTCATGGTACTTGACATTCAATGGCAAAATTTCTTCCTTGGGATCAAGAGTGTATATGTATAATTCTGTTTAAATAAGACATAGAGTAGTGGAAGTTAACTTATATGTGTTAGAATCCAAAATAGTGGTTACTCTCTAAATGAGGGACCAGTAGGGAGACTTCTGGGGTACTGGTAGTGTTCTGACTCTTGCTCTGGTATGGCTAGGTGGTTATATTCACTTTCTGAAAATTTATTGATCTGTTCCTTTATAATATATGTAATTTTTTGCATATTTATGCTATATCAATAAGAAGTTCATTTAAAACACTCCAATAAAAAATTAAAACTTGTCTCATATTTCAAATAACTGGCAATTTTTCATCGGTTAATAGGTTGGATTCTTTAATGGTCAGGCAGTTGTTCCCCAGTATCTTGACCCGGTCTAAATAAGAGCTGAATGATGGACATTTGGGGTTCTATTTAGAGAATTTGAGCTTCCCAGACCATGCTCAGACAGCAGACAAGCCTATCATCAGTTTCCCCATAACTAAGTGGGCTTTCCCAGCATCCTTTCCAGGCCTCAGATAATAGAATTCTATTTCAGGAACCTTGCCTAGTATGTAGAGCTGCCCAGCAACTCTCAAAGGAGAGGCCAGCTGCACCATCACAAATTATTTCTCTGTGCTGCTCTTGATGGAAAGCAAGGTGAAAAGGTGAAGTCTCTTAGGACTTCAACCATACTTTGGGTAGTGGCAGGACTGGAAGTGAGCAATAATCTGCCAGGGCCTCTCATCAAGAATATAATCTCAGGAACCTCCACACCAACAACAACAGCCATTGGTGACAACTCGTGAAGCTATTATCCAAAAAGTATTCTCCAACTAAATTGCAAATCGGCTTTCTAAACCCAGACAAAAGAAACCCTCTCTGAATTTCAGTGTAATCTACCATGTTTTCAGGAGCACTCAGAGCTTCACCAATGCCATTGAACATGGCTTGGTGGCATATTTGCAATAGGTATGGTTGACTCCTTATTTTCTTAGAATGGAAGTCTGCTCAGTCAAGTGTAGCAAAAGAAACTGTCTGGCTTTTTACTCTCTTCCTATCAGGCAACATAATTTTGATAAGCTAACTTCTTATTCTTCCAAGAAGTTCTCTTGGACTTACTCCAGTTTACAGTCTTCTCTTCCTCTCTGAACTCTGAAAGTATGTAGGAGTGATGCTCAGCTTATAAACTGCCTCTCCCTCTCTCTCTCCTTCTCTCTCTCTCTCTCTCTCTCTCTCTCTCTCTCTCTCTCACACACACACACACACACACACACACACACACACAAATATCCCAATGTGATATGTAAGTTTAAAGTTTGGAACACTGTGTTTTGTATAGATGTAATTTTTGTGTGGTATTAGTTTCTTAGGATGGTCCGCAAAATCTGTTAAATGTAAGTCGATTCAAAAGCCTTGCATATGTGATATGGTGGAATCCTTTGTCTTTGTACAGCAGCACATGCAAGTTTTCGGAGTTCTATCCTGATGTCATAGACCTCTATCTTTGGAAATGGAGAATGGTCTTTCTGATGGCTCTAAACTTCTTACTGTAATGGTCAGTCTCCTTCCTAGTTGTCTAATATCCTGGCTACTTCTATTCCTTCTCTGTTTTGCTGTTTTTCAGCCACACTGGTCTTTTTTATTTTCTCAAATATGTCACAGTAGTTCCTGTGTAACCCCCTTATATTTGATCTTCCCTCAACCTGGCAGGCTCTTCCTTGAGACCTTCTTCATTTAATCAGCTGTCTCATCATTTGTTTGTCAGATTAATATTATCTCCCAGATTAATATTATCTTCCTGGACCACTCTGTATCAATCCACAAGTCATTTACTTACTTTTAAATTAATTAGTCAGTTAATTTATTTTCTTGTTTGTGTGTAGTCCCACTTTAATGCAAGTTCCATGAATGCAAGGACCTTGTCTGTTATCCATTCTGTTCCCAGAATTGAGCCCAGTACCTGCTACTTAATAGGTAGTTGTGTCAGTCTGAGTCCTCTGAGAAGCAGATGCTAAGATGGGATTAGATATGCAGGAAATTTATTAAGGAATACACTTACGAAGTATAAAGGAGAGGGAGCAGGAATAGGCTGAGAGAGCTTTCAGACTGTGACACAGGTCACAGAAGATGGAGAAGGAAGGAAGTTTGAGTGGAAATAGCCTCAGGCCACAGTCAGTTCTGAGAAATTTTTGGCTAGGCTGAAAGGGAGAGGCCATACAAAGGTAACCCATGTTGGGCAAGCGTGGCTAGGCTCCAGGACCCCACCATTCTTAGACAGTGGCTACGAGTTATTCTGGAAAAGCTGGGTCCACAGTGAATCCAAAGGAATAGCTGTACAACTGCCCAACTGGTCCCATGAGTAGATGTTAAAGACTGGCTCTTCTTGACCATTGTTTTTATGAATGGTCATGCACTAGTGGTGTTGTAGGTTAGGGTCTACTTCTTTGCTGGACACCTCGCAGTTAAGACCTTAATTGATCTGCAGATTAGCTATATTTTTGTTTTTGTTGTTGCTTCTTTTTCTAGTCAGATGATAACAAGAAAACTTTAGAGATGATTTATCCTTTTCCTCTTCCCTCATCCACCATGCTTTTTAGCACAATGCTGGGCACATTGAAGTTCCTAACTTCAAAGGCTACAAAAAGGAGAGCTGTTATGGACACAAGTAAACATGACTTGGTCGAGAATGGTAGGCATGATGGAGAGCTGGACTGGATTTGCCCCATCTAGAAGGGGTGACTATTACGTAGCTGCAGCAGATTACTGCCAAGTAGGAACACAGGCTCTGAGCTACCAAACCAAATGATGCCAGAAATCTGGATTTTTATGTGAAATCTCCTGATTTTTAAATGTTAGGAACTAATTAAGTATTTTTTAAAACATTCTGCAGGCCAACACTAGCATGGCCAAGCAAAACATGCCTGTAGAATGATTTGGCCACCAGTTTATAGTCTCATTCTAGTCCAGTTGATGGACAACATTCTAGATCTTTAAAACTCATAGTTGTGTTAAAAGTTTTGTAGCAGTTATTCTTGGAAGTCTTCTCAGAACCGGCTGATGACTGGCCATTTATGTCATTCCCCAGTATCCTGGATCCAGAGAGCATGAAAGAGAATAAACCATAAATTTCTGAGTCACAAAGGTCATGGACTCAGGAGCCTGGGGTGAAGTCCTCCATGAAATGTAAGGTGACAGACATCTCTTTGCCAGTATGTGAGTGGGTCTGTCAGCAAGGACGAGGCTAAAGTTAAACAGATGGATCTCACTCCCTGCCCAGAGGGAGCACAGGGTGGCCTCAGGGGAGAAGGAGTGAATTCTAAGGCAGAGTTCACTTTCTAGGGCAAACCTTATGCCCTAGAGCTGAAACCCTCAGATTTGTTTTTTGTCTGTGGTGGAAAACCACAGGATTAGAAATCCCAAGGGCTAAAGGTAAGAACAACAATGTAAAAGCTCATTAGTGATCCCAGCAACAAAAAGTTCTTCCAAATAATAGTTTTAGTTTTATTCCTGCATGCATAGAGTTCATGCCCAAATATATCTATGGAGCATTTTAACAAGTTAATGAGAATTCTAATGTTTAAAATAAAGAATAATTTCCAATTTTCAATAAGAACTCACTTCCTATTTCAGACTTCAGGTTTGCAGCACCTTGATGATTCTCTGCTTGGATTTTCAGAAACACAAAAAGAGTCACAATGCACTTAACAGACCCAGGGGTATTTGACACAGAGCAGGAATATCAGACCATGATATTCCTGAGTTATTAACAGAGTTACTAACAAAATTATTGGTGGGTACTGTTTTGCCTTAAAAGGCCTATAAAAGCTCTTCAATTGTGCTACCATTTCAGAGCACATCCCTGTTCAGTCTCTGAGCTTGTGATTCTAATTCAACAAAGCCTATGATTTGCTTCTGAAGTTGTGACTGTCTCATCAATAGTTGTTCAATCCCTAGTTTTTTGCCTTCTTAAAAATATATCCATCCAATTTTAACCGAAAACTCCTGATATTATCAGTGATGTTCTGTGTATTTTAAATCTCTCTTGAAACTGTGTGTTCAGTGTATTTGTATTTGTCACAATCATAAGCAGCAGCATCATGTGAACAGCAAGCACTCTGACAAGTTGCGTTCTCAGTCCTTCAATTCCCCAAACTCCTTGATCTGAGAAGACAGCTCAGTAAACCTTGTCGATTTTCCCCACCTGATGGCATAAACATAAATGGCATCTGCCCGCGCTGCTTTAACAGTTTCCAAATAGCTAATAAACAGGCAGTGACTGTGGGGACTGGCTTGAAGAATAGTCACAATTGGAATAATTTGCTGCATCATATCACATAAGGGACCTGCCCACAGGGGTCATAGGCCCAACCTTTGCAGGATGAGGCAATGGTAGCCTGCATGCCAGCCTTGCTACTAACTGCCATGAACTGTCAAAGCCACGTCATCTGCTTTTTGACTGTAGGTGCCCATTGGTGAGTGAAATCATCTTTTCCATGTTTAGACCAAAATTCTCAAATTAATTACTGGCATAAGTTAGTACTTATTAGCTCTTATATGTCAGATAATGACATATATATGTGTGCATGTTGCATACCAATCTATACTCATTCCCTTGAAAAGCATATATAGCTCCTACCTACTGCACAGTCCTACAACCTAAATCCCTAGGCTCTCTTTATCCTTTCGTTCATTCAACAAAGTAGCCCAAATACCTACAGTTACCTTGTACTTGTTGAGCTTTCAATTGTCAACCATAATCTCTTTCTAGTACCAGCAAAAAATGAGACAATAGGGTTTATTTTCAAATGGGCTTGGCAGAAATTGATGCAGCAATTAGCTTCTCTAGAAGAATCTCCTGCTATTTCATCAGTTTACTGACTTCTGTGCACTGAAATTGTAAGAGCTGCCAAATTCAGCATTCTTTTTGGGAAAAAAAAATAGTAAATCTAGTTTAAAATCCTCTTCATAATCATATTCTGCTTCATTTGGCAACTCTTAAATCTTTTGATTGAGACATCAATTGTGCTTTTTAAAACTCTCAAATAGTAAAACCTTACATTTTAAAATCCTTCTTGAAATTGTATTTACTCTACATATTTACCATCTAAGTATTTTTATAATCCTTTACTAAAATGTTTTGTGACCTGTCTGCATTTAGCTATCTGCAAACTACCTTTTATTCTACATCTGCTTGTGGCTAAGCAGCTTGCCTTTGCTGTAACTTTGGGTTAAACATGACAAGTTATTATCGTACTTGCTATTTGCTGCCATTTGCAATTGTCATCTTTTAAGACATGCCGTCTCCCTGGACCACTTTTGAGCATTTGTATGACATGAAAAGAAATGACTGCAAAATAAAAATTGCTTAAATGCTATGCCTGGTGTGGTTTTAAGTAAAACATCTGGGCTCATTCAAATTATTTCTTTCTGATGTGATTTTCTTTGCCATGACTAATGAAGGCAGGAGGTTTGGTCAGGTGTTTTTTCCCAGGAGTTACTGGGAAAAGAGGAATTCGTCCCTTAGGGACTGTGTTTCTGGGTTCCTCAAGGTTTTTAGGAAGGCAGAGGGCACCTCATGTTATTCTCCTCAACTTGTCCTGGTCTATTGATATCTTTGAGAACAGTGTTTGGAACTTCCATTGCCAGGGAGTCTAGAGGAGGGTCACTCAGGGGCTGAGGCATAGTGGATACAAGAGGGGAAGCCAAGGGAAGACTGGCCACCATATTTGAAGACAGGCTTGTTTTGGATAACTTCATAGGATGGAATAGAGGGTGTAAGGATGAAGGAGAAGATGCCACCTAAACAGAGTGATCACTCTTACTGCAGGTCTCAGCTTAAAGATCACTTCCTTGGAGAAGTGATCTCTGGTGCCAAAATGGATGCAGTTTCCCTTCCCTCTCTGTTCTTAATCATGTCCCCTGCTGTTGCCTCAAAGAAGATATGAGACAGTGAGTGTTTCTTGTCCATTATTTTGTATTGTTTACCCCAATGGAAAGTAAGCTCCATGACAGTAGGGACCTCTCCTGTCCTTGTTTTGTTCATTCACCTGGTCATCTCCAGGACAGGTTGGCTACATAGTTTGAGGGGCCCAGTGCAAAATGAAAATGTGAGGTTCCTTGTTCAGATAAAAGTGCTGCTCAAGGAACTACCATGTTAAACTTCCTTTCTTAAATACTGTCTCTCTCCTTGCCATTGTGTTTTTTGATTTGCTATCTAATGGCATTCTATATTTTAAAAATAGGAATTTTAAATCATGATTTATTATTATGGAATCTACTGTTGGTCTTTATATCATAAAATGCTAGTTTTAAATGTCAATGTAAGAACATTTAACTAGTATGCAAAATCCAAGATTACACAATTCATATTTTATATTTCACACACACATATGTATTTCATTCTTACCAGAACCATGGAAATGCTGCATGAAACTAATGCAATCGTTTTTATTTCACTTTTTAGCACGTTATACCAGCACTTCTTTCAGCTCACTGGTAGTAAAGAAGGACAAAAAGGAAAAGCAACAGTGCATTGCCTTATTGCTTTTGCTTTCTTTCTTTCTTTAATTTCATTTATTTATTTATTTGGCTTTAAGTGGGAAATGATATGCATAAGCAAGAAAGGGTCCCTAGGTTTTCCTTTTAGTTTGAACAAAAGAGCAGAGCCTCTAGGATAACTAAGATATTCTGAAAATGGTCCTAACACAACATTCCCTAATACCACTGCCATGTACTTGCTTTTAGTCTTGCTGAATGCCCATGTATTCCATTGGTTACCAACTTCAATGCTCATGGGATATCCCAAAAATTCTGTAAGTGAATGGGAAGGCAAGGAACCATGGACATCTCTGCTCATGTGCACGTTCCATCATTCCAATGGACTTCCTTAGAAAGCACAAGTTCAGTGAAATTATTCAGAATTGCAAGATGGTGACAACGGTGCTTTAAACCCAACATGGACCACTTTATTGCACAGGTCTGTGCCCACAAAGCCTGATGTGGTTTATGTTCTGCTATAATGGAGCACACAAATATCACACTGAACACAGAGGATGAGTATATATTCCTACTGAATAGTTGAATGAGTAAAGGAGTCAGAACTGTCTATCAATGAGTTGAGCTGCAGAAATAAGTGACTTCATGGCCCAGAAAGAGAGAGGAAAGGTGGGTATAGCTTTGTGTGTGTGTGGGTTATTTGTTTAAATTACTTATATGTGGCAGTAGAATGCCATTTGGACACATCATATATAAATGCACATGATTAGGAACAGAGAGGGAAGGGAATCTGAATCCACTTGGGCACCAGAGATCACTTCTCCAAAGAAGTGATCTTTGAGCTGAGACCTGCAGTAAGAGTGATCACTGTTTAGATGGCATCTTCTCATTCTTCTGATTGTACATGATGTAGAATTACACTAGTCATGTAATCATATATGCCTATAAGATATTAATGTCTGATTCATTTGACTATCCTTCTTCCCTCCCTTATCCTCTTGCCTCCCTTCACTCCCCTCTGTCTAATCCAAAGTACCTCTATTCTTCCATAGCACCCCCCAGCCCTTATTGTGAATTGGCATCCACATATCAAAGAAAAAATTCAGCTTTTGGTCCTTTGGGATTGGCTTATTTCTCTTAGCATGATATTCTCCAGCTCTGTCCATTCACTGGCAAATGCCATAATTTTATTCTTCTTTAAGAATGAGTAGTATTCATATATATAATATTTTCTTTATCCATTCATCTGTTGAAGGGCTTCTAGGTTGATTCCCTAGTTCAGCTATTGTGAATTGAACTGCTATAAACATTGATGTGCCACAGTACTATAGTATGCTGATTTTAAGTCCTTTGGGTATAAACTGAGGAGTGGGATAACTGGATAAAATGGTGGTTCCATTCCAAGTTTTCTGAGAAATCTCCATACTGATTTCCATAGTGTTTGTACCACTTTGCAGACCCACTAGCAATGTATGAGTGTACCTTGTCCCCCACATCCCCCACAATCCTAGCCAACATTTATTGTTGCTTGTACTCTTGATAATTGCCATTCTGACTGGAGTGAGATAAAATCTCAGTGTAGTTTTGATTTGCATTTCTCTAATTACTAGAGATATTGTACATTTTTTATATATTTGCTGATCCATTCTATTTCTTCTTCTGCAAAATGTCTGCTCAGTTCCTTAGCCCATTTATTGATTCAGTTAGTTGTTTTTTGCTGTTAAGTTTTTGAGTTCTATATATATCCTGGATATTAATGCTCTATCTGAGGTACAGGTGGTAAGGATTTCCTCCCATTCTGTAGACTCTCTCTTCATGATTTTGATCATTTCCTTTGATGTGAAGAAGTGTTTAGTTTAATTCCATCCCATTTATTGATTCTTGATTTTACTTCTTGTGCTTTAGGAGTGTTGTTAAGGAAATCAGTTCCCAAGCCAATGTGGTGGAGATTTGGACCTAATTTTTCTTCTATTAGGCACAGGGTCTCTGTTCTATTGCCTAAGTCCTTGATCCACTTTGAGTTGACTTTTGTGCAGGGTGAGAGATAAGGGTTTAATTTCATTTTGCTACATAAGGATTTCCAGTTTTTCCAGCACCATTTGTTGAAGAGGCTATCTTTTTTCCAATGTATGTTTTTGGTGCCTTTGTCTAATATGAGATAACTGTATTTCTGTGGGTTTGTCTCTGTGTTTTCTATTCTGTACCATTGGTCCATGTGTCTGTTTTTATGCCAATATCATGCTGTTTTTGTTACTATATCTCTGTAGTATAATTTAAGTTCTGCTATTGTGGTGCCTCCTGCTTCACTTTTCCTGCTAAATATTGTTTTGGCTACCCTAAGTCTCTTGTTTTTCCAAATGAATTTCATGATTGCTTTTTTAAGTTCTACTGCAGAATAGAAATTATATTACATCTCTATAACACTTTTGGAAGTATGGCCATTTTGACAATGTTAATTCTGCCTATCCAATAACATTCGAGATCTTTCCATTTTCTAAGGTCTTTTTCAATTTCTTTCTTTATTGTTCTATAGTTTTTATTGTAGAGGTCTTTCACCTCTTTTGTTAGATTGATTTCCAAATATTTTAGTGTTTTTTTGAGGCTATTATAAATGGGGTAGTTTTCCTCACGTCTCTTTAAGTGGATTCATCACTGATGTATAGGAATACATTTAATTTATGGATGTTAATTTTATATCCTGCTACTTTGTTGAATTTATTTATTTTATTATAAAAGTTTTCTGGTAGAATTTTTCTGGGTCTTCTAAATATAAAATCATGTTATCAGTCAATAATGGTAGCTTGAATTCTTCTTTTCCTATTTGTATCCCTTTAATTTCTTTCTTCTGTCTAATTGCTCTGGCTAGAGTTTGGAGGACAATGTTGAATAAAAGTGGTGAAAGATGGCACCCATCTCTTGTTCCAGTTCTTAGAGGGAATGCTTCCAATTTTTCTCCATTTTGAATGATATTGACCTTGGGCTTAGCATATATGGCTTTTATGATGTTGAGGTATGTTCCTACTATCTGTAGTTTTCTAGTATTTTGAACATGAAGGCATCCAGCTTCTCTTCTTGAGAAGCCTAAGCCTACCTGAAACTCTTCTCCTTGGTTCAATGAAATATTCCTATCTCCTTATAATCAATTTCCCATGATTTATGCAATTCAGAAAATATCAGGTTTTTGCAGCTGCTGAACAACAAAAAATTATTTGTGCCCTGTCCCATGCAGTTTTCTGTGTATACCCAGCTTTGCGGTCCTCTGAACACACCATGATTTTTACATCACCATGCTTTTGCTGATCAGATCCATTCTTGTAATGTCTGTGTCCTCCTTTCTCATAAGCTGACTACCCTTCCTCTTCAAGACCAGTCCTCCTGTGGCAGTGTCTTTAGTTGCATTTCAGGTGGACACTTAAAAGTCATTGTATTGCGAAAGCCATTGACACTTCTGTTCCTGAGTGCTTATTGGGAGCAGGGTAAAGCCATGTTATCTTTCATTTTTCCTCTAAGATCTCATATAGTGCTTGACCCTTAGGAGAAGTCACTGTTCATTGCATGAGAGTTTGTTGTTGACTTACCAAACTACCCTATATGTTTAGTCCTGGGGAATGCTGTAATAGGACTCTTTTCAGAATACTTTAGTTATAAATCAGTCACCACAATCCAGTCCTTATTACTCTTGTTCAAAGATCTTTCTTTGTTGAAAGTTCTTTTTTATGATTGTAGGGATTATTCAAGGCAGTATTAGTAGAAAAGATTATGGGTAATAAAAAGATGCATATTGAAATGGACCTGGAATTAAGCCATGCATGGAATCATCTGAGCTCAGCTGTGCTTAGTATACTTTTGGACCAAGCTATTTATGAAGTTATAGACCACAGATTACTATGACACCCACGTTCATTCTTGAAAAAGATGACTCAGTTGCAAGTCCTGCACTTCACAGGAGCAGGAATCTGAGGGGGAAGAAATATCCATCTACTGCAGATGCCATTCATAAAGGTCCCTAGTATGGTTCCTAAGTGGGCTGCATTGTCTGCTCTGCTTCCTATTGGGAAATAACTCAAGGTGTTTAATATTTTCACTGAATATGGTGGTCTGCCTCCCTTGGCATGCTGATTTGGAGGGGCCTTCCCTAGGGGGCATTGTTTATCACGTTTCTCATCTCAAATGAGAAATAAGAAATGAATCCTAATTTCATCCAGGACACAGGTTTATTAAAATAATATCTGAAGTACCGCAGATATTCTCATAATTTTGTGAAACACAAAAACAGAAAAGCCTTATCCTCATGAGGTGGGAATGCTTAATAAGCAAATGACAATACTTAGTTGGATTTTTTTTTCTCATTCTTATCAGGAGTTGGCAAGAGGGATAGCTCATTAGGTCACGTGGTGACTACAAAGACTCAAGTAAAAAAGGCAAAAGACAAAAATTCCAAGGGAAACAGAAGCAAGCCCTGAGATTTCCATCTTCCTTGTTTGTTTCACCTTTACATACATGATGTGATTCTCTACTAAACGACCAGAAAGGCAGGTAAAACTTGCTTTCCTTTAAATGGTGGGTGGAAGTACCTTTGCTGCATTTGAAGATCCAAACTATAATGTTCATGTGAAGCAGAGGGAGGGAAGGATCAAATAGTCTCCTCCTGTCATATATAAATAAATGGGGGATCAGTCCAACATGCCATGTCCAATTTGAGTATGAACATTATTATCCCAATCGTGAGCCTGTGTAACTCCTGGCTCATTTTCACTAGCTCTGGGCATATAGTTCTCTAACATATCACTCTGTCTCTGACTGAATGCGTTCATGTCAAACAATGGTTAAACCCTCCACTGTTCCCCAAAAGTCTGAGCAGCAGCTGGATGCAGATGTGCACCAACACCAGCAGTCATGTGAAACCCCCATTTGGGTGCATGACATGTCTATGCCAAAGGGATGGCCATGCCTCACAATGTCTTCAGAACATGAAATAACTTGTTGTTTTTTAAGGCAAAAGAAAATACTTGGCTAAAGGCAAGATTGCTTTTCGGAAGGGAAACTCTTTTCCCAGGGTGTCCTGTGCAGACAAAACTTACTGCATCCCTTCTAAAAATGTGTCTGGAGCTGTCTTCCAAGATGATTTTAATAGAGCAAGTATTTCTCACAAGGGTCTGACCTTTGGGAGCATAGCAGACAGAAGGCACAAATGACTGGAGATGGATAAAGAGGACAGGCTCTTGGGACATGCAAATCCACAACCTGACTCTCATTCAGGATGCAGGCACGCTGCACCATCCCTTGGGGGAAACCCCCTAGGCAATGATACCTTTGAAAAACTTTTTATGTCATTATACATCTCTTTACCTGAGAAAGATTTTCTTTCAAGAGATGAAAGCACCTGTGGGTAAATTGGAAGTGCCAAGACTGTGAAGATAAAAACGATTAAACAGAAGGACCCTGCACCGATCATTCAGCTCAGAACCAAAGGTCACAACTTTAGGAACTTATTCCTAAATGCAGTGTGAAAGCTTCACAGCAAAGGGGAGGAAAAGAAGGTAGATATTTTGGGGGGAAATAAATTTTTTATTTAAAAATCTTTATAACAACTCTGTAAGGCAATGTTAATGTTCCCATTTGACAGGCAACCTGGAACTTGAAGAATTAAGTGAGGTCATGCAGGTAGAAAGTAGTGGCAATATGAGATTCAGGCCCCAGTGTGTATAATTTCAAACTCATTCTTGTTCCACTGTCTCCTATTATATAAATCTGGAGCATGAAGAACTGAACAGATTGGTTTGGGTAGAAATTCACTTGTTTAAAATTGAAAACCATTTTCAAGTTCACCTACATGGCATGATGAGGACCTCTGCTGAGTTGGGAAGTATAAGCAATGCTGAGTTTTATTGTCCCAAATGCAGAAATGTTTTCTTTATAGTCTGTTTCTATCCTTACCCCTTGGTTTTATAACAATTTCCATTAATTTATATTTTACTTTTTTTTACTTATAATATTATTGAATTACTACTTTGCTCCATGAACTGGTCTAGACAATTAGTGTGCAGAGGTCCCACCCTGAGTTTCCCCAAAGACTGAGCCAGAGACTAGGATTTGTCTGGGAAGTGATCTTGGAAAGAAGTGAAGAATCAGAAAGAGTGAAACTGGGAAAGGGGGAGGAGCCAATATGCCTACACACTGCAAAGCTGGCCATCAACACAGGTGGCCAGTGCTCAGTCTCGTTGGCACCGGTAGAGGGGAGTATAAAAAGGATCAGAGGGAGAGGCATTTATCCATTATTTCCTGGACTGTTTTGGCTGAGAGTCAACCCTTGCTCACTTTTGGGCTATCCATGCATGAATATCAACAAGGCTCCAGCAGGCACTCCATCCAGGGGAGTCAGGGAAGCCTTTCTGCTAGAGCCATGAACTGAGGCTGAGAGAATCTGAGATGGTAAGCACATTGTCTGTGATAGGGAGCTAAATGGATGCAGTCCTTGGTCTTAAGGAAAATCCCACAATTTAAATTGAGAGGTGCTTGTTAAATAAATTAACAAACTTCATAATTACAAATTTTGATAACCATCATAAAGGAAGAAGACAGGTGATAGGAGGGAGACAAATAAGCATACCTACCTTAAACTGAAATGGCAAAGGAAGCTTCTGGGGTGAGGGTGACATTTAGACCAAGATGGCCAGGAGGGAGAAGTGAGGAAAGGCTTGCAGGGGGAACAGGCTTTGCAAAAATTGCAAATGAGCTATAGAAATGGAAAGGAGCTCATCATGATTCAGCAGAGTGAGGAGGTAGGAGAGAAGAGTTACACGTACCTGGATAAGTAGGTGGTTGGGTTCTGAATTTTACTCTGGGTAGAATGAAAAGCCATTAGAAGTGTTCTAATATTTTTGAAAATTTTCTACAGATGTTTTATGAAAAAGAAATCTATGTTGTGTAAGAGGGAGATCAGGGAAGCTTTTCTGAGGTAGTAGTGGTGGGCTGGGAAGGAATGTTGGTGACTTAGACCAGGGCATGATAGTGAGGATGGAGAAAACTGAGCAGATTAAAGAACCACTGTTTTCCTCATGAGAATGTGGTAGTGGATCAGATATGAGGATGAGAAAGAAGGGGTTAAGGATGACCCCCAGACTTAAATCTTGAGCATTTATTCATCAACTCAACAAATAGGTATTGAACACTTACTGCCTGCTAAACATGAAAAACCCAGATGGCTGAGACTCTCCCCTGGCCTTTGAGTGACTCACAGTTCAGTAAGGAGAATAGAGAAGCAGACAGATGATTCTGAGAGAAGATCATCAGTACCATGATAGTGGTACATTCTAGATTTCATTAAAAGCTAACATAATCAAAGTTAGTGGCTTCCACCTGTTCTGATGACCAGACGTGTATTCTACTAGAAGATGTACCCGTTACCCAGAACACTTTGTAAATTGATCCAGAGAGGAGTCAGTTGTCCATGAGTTCTTTTATCCTCACTGATTAATAATTAGCCTCTCAGCCACCCACAAATATAGAGTTTAGTCCAGACCACTGAGTCCTGGAAATGGAAGTGCTAAAGGGTTGTTAAATAGAGTACAGTCAATAAGGAAGTCTTCCTGACAGGAAGCCATGGTAAATCCTCCTCAATGTTCTCAAAGTCCCTGAAGCCATGATATCTGACCAGCAGAGCTTCCCTCTAGTGGCATTCTTATCATTCTTGGCAGAGCTTCTCAAACTGCATTATGAAGGTAACCTTCACAAGGCCAGAGGACTTTCATCAAGCTGGCTGAGTTGGAATCATTGAAGGTCATTCAACCTGCTGTAGAATTTAAATGTTAATTTGCCATAAAATATCAGCTAGCATTTTTCTGAAGTCATTCACTATGGGTTAAAATGCAGAAAGAACTACTTGTAGAAGAGCAGGAAAAAGACTGCTCAGTACCAATAAGGCTGTGGAAAGAAGCCCTGAATGGTGCAGACTTCAAAAATTGAAAGTCTGGGCTGGGGATGTGGCTCAAGTGGTAGCGCGCTTGCCTGGCATGCGTGTGGCCCAGGTTCGATCCTCAGCACCACATACAAACAAAGATGTTGTGTCCTCTTCCTCTCTCTCTCTCTCTCTCTCTCTCTCTCTCTCTCTCTCTCTCTCTTAAAAAAACCCTGAAAGTCTAAGATTGTGTATTCTCTGGACACAGAGAATTGTTCTGCTTGGACGTCAGAGGACATAGTAAATCTTTTCTGAGATGAATAGTATTATAGTGGATCATTGACAATGGTGGAAACACTAAATGGAGTGTGTTGTTTTAAATCTAGGTATTTATTCTCCTTCAAAGTTATTGTATCAACAACACACCTTCCATTCAGCATCCTAGAAATTAGTGATATTCACTTGGTATCTACCAGACTGACCAAAAATCATAATGACAGTCTGAAGTCTTGATATGACCCTGGAATTAATTTTTCTTCTGAATTCAGAGAAGACAACTTTGGTGGGTTTTAGTTCACTGTTCACAAATATACTTAGTATACACACACGCGTATATGAATATATGTGTATGAGAGGCAGGATTTGAGTCCCACTGCTCAAATGATGCTGAAGTTTAGTGAGAACACATTTTAAGAAAAGGAAAGGAAAGGAGTGGAGAAAGGGTGTAGGCTCTTCTCCCATCATCCCTGTCCAAGGGTTATTGCCTTGGAATTGACTCCTACATGTGGCTTGGCCAATCGGAGCACATCATTCTTTAGGCACAGAATTTGGTTCAGAGTTGAGCAGATGCCCCCTTTCAGTCTGTCAGAGACTTCCATGGCCTTGCTGGCCATTAAGAAAGGTAATTTCTCTTTATTGTTGATCTCAATCTATGAGGTGGGTATAGGCTTAGAGATGTCAGTGGGATACCACTTGCTTCCACATGGTGGGAGAGAAAGAATAGGAGAGGAGAAGATGGGAAGGAGAGGACTGGACAGGAGAAGGGGGATTGGAGATACTGAGATCTGCAGGTAATAGCTGAAGCAATGGAGATAACACTGCAAAAGAGAGCACTTAGTTACGGGACCAATGATATCACATTTACTTGGTTTATATCTCTTAGAACTGGAGACTCCTGACACTACATAGTGCTCTAGGCCATTGCATTTTGATAAAAATGCAGGTCGCCCTGGATGCCATAGGAAAGTGTTCCCATGTTATAAAACCTTTACAGCCACAGAAAGTCAAGTTTTGGGCTGGGTGTGGTGGTGCACGCCTGTAATTCCAGCCTCTTGGGAGGCTGAGGCAGGAGGATCATGAGTTCAAAGCCATCCTCAGCAATGGCAAGGTACTAAGCAACTCAGGGAGACCCTGTCTCTAAATAAAATACAAAATAGAGCTGGGGAGGTGCCTCAGTGGTCGAGTGCCCCTGAGTTCAATCCCCAGTACCCCCCAAAAAAGTCAAGTTTTGGTACATACTTAATGACATGGGAAAATGTTCATGATTAAAATCAAGTTAAAATATCTAAAATGTTTATAGCACAGGATTCGGGTTTTTTTTGTGAAATGTACATTTATATAATTATATAAAAAGTAGACTAGAAAGAAATATATTTGGATTTTAGAAGTAGTTACCTCCAGTGTTAGGATTAAAAATAATTTTATTTTAAAATAAAAATTATTTAATTATTTAAACTTCTTTATGCTTTTCCCCCAGATTTTCTACAGTACACATGAACTGCTAACATAATCTGGAATAAACAACATGTTGATGAAAACATGAAAATTCATACTCTTAGATTAAGAGATCAAGATGGCTTCATGCAGTCCACCGAGCAACTTAGAATGTATCAAAGATTAATTTTCAAAACACCTGGACAATTGGGAATTTGACTTCCAAAAGCAATCTTTTGTGTCCTTGCACATTTTATTATAATGGATCTTTAGCTCTTTACCAACCAGCCCTGTTGCACTTTCAGTTAAAACTAGTAATGGAAACTGCACCTTCCACATGAAGCAAGAGAGCCCAGTTATGACTACAGATATTAAGATAAGGGACCAGTTCATGAACCCTCTACTGATAGGGCAGTTGTGTCATCTGGAGGACATTTCTCCTCAATTTGATCTGACAAAAAGCTGGATGTCAAATTCTTAGATAAACAATACCAAGTTCCTGTGGGGGAAGAGCCAGTCAAATAGGAGATACTTGTTTTTGGCATAAAAGTTTATACTTAAGAATTAGCTTATCGCGTTTCACAGCTCACTGTAAACTAAGAGGGGTGGGGAGGAAAGGGTCAGAGACTGCTCTAATTACCCTCATTTGAGTAAGTAGAATGAAATGAGGTTTCCTAGGGTAATTAATCAAGTCATGATGAAAAGGGATTACATGCTGGACATTATTTTTGGTCAGGGATTTGGTGAAGACTGCCGCTGCCCACAAAGGACACTGTCATTGGTCTGACGGTTCTCACTTAGGAAAGAACGTATAGTAATGCAAGGCTCAGCATTGAAAATAAAGGCTTAAGGAAAACAGCAGCAATTATCTGGCATTGCTCTCTCCAAGTCTTGGCTTCAATTCTTGCTGGTAATAAGAGGCTTGCAAGTTTCTACGGTGTGTTGGGTGGAAACGGTCTATGCCTGGTGATTTTCACAAACAGATGAATATACTCCTATTTCCAAGCATGTGATTCAGCCACTTGAACTCCAGCAATAACTGCCACCCATTTCAAAGGAACTGGTGTAATGCAGTCCTTATATCTGAGCTCAGATCTATTACGAAAATCAAGCTGCATGTTTTTCCAGGTGCTACCATCTTGGAAACAAGGCACAAGGGGACCAAAAAATGTGTTTCAGAACCTAATGTGAAAGCCTCCAATTAGGCTCTTTTTTAATCTAGTTATTGCAAGCTGTTTTGGCTAAAACCCGAATGCACTTAAATGTCTTCCAAGCCTGTATGTTTGCTGCTCTTACTACTGAAGTGTTATTTTGAAAATGTTCAAAAATGCCATCAAATTGAATGTATATTTGACATTGTAGTCTGCTTTGGTCTTTTTTTTTTAAAAATTCATTTGAGTGTGAAATTAGGCAATGCCTGTTGATTGTCAGTAAAATGAGTACAATAGAATGACTAAATAGCAAATAGTCCAACTGTCAGAGGATTTCTGAAACCAGACCAGGAAAAACAGCAAGATGGAATTAAATGCCAGTCAGGGACTTTGAATCTCTGTCTATCTGTCTCTTTCTGGTGTCCCATATTTCAGGTCAATCCTATTCCACCCCTGCCTGAGCCCCCCCACCCAAACAACACAAAAAGCAAAGAGCAACTCTCCTGCTGAACACAGTTATTCTAAGCTATATTTTTTAAGCTTTTTGCCCAGTTAGTCATATGTCTGAAAATGCATAGAGTATCCTCTTAAGCAACAGTGTGACTCAAAGCCTCACTACATACTTGCAAAAGAACTTTGGCATGCCCCATCTCTGAGGAGGCTGGTGGGGTTGGGCCTGTACCAAATAGTGGCAGAATGCCTTCATGAACATAGAGGTCGCTCCTGAGATCAAGGCTGGATGGATCTGTAGGGTGGGGCAGCCCACTGGGCACCACATAAAACAGGAGGGGCTGTAATGTTGGGGAAAAATTGAATAGACACTGAAGGAGTCAACCCATTTTTCTGCCAAGTATCTCCTTCTCTTCTTCTATGGTGAATTTGGAATCTGCCTTTATCTCTTTTACTCCACATCCCTAGTTTTTTTTTTTTTAATGGAGTCTTTATTTGTTCTCTGCATGCATTTATATTCTATCTCTCAGACTTTCAACCAGCATCTTGGTCCTTAGTCTGGACACTTTCATCACATTGCAAGCATTCTACCTTAGGCAGGCCCCCTTATAATCTTACCATGATACCCAATTCCTTTCCCAAATATTTCATGAGCCCTTTATGAAAGGTTAATTTTCTTTCTCTCTTATTTTCAAATACCTTCCCTAGTCTTTCCACATTACTCATCAAAATGATCAATCCCAAATGAAAAAAATATATATATCTGTAGCTTTACCATGAAATAATGGGTTGGATCCTAAAAAGAAGATTTACCATCCCCATATGTTACAAACCCCCTTGAGTTGATAGCACTGAGATTAAAAAAAAAAAACAACTAATGTGATAACTGCCATTACAGAAAGATTGAAGGTGAACTAATAGATACCTCAGAGTGGATGTTCAAATGGTATTCATTTTTTAAGAGCACCTTTAAAAATTACTTCTGCTGTTTAATGATTCACAAGAAATAAATGATCATTGTGAAAAAAAATTAGAATAATCAGATAAAATAAAAGAAGAAAAAATGACCTGTAACTTTACCACTGGAATACTGATGTTTTGGGTATACATTCTTCAGGACTTATTAGTAATATTTAATAAACTAACACATGTGAATATTATATGATTGTATACACAAACACATAAGATAAGATACCATAAGCAAACACATAAGATAAGATACCCTAATCTCAATCTTAGATTGGTCTGGTGTAAGCTATTATATGCCATCTCTGCCTTCCATTTTACTCTCCCCAAAAGTATATATGCTTCTACATGATTCACATCAAGATTGAGGAGCCTTATGAGAAATGAATTCAAAACATCTTCAAAATTGGGGTTCAGGCATATAGTTATGTCTGGTAAACTTTGTGATAATGTTTAGGGTGATGTCCCCCCCCCCCCGCGCACACACGCACACACACACACACACACACACACACACACACACACAAAGACAATATCAAAGAGAATCTATAGGGCTTCCAAGGAAAAATTCATCTTAAATCAAGTTCAAGTTCATTGCAACAAAACTCAGAAACAAGAACTGAAGAAGAAAGTCTGGATTCTGTATTCAAGGTACAGTTATAATTCCAAGATCCTTCCTCTTCACTAGGGTACTCTGTCATTGAAGACACTGAGAAAGAAAAAGAACTTAAAGTCAGGAATTCCAAACAACGTGTAGTAGTTCTCCTTGACCTGAACATATAGAGAATCAATGAGCTTGTGAAACCTAGGCATTATTGGTAGTTGTCCTTAACAGAACCTACCCAGACTGCTGATATTCCCCCTTCCACACAGGAAAAAATGCACTTTATAGTTTGTTTTTAAAATCTAATAGAGTATGATCAACTGTTTGCACCCCTATACACATTTCTGTAATATAATTTGAAATGATTTCAGTAGATAAATTTTATCATAATTTAATCATAAATAATGATGTAGTGAACAACCTCATAGTTAAATTTTGGGTTATATGCTAAATAATTTCATTAAGATGAATCTCTGAAATTGGGATTGTGGGTCAGTTGGTATGCACATAATTAAGACTTATGACATGTACTGTATGCATCTAAAGACACTGAATTGACTTGCTTTTACCAGTGTTGAATGAAAGTGACAGATAAAATGTTATTTTAAAAAAATTCATTTAATACCTATCTCATATTCCTGGATAAAGCACACCTTCCCTTTTAAAAATCACCACCCACCCACTGTACATAACATGTAGATGAAACCAAAAGGACCTGTCCACAGTATGCAGAACTCAGGTCCATCTAAACCAATATGACAGACACCACATATGAGTCCCTGATCTTGGCTATTTTGTTCCTTTTTCACTCTGCCAGGCCATATCTAACTTGGTTATTCCCTACTATACATTTTTGAGTACTTCATTTTCCTCCTATTTAGTATTTTATTGGGACAATTTTTTCCTGATATATTGTACTTTTATTTGGTATTTCTATCCCACATTTCCAATCTCTCTGAAAATGCCGAGTTCTATTGTAAATTCACTCATATCAGAGTCACTTTAAATTAATGTGCCAAACAAAAACCCAAGAGGCACTACTGTTACCAACTGTGCCCCAACACTGAATCTTTTTTCCTTCCTTGCTCCCTCTTTCTCTTTGTGAGCTCATTTCTGGTTTCATCAACGTTCTGTATTCTTGCTGTCCCTGTTTTACTCAATTTTAGAAAAAGATTTTTAAGCAACACAAATTTTTAAAAGGAAGCTGAAGAAACAAAATGGACTAAAGAATACACTGTGAATATGAACTTTTTCTCTTACTTTGCAAAAGTTGTAAGAAGTCCTTGTGCACTGTGGATATAAATTGATAGTGTTTCTGGAAGGTTGATTGGAAATAAATACATCAAAAGCCATAAGAATGCTTATACATGCAATTCTATCTTTATGAATTCATCTGGAGATGAATAACAAATATACAAACACTAATGTAAGAGTATGTTTATTGAAGCATTATTTATAAGTAAAAATTGAAATAAACAGAATTTTCAATAATAGTGAATTGTTTCAATAAAATAGGGTTCTTTGTGCCTTGGTAAATGTATGCAGCTATTAAAAATGACTTAAATTGTGTTTACAATAATGGGAGAACATTGCTGTTATAATCTTAAATAAAATAACAGGTTGTAGAGTACTCAATGCAGAATGATCCCACCTCGATAATAAAGATATTTGCATTTATGTAATCAGAGTAGAAAAGCTGGATCTCATTTCTACTGGCATGCATCCTTAGCATGGAGGAAAACATCAGAGAGGAGTGCGATGGACACTTGTGGCTTGGGAAAGGAAAAAGAAAAAAAAAAGATCCAAAAAATAAAAAAAAAATGGGCTGGCTGCTATTTGTTTTTTAAAGTCATGAGAGCAACTTTGGTTATTTGATATGTGATTATTTTGAATAATATTTTCCTCTGGAAAAAAAAAAAAGAAAATGCTAGAGGTGAGACCTCGGTCAGTCCATGTGAGTCTTGACCCCTGTAGAGATCAGACAGCCTCTCTGGTTCCAACCCAAAGTATCACATGTCTCTGAACTCCTGACCCGATGAGAGTGGAGGGACTCTGCTCATGCCAAGGAGGGGCAGCTCTGGAGAGATACCACTAGGAGACAGAATACAGGTAGGGCAGGCAAGCCAGGCCCGGGCAGTGACTCTGAAGAGCACTGACAGCAGGCATCTTGTTACAGAGTGAGGAAAGGGATCATAAGAAACTGGCATAATGTCTCTTCTTCCTTTTACTATCAGCTTAAGCAAGCCACATGGCCATAACTCAGCAGGAGGAGGGATAATCCACTCTACTTTTTTAATGCAGATGGGGCAGGTAAAACCATATGACAAAGGACAAAGGACACAAATTTACAGAAGGGTAAAGTATTGAGATCATTACTGTAAGCTATCACCTTTGTATTTTCTCATACTTTGGACAATAATAACATAATATTTGTGTATTATGCCCAGAAAAATAGATGGTGTGGTAGATTGTGACACTAATGGTTCCCAAGGAAGTATTTATCCCAGTGTTCATGCCTCTATTAATTTCCTAGGGCTGTGGTAACAAAGTACCACTAAGTAGAAAGCTTAAAATAAAATTTTAATCCCTCACAGTTCTGGAGGCCAGAAGTCTAAAAGCAAGGTGTTGGCAGGGACATGCTCCCTCTGAAAGCTCCAGGGGAGGATTCTCCCTAGTTTCTTTCAGATTCTTGTTCTAGGCCTCCCTTGGCTCATAGCAATAGAACTCCAACCTCTGCCTCCATCTTTACATGGTCAGCTTCCCTCTCCTGTCTGTGAGTCTCCCTGGACACCAGTCATGTTGGTGTAGGAGTCCACTTACTCTAGTTCAATGTCATATTCATTAGATTATATCTATAAAGACCTGTTTCCAAATAAGCTCAAATTTTGAGATACTAGGGGCAGGATCTCAACTTCTCTTTGGGGGGACACAATTGAGCCCATCACAATGCCCTTGTGACATTCCCTTCTTCATTGAGTCTGGGTTATGTGACTTGCTTTGGCTAACAAGAGAGAAATAGGCTCCATATAGGAAAGGTCTGACCAGCACTTGAGCTCTGGGGTTTGCCTCTCGGAGTACTGTTCCCACTAAGTGTGGAAGCCTCATGTGTTGGTCAGTTTTGCAATATTATCACAAATACCTGAGCAAAACCACTCACCCCATGGCTGAGAAGTGAAAGGGACAAAGCAGAAAAGACTGAGGTCCTACATTTTCCTTTGAGAGTATGCCTCTCAGTGACCCAAAGACCTTCCACCAGGTCTCATTTTTTTCTAAAGTTTCCACAATCTCCCAGTAGTATGAGTCTGAAAACCAAGTCTATACCACATGAGACTTTGTGGGACACCTAGTATCTAAATTATAGCAACTGGGGTGGCTTCTGTAACCAAGAAAAAAATCACATAACAAGGGATGCCAGGCAATCACAGATGTCCCAGCCAAGCCCAATGCCCAGTCCATCCTTGTACTGAATTCACTCGCCTGAGTAATCCTAGGTGAAGCCACAGAACTGCCCAGGCAAGTCACGAAATTGTGAGAAACCATAAATTATTGTTTTGAAAGAGCCATTGAGTCTCTGGAGAGGGGGTGGTAACAGAACACAGCTACAGACAATTGGTTTTCATAAACCCAGTTGGATTTGAGGTTCCCTATCCTACCGGTTCTGGAATCATAGGTTTTATTGGAATTGAAAAGAGCTTTACCGATAATGCAGTCTGACTTCATCATCCCACAGATAAGAAAACTGAGACTGGGGCCTGGAACCATGCCACAGTTGAGGCAGGCATCAGTCTACGGACCTTTGGTTCTGTGCTCTTTCAACATTTCCACCAGGTCATGTGCTCTAATATGAAACTACTGCCCCGAGGGTGGGGCTACATCATGGTCACACAGCTATTCAGTGTCAATATCAGGGCTAGAAATCAGGTTTCCTAACTCCTCATCTAGAATTCTCTTCCTTTGAGGGGACAGTGAGTACACAGTGTGTGTCTTTCACTCACACGTTTAGCTGAGTATTGTCCTGTGAAGGGTTATCTTTGTCCCAGAATGTGGTTCAGGAGGAAAAAAGATACCATCCCTTATCTTTCCTAGCTCTGAAACCTCTTTCTCTTTCTTTTCTACTCTCCCTTCCTAAATCCCCCAGCCTTGGAAACATGAGTAAGAATTCCTACCCCTCCCCGTCAGCCACCACTTCATGCAGGATGGATTAATGAGGTTATGTCTCCAAAGAACTTTGAGTTCCTTGGAAGAAAGGCATCAACATGCAAAGTGGTGGTTGTTATTGCGATTACTTCACTGAGTAGGGTTTCACAGCTGTCCTGATGGAAAAGGGGCCAACAAAACAGAATGCCAGTTTCCCCCAGCAGAGGAGCAGCTGGAATGGATTATAAATGAGACCTGTGTGCCCGGTTCTATTTTTCGTCAAAGCCCCATCAGCCTTTCTCAATGCCCAGCTCTCCTCCTGACAGTCCAGCAAGTTCTCTGAGCCAGACAGGTGTGGGCAAAGGCACCATCTAAGCTCCACGTGCATAAGCCTGCTTGGCAGGGGCAGCAAAACCCTAGATTCTGAACCAGGGCCAACCCATTACCAGTGCTCAGTAATGCAATGGATTTCTCCAGTGGTGATTTGGGGTAAGTAAAACATTCTCATTGCTCAAACTTCCCTTCACTTTATAGGGCAGGAGGGACAGGGGAGGGAGAGGGAAGAGGCTGTGCAGACTCAGACAAATGTCACATTGCCAGGACCAGAGTACCTCTACCCACCCTTTCTGCCTCCTTTCTCCTTCCTCTCCCCTCTCTCCTTTCCTCCCTCTTTTCCTTCCCTTCCCTTCCCTTCCTTCCTTTCTTCCTTCCTTAACTTCCACTTGACACATACATATTAGAATATTAAGTCCCACACCATGTTAGATTCTCAAGAAATAACAAAAAAATTGAGATGTGGTCCTGGCCCTTTCAAGGCAATCATGGGGATAGTGAATGAGGCAGAGACAGACAAATGGACAGAAAAATCACATCCCATAACACCCTCCCCAAACCACAGAATGCCACAGAGATACCCCAAAGAGTCACTCATCTGGTTTTGAAAAGACATTGGAAGGCTCCAAGGGATCGTCAGATTAAGTGTAGGGAAAGGGGAAGGGATATTTTAAGCAGGTATAGTTCCATCGGTTCTGCAGTAATATGAAAATGATCCATGTTTTCTAGGTGTGTATAGAAAGAAAAACAGACTATGAGCTTTGTAATCATATTAACTATGCTGTTATAAAAATATTATTCCCTAATTTAATGAACACTTCCTATGTGTCATGCACACCTAAAAACTTGGAATACATTTTCTTGTTTTATCATCACCATAATTTCATAAAGCAGTTTTCATTACTAGGCTTATTTTACTGAATGAAACCAAGGCCCAGAAAGGTCAAGAGACTTGCTCAAAATCACAGACGTAGTGAGTGAGCATATCACATTTACTCCACGCGGCCCAACTCCAGAGTCCATGCCAGGAACCAACTCAGCAGCCCCCTGGTTTAGAGATCCAATATTTCCACGTCGGTGAGCTTTGTCCTGATCTGACTTTAAATAAAATAGGTCTATAATAACAAGGCATGGCACTCACAGTGGGTTCTCAATAAACATTTATTAACTAAAAGAATTATTTCCCTAAGTCCAGGAAGTACAGGTTTTCTAGTGCATTAGGAAGAATAGGTATGAAAATGATATTTTCTTTTGATTCAATAACTCATTCTAGAGATAGGCTTTTGTTTTTAAGAATCAAGTCTTCTGTAACACATGTTTTTCCTACTTTACTGAGCTGCAATTGACAAATATAATATGTTAAATTTGCTTACATAAATTTAAAGTACACAATGTGATATTTTGGTGTACATAGACATCACAAGATGATTACCATAATCAAACTAATTAGCACATTGATCACCTCACATAGTTATGTGTGCATGTGTGCCTTGGGAATGAAATAGCACTTTTAAACAACAGAAAATTATAAGCACCAATGTATTGACAAATAGAGCAACTGAAGGAGAAAGTTAAATATATGCCATGGGAAAACTTGGTCCTTTTTAGTTAGAAGTTGCCTTTAGGTTGTCAAACTTTTCCTAACTCTTTTATGCTTCTAGCCAGATTGCAAGCCCCTGGAGGACAACGACTTGTCTGTTGTGTTTTTCTGTCCTTGTCAGTACCAATACTAGTGTCTCCTGTGCTGCAAGGGTGATCATGCTATGTCTTTATTAAAGAATGCATTGGCAGCATGCCGCATGGTTATTTGTATCCAAAACTCACATGAACTTTTGAGGACACTTTTGAGGGGTCCATAACAGACTTACAGTGAAAACAGAAGACATATAATAAAAGCTCAGAACTTTGGTCAATAAACCAAACCCAAATCAAAAGCTTTCCACCATCTCCTGGACTTTCTTTACCCTCCTATGCACTTAGTCTTTCTGCCTCTTCATACTCCTCCTCCACTCCTAGATCCCGTTCGGCATTCCCCAGCTTCACGCCAACCATGACATTGTGTATTCTCTTGACCTTGACACTATTATATATTTCCTTTCCTTTAAGTATCACCCAATTAGAGGATTTTTCCCCCTTTAATACGATGACCCTTTCAAATAGCAATAAAAATGCATTGCTTTGTTTTTAGATTTTGTGTGTATGTGTTTGTTTGTGTTAATGCCAGGTTTCCTGTTCAATATATTTTAATAATCTGGCTTACATGTCCTCTTATGTGTTTCCTACTTAGACAAAAACTCTTTGCTGATACAGACAATAAAAGAATAACCCACTTGAATCAAAGTGTGAAATATGATATGTCAAGAACTATGTAATGTTTTGAACAACCAAGAATAAAAAAAAAAGAAGACTTATTTAATCATAAAAGTAAATGAATGTTGATCCCTTATTTCTAGTATGGCATTGGGCTCAGCATTTTGAATGCACTGTTTCTTTTGAAATTGACAACATCAGTATGAGGTTGACACTACTATCATGTCAATGGTACAGATGAGGAATGAGACTTGGGGGTTATATGGGATACATAAATGGAATGCTGAGATTCAGATAGATCTGATTCCCTAGTACTCAGATAATTAACTCTTTTGGTTCTTCTTACTTACCTAAAATCATTGTTCTGTGAAAGCACCCTAGAGTCGATCTCATTCACCTCACATGTACATGGGCAGGGGCAATGGTGGGGCATAGATTCAGGTTTGTTCGTGACGCTCTGCTCTTCCTGCCTGTTTTGAATAATGAGGTCAGAGAGGGTGAGGATCAAGTTGTTCCTCCTTGCTTTGTACAGACATGCATCACATTTGAGTGACAGAAGTAAACAGACATTTAAGTATGTCTGGGCTCTGTAAAACTGAGCCTACTCACCAGGACGTAGGCCGGGTGAGAGGGCCGGCTCTTCTAAGTCACCCAGCTCACATCTTTCAGTGGTTAGTTTATGCTGTCCCCCAGGCTATGTAACCAAATTGTCATCCCCCGGACCTTTCTTCTACGTGTGGCATTTCCTCTGAAGCAAATGGAGTTCCAGGGGGACAGGGACCTGGCAGACGGCCTGTGGGTTATTCAACCCCACAAAAATAAAGAAATACAGAGCAGGGACTTGGCATCTGGTTGGGAGCAGATGCCTCTGTCAGATTTTTCCAGATTCTGAGGCATGACTGTCCACCACAGGAGGACCAGGGCTCCCTTCTCTCAGGACCTCTGCATGTGGCCTTCCTTTGAAGTGCGTGTTGGTGATTGATTCTAAAGTCCAATGGCTTTCTACAGGATACGATGGGAAAAGAACCAAGAAAACTTATGCCCAGAAATGGCCCCACTTTTCCTGGCTGTGTTGAGGCTAAGGAGCTGGTCTCTGCTTGTTCTGCTCCACTGGTCCCTTCTGTTCCCTATCCACCTGTGGGTAGCTCTGAGGACATGTCCAGCTGCTGGCCACCTCCAGGTCTTTGCTGTTGCTGCTTGCTCTCTCTGCCTGGAAACCTCTTTTGCTCATAAGCAAACAGAAAATGAGTAAACTCTGAACATGTGAAGTCTCGATTAAGGCATTACCTATTTCGTGTGGATTTCCTGAATTTCTTTCTCAGCAACCAAAGGTCACCTTGATTATGACTTGGCTTCAGTGCCAGGACTCTGTGTGGAGTCCACTTTCATGGGTCGGGGAGCACCCCAACACTGCACGGTTCTTGTCACTGCGATGTCTGTATTTCATACGAACAAGAACACTCTGAGAAAGAAAATACATCTTAATAAGCCCATTTTCTCTCAAACTGAGCAAAATGCCTGACATGTAGTGAATGATCAATAAACACTTATTGAACAGATCAATGAAAAATGAATAAATAAATGAGGTTTAAATAATTCCTGGTCTTCATAAATCCTGGATGAAGAACCTAAAAGCAATTATTTTCACCACTGAACTATTTTGGCTAACTAGTGCTGAAAGAGAGGCTCAAATTCTTAGCTAAAATATATTTTTTTTTAAAGAGAGAGTGAAGGGAGGGAGAGAGAGAGAGAGAGAGAGAGAGAGAGAGAGAGAGAGAGAATTTTTAATATTTATTTTTTAGTTCTCGGCGGACACAACATCGTTGTTTGTATGTGGTGCTGAGGATCGAACCCGAGCCGCACGCATGCGAGGCGAGCGCGCTACCGCTTGAGCCACATCCCCAGCCCTAGCTAAAATATTTTTGACAGATTTGTTATATCTCATCTGCTTGGTTTCTATGCCATAAAACACTTGGACCAGTATTTATCACATAATAGGTGTTTAAGACATTTTTGGTGAATAGATAGAAAGATCAAAGAGATTTCATTTTTCAGCTGCAGGTCTTGGGATGGGGGCAGGTGCTGTCTTATAATAAGATGAACTCCTGGTGTAGAGCCTGAATGGATAGGGATAATAATTCTAAGGGATGGAATGGGGGCAGCTACCCCAAACACCCTGATGTCAATAGAAGCTTTAGTCATTCTGAGGTATAACTCATGGGACAAGGAACCCAGGGAGGACATCTCTATTATCTCAAGCTATCCCATTCCCAAAGGTTCGGTCTCATATAAAGAGCAAACTATTTTGAAAGAAAGGAATGGTATCATATCATGTCAGATTATCATACTGTTTTGAATGATGTTAATAATTTTTCTCTTTACTTTTTATGTATTCTCAATCAGCTTTTTAGTCAACACAAAGGAATATTGCTGCAATGTAATAAAAAAATAAGTAAAATGATTATTGAGTTTTTGACGTTACAAAGAGGGCTTTGCAGCAAGACAATAGCCTTTAAAGCAAGCATTACCAAACAAGAATTTTCTAAATTGTTCCAGGGTTCATTTAATAAATGAAGACTAGTCTTGGAGGAACTCAGTTTTATGTAAGGTAGAGAAGAAGGAAACATAAAAGAAAAGTTTGCCCCTCTCAGACCTAATTTTGAATTGTGCAGAGGAAATGATGGAGCTAAAGAGGTGAGAAAGAACATAGCTGAATATGTCCTTCCTGGGCCATCAAAGTCCCCCAGGATGAGGAACAATAGCAGGAAGGCTGGGAACAGAGTGAGACCACAGGAACTTTGGTACCACCTCTGGTTTTCCTTGGAGATACCCAGCCCTGAAAATGTGTGGGAGCTGTGGATGTCATGTTCAGGAGGAGAAAGGGACAGGCTGGGCACCTGAGTTCCATCGCTCCCACACAGTACGAATGCTGATATGAGAAGTCACACACCTGCCACTGGCTGCTGGGGTGGGGGCTGAGATGAACCTGTAGCCTCGGGACCAGGGTGGGCACCTCAGTACCAGTGGGGGCAGAAATTGCAGATATGACAGAAACTCCAAGGGGTCCTCCCCAGCGACAAAGGAGTGGGAAGAGGGCAAGTCTTCAGGGAGGGGCCCCTAGACAGTGCAAGCCAAGCAGAAATAGACCAAAAGTACATCAGCCACAGATGTCAGCTGACGGTGCCAGCTGTGGACGCCAGCCATAGGGTGGTTCCAAGCATTCCTCAGCAGACACCAGGCACCTCACACCCAAGCACAAGTGCAAATCCAGGGGCTCCCTTCCCCCAGCGCCACAGGCCACGGGACCCAGAGAGAAGAGCAAGAAAGGGAAAAGAGAGTTCTGAAGAATGGAGCAGAAAATCAAGTCAGTCTAAAGTGTCTGCATAAATGATTAAGCTGAACTAAATTTAAACTGAACTGGACTAATTACTGTTCTCTTTTTTCTTGCTACCCCAGCAGGAGGAGGGCTATTTAAAACAAAACAAAACAAATCAGGTATAAAGAAGGAAAGTAGCTGATTTTCTTTGTATACAGGAATGTTATGTGAGTAATTTGAGAACACTGGTACTCACAGGCAATGCTGATTCCTGTTAGCTTAGCCACAGAACTCAGGTAGGATATGGTTTGCAAGGTAAAGCTAGAAGTGAGTCTATTCCGCATAAAACCATCACATCCAGGTTCTGGACTTTGGATGTGCTACTTCTGTACTTCAATCTCTTTCTTTTTCACCTCTGAGCCTTCTGTCTTCCTCTATCATCTCTTCTTTTGACTCTTGACACTGTTCTTCCTCTCAAAAGTACCCAAATGGACAAACTAACAGGGCAGCTCTTCTGTGAGCTTTTTGGGGATTTAGAAAGGGAAGTCCAGCTGAACTACATAAAGCCCCAGGAAGTACCTTTTAGGCAGAGTTAGAGGTGCTCCCAAAGAACCCTACAACAATATTATCAATCAAGCAAATATTTCCACTTCAGAGCCTATGGAGAAATATGCAGGGGAACACAAGTCTCTTTAGAGGACTTAACTTTTAGCTGATGAATATGTTAGTGAATTGAAGAAACCCTCAACGAGTTTAGCAAGTGGAACATTCCTGATGTAGTATGTTAACTCAAGTAACCTAATATAATAACCGTAAGGAAAAAACAAGTCATGTTCCCTAGAGACTATCTATAGTCATAGAAAGAAGATGTGGAACTTTAAGTAAATAACTAATTGCAATGATACAACGTGTTGCTTGGACTAAGACTGAGGTCTCCATTCGGAAATATGAACTGTCTTTGCTTTGAGGTCTTTCGCACACAAAATAGTCCTTCTCTGGTGACATTTCTGAGTGTTTTGTAAGGGATAAAGTCTGCACAAATAGGAAGGGGGATTAAAACTGAAAAAATTCAGGGCCCATCAGCAGGACAAAGACAAGAAGTTTGTAAAATGCCCCTGCTCTGCTTCTTCCTCGTCAGCCTCTCTCAGTTGGGTGAACTTTATTTTAAAAAGGTTAAATTTCAAATCAAATTCAGTTTGAAGCAATTTTGAGCCACACAAGAAGGCAGGATAGAAGGCTCTTTATTGACAGATCTCTTTCCTTAGAGATGCCTTCTTGCCATGTCACAATAGATTGGTCAGTGGTAGAAAGAGCCTCAGCTGAGTTCCAGCTACGACACAGGCACTCCGTTATCCCATGCAGCTTATTTCATTGAATCTTCACCACAATTCTAGAACTTGAAGTGCCATCTTCAGTTTCCAGATAAGGAGTCATTTGGTCCAGCCCCTTAAGTGAATTTGCAAGGTATCCAGATAGAAGTTTGTCCTTTCTTCTCCCAAAGCCTCCAGAAAGAGATGCCTTTCAGGGGGGTCCATGTTAGTGTCAGTATTCTGAAGATTTGGAACAGAAGTTCTCACTTGCAAACCAAGTCTTCCTTATACCAGGGATCCCTGGCAATTAAACCAACAACCTCTGCAGAACACTGTGTGAGTTTTCTGAACTCCAAAAAAAAGGAATGTTAGACACAGGAAGGTCAAAGGTCAAAGAACAGGGGAGACTGAGTAGAATTCAGAGTGTTGGTTTCTGCCTTATAACTATGAAATACAAATTGTTTTCTTGTTAACATAAAAGAAGTATATGCTCCTTATTTTTTTAAAAAAGTAAAACATTCTATTATATATGATAAAGAGTGTGAAATTCCTCTGAAATTTCACCCCCAGGGTATTATCATGAACTTACTGTTCTTTAATAAAGAGCTGCCTTGGGAGGAAGCCTGGCTCTGACCTTGGTCTTTGCCACTGTGAGGTCAAAACAGGACTTTAGTCCATTTGAAATAGTGAAAAGAGCACATTCAGCTGGATGTCACCCTCAGCTCTGACCTATGACCAAGTTACTTAAATTCTCTGAATCTCAGTTTCCTAGATATCAAATGTCATAATAGCACTAATTCATAATGTGATGGAGAGGCTTGCATGTTATATAAGGCTCACAGCACAGAGCAAAGCACAAATAGGCATTTGATAACCGTGTCCAATTGACTATCACAGATGTTTCAGATATTAGGATCCTTTTGTCTGCAATGCAAAATTACCAGCTGCTGAGACAATTCCCCAATCTCCACAGTATTATCCACCCACCCCTTTGTTTTCATTGAGCTAATGGTTGGACCTCAGGCATACAGTTTACAGAAGAAGCTCTTGATTAAAGTTTGTTCATTTTTAATACACGGTGTCTATAGGAATTTTCTTGTGTTTCTGTATTCTTTATGGAATGATGAAGTCACTTCATGATAAACATTCTAGAATTAACAAAGATTCTAAGATATAATTTTCAGACTCTCAAAATTTTCTTTTGTAATGAATATTGATCAGCCCCCACTTTTGAGAAAAGGAGACTTGGGGTTGCCCTCTTGGATTTTGGGGTGGGGGAGGGGTTGACGCAATGTGAGAGCCTGGCGCTGGGGGTGGGGGGGGGAGGTGTCTTTGCCTAATGAATGCCCAGCCATCCCAGTTGGTTTGGTTGAAAAGCAAGACTCAAAGTCACAGACTCTATGACTGCCAAGATCCTGTCACTCTTAATGTGCTCGTTTCCAGCTGTGGCCCATGATGCCTCTTCAAACAAATTATTCTGCAAGGATTGATTGTGCCCCACTCCCTTTCGATGGCCCATAACCACATTTGAGAGTTAGACAAAAATACGGCCTGACAGATGATCCTTGTTGGGGCCAGGAGGCTTAAAGTGCAACATCTCCCAACCGGACCAACTAGCCAGCAGGAGATGTGCGTGGGGCCTACACCTAACAACTGCGGGCCCGTGCGCTGAAACACAGAGGCTTCCTGGGTGCCTATGACCTCAAGGTTTTAGAGCAAGGGTGTGCCTGGCTTTTCTCCCTAAGACCCCAGGTGCCTCCCTCAAATTAATAAACAATTTTGTGAATTATATTTCTCCATCTAGCTGGATTATAAGATCCATAAGGACAAGGAAATTTTGTCTGCTTTGTTTATTGCTAATGTCTTTCCTCGATTTTTTGAGGATAGAGAAGTCCTAATACAAATAAGCAAAGAGTAACCATACCTCATAAAATGTACTGGAGATTGAACCTAAAGGTTCTTAAGCACTGAGCCACATTGACAGCCTTTTTTTTTTTTTAATTTTGGGACAAAGTCTTTTTAAGTTGCTTGGGGCCTCATAATTTGCTGAGGAAGTCCTTGAACTTGGATCCTCCTCCCTCAGACTCTAGAGTCACTGGGATTACAGGCATATGCCACCAAGCCTGGTCTATTATGTAAATTTAAAATAAAAAAATAAACACACACTCACACATGCACGCACGCACGCACAGAATAAGCAGGTAATGAAAATGCTGATTATGGGAATTTATTTTATTAACACATGAGACCCAGCAGGATGTCTCAGGATACTGTCTGATCAGTTAAGAGGTGTTCTTCATTCTAAGGTTTAGTTACATTGTGGTAATCGATGCCACTCACAGATGATAAATGATCATTCTAAGTGATGAAAAATGTGCTCATTTTTATTTACTTGTACTATTCCTACTTAATAAAGGATTTGGAATGGTCACATGGATCATTTTAATAAAAACTGAATTTTAGTAATTGATTTGTCAAAAGAAATGTGGTTTAGATCATAAAATTCAGTGAGAGTTTATTGTTCAGATTTTGAAGCATAGGATTTATTTAGGGGAGATTCTGGTAAGCCCTGTGGTGAAGTCTGAGGACAAAAATAGTTTAATAATTATTTCCTTGTTTCTTGTAATATCTAGCTGTGGCTAACTATGATGATGATAAAAGTCAGTTATTTTTCCTCATGGCTCTTGTCCCCACCTGGCATGTATCCCAATGGCTGCTGTTTAGCATGGGTTCACGTGTTAAATTGTTTTCCATCTTTCCCTTGGCCAGAGTGTTAACTGGGATTATTGTTGGTTGTGTTCATGCTGCATATCCAGTGCCTAGCATCATTCCTGGAATGTGATATGTTTTTAGTGAATATTTGCTGCATAAGTGGGCTAATTAAAAATTCACACTATAGCTCTCAATGTCTGTGCAAACATCTTAGAGAGGAAGTGATGATCATAACAGTGTTGGCCCTCAGGACATCCATCATGGAGAGTCTGGACTTGAATAGGCACGGGATCGGTCCAGGTCCACTCTTTTCTAGATGTTTTGTCATCAGGTACTTAATGTCCCCAAGGCTCAGTTTTGATATTTTGATATTTCCAAAGTGGAAATAACGATAAAAAAGTAAGGTTGTTGTGAAATTTATGTGAGATAAAGAATAATGCTAAGTGAAGTGAGCCCATCCCCCCAAAAACAAATGCCAAATGTTTTCTTTGATATAAGAAGGCTGATTCATAGTGGGATAGGGAGAGAGAGCATGGGAGGAATAGACGAACTCTAGATAGGGCAGAAGGGGGTGGGAGGGAAGGGGAGGGGGCATGGGGTTAGAAATGATGGTGGAATGTGATGATCATTATTATCCAAAGTACAGGTATGAAGACACAAATTGGTGTGAATATACTTTGTATACAATCAGAGATATGAAAAAGTGTGCTCTATATGTGTAATAAGAATTGTAATGCATTCTGCTGTCATATATAAATTTTAAAAAAGAGAGAGAGACACAAAGGATATAAATGTACAATGTGAATGCTGCTAAGACAGAAGCACCAGACTGCAGTATGTGTTGGGTACACGTGTCTGTGAATGAAATAAGTGACTGAATTGCACTGTCAATTACTTAATTCAACTGCATTGCTGAAGAGGCTACTAATAGATACTCAGTTGTCATAGAAAGTACATAAAGGAAGAAATCTTTTCCATGAAATATCAGGGGACAGAGGATTCATCAGAACCTGCTAAGGAGCTTTTTAAATTATATCTTGAGTGTACTGTTATATTACTTGTTCACAATTGTCTCTCTTGTTGTCCCCAAGCTTTCCACATATGCCTTCCTTTCCTGTAGATGGGGTTTAGTCTTCACCTCACAAACACTGGGCGTGCCCATAGTTTTGCTGGAGTTGATGAGTTATAAGTGGACATGATGCATGCCACACCAATGTAGAAACCTTAGATGTGTTGGCATGGTTTGGCTTGGCACCACTTGGGGCTTCTTCCCTCAGTTATGAGAACGGCATGCACTACTTAGTGTATACTCCTTCAGCCTGGATTCTGGAATGAGACTACACATGCTTCTCAGTCAAGTCCAGGCAAGCCCAACAGAGCTGCAGCAGACCACAGCCCTCATGAAATGTGAGCACAAATGTTTGTGCAAACCATGGAGATGTCCAGGTGGGATGTCACTTTAGCACAAAGTGACCAGTACACCAGGATCCACTTCGTGCCCACTGAAGTACCTGCTCTGAGATTCAGGAAAAAACTGAGTTTTTTTTCAAAACTCTCCACACAATTCTGATAATGGATTTGGGAACCCTTCTCCTGGACTTTGTATACCCCCTTCTTTTCTTCCTGCCACCTGCCCATTAGAACAAGGTTTGACTAATGCTTCCCAATTCCTATAACTCAGCTGGTAGCATTCCTGGTTGTCAGGCCACTAGGAAGAGAAGAGAATGCCCCTCTGCTTTCGAGGTAGTGATAAAATGTGGAGCTGCGAGACTGAATTAAACCAGAGACTGCAGGGTCACCCGACCTCTCCTTTCCAGCACTTTACAGGGAATGTGATAGAATAATTTATTACTGAAAAAGCAAGATAAAACCTATGTAAGGACATACTCTGTATAGGCCAGATGGTTTGGATTTGTGTGTGGTAATTATTCTAGTTTTTGACAATCCCTAATAAGTCTGCCTACGTTAGCTACTAAATTACTGTTGTCTAATCGATGCCCAGCAGTTCTGCCTGCTGATGAGGTATTGAGGCACCCACAGGGGACAGGAGCACGGTCACGGTGGTCACGGGTAGAGACCAGGCCTGTGGTCCCAAGGACTACTGTTCATTTTACTCACTAGCATCTTAGTAAAAAAAACAGAGCCCACATATTTGGATTTTGAAGAATAATGGCCTCTTATTCACTGACTATTTGAAATTAGACCATATGCAAGATCATGGGCAAGATTAAAATCACTGTGTTTTATCTGAGTTTAAAAAATCCTTAAAATTTGTTAGATACTCTCATGTCATGGTTATTGCTTAAGGAAATTTAGATAAGACTCCATGAAGGACTAGATCTGTAACAAAGAGTCCTATATTTTTCAATGCCAGTGATACTCCAGTAAAGATGCCACATTTTGCTTGATTTTTTTTAATTAAAAATTTTCTACCCTATTGAGGAATAATTAGCAAATAAAATTTATATATACATTGTGCAGAATTGACATATGTATACATTGTGAAAGGATCCATCAAGATAATTACAATCAAACTAGTTAATATATCCATCACCTCCTGCAGTTAACATTTTTGTGTGTAGATTGAGAACATTTAAGATCTACTCTCAGAAAATGTTAAGTATACAATTCAGAGTTCTTATCCTTATATCTCTGTGGGAAGACAATACCTTTATACCCAGATATTCCCATCCCCCACCCCAGCCCCTCATAACCACCATTCTGTACTCTGCTTCTACAAATTCAACTTTTTTAGATTCCACATATAAGTAAGATCATGCAATGTTTTTTCTTCTGTTCCTGGCTTATTTCACCTTGCATAACTCTCTGTAGGACTCTCTTCTTTTTTAAAGCCAAATGATATTCTATCATATATGTATACTACCTTTTCTTTATCCATTCACCCTCCAAAAAGAGTTAGGTTGTTTAGATGTCTTAGTTATTGTGACTAATGCTACAATGAACATGGGTGTGCAAATATCTCTACAAGGTACTGTTTCACTTCCTTTGGATGAATGTCCCAAAGAGGTTGCTAGGTCATATGGTAGTTATTTCTTATTTTTTGAGGAATCTCCATACTGTTTTTCATAATAGAAATCTATATTCTTATCAATGGGGCTGGAATGATTGTTTTTGCAGATGGAGGTAAGAATTAGGGAACATTTTTATTATTATTTATGACATAAAAGTTGAACCTCAGTTTTTTTTTTTCCTATTTTGACTTTGCTGAATTGATTACATTAAACTGTAACTAACTGTGTTCTTCGTGTTTTAAAAATTAAACTCCCAGGGCCTCAGAATTATAATTAATAGAATAGAAAAAGCTATTTTATGTGCTCAGTTGTGCCCAAGAGGACTTTGTGAAAAGCACATTATTGCAGCGCTTGGGATGAATCAACTGGAATCCCCTAAGCCTTTCTTTTACCACACAGATATCTAGTAGATCCAGCAGTACAATCACTCATTTCAAGCAATGAATATACAGCAGGCTTCTAGAGATTTGGGAATATTCCACATTCAAATACACTGGAATGGAGATATTTAGAGCCAAAAGCTATGCAAATCCCCTTATCCCTTGAAAACGGAGTCTGCATTCCTTTGAGTGTAGATTTCTTAAACTCCTGTCCCCCATGATTCCCAGAAGTTTGAAATTTATAAATATCTAATTACACCCTGCAGAGGAGGTTTACCAAACAGCATTCATATTGGTTTAACTTATTTTTCAGAAAGTGTGAGTACCTTAAATATTACTTAGATAGTAAAACCTGAACTACAAACACCAGGGGAGAGGCCCAGTATGTTCTAGCTGATGATCACTTACGTTTGGTTATAGTCCCTGCTGTAGATATTGGCCTGCAAGGTGCAGGCACAGAGCAAGTGTGATACTGATTTAAACAAAACAGGAGTATATGTGTGTTTGCCTAGTATTTTCCATTTCTTCTAAAACTAAAGGATAAAAATTCTTGGTAATTAAATTTTCTACTTATTTAGATACTGTTAACTTATTTTACAAAGAAGACATGCAATTCTTTCTTTTTAAAAATTAATAAAGATATTTGAAAAATCTACTGAAAGCAATGGACCTCCTCCTTTCCAGAAATATAAATGTCAGGGGGTTTACCAGGGATTATGGAATCCTAGATAAGAATTTACAAGATAATAAAATCAGAGTGGTACCAAAACCTACAACTCACATCAGACTCAATGGTGAGATATTTGAAGCTTTCCCTCTAAGATTAGGAATAGGGCAATGAAGTCCCTTCTACCACTCCTTTTCAGCAGTGCTGGAGGTTCTAGCTAACACAGTAAGATAAGAAATTAAAATATATACAGACTGGGAATAAAAAAAAAATATCTGCCTTTAGAGCCCAGAGCCCAGAGCAGGGGTTGAACAATGTTTAAGTACACTTTTTGGGGAGGGCGGGGACTTTGCATACATCACAGTCTCCTTTAACAAATCACCATACACCGCGGGAAAATCAAACAATAATTCTTAGACTTGATTAGTACATTCATTGGCGGGAACAGGGCTGGCTGGAGTGATAGGTCTTTCCTAAGGAGGGGGTTACATTTAAACTGATCGGTTCGGGCCCTGAATGTCTACGTGACAAGCAGCACAGGGTCTTGAATGCTTACATGAGGAGTTACACAGGATCCCAGGCCATAAATCAACTAAATTCCCAGTAGGGCCTTGTCTTAACTGCCTCAGGAATTTAACCCATGCTTTGCAGTTTAGAAGCAGGTTTACAATGCATGGTCCTTTACATTTTAACTCAGGCTTTGCAGCTTAGAAACTTTACCCTTTCAAAGGGGAACAGGGAGCTTTTAAAGAAGTGACTCGAAGGCTACATTCCACATTTCTGTCTGCAGTTGTCATTCACTTGTTCATTTGGGACCCAGTTTTTCCTGAGATCTTCTGGTGCCATCCCCAAAGTCTGAATGACTTCACTTCTGTTGTGGGGGGATAGGAAGAAGGGCAATTCTGTTTCCCCTGAGATTAGGAGAGGGAGGGAGAGATTAGGGAGGAGCTGGGAGAGGAGAGAAAGAAACACGTCCATTTAAAAAATCAGTCGCAGTGGCCGAGCCGCGAGGGCTATATTCAAGGCATAACGTAGACACTGTTACAGGAGAAGCACAGGAGACTTCTGTCCCAAAGGCTGTGATTTCCCCACCCAGGGAAACTGGACGGGGTGGGTAAAGAGGCAATTCAAAGGAATTGTGCTTTCAGTTGTTAATTTGGGAGATGGTCATTTCTTAGATCTCTGGTGCCATCCCAAAAGTCTGAATTGCTTTACTCCTGTGGTGAGTATGTGCTCAAAGACAGATAACTCTGCCTAGGATGGGGAGGAAGGGAATCCTATTTCCCCAAAGTTTAGGGAGGGGGGGGGATTAGCAAAGGGGAGAGAGAAAGGAACAGAAAGAAACAAGTCCAATTTAAAAATAAATTTCAGTGACAGAGAAACAAGGGAGATACTCAAAGCATAAAGTGAACCATGGTGACCCTAGGAGAAAAACACTGTTTAGAGTCCACAGCCCACCTCAGGTCCAGGTCTTATCTGGAAAGGTGGATCCAGAGCACAAAGAGTCCAAGCCCGTGGGAAGACGGGGGAGTAGGCAGCACAGACACCAGCTCCACCCCAACCCTCTGGGCCTGCAAGTCCCAGACACCCAGAGAGCTTGGCACTGGCTACGGCAGGGGCCCATCTCCACTAGGAGGAAGGGTTCGAGACTGGAGCCCACATGGACTCATTAGAAGCCTCTGATCTGGACCAGACCCGTCTTGTGACTTGGGCACAGCTCACCTTTCTTCCTGAAAGCTGGGAATAAGACTCCACCTCTGACATCACAGCTGATCCCTGTTCAGAGGGCCGAGAGACCAGTGCCTGCCTGAGAGGCCCTCCTAGCCCTGAGCTGGCCACCTGGGCACACTTAGTTTCACTGTGCTCTGTCCTCTCAGGGGTTTGGGTTTTGAGTGCTGGAGACAGAACTCAGGGCCTGGGCATATGGGGCCCGCTCTCTACCTCTGAGCTGCACCCCCAGACCTGTGCTCCTGGTTTTGAGGGTCCTCCTCATAAAAGGCATGTTCACTCTCAAACTGTGGCTTCCTGAAAATTAAGGGGTTAGAATGAGGGAGGCTCCAGCATCCAAGCCCTGCCAGGGACCCTCAAGCTCGCAGGACAGGGTGCAGCCCCGCTCTGTCCACCTGGGCCCCTCCCATCCTGAACTCCTCTCTGTTTGCCTATGGCCTGAAACACGGGCCCCCCAGCCATTCTCCCTCAGAGCCTTGCTGAGTCTCTGCAGGAGAGGGGGGGCACGGGTACTGACACTGGGCAGGGCCCAACAACGCAGATGAGGCCTCTCCCTGGAGGCTACCAGGACAACTAACTGAAGGTCTCCAGGGGTGGCAGAGGGCAGTGTCTGCCCCAGAGCAGATCTCCAAGCAGTGGTGATTGGTGGCATCCCGATTATCATTGCTGCTGTTATTAACGCTGTTTGCCACAGTGAGTGGGGAATACAGAGACGAATGGTTTGTGATCCCTGCCTCCCAGAAGCCATAGGCTGGTGCTTGAGACACATCAATTTAAAATCCCAAATGGAAACTCCAACGGAAACACAGGTTCACATTTTTTTTTTCCAAAATGTTTAATTTTTTTTATTTAAAAATTTTTTAAATGTTTTGAACTCAGGGGTACTTCACCAACTGAGCTATATCTCCAGTCCTTTTCAGTTTTTATTTTGAAACAGGGTTTTGCTAAGTTGCTGAGGGTCTTGCTAAGTGGCTGAAGCTGGCTTTGAACTTGCAGTCTTCCTGCCTCCACCCGAGTGGCTGGGATTAGCAGTGTGCCACCAGTACGATTAGTTTGCTACAGGAGTTGTGCCTGGTGTGTGTGTGTGTGTGTGTGTGTGTGTGTGTGTGTGTGTGGTGCTGGGGTGGAACCAGGGCCGCCTGTGTGCTGGGCAAGTGCTCCAGCACTGAGCTACGCCCTGTCCTGCCTGGCTTTTGTTCAACACTCACAGCAACTCTGTGAAGCCTCTAACTCTTCTACAGTGAAGAAGCTGAGTAGCTCCCCCAGGACGCACAGCTGGCCCACAGCTGGCCCAGAGGTGGAACTAGTGCTGGAACTGGGCAGTCTGATTCCCTCTTCACCAAGAGAACTGTGCCAGGCCGGACCAGCTGAACCCTGGACACCATGAATGAGTGATGCAGAGACAACGATGCTTGAAGCTGGGGGTCAGGGGACCTCACCCAAGATGAAGTGACGTCCCAGGCTGACCGGCTCCTTCTTTTATTAGGAGGAACAAACATGGGTGTGTGTCCTCAGGAACATGGAACCAGAGATAGGATGGGAAGTGACTGTCACGCCGAGCAGCTTGGTTTTATCACATCAGCAGGCAGGAACTCGGGGTCAGGTTCAAAGGCACAGACGCGGCGCTCCTGCAGACAGCGAGGGAGCAGCCAGTGCTTCCTGTCCCTCCCAGGTGCCCTTCCCCCGTGGATCAGCAGTTTCCCGTGTTTCCATCCAAGGCGTCCAGAAGTGGCCTCTAGTGGGCCAAGGACCTCCACAGAACAGCCACCTCAGTGGGAGGGAGGACGGCAGGGAGGCCTCTCAGAGGAGGTGACGCTGTGTGGACCTGCACCTCCCTCTGGGGCAGCGGCAGGCCAGTCTGCGTCTCTGTTCCCAGCAGCCAGCGAAGGCCCTGGCCGCTGGTGCTGATGAGGGAACGCACGCGTGGGGCAGCACACGCGTGGGGCAGCGTCTGTTCTTGTGTCCGTTCTACTTGGGATCCAGGGTCTCACAAATGGCTCAGGCTGGCCTCAAACTCCTGGGCTCAAGGGATCCTCCTGTCTCAGCCTCCCAAGTAGCTGGCACACACCACACTCCCCGTCTGGGGTGATCATTTCTCCCCCACCTTGTCCACACGAGCATCTGGTACTGCCCACTGCTTGCCCGTTGCAGCCCCCGTGTTGCTCACAGGGCCACACACTGCCCTCATTGTTGCCCTGGCAGCTCTAGCACCAGGTCCCACGAGGTCCCCTCTCTGGGCACCAAGCCCTGTGGCAGGGCTGGATCTGGCAGCCAGAGCTGTGACTGGATGCACTGGTCAGAGGCATCTGACCTTGACCAGAAAGTGCCTCGGCCCCGTCAGGACAGGAGTCCAGTCTACAAAAGTGACTGCCCTTGACATCAGTGTACATATCAGCCTCTCAACCATGAGTCCCCAGCACATCCTCTCCCTCCCCAGATCAGCCCCGGTTCTCCCACTGTCTCTGTCCCGATGGCCACCCCCAGCCTGGCTCATGCTCCCGCTCCCCGGAAAGTCTGCCTCCACAGTGCCATGGGGGGCAAGCAGGTCCTGGGAGCTGCCGCAGGCTCACCTTGGTGGTGATCAGCATCCCTGACAGACCACAGGGCCGTGGCCTGGGTGGGGGATCCGTGAGAATCCGTGTGTGGGTTGGGGTGTACCGGGCTCCCCAGTAGTGTAAAAAAGAACGGGGGGGAGGGTGGACCCCTGCAGCCTCAGAGCAGTCCAATGGGGAGAGCGGGTGGCCCCCTCCCAGGCAGGTGGAGAGGACTGGCCGGCTTTCTGGCAGAGCGTTAAGGTGGCCCAGTGGGCGGTGCAGATGTGGGGTCCAGGGCCACTGCATGTGCCAGGACACAAATAGCTGTCCTCAGGTAAAGAGCAACAGGTGACACCAGATTGCTGACTTGGACTTTCTGGCTGCCCTCTGCATCTAGAAATAGCCCTCAGGTGAGGTGGCTGTGCCTTGTCACCAGCGAGGCAGAGGCAGCCAGCCTACTGTGTGCTGGCCCACAGCCTGCGAGCTGGGGCAGGGGTCGCTGAAGCTCGGGGACTTCCCAGGCCAGGCCGGGACTGGCCGCGTGTTCTCATGACTTCAGAGCCCAGGGTCGCTGCTGGAGAAGGAAGGGCTCACTTCTTAAAGACGCGAGAGAAAGCCAGACACACAGGAGGACAGGGTTCTCCTCGGGGGGCTGGACCCCCATACTGCACAGAGAATGGGGGAAGACAGCTGGAGGCACAGCACCCGAAGACGTGGGCGAGGGAGGGGACATCAAGACTGGGAAGAGAAGCCGGGCCCAGTGGCCCACGCCTGTAAATCCTAGCGGCTGGGGAGGCTGAGGCAGGAGAATCGTGAGTTCAAAGCCAACCTCTGCAACTTAGCAAGGCCCTAAGCTACTGAGGGACCCTGTGTCTAAGTAAAATATGAAAAGGGCTGGGGGTGAGGCTCGGTGGGTGAGCGCCCCAGTTCAATCCCTGCTACAATAAATAAATAAGACTGAGTGGAGAGAAGCGGGGGACCGGTGGCCAGCTGGGCAAGGTGCAGGGGGAGGCACCAGGGCCTGTCTCAGTTGACTGGCCTGGGAGGTGACAAGCCCTTGTGGCCTCACAGGTGAAGAGGCCCTGGTCCCTGCCCACACTCCTTGCTGCTCCCTGCATGGCCTGCTCTGCCTGCTCTCTGGGCCATCTGGCCACACTGCTTGACCAGCACCCTGGTCAGTGTGAATACTGGCATCTGCTGCCAGGGCACTGTGCCACTTGGCAGCCCAGGCTCCCAGGGAGGACTGTTGACAGAGAGGTCAGCAGGAACCCCAGGCCACCCTCATCCACAGTGCATACCCCAAGGGACAAAACTCCAAAGTGACCTTCTCTTCCTCCTGCCATATGGGGTCGGCCACCCAGCCCCTGAGCATGGACTTGCAGGGGTCTCAGCCCCCCCCCTTGCCACCCCTATCTTCAGAGCCAGGAAGCTCTTCTTGTCCCTGCAGGAGGACGCACAGGCGTTGTCAGGGGGCGCCTGTCTGCGTGCAGGTCCCACAGGGCACCAGCCGTTCCAGATCCCTGTGGGAGGAAACGGGGCACCTAGAAAGGAAGGACTGAGCCAAAGTCAGTTCCCAGCCTCTCAGGGCAAGCGTGACCTGGCATGCCCTGCTCTGGGCTTCCTGGCCCACGTCCTGGCATGGCACCATGGTCAGAAGAGCTGTCATCAGACTGGGTGGCATCCATCCTGGAGCTAGCTGGCCACCTGCAGACCCAGGCTGGTCGGAGGAGGAGACTGCCCCAGGCTCAAAGCGGTCAGGAGACACTATGGACTTAGACATGGGGGCAGGGATCAGGTGCCCAGGTCCCAGCGTGAGTACAGACGGGACTGTGGGTGCTGAGGGCCATTGCCAAGTAGGAATGACGCATCAAAATTTCCTTGCCAGCGTACCCCATGTTAGATAGATTTTGCTGTTGACATTGCATGTAAGGTGACCTTGCTCAAGGACCAAGGCGGATCCGGGTTTAGAGCTGATCAGGTTTGAGGAAGTATCCCGGTCCTTGGGTTTAGGGCGTTCCCGGTTTTAGACAATAGGGGTTTTAGGGAAGTTGGAGGTTGAAGATTATTGCTGCTGGGATTAGGGTGTTCCTGCTGCTTGTTCCCGTTGAGTTCTCGTGAGATTCAAAGGAGATTGGAAAAAAGCCTCGTGGAGTAGGGGAATTGGGCAGCAGCAGAACTGGGATTTCCCCAGAATGTGTTTGTACAGGGCTGGTGTGAGTTCGGGAATAAAGAATTGCTGTTTGAATCTACTAAGCTTGGTGGCTCGTGATTCTGTGCCAAGCTGAGACTGTGGCATGTGGGGACCACGCCAGTTTGGCCGACTGAGAGACCCACCCCACCGGTCACGGGGAGCTGACTGGGCCCTGGGACTCCAGCGGCCCTGTCTCCACCGTCACAGGCCCCGCCTACAGCAGCGAGTTGGCTCCAGCACCGGCCCAGCCCCCGGGCCCTGGGCCTCGCTCGTCAGGGCAAACCCGGGCACTGAGGAGGTGGTCTTTGCTCTGGGGGGTGGGGGCCATGAGGGGGAGAGGGAAGCTGGAAGTCGAGGCATGGCCTGGGCTGGCAGTGCCCCTCCATGCCTCGGTGTCCCCACCTGTTAGCTGGTGGCCGATGGGGGCCTTTGGGGACCTCTGGCCCCACCCTTCTCCTCACCTGTCTTGGTTAACGGGTGCCAGCACCAAGCTTCTTCAGGGCTCACCAAGGTTCACGGCCACACCCCTGCTGCCCCTCCAAAACCACCACTGTCCCTTGAGACTCTTCTGGCTCAGCCCTTCAGCGTCCTCACCCAGCCGCAGAACCCTGAGTGCCCCCCTCTCCCCCCCCAACCTCAGCCCCCCAACCTCGACCTCTGCTGCCCTGTGAGCTGGCCGGGCCTTGCTGCACACGGTCCTCAGGCCTCCTGCAGGGTGGCACACCTGCCCCTCAGCCTTCCCCGAATTACGATGCCCTGCTCCCCCTGCCTCCCCCAGCTCCCACCTGCCCAGACCTGCTCTCAGGGGCCAGGGGACTGGAGTGGGGGCTGAGGCTCCTGCACCCTGATGCTCAGCCAGGGGTCTCATGTCAGGTGCTGATGCCTGGCTGATTCGGAACAGGGATCAAGCCAGTTACCTGCAATCACCTGTCTCCCAGATTGGGTGAGGGGGCTTTCCAGGGCTGGGACTGAATCCTGTTCACCTGCAGTTCCCGCCTCCAGCCAGGGCAGGGCATAGAACCCCTCCACATTGCAGCAGGAACCCCCGAGAGATTAAAGGCTAAATCCGCTAGAAAGTGCTTTACGGATGTCGTGCTCCCCAATCCCAGCCATAGCCTAGGAGGGATGTCCTGTCTTGTCCCCGTTTATAGGTGGAAGAAACCGAGGAATTTGATGTGCAGGGTCCAGCCAGGGCGGCCAGCAAGCAGCCTGTGGAGTTGGAATGTGAAGCCGGGTCCCAGAGTAGCTGTCAGATGACTCCCTGGAGCCGACCCAGGTCCTGCTGGGGCGTAATGAGGCAAATAAGAGGGGCACAGAGGTGACCAGGGAGAGAGGTGGGGTCCCAGGGGCTTAGAGGACAAACTAGGGTCATGTGACTGCGGGGAGAGGATTCCTTTTCTTTATTTTTTCATGGGTGTGTGTATTAAAATCTTTACAAATAAAAATCCTCTCAAAATTATATATAATTTATAATTATAGTATTAAAATTATATTGATAAATAGGCTTTCTTTGAGAGGATTTTTGTGTTTGAGGTGGGTCCTGCTATGTTGCCCAGGCTGGTCTTGATCCCCTGGGCTCAAGTGACCCTCCTGCCACTTGTCCCCACTTAAGAGGCCAACTTTTTAAGTTGTTAAGAATTGTTCCAACACACACTGGTGAAGAGCGCTGACCCTGAACGCTCAACCGGGTGGACCCTGGCGGTCAGGTACACTCAGGTCTAGCTGGGGAGTGTGTCCTGTGGCCAGAAAGCCCCCAGAGCCGCCAGCCACCTGCCCCTGGAGGGAGGACTGGAGAGACACAGAGGAGCCAGCCAAGCGGCCAGGGTTCCCGCCACCTGGTGAGTCAGTGGGCACCAGTCTCCAGTCTCCCGCAGGACCAGGAAAGACGGTGCCACCCACTCTGTGGGAGGGAGGCCGGGTAGCCTGTCCCCTGGGGCCTTCAGCTTCCCCTGCCCACACATGCACCTGACCTGGCTTCTGGGCCAGGTGAAGGGTGAGTGTCCCCCAGGGGAGCAGGACCTGCCACTCCTCCTCTGCAAAGAGCCCACCCAGGCTGCGGGTGGGGCATTCAGCCCACCAGGAGGAGGAGTCACCCACCCCTCCCCCGCTCGGGTGGGAAGGCATGTGCCCGTCACGAGAGCAGTAACATGGTAGTGACCATCGATTCTGTGCTCGTCACAGGCCCAGTGCTGCCCAACACCCCACCCGTGTGACGCCCTTCTCCCTTGCCACCCCTGGCAGGGAGGGTGGAGGGAACGCTGTCACTCCCACTGCTCAGGTGAGCACCTCCCCAAGTCACCTTCAGGACCTGCTGGAACCAGCTCAGAACCCAGACAGGAACCCCAGGGTACAGCGGCTTCACAGTTCAGGAAGCACCTCGGGGTGGGTGGAGCCTGGGTCTGTCGTCTCCCTGTCTCCCTGGGGCCCTGGGTCAAGGGTGCTGCTCGGGGGTCTGTTTCAATTCCTTAAGGAGAGGCAGCTCCCAATCCCAGACTGAATGAAGGGGCTTGGAGGGGACGGGCGTCTGGCTCCAGCCGCCCCTTGTCCCAGTGGCACGGGTGTCTGGGGACCTCCTGGAGGTGGTCTGTCCTGAACGCCCAGGAGTTTGACTCTGCATAATCCTCAAGACAGAGCGCAGCCCCCCAGGGATGGAACTCACGCAGGCGCTGCGTGGGGCTTCCCCCTTCAATGGCCTTGTGAGCGTGTGCAGATGCCCTCTGTCCCCAGCCAGGCCGTCTCTGATGGACTACTGAGACCAGGGCTGGCCACATTCTGTTTTGTTGGTGTGTCCATGAGGTGACAGAGCGGCAATGACGAGGGGGGACTGGGGTGGACAGGATAACCACCACCGTGGGCATGCAGCATGTGACGGCAGGAGGCAGCGGGGTGGCAGATGGGGTGAGCGGGGCTGAGGTGGCAGTGGAGCTCCGGGCCAGCTGCCCACCCTGTGCACCCTGCTCAGACTTGCTGGTCCTGGCCAACCCAACGAGCTTGCTCTGGACATCCTCTCCTCTGGCCAGCGTCCTTCCTGTCACCCCAGGGCTGCCCGAGCCCCGGATCTGGAGCCTCAGCTCTGCCTCCTGTTCCTCCCTTTCTTTGGGGCCCTGCCCAGCTCCACCTCCAGGCCACCTTCCCTGGAGGCCTCACCTCATAGCTCCACATCCTGTGTCTCTGGGGACTGAGCACCTCAAGGGAAGGGGCTCAGCCCCTCTGGGGACACTGTGATGTGGGGAAAGGTTGCTGGCTCTGGGGTCAGCCTGGGCTCCCCCAAGAGACCAGCAGTTCCCTAAACCGAAGCTCAGTGTTCACAGCGGCAGATCTCCCAGGACTGCCAAGACCAAGCTGGGACACCCATGGGCCAGGCTCCCTCCCGAAGCCCATGGCCACGTGTGCGGTGCCACAGTTTCTGTGCATCCACTTCATTTTTCTTTTCTTTCCTCATCTCCTCTTCTTCCTCCTTTCCTTTGCTCTGGGAATCCAGCCTGGGGTGCTCTACATAGACCTACATCCCCAGGCCTTTAACTTTTTAAAATTTTGGGACAGGCTTGGCTAACTTGCTGAGGCTGGCTGAGCATGGTGGCCTGTAATCAGGAGGCTGAGGCAGGAGGATCAGAAGTTTGAGGCCATTTTCAGCAATTTAGCAAAGCCCTAAGCAACTCAGTGGGACCATGTCTTCAAATTAAAAATAAAAAGGGCTGGGGACATGGGTCAGTGGTAAAGACCCTCTGGGCTGGAGCCCTAGTACCAACAAAAAGAAAAGTTGGCCTCAGACTGTGACACTCCTTGTTAGCACCAAACGACTGTAATGGAGGCCAACTTCACAGACCAGCTTTCATTCAGGGACGAGTTTCATGCAGGCACAGGAAGATGCTGGTGGACCCATTTTCCTGGTGGAAAATGAGCCACTGGACAAAGGAAGGGACTGGGCTTACATAGATTATCCTGAGAGGTGACTTGGGAATTTGGTGTCGGTCTTACTGGGTGAGATGGGGAGGGGTCTTGGGTCAGTGGTCAGTTTGGGGCACTCAGGAAACAGGTTCCGAGAATTTGAAAGCTTGTTTCTACTGGGCAATGTTTTACTTGGGTAAGAAGGGAGGGTCTGGGGTCAGCGTGCAGGGATCCTTTCAGGGTCCCATGGCACGGTCACTGGGAAAAGGTTTATTTGAGGAAGGATCAGTGCGTTGGCTTCCCCTCTAGAGACTGTCCTGTCCCTGGGGGAGAATCGATGCCACCCATGTGCTGCTCTGCTCGAGATCCCTCTTCCCAGGCTATATCATCGGGGGTTTGTCATTTTCCATGTCTGACAGTCTCAACTCAGCCTCCCAAGTGGCTGGGATTACAGCCTGATCTCATTTTTCTGCGGGTACTTCACCTTGTCCCCCACTTCTTTTCTTTTGAAAAAAAAAAACCAAATAGAAGGCCTGAAGGGCGGATTCTGTGGTCCCCTCCAGTGTCTTCTGGGTCAAGGTGGGTCTCATAGAGAAGGCAGGAAGGTTTCCGTCCTCCCAGTGCCCCGGGTCTGCTGCGGCACGTTCCAGGGGCAGGATGGCTGGGCAGGGGAGTGAGGACAGTGTCCCCGAGTCCCCACGGTCAGTCACGCTGGCGTTCAGCCCCATCACCTGCACTGCCCCGCGTCCCCAGGGAGCTGGCTAAGCCAAGGCCTCAGGACTCAGTGCAGTGTGAACAGGGACACCTGGGAGGGACCTTCCCTCCTGCCACTGAGTCTTGGTGACTCTGTGAGGAACCCTCCCTGCCCTGGGGGACTGAGCCAAGGGTGCTCCCCCACGCCCTGCCCTCCTGACCTGTGAGCCAGACTATTACCCCATTCCCGGAGGAGGCTGGAAGAGGCTGCAGCCCAGTTCAGCCGCCACCAGCTGCCTGGGGCAAAGGCTCTGAGCTGGTGCCCCAAAGCTTTCTGTAAGGGCTGGTGGGAAATCGTTCTCCTTGACTGAGTTTAAATTGACATATTCTAGTTGTTTGGTTTAGGGGTACAAGGTGATATGATCCATGGTTATGATGAGGAATGATTAAATCAAGCTAGCTAACACATTCAGTTAATACCCATCACCTCAGATACTTACTTTTTTACATGAAAACATGTTAAATTTGCTTTCTTAGCAATTTTGAAAGGTGTAACACTGTACATGATTATTTACTATCTTCACCCTACCACACCATGGAATATTATCTCAAAGGAAAAGCCAGCTGGGTGCGGTGGTGCACCCCTGTAATCCCAGCAGCTCGGGTGGCTGAGGCAGGAGGATGGCATGTTTGAGGCCAACTCCTAGGCTTAATGAGACCCTGTCTCAAAATAAAATATAAAAAGGGATGGGGGTATGGGTAAGTGGGTAAGAGCCCCAGGTTCAATCCCCAGTACCAAAAAGAAAGCCAGCTGCCTTGTGTCCTGCCCTCCCACCTCTCTAACTGGGCTTCATGGCCTTGGGCTATCGCTCTCCCTCCTGTAGCCTCTGGTAACACTCTTCCACTCTCTGCTGGTTTGAATCCGATGGTTTTAGCCTCCACATGTTTGAGTGAGAACTTGCTCCCAGTGACTATGAAGGCTGAGGCAGAAGGATCTCAAGTTCAAGGCCAGGCTCAGCAACTTTGAGAACGTATCTTAAAATAAAAAATAAAAAGGGCTGGAGATGCGGCTCAGTGGGAGAGTGCCCCTGGGTTCCATGCCCAGCACCGTCAAATCAAATAAAATGAAGCGAGAACAGCTGTCCCCAAGCCTGGCCTTTCTCCTGGAGCACGGTGTTCTCCAGTCCCATTTATGTTGTCACGAGTGACACCTTTCTTCCGAGGCTGGGTGGTGTTCCACTGTGTCTTCTCTGTGTCCCAACTTCTCTCTCTAGTCATCTGCGGGGGACACCAAGGTTGGTTCCGTCACTGGCTGTCATGGTCACGTGGTGTCGACATAGAACTGCAGACGTCTCCTCAAGACTCTGATCTCAGTCTTGGGTAGAAGCCCCGGAGTGCGCTCCCTGGGTCCTGGGTGGTTCTCTTTTCAGTTTTTTGAGGGCTCTCCATACGGTTTCCCAAGATGGCGGTGCTCATCGGCATTCCCCACCAACTCCTGGGCTTCTTGCTCTGAAACCTGGAACTACCCTCTGCTTCCCCCACCCACATCCCATGGATTGGGCCAGTGGGTGGACATGCCACCTGGGCCCAGGGCCTGTCTGCTTCTCCTGCTGTTCATCTGGACAATGTGGTCCCTTGGCACACACCTGTGGTGCCCAGGTTCTGTGCTGGGCACCAGACTTGCAGAGGGGCCAGTGTGCCCTGGGGTCTGTGTCCACGTGGTGAGAATCCCTACTGCTGGTGGAGAGAATGCTTTGTGCACAAATATTTTGGCAATGCTTGTTGTGAGTGCAAACTGCCCACTTTTTCCAAAGTCACAGCTGTGTCCCAAAGTCACAGTATTTTCTCAACCAATGGCTGCTGAAACAGCAACTGCTGTCCCTTGGCACCCTGTGGGGGAGTTTTGTGTGTTTTAAGCAGAACCCCCATTTTTGGAAAGGTTGGGATCTTTTGATGCTGGGGGGCAGGGTCTGGGGCCCAGAGAGGCAGCAGCTTTGCCCAAGACTCAGTGATAAAGTTGAAGACCCACAACCCCTGAGATCTAGTTCTTAAATCCCTGGATCTTGGGTCCTGGGCAGAAATGCTTTGGGAAACCCTGCCAATCAGCAGCCAGGTGCAGCAGTCAGGACAGACAGGAAGTGTGAGTCATCAGGAAGTGGGTCCCACATCCTCCAAGGTCTGGCTGACCAAGCAAGCGCCGGCCTCCTCCTCCTCCTTCTCTGTCAGTGGCCTGGGCCATGTGGCTTACTGACCTCTGACCTCATATGTTGGAACCACATACTTTCCTTAGACCCCAAGATTTCCAGATTACCGCCCCCACCTGCTGATGGCCAGCCTGCCTGGCCTGCTGGGTTCACGAAGGTCCAGTCCTCTTCCTGCCCCCACCCCTTTGCAGGTTCCCTCTGACACGCCAGCCGCTGCCCACGATCATGCCTTGGTTTTCCTTTCCTTGTGGCCTGCACCTGGCCCGTCTCTCTCCACAGACACAGAGAGACGTAGACTACAGAAAAAGTTTCTTTCCTGAGCCGTTTGAGATTAGTCCACAGATAATCATGCATCTGTTCCTGGATACTGCTGTGAGTTCCTGAGAACAAGGACGTTTTCTTACATGTACTGGGTAAAAGGCACATTGACAGGGCACTGTTACTTAACTCAGGTTCATATTTAATTTTGCCAACTGTCCCAGTAATGTCCTTTAGCTCTTTGCCAGCCCCCCACTCCCCGCAGGATCTGGCACCGCCCGGCGTGCTGCGTTGCTGGGCTGTGGCATTCAGCAGGTCAGGTGCATTAACCACGTTTGACTCAGGATATTTTCGATGTTGAGGGGTCTTGGGGAGGTCACAGGAACACCTGTACCCTGCTCTCCTCTCCTTTCGTTTCTTTGTCTTTTGTGATCTTGACCTCCTGTGGTCCATGAGGGTCCACCCATTCCCATCCAGCTGGCTGGTCCATGTCCAGCTCTGCCGTGTCCCTCCCGTCTAGCCCGGCTCATGCACTTCATCTGTTTCATTTTATGACTTTATTCCCTGCCCCTCGCTCCACGTCTTGGCTTCCTTGGCCCCCAGGGACCTCCCAGTTTCCGAGAGTAGTTTGACTCGCCCATCCCCTTGTGGGGGTGCAGGGCCCAGGCAACCTCAGGAGGCTGCCTCCTCCTCTGCGCAGCCTGTGGCCTCATCAGAGGGTCTCACTGCCCTGGTCGCCAGGGGAGGTGTGACTGGCTGTGTGAGCCCCTTGCCTCTCCAGGACTCAGGCTTCTCTAACTGTGGCACCTTGTCCCCACACCTGCAGCTTGTAAGGGTGACTGCAAAGGAAGCACCTAGCAGGCTGATGGGGGATCTGCTTTTGGCCACCCAGAGCCTGCTGTCCCTTGCTGTCAGCCCCGCCCCGAGTGCTGGGCAGTTCAGGTGGGTCTGAGTTTGGGGTGTAGGGATCAGCACGAGGGCTCTGTAGGATCTCACACCCAAGCCCACACTTTATGTGAAAAAACTTACCCTGAGGAAGCGAGGAGTCCGGGGAGCCTAGAGCTGGTGGGGCCTCAGCCTGGACCCCAGACCTCCTGCCTCCCACCTCTCCCCGGTCCCTGAGGTAGCACAGCTGTAGAATTAAGTCCGATTGGAACCCCAGAACCAGGGCTTGTGGGTCCTCCTCTGCCACTTCCTGGCTGCCCCGCTCTCTGACCGCACCCAGATTCCTCCCATTTGAAAACGAGGTCGGACACATCAGGTGAGGACTGGGTACCACTTCCCTGCTGCGTCATTCAGATATCGGTGACCGAGATCTGCGCCCAGAATGGGAGGGGGGGGGGGGAACTTCCGCGCGCAGAGCCTGCCCGCGCTTCTAGGGCGCACCTGGGGCGAACCTGGGGCACCTAGCGGAGTGATCGCGGCCACGGAACCTCATTGGCCGGGACTGCGGCTGACTCAGTCTGGGGAGGGTCAGGGCAGGGGACGTCCACCCCGAGGGCGGGCTCCCGCCAGAGCGCCACTTGTGGGCTCCATCCCTGACCAGCGCCCATCCCTGCTTGGACCCCGCGCGTCCCGGACCAGCGAACCCTCCTCCCCCGCCGGGCGCCGCGTCCAGTCCCCATTCGCAACCGACGCCCCTTCCTGGCGCAACTTCGGTCGCGTCCCGGGCCCCGCCAGCTATGGACTTCTTGGAGGAGGGCAGCTGGAGCCTGTCCTTCGCGGGAGCCGGCTTCCTGGGTCTCTACCACGTGGGCGTGACCCAGTGCCTGAGCCAGCGTGCCCCGCGCCTCCTCCAGGGCGCACGCCGCTTCTATGGCTCCTCGTCCGGGGCGCTCAATGCCCTCGCCATTGTCTGCGGCAAGTCGACCGGTGCGTGCGGCCCAGGTTGCCCAGGGCCGGGAGTGGGGAGGAAGGCGGCAACCTCAGTCCCATCCATCCCAAGGCGGGAGGACTCTTGATGGGGGCGGGGGGGGGAGTCCAGAGAGATCCTGCTTGGGTCTGTTTAATCTGGGGATTACATTTGCCCCTATTTGCAGAGGGGGGATCCTGGGCTCAGAGACAGGAAGACTTCCCCAGGTCACTTGGGGGCAATCGGCAGATGGAGCGTTTGAACCCAGAGCTTGGCATAGGAATTCTGCAGAGGGGCGGGCCCTCCTCTCTGGTCGAGCTCCAGCAGGGAGATTGGCCGCGGGGGAGTGCAGCTGTCCCCTCTCCAGGGCTCAGGACTCCTCTCCCTTCCTCCCTGAAGACTTCTGCTGCTCCCACCTCCTGGACTTGGTCAAGCACGTGGAGGGGCTGAGCCTGGGCATCTTCCACCCTGCCTACGCACCCATCGAACACATCAAGCAGCAGCTGCAGGACAAACTGCCAGAGAACAGCCACATCCTGGCCTCCCAGCGGCTGGGCATCTCACTGACCCGCTGGCCCGATGGCCACAACTTCATAGTCACTGACTTTGCCACCAGAGATGAGCTCATTCAGGTGGGCAGGTCAGGGACCCGGGGCTTGGAGGCAGGCGGGTAGAACAAAAGTGACTCTGAGGTGCTTCCCAGGGGCAGAGGCAGGTGTGGGAGCCTGGAGGGTGTCCAGGAGAGGAAAAGGAGGCTGCAAAATCTGTTTCTAAATGCAGAGTCGGGGCAGAGTGGATGGCAGGGGTGTGTGCTTGCTGGGGAGGCTCCCTGGGCTGCCCTCAGAGGACCAGGCTGGGGAGGGGGCAGAGTCAGGCTTCTTCAGTCAGGACCTACAGGGGCTGCTCTTTCTGCCCAGCCCCACCCACCCATCCTCCAGGTGCATTCCCCTGCCACAGTGCTGGATAGAACCAGGGCTTCCCACACACTAGACAGGGGTTGTGCCACTGAGCTAGAGCCCCAGGCACTTTTGAGTCAGTGAGCAAGGCTTTATTGAGCATCTCTTCTGCACCAGGTCCAGCCCTTGGCATTGTGATTACTAGGGAAAACATCCTTGTCCCCTGAGGCTAATGTGGATTGGACAAGTTAGGAAAGGAGCCAGTATTGGAACAGAGCAGGAGGAAGACACAGGGAAGACCAGCAGGGAGAGGCCCTCAGGCATGGCCGTGGGGTGGTAGGGAGGGCTGAGTGGGGCTGGACCCTGGGGGAGCGCAGACAGGTAGGGGGACAGGTCTCCTGGGAGGCAGCGGCTGAGGTGGGGAGTCCTGCCCCCCCCCCCCGCTGCAGCTGTGCCCATCTTTCCCATCATGGGCTTTGTCTGCCACCCACCCTGGGTCCCCATATAGGGCGCTTCATCTTGGTGCTCCCCGTCCCCAGCACTGGGATCATCTCAGTTCTGAGATGGCCAAGTCCTAGGTGTCTGATATTAGCAAGCCGAGAGGGGGACCAGTCACTTGCTGTAGGCTCAGGTCCCTCAGTTCCTGAGGAAGCCAGCTGGGGACCCCATAGTGTGTCCCAGCCTCCTCTCCTGGATGGTGCAGAGTACAGACTTGGCACATCATAGGTGCTCAGCAGACGTCACTGTTGTCACCAAAGTTAATCTACAGAAAGGAGGCTCTTGCCTGCATTCCGGCTGGTCAGGCCAGGACAGGCTCTGCATCTCCCAGAGAGGGTTGGGGGTTCCCTCTCAGGCAGGGTCTATGCTCCTCGTGGGTGGAAGCACCAGTCAGCGGTGCCCAACCAGGAGTGGGTTTGCCCAGCTTATCGCCGTTGCCACATGTCCTACAGTGCACAGACATTTCCATGTATCGGTCTATGCCCAGGGGGTTTGGTCTTCTGTAGGCATCTCCTTTCCAGGAGAGAGTAGATGGTGTTTTCCTGGTGGGTGAGTGCACAGGACCTTGTTGCAGGTGCACCTGTTGATCAATGCCCAGGGGACAGTCTGTGGGACTGTCCAGGGGGGCATTCCTTCAGGGCGGGTGAGGACGTGGCCTTGGTGCCGCTGCTTGTCTTTGCGGTTGGGGGTGGGGTCCCAGCAGCAGCCATGGTGGGCAGAGGTCCCCCAGCAGAAAGGAGGGGGACTCTTCCCTCCTTCTTCCCTTGAGGGCTTGGTGGCCCCTCCGCACCTGCACACAGGACAGGAGTCACCTCCTCTGTGCCGGAGGTTCCTGCCCAGGAGTGAGAAGTCACATTCCCATGGCTCTTGTCCCCAGGCCGTGGTCTGCACCTTGTACTTCCCCTTCTACTGTGGGACAATCCCCCCTGAGTTCAGAGGGCAGGTGAGTGCCTCTTGAGGGTTAGTGTCCACAGCTCTGGGCAGCTGGGTACACGCCTCCTTTCTCCTTGAGCCCCTGCTGCTTGCCCAGCCCTCCCCACTGCTGGGCCCTTGGGAGCAGGAGGGTCACTTGCTGCAGGTTTTGGGTGTGGGAGGAGGGCGGGCATCCTGAGAGGGCAGCACAGCCACCTGCCCACCCAAACTGCAGCGCTACATCGATGGGGCTCTGAGCAACAATCTGCCCTTCGCGGACTGCCCTTCCACCATCACCGTGTCCCCCTTCCATGGGACAGTGGACATCTGTCCCCGGAGCACTTCGGCCAGCCTGCACGAGCTGAATGCTTTCAATGCCAGCTTCCAAATCTCTACCGAGAACTTCTTCCTGGGGTTCATCTCACTCATACCCCCCAAACCTGAGGTAGGTCTGGGTCCCCCCAGGTGGTGGCCGAGGCCCCAGGCCTCAGACTCTGTGCCACATCTCCTCCACCCCACTCAGGGCAGTTGCAGCACATGCCCCATCTCACACCAAGCCTCCCGTCCGAAGCCAGGGTTCGCACCCTTCCTTCCCTCCCTAAGGGGCTGTTGAGTTAGGACGGGGCCCAGGTTGGGTGAGTACACAGTGCTGCTGAGCTGGTTTGCAGAGAGGCCTTGGTCTGTGTTCCCCCGGGCCAGGCACTGTGAGCAGGTGCTGCTGTCATTTCCATTTCTCAGAGGACACAAAGGCTCAGACACCGTAAGCAACTTGCTCAAAGTCACACAGCGAAGATTTAGACTCTCAGCCAGTCTGGACTCATGTCTCCACAGCTGCCCTGGACTGTGCCCATATTGGCCCATCTGTCCTCTAGGGAAGCACAACAAAGTGGACAACCAACCTACATTTCCTGCTTTTTACCCTTGCATTTTCTGGGAAATGAATAATTTGACAACAAACAGTTGATCCTTGCAACAAGCTCCTCCCCCGACCACGCCCGGCTCGCCCACCCTCCTGCTGCCACATGCTTCATGATTTGTGCAACAAGGTCATGTCCATTTGCTGTGTCCTCTGGCTGGGTGCCTTGGTGCACATTTGTACTCCCAGCAACTGGGGAGGCTGAGGCAGGAGGACCACAGGTTCAAGTTCAAGGTCAGCCTAGACAACTTAGTGAAACCCTGTCTTAAAAAATAAAAACATCTGGAGAGGGAGCTGTCCCATCCCCAGAACTAAGCAAACAAATAAAACGAAAAGCAAAGATAAACAAAACTCACTCACGAGATCCTTTCCACACCACTGAGTGGGCAGAAACTCTCGGCTCCCAAGTATAGACCAGGAAATAGAGGCTCTCAGAGAGATGGCACTGTGGTCCAAGGTCACACAGCAAGCAGGGGAGCGGGCAGGCCTCCGTCCCAACCTGCAGGTCCGCCTCCCTGCCCGTGGCACTCTGAACAGGCCAGTGTGGGCCCTGGTTCCTCTGCCCACTCAGACTAGTCTGGAAATGAACATCAAAGGGCCGAAGGGAAGGGCTATCTGCTACCCCATCTTCCAGGGGAGGGCCCTGAGGCCCCGGGGCAGGCTGGGGCAAGGACTGGCAGCTGAGAGTCCCCAAGGAGAGCAGGATGTGGGGCCAGGGTAGGGGGTACCGAGCATACCTGTTCTGCCTTCAGCCCTATCTGCCTCCCTACCTGGTGCCAGGGTCCCTCAGGTCCCTGTGCCCTGCCCAGGGTTTGCTTGAGGAGAGTAGGCAGGACCGAGACCACCCACTGAACTCCAGACTCCAGTCTGGGACGGGCTGTCCGGTGTGAGCCCAGGCCTGCCCACTTGCCCTGCCCTGTGTGTCGCAGGTGGTGGCCGACAGCTGCAGACAAGGGTACCTGGACGCCCTGAGGTTCCTGGAGGCACGTGGTGAGCGGCAGGGGATGGTGGTGGGCGTCGTGTCCCACAGGTGCCAGGCAGAACATGCCTTCCAGGCCTCTGAGCCACTAGGGACCTGGGCTCTCTCATCCTCTCTCAGTGACACCTGGGGACCAGAGAGGAATCACGCAGGTCCCTGGTGCAGGGTGACAGTAACGGGTGCAGAGAGACACCCCGGGAAGGGGGTGCGGTGGCAGAAGGAGGGAAGCTCCAGGCTGTGGGAACCCAGGGGAGATGTGGACTCAGCCTGGGATGGAGAGGGTGGTGCGCTCGGACCGACCACAGGCGGGGAAAGGTCTCCTGGGCTAGAGAACTGGGGTGTCACCCCCGCACAGGTCCTCGAGGCCCATGCTGCGCCCCACACAGAGGGGAAGGGGAGGTGGACGTCGGCTGAGCACAGCCTGCATCGTGTCCTGATTGCACCTAGTTCTCAGAACCACTCTATCATCCGACTGTCTTCATTTCACTGTCACAGAGAGGGAAACTGAGGCACGCAGGGTCACGCAGCTTGCAGGCGGTGGAGCCAGAGTTTGACCTGAGTCATGTCTTCAGGGTCAGGGCTCTGGAGAGCCACTGGAGAGGGCAAACAGCTGGGTGTGGGTGGGGGCGACTTGTCTGTCCTCTTTCTTCCCCTGGCCAGGACTCACCAAGGAGCCCGTGCTGTGGACGTTGGTCTCTAGGGACCCCCCAGCACCCCCTGCTAGGACCCCAGATGATGGCACATCTTTCAACTGCCATGTGCCCACCGTGTTGGTCAAGGACGTGCCCAGCTTGGAGCAGCTCTCGCCAGAACTGGAGGCTGGTACTGCCCCTTCCTGCCCTGGGGTTGGGGCCAGGGACCCTGCCATGAAGTAGCGTGATCTACGGGGTCAGCACTTATTTAATGAGCACCTGCTAAGTGCCAAGTGTGCGGAGGGCCTTTTACGGGCTGCGTCACTCATTCCTCCACAAACCCCCACCCCGCCCCGGCTTCCACATCATTCTTACCCCATTTCTCTGAAGAGGAAACTGAAGCTCAGGGACAGGGACCGGGCGAGGTCACAGAGCCTGAGGGAGAATTCGAATTCAGGTCTGTGCTTGAGAAAGGGCAGGGCAGCGGGTATGAGAGACACTGGGCTCCCGGGAGGAAGCCGGCTTTCGAGCCTCTCCTGGCCACCCTGGGGGCGGTGGGCAGCGAGGGAGGGACCTGTCGGGTGACACAGCCAGCCCCTGGCAGAGGGAGGCTCTGCTCTGAGCCTTTGGTTTAGTCCCACCTTTGGTTTAACTAAGCATCTCAATCTCAGCAACAGGAAGGGACAAAGCCCGTAGGCACAGATGGTAAGGGTGAGTCCCAGATTTCAAAGGTGCGAGCAGCAGATACCCAGGAGATCCCGAGGGTCAGGGAGGCCTGGGAGGCCCACGGGGCACCGGAACAGTGGTTGGGGGGGCAGCTGAGATAAGGGGCTGGGAGGCCAGGTGAGTGGCTGCCCAGCTGTGGAGGAGAGGGCTGGGAGCTGGGAGGAGAGGTGGTGGTCCAGGCCTGGGCAGGGACAGGATGCCGGGGAGGAGGTGCCTCTTCCTGGTTCCGGATGGTGCTGGTTCTGTGCTGAGCTTCTGAGGTCCAAGCCTGGGATCTGCAGGCCTCACAGTGTCCCTGCAGCCACACAGGGCAGCCAGCCGAGAGGGAAATGTCAGCGCAGGCCCCTGTCCACATCCCTTGATCCTCACCCACCTGCCCTGGGAGGAAGGTCGCGCCCGTGTCCTGGTTTTATCTGGGCTCAGGGAAGGAAAAGGACTCATCCTGGGTGGAGCGGGTCTCGGGGCTATGTTGACCCGGGCTGGCCCTAGATGGCGTGGAGGCTGCTGGTGCCCCCAGGCCCACACTGCAGTCTGGAGGCTGGGATCTAGGCTCTGGCTCTGGTCAGTGAATAGGGGACTTAGGAAATGGTTTCTGTGTTCACAGCTGTTGCTGAGGTTAATATGCCATGTGCTACTGCTCTGGAGGGGGTGTGGTGGGGACCCAAGGAGCCACAACAGACTACCCAGAGGGCCGGGAGAGGTGTGGGGTGCTTACAAGTACCATCTGGTGATGATCCTTCATTAAGTCACTTTTCCACTCTGAACCTCAGTCTCCTCGTCTATGAAAGAGGCACACCATGCCCATCTCCAGGACATCAGTGAGAGAGCATGTGTGAAGGGCTTGGCACCCTGCTGGCACATGGCTGGGATCCAACGGTGTTGTGTCCATCTGTGCATAAAGGGGTGGGGTGGGGCACAATCTGTGACCCTCAGGAGATCAGAGAGGGGCTTGGGCTGCCAGCTCTCAGGGTGCCTGGGAGGGCTGGCTGGAGGTAGGCTTGCCAGCCCACGGATTCCAAACGGCCACAGACATGAGGTGACTCTCTTGCAGCACGGAGGAAGGCTGTCAGGAGGGACCTCAGTGCCTGGGCCCATTTCCGCCGGTCGGGGCCGGGCAGGCGCTCACGTACCTGCTCCTGCCCTGCACGCTGCCCTTTGAGTACGTGTACTTCCGCAGCAGAAGGTGAGGCGCAGTGGGGTGCTGGGAGGGACCTGGCTCGCAGGCAGGGTTGTGGGGAGACCAGGGTCCATGGTGGGCTGGGCACTGGCAAGTGGCCCAGGGCCTTGGTGGGCTCCTCCACAGGGGAGGACAGGTGGGAGGCGGGCAGCAGCTGGATTGGGAGCCCAGGTCAGCTCCTGGCCCTGCCCTGCGCCTGGGACCTCTGGCCCCTGCTCTGCTCATTAGAGTCTCAGAGACGATGTTCCTGGGTGACTCTCAGAGCTGGTCCAGCTCAGATTAGCTGTGTGGCCTGGGCCAGCTCTCTTGACTACTCTGGGCCACATTAACTCTTCTCTAAAGCAAGATCCTTCCAGGGCAGTCTGGCTGTGATTCAGCCCTCGTCAGTCATTGTGATGTGCTGAGTGACTCCTCCATTCACTCTGCCACTAGCCCTTAAGGGTCTGGGGCAAGGGGGCAGCAGCTCCTGTGGAGCTCACCACCCACTAATTAATCATTGCTGTGCAACTTCAGCTGTTCCTGGAGAGTCCTAGGAGAGGTCTACACTGGCTCTGAGCTGGCACAGCTCATACCAGTAGCTATTTGGCCTGGAAGGCTGCCCAGAGGAAATGACTTTGGAACTAATCTGAAGGATGGATAAGAGTTTGCTAGGCACAGGGGAAGGGAAAAGCATGCCAGGCATGAGGGACAGCATCTGCAAAGGTCCTGGGGCAGAAGAGAGTAGGGCACATTCAAGGAGCAGAGAGGGAGGCCAGCTGGAGCGAGAAGCTGACCAGGGGCCACACCCAGGGCTCTGCAGCGGATCGAGTGCTCTTCATCCTGGTGTTAGATGGGGGTTCAAGCAGGGAGGTGACATAGGGAGGTCTGTGTCCCATGCAAGGTCCATGGCAGTGAGTCACAGCCTCTGTCCTGTTCCAAGTTAATCTGATGACTGGGTCAGCCCAAAGCCAGGAGAGCGCTTTCTACCTACAGATTCTCCTCCTGCTGAGCTGTTTACTGAAACTACAAGTTGAAATTAAAAAAAGTAAAATCTAACGTTTTCAGTTAAAAAAAAAAAAAAAGATCCATTATGTGAGCGCTACGGTGTCTTCTCAGAACACGGGAAATGCACCCATAGTTTTTCCCATCACCCCACGCTCCACGCATAGTTAGTTTGCATTAACAGGGGCAGGGGGCCCAGAATGAGGGAGGGGAGGGTCCGGCTTCCGTTTTGCTTGCTACCTCGCCTCCTCTGACCGTCTGCCCCGCTCCAGCCCCTGTTCAGGCCCTCCCAGGGGGTGTGGTAATAGGTGAGGACCTGCAGCAGCCGATGAGCGGGCGGAGGTGTCCAGCCAGTGTTTTTCAGAGACAGGTAGAGGATAGGCTGGCTAGTCCTGTGGGGTCCAGCGGCTCTGCGCACCCTGCATCTGGTGCTAGCTGAGCCATGTCAGCAGCAAGGAACCCTGGGGTCCTTGTCAGGTGACGTTTCAGGAACCTCAAGAGGAGAGTGGACGAGGGGAGATGAGGAGGAGGTCAGGAGCTGCAGGCAGGCTGACTGTCCTCGTGTGACAGGGGAGTAAAGCGGCAGAGAGGTTCCCGAGCTTCTCAGGTCACGTAGCTCATGAGCAGGAGAGGTGGGCGGCCCCTGCCTGGCCTTAAAGCCCCGCCCTTTCCACCTTGGGCTGTGCCCTCGCTGGTGACCTAAGGCCCGCCACCTCTGCCGCATTCAGAGCCCATGGTGGATTGCTGTGCCCTGCGGGTGCCCTGGGGCCCTGCTCTGCTCTGCCATGGTGGCCCACACCTCTGGACTCTTCGAACTGATCTGGGTAGCCCCTTCCTGTGGGCTGGTAGCTCCCTCAGGGTCTGAGGGGAGGTGGCCTCTGGGCTGGCTGCGGGGCCAGGCTGATGCTGTCCCCCGTCCAGGCTGGTGATCTGGCTGCCGGACGCACCCACAGACCTGTGGTGGATGTGGGGCCTGGTGAAGAGCACAGCTCTGGAGATCCACTCCAGGACCAAGGCCCGGCTCCTCAGGCTGGTCAGGTGAGTGGACGGGGGCCTGGGGGGCACCAGCTGCTTCCTAGGACTCTGGACAGGCAGTCCACCCCGCTGTCCTGGGCCCTTGCTGTGCTGTGAGGAGGACCTGTGTTGACTTCTCTGGGGCCAGTTCCCTGTGGGTCCATGTGACCTGCAGGGGCACCACTGTGCCCGATATGGAGGACAGGAGGATCCCCTGCGTTGCGATCTCTGCCAGTCTTGTGTTGCTCCAGATGTCCCCGTGAGGCCTTGTGCCAGGTTGGCCCGTGTGCCCAGCGAGCTGCCAGGCTCCTCCCTGAGCCTGTCTCCTGCTGCAGAGACCCCTGCCCTCTCCCATGCTACTCCACAGTCGTTTCCTTGTCCTGGAGACCAGCGGGAGTGGCCAGCCTGGTTCACTGAGGGCCTGGGTCAGGACCCTGAAGTCAGCCTGGGCGCAGTGCCACAGGGTGCCCCAGGGATTTCACGCTGTCCGAGTGCCCCCGCCCTTCGTCAACCCACAAGCCCTGAAACTTAGAGTCATCACCGGTTCCCTCCGCAGTCTGCCTGTCACCGTGGTTGAGGACACGGCCCCCTCCAGCCCAGGGAAGCTCCTTCCATGGCCCTGTCCACAGAGTTGTGGTCCACCCTCAGGTCTGTAGTGCAGGGCAGGGTCAGCCTGTGACGCCCCCAACGTGTCTTGCCTCCTCTGCCCCAGGATCTGCCATGCGGGTGGACCTGGGTTTGGCTCACCTCCAGGAGCCAAGAATGAGGGAGCCTGCCGCTGGCCCAGGGAGGATGCTGGACTGCTGGGCCTTTGGGTTCTCCGTGTATTTTTGTGGGTGCTTTATGGCTGTACACAGTGGCGGGATGCAGTCACACACTCATCCTGCACCCAGGTGGCCATATCATCTGGCCCCTGTGTGCTCCCTTCCCCTCCCCTGGTCCCCCATTTTCATGAGACCACCCCCTGCTTTTCCTTTGTGCTCTGGAGGTACACCACCCTGGAGCCTTGCTGCGGACCTGTGGGCAGTTATCACCCTGGCGGCCAAGGGCCCCTGCCCCTCAGCAGCCCCTGCTCCTTGGAGCCTGTCGCTGGAACTTCCTGTTTGGAAGAGGCCCTGCCTCTTGGTCACCCTGTCCTTCTTGCCACCCGCTCCATCAGGGGTGAGAGGATGGCAGGGGCCAGCACCCGGCCCAGCTCTGGAGTGTCCACCGGGCCGTGGAGGGCGCCCATGTGGAGCAGAACGTGGGGTGCCCGGCCAGGAGCTGTTGGCAGCACGCTGTCCAGAAGTCGGGGCCACCGAATGCCCAGCTCACGGAGCACAGTGAAAGACGGGGGGCTCCCTTCACATCCTGTCTGCCTTTCTCTGACCCAAGCTGGCGGGGGGCGCTGTGCGTGTGTGGGGGACCCAGGGACCTGCCTCACACAGGGAGCCTCCCTCTCTGCTGGCCCTTGGTCCAGCCCGTGGGGGGCCCCAGGGAAGATGAAGGAGGGAGCGCGGGCCCAGTCTTCGGGACCCTAGATGCAGGGCTTCTGCTGGGCCCTGAGGCCCTGCCACCCCGCAGCCTATAGGCCTCCATCCTCCCCGTCCGCTGCAGGCAGACAGGCTGGGCCTCAGGCGCCCGCGCTCTCCTGGGAGTCCCTGCACTTCCTGCCCCAGCAGACCCCCGGCCAGGGGCTGGAGGGGTGCGCCGCTCCCCCTGGGCATGGGGAGGGTGGGAGATGAGGCCTGGGGAGAAGGGACCAAGGAATAAACAAGAACAAAAGAGAGAAGGAGTCACTCACTGTTCAGCTTCTGCCCAGTGAGTGCTGGGCTCTGGGGACCAGCTGCGAACAGAACTTCCACTTCCTGGCGAGGGCGAGGGGGAGGGCGAGCGGGCACTGGGCAGCCAACGGACACTGCTCCCAGGGGTGGCAGCTGCGGGTACCCCACAGGGCGGGGAGCGCAGGGGGCAGCCAGGCCACTCAGAAAGGCCAAGAGTTGGAAGCAGAGGAACAGAGGGCCGGGGTGCTCCTCGGGCCTGGAGCCGTGAGGGCAGGTCGCACTGCCAGCTGTGAGGTCAGGGAGGACTGGGCCTTGGGCAAGGGAGCCTGGGATGCGCCGGGGTGAGAAAGGGCGAGGGGACAGGCCGCGGGAGGCTCTGCACACCCATTCCAGCACCACCAGGCTGAGCTGGCCTCTGCCCCCCTTGCGGTCTCCTGGGAGGGGCACAGACACCACCCCCTGCAGCAGGAGGGGGCTGTCCCACTTGGGGCATGTGGTCCCCAGCTCCATGGCCCTCGGCCTGCACAGATGCTGGGTGTGGGGTCCTCCAGAGCAGGGGGAGGCCTGGCCACCTGGGACTCCAGGCTGAGGGTCTAGATCCCAGGAGGCCTTGGAGGACATTCTTGCTCCTGGTCCTTTGTCCTGGTCACAGATAGACAGGAGTGCCATGGCCACTGGCACCTGGCCTCCCTCGTTACCCCACCCCCATCATCTCTTTACTCAGTGCCCTCTTTGTCCCATTGCTGTTCTGCACCATAGATGGGGACAGGCAGCAGGCTACCCTCCCCCCCGTCCACCCTCCCCCCATCCACCCGCCTCCCTGTCCACCCCCACCCCCGTGCCCAGCAGCATGCTCTCAGAGGGGAATGCTGCCCTTGCGGTGACCCTCTGCTCTCAGACCTCCCTGGGACTCTGTCACCCTAGGCTCGGCCGAGGTCGTGCGCCTGCAGCTTGACAACCGCACAGGCCATTTCCAAGCCCCCCAGGGCCCACACTCCACAGCTTGTAGTGCTTTTCTGGTTCCTGTCCTATATTGGGACACGGATCCCCGCTCTGTATTCTGTCACACGCCCTGCCTGCCCCCCTCATCTGGGGACTCTCTGGCAGGTCCCTTGGTCACTCCAAGGCTGCTTTGCATGGCAAGCAGCTGTGCCTTGTGACCACTCTTCATGGACATCCCTGACCTGGGATGCTGCTCAGTCAGCCCCAACCCCTCACCCCTGCAGCCCCTCAGTCCTGGTTTGTCCACGTCCCTCTAAGAACAAGGGGTCCAGCAGCCCTAGGATGGTGGGACCAGCACTGGACCTAAGTTGACTCTCACCTCCCACCTCCCTCACTGTCTCTATTAATGTAGCCTCAGGATGAATGAGCTTGACCCAAGCCTCCCTGCAGCGGGTGCATCAGACGGCTGTGCCTTCCTTCGCCTGGGGTGGCGGCACTCACAGCCCCAGAGCTGATCCGGGTCAGCATCCCCTGCCCTGTGCTCCCCCGACACGGGACCCTGAGAGGCTCCAGAGCAGAGGACACATCTGGGCTCTGAATTCAGGCCTACTGGGCTTTGAGTCCCCTCTCTGCGACTGGCATGGATGTGACCAGGGAAGCTCTCACCTCTCAGAGCCATTTCCCTGTATAAATGGACCGGTGTCCACGCTCCTCGGGGTATTTACTTGAAACAATTGAATGCTCCTCACAGTCCCTGTCAAACACAGAGTCAGTGCCCAGAAAGGCCCCAGGGGACATGGAGGCACCACCCCCCCTTCCCCTGAGCCTCACAGCAGCCTGGGGGGGGGTGCTGGATGTAGATCTTACCCCTAGTGAGATGACATGGGAGCTATCTAGCTCTGGCTCCATTCTGTACATATTCATAGAAGACCAGCAAGGAAAATCAAGGCTGGTCCTGGAGAAGGGAGAGAAAATGAAAATGCAGGAGTGAGTGCTAAAGGACTTGGCCTTGTGCTCAACATTAAGAGCCCACTCCATAGCAAAAGTGAAAGGGTCAACTGCCAGACAAGAGTGGCCCTGGGAGCCTCCCCAGCCCAACCTCATCTAGGTGCACTAGGGCAACTGGAGGCCCTAAAGAATGAGCCCTGAACAAAGTCAGCAGATGGACCACACTGCCAGACTATGGGGCCCAGGTTTTCCTACTTTTGAAAGGTCATGCAAACCTTCAATGAGGAGCTAACATGTGAACTTGAATGTGAAGGAAGAGTAATATTTTTAACAGCATAGAAATACAGAGGAAAGTTAATGTATGGATACAACCCATATATACATCTCTATATAATAGCAGCCACTTTCTAAGAGCTTGAAAACCAGATACAAAGGTTGTGCAGGACTAATCACACACACCTGGGATAAGAAGCTGGTTTATTATCAGGAGCTGACAAGTCTGTTCTGCAAAAAAAGAGAGTGACAGCAGCAGCAAGGGAGGAGACAAGCCCCAACTCCTCCTTGAGTGTAACATTTTATAGGCTAGAATCATGGCTGCACACTAGGGATGGCTTTAATCTTGACTGATATAGTAAGCATCCATTGATCTTATAGAAAGCAAGTTTGTTTCTTGGGAAAAAAAGACAGGCAACCAGTTTTTCTGTCTTTCAGAGGGAGAAGAGGGATGGCATGTCTGTTTTATCTTCTCAAGGAGAGAACAGGGAAACCAATATGTCCCCATCTCAGGGGCTGGCAAGTTGTCTCCTATCTCTCAATGAGAGAACAGGAGAGATCAGCATATTTCCAAGCCGGTAGGTTTTGTCTCGGGCTATATTCTATTTCTTGTGAATAAAAACAATATTCATGAAGTAGGGATGAGGAAAAGAAAGATGGCTACTGGTCGTGTATTTATTTCTGAGTATAGGAAAGTTAAGTGTGATTCATTCTACTCTCTTTCCTATTCCCATCCTCCTTTCCTTCTCTTCATTCCCATTTGTCTAATACAATGAACATCTGTACTTCCCCTTCCTATCCCCCTTTGTTATTGATTAGTGTTAACATATCAGAGAGAACATTTGATGTTTCGTTTTTTGGAACTGGCTTATTACACTTAGCATAATATTCTCCAGTTCCATCCGTTTACTAGCAAATGCCATAACTACATTCTCCTTTATACCTGAGTAATATATTGTGTATAAATAACACATTTTCTTTATCCATTAATCTGATGAAGTGTACATGCAGTTTTTTTTCTTCCATAGCTTTTGAATATTTTGAATTGAGCTGCTACAAACATTGACATGGCTATGTCACTATAATATACTGATTTTAAGTTCTTTTTCCTGGTCTCTTTTCAGCAATATTCCTGGGAACTAGGAAGATTTCTGGAATATAATGTAAAATGGAAGGTCCTCAGGAAGCTGGTGAGGAAGTTGCAACTTTGTGCACAACAGAAATTTCTATTGTAATTTTAAAGAAAAATATAAAAGACTCATTAGGCATAGTGTTTCAGGGTTTTATATTGGTGATTTTACTTTGATTTACAAATTCAAGAACTCAATTCTGTCCATGTTCAGAGGTAAAAATTAATCAGCATTTTAAAATATTCAATTATTTATTTCACAGGTGGCTGATATATAAAAACAATACATCACAACCAGAACACTCACATCATTTATCCAATGCGTTCCATTCTTAATACATAGAAGGTGAAATGTCATGGTAGCCAGAAGTTGAGTTGTTAATCTCAGAATTAGACCATAGGTAAATAGAAGGCAATGTCCTCCAAGTTACAGTGAGTCCTAAAGAAACTTCCCTGCTCATAGAAGCAGCACCTCCTCTCAAGCAGATCCCGAGAACGTTCATTGAATCCCCAATATTAACCAGCACTAGGGATACACATATGAATAAGAGATAGCCTCACAAGTGGTTCTTCATGTAGTGAGGACAGTTGCTTGACAGAACATTTCTCCCTTTGTGGGTAAGAAAACTTAGCTGATGGGAGAGTACATGACACCTGGGTTCTTTCCACCCGGCACAGGCCCCAAGCCTCATTTCTGTCTTTCCAGTGTAGCTTCATTTATTTTGTTGTCACAGAATTGGGCTATTGTCAAAACATACTAATTCTGCATTTTAACCTTTGCATACTTCCTGGCTTAAGCCTTATCAGCCCTAGTAGAATGGTTTCCTTATCCAATGTGATATAAAATTCCTTGATTTAGAGAACTGTAAGGGCTGCTCTGAACTAGTAGAACTAATTATTAATTAGAAATGTGGAAAAAATTGTATCAATATCAGTTTTATAAACTCTTTTATGATTCAGGTTTTAGATTAATAATATCAAAACTATAACCTTATACTAGAATTATCCTTGACACTGATACAAGCAGACTCTTTTTCTTCAAATCTGGTGCTATGATTTACCTATATGTCCTCCCAAATGTCATGTGTAAGACAATAGAAGAAGGTTTAGATGTGAGACAATCGGGTTATAAAAGCCTTAGGCCAAGTAGTAAGTTAATCTCTAAGTGGTAATTGAAAGCAGTTAGGGTATAGCTGGAGAAAGAGTGTTCCCAGGAGACATGACTTTGAGGCATATATTTTGTCTTTATTGTGTAGAGTGTGTGTTCGTTCATTCTCATTCTCATTCTCATTCTCTCTCTCTCTCTCTCTCTCTCTCTCTCTCTCTCTCTCTCCACACACACACACACACACACACACACACACACACACACACACTCCTGATGTTGTGTCTTGAGCCACTCAGCTGCACCTCAGCCTCCTGCTGTGATGTTTTCCCTCATCTCAAACTCTGAGGAATGGATTCAGTTATCTGTGGACTGAGAACTCTGTGAGGCCCAAATACACTTTTCCTCCTCTAGAGCTGTTTTGTCAGGTCTCTTCATCACACCAGAGAAAAGGCTGACTAAAACATCTAGAGATCAATATTGGGAAATGAACAGAGAGAAATATACGTGTTCCTTTGTGTAGATACACACATGTTCAGTACACTAAGGGTATTATACAACAATAACATTCTTCTAAACCCAAACATAATCCTACCTTTTAAAAAAAACCTGTATTTATTGTTCTTCTTCTTATTTAGTGTTCCATCTATATCCAAGCACAAACTTGAAAGTTATAGCCATGGCCTAGAAACTATTTATTTATTTATTGGTTTATTGTACTAGGGACTGAATTCAGGAACACTTAACCACTGAGCCACACCCCAACCTGTTTATATTATTATTTTTTTATTTAAAGTCAGGATATTTCTAAATTGCTTAGGGCCTCACTAAGTTGCTGAGGCTGGGTTTGAACTTGTGATACTCCTATCTCAGCTCCTCAAGATGCTGGGATTACAGTCATGCACCACCATAACCATCTTAATTTTATATTTATACCTGGTTTCATATGATACCTATTTTACTATGAACAGTGTTGAAAATTAGTTTCATTTCCTTTTCCTTTTGTACACATATTTTATACTGGATGGCTGCCTGATTTACTAAACTGTTTAAATAAAATTTAACTGTTGGGCATGGTGGTGCATGTCTGCAACCCCAGCAGCTCAGGAGCATTATGAGTTCAAATTCAGACTCACAACATTAGTGAAGCCCTAAGTAACTAAGTGAGACCCTGATTCAATTTTTTTTAAAAGGCCTGGGGATGTGGCTCTCTGGTTCAGTGCCACTGAGTTAAATCCCCAGTACCAAAAATAAATAAATAGTTTCCACTGAGTCCTTATAAATTGCAAAGAATCTTGCTAGGTGCTGGAGACATGGGTGCTCAAGGAGCTTGCAATTTAACAGGATTCAGATCAAGAAGAAACTGTCAATAATTCGAGATAGGGAAGAGGAGAGGGAGGGAAAAGAAGGAAACAGGGGAATACCAACGATGATGGAATGTGATGGGCATTATTATCCAAATACATGTATGAAGACACGAATTGTGTGTCAACATACTTTGTATACAGAGATATTAAAAATTGTGGTATATATGTTTACTAATAATTGTAATGCAAAAAAACCCACAAAAACAAAGTACATGTATAAAGACATGAATTGGCATGAACACACTTTGTATATAAAGATATGAAAAATTGTGCTGTATATGTGTAATAAGAATTGTAATGCATTCCGCTGTCATGTATTAAAAAAATAAAACCAATAAAAAAGAAACTGCAAATAATTGTATGAATACATCTGACTGAAGGATGTGAGTAAAGGAGGGACTCAGAAAAGAGAAATTGAACACTTACTATATCCTCATTTGATTATTTCTCATTAGAGTACATACTATTATCATGCCCATTTTGTAGATCAGTAAACTGAATCTCAAACAGTAACTAACCTAATATCACAGTGCTGCCAAATGGCAGGATTAGTAATTCAAACCCAGATCTGATTCCAGAGTCCAAGTCATTAACCAAAGGGAATATTGAGGGTTTTTCTTCCTCAATAATTTTTAATCCACCCATTTTCCACCATTCTCCCATGGTACTTACATCTCCTTTGTGTTATAATTATATCAAGTTTCCAAGCCTTGCTAAAGATTGCTGTGTGCACAGCCCTTCATGAGCCCAGGACTCCCAGCATAAAGTCAGAGCACTTTGATAAACATGCATCCCTACAGCTCACACCTTATGATATACAGTTTTTGCCTGGATCTGCCTTACATGTTCTGTCTTATTGGTGTGATTGGCCATATACAACTCCTACCAATCCCTCACTCTTAACTAGACACAATGAGCATACCTGGCATGCTTCTGCTCCTGCATTTCTTGGCTGTGAGCACTGAGCCTCTCACCTCTGATTCAAAACCCTCCTCTGTGCTGATTCTCAGAAAGCATTTGTAACTGCTCTCATGGTACTGAATTTCCCCTTAGCAAGTCTTAGTACATGTTCCCCTAGACTATAAACTTATGAGAACCAGAACTGTGTTAGTCTTATTTACCTTTTTTTCACAGAGCTGCTAATTTAAGATAACTTCAAATAAATAGTTCTAAACAAATATGAATATTTATTATGTGAATTATTTAATAAGTGAATACAAATTAAGACCTAGATTCAAATCTCAGTTCTGCCACTTACCAGTCTTTTTGACCTCAGAAATGTCAACCTGTTGGGCATAGTGGCAGGTGCCTGTAATTTCAGTGACTTGGGAGTCTGAGGCAGGAGAATTGTAAGTTCAAGGCTAGCTTCAGCAACTTAATGTGGCCCTAAACAGATGTGTCTCAGTATTGAGACACCCCTTGGCTCAATCCCTGATATGAAAAAAAATGTGTCAACCTGTTGGAACCACTTTTTTTTTTTGTAATCAGAATGCAAATCATCATCATTGTCATCATCACAGTGGCCACACAGGGTTGTGAAACTACCAACCAAATGTATAACCATCTTGCTTTCTCTCTTTGAATTTTGTGTAGCATTCTAAGAATCAAAGGCAGAGTTTTGGTTATGGTTATGGGAATCAGTGAATATACTATTGCACCACCAAGGACAGTGCTTTTTCCCTTCATGAGTGGAACCCATCTCTGTAGGATTGTCTCTGAAAACTTTATCTGCTTTTTCCCCCAAGTTTGATCAAATTTCCACCACACAGTTTCCCAGTTCCTTTCCTATGAACATGATATTAAAGCCAGTAACCACAAACAGTGGGCCATGTCCCCAGGGCTTGCCATTGCTGACTATTTTCAGGGACAGGAAGAGTTCTGCTATTTGTAAAGGTGAAAGGCAAGGTCATTTATGAGAGAACAGGGAAATCTGATTAAGGGGAAGTGGAAGAAAAAATCAAAGCCAGGATCCATTGGCATTCACACACCAGCAGTATCACTCTGAAAAGACACTTGACAGGAATAAAGAAAGTTATAGTGCTTCACTAAAAAGGGTGATTTCAAGTTTCTGCCCTGGGGATATTTGAAGGTGAGGCAAGATTGAACTCAGGGCACTCAACCTCCACCCACATCCCCTAAGCCATATTTTTATCTTATTTAGAGACTGTGTCTCACTGAGTTGCTTAGTGCCTCACTTTGCTGAGGCTGTCTTTGAGTTTGTGATCCTCCTGTGTCAGGCTACTGAGCTGCTAGGATTACACTTACAGGTGTATGCCACCATTCCTGGCTTCCATCATAATTCCATTACGCATTATATATTGACATTTAGTGCCAAGCATAGTCACTTGCACAGAGTTAGCACTGGATAATATTTGTGGAATAAATGATAGAGAAATACATATAATGTTGAAGAAATATTTGAATGTCTTTTTGGTACTTAATAGTAATATTTGAGGAATGTTATTAGACGATGGACAAAATTTGTGAGAAAGAAACAAATTAGGTACTCCAGATATAGCAAATCACTTCTGTAGATGCACCCTGAGGGATGAGGAGGAGTATGTCTGTGAAATCTTCTGCTCCCCAGCAGAAGGGAACTGAGGATTGCTGGAAGGAAAAATAAAAATAGAAAGCTGAGCATGCTGAAAGACATCAAACACTAGCCTGGGAATTGTGCCCAATTCACCAGACACTATAAATTTCCAGAGTGAAATAGGGTAAAGCACCTCAATGAGAAGCTGTCTCTAAATGAAATATAAAAAAAGGTTTCACCAAGAGTTCTCACCTTCACTCTCCACACTCACACTGAACAAGATAAATTGACAACTATTGAGTTCAAGAATCAAGCAGGGCAAAGACCTTGGCCATTTCTGACTCATCCCCAGGAAGCCGCAGTCACCGCCGCTCCACCTGCAGCTGCGGCCTCCTCCCCGCCTTCAGCCACCGCCTCCGCAGCCCCACTGGCCAGCGCCCGGCATCCCGCCGCTGCCCCGGCGGCCAAGGCCCCGCCTCCGCAGCCTCAGTCCCGGCCGGCTTCCCGCCACCTCCGTGGCCCCGCCTTCTGTTACCTTGGCCTCGCCTCCCGCCACTGGAGCGACCGCCCCACCTGCCGCCCATGCTGCCTCCTCAGCCTCGCGCGCCACAGCCGCCGCTCCACAGGCTCCAGCGCCCGCTGCTGCTGCCGCGGGCACCACCGCCGCTCCACCTGCAGCTGCGGCCTCCTCCCCGCCTTCAGCCGCCGCCACCGCAGCCCCACTTGCCAGCGCCCGGCATCCCGCCGCTGCCCCTGCGGCCAAGGCCCTGCCTTCCGCGGCCTCAGTCCCGCTTCCCGCCACCTCTGCTACTCCGCCCGCTGCCGCTGCCGTCGCTGCCCCCGAGGAGCTGTAAGGTAGGTGGTGCCTGGCACGTGCCTGGAATCGCCTGACTCCTGGCAGTGGGGCTGGGATGAGGCTGCGTGAGGGGTGCGGCCCTGCCTGGATTTTTGCAGAGCTTGATCCCTCTGCCCTGGGCCAGGCCCTGGACCACACGCACCATGGTCCTGCCCGGTAGCGCCATCTCCTCAGAGTGTCTCCACATCCTTCCGAGCTTTTGGGGGCACCCCACAAAGGGAGATGCTTTCTGGGATTTGGGGGAAGAACTGATTGTTCTGCTCCTCTAATTATACTCGTGGAACCAATAATTACTGATACTTTGATACTGAGTATCCAACAAAGGGCTGGAAACTGGAACGGATTTGGACCCTACCGGCCCTCAAAACTGCTCTAAGATTAAGAGATGTTGGACCTCTGAGAAAATTGCCTCCACAGATTAAAAACTATACTGTCACCTCTCAGCAAAATTTCAACATTGCTAATTTGAAGTTTCCTTAAGTTAGAAAAAGTCACACAAGAGCACAATCTAAATCAGAGCTAAACTTGACTAAATCCTTTGCTCTGTCCCATTTGCAAGCAGGTGCAGCTGTAGGTGGGGGAAATAGGTTTCTTCCTCCCTTTGAGAGTCCAGAATTACCCCTTAAAAGCCACACACTCCTCCTGGCTGTGTCTTCTCTCCCACAGGCATCCCTATTTCCCCAGACTGTGCCAAGCATACATCACTCTCTTCACACAGGAGTCTCCAAGGGCCTCCAAAAGCATAATTAAGTTTTACCTTATGGCTGATTTTCTCCCTGGAATCAGCCACTGTGGAATTCTGAGGAACCAAACACTTGTCTTTATCACATTGTTTACTCTATATAAGCCATTTTTTTTATTCTTGTACCAGGGATTGAACCCCATGGTGTTTAACCACTGAGCCACATCCCCAGACATTTTCTTGTATTTTATTTTGAGATAGGGACTCACTGAGTTGCCTAAAGCCTCACTAAATTGCTGAGACTAGCCTCGAAGTTGTCATCCTCCTCCTTCAGCCCCCTGAGCTGCTGGAATTACAGGTATGCACCACCCCCCTAGCACATCCCCAGCCCCCTCCATCACTCAGACACTCATACTCCACCCCAACTGTACACTTTTGAGTTATTTCTCAAGCTACCCCCTAGAGCCCTCTTCTTCATAGGAGTGCTCCTTTTGTCACCAAATAATGTAGATCAGTGCCTTGAAAATGAAAATGTCTTAATTTGAAGATTATTTTTTCCTTTCGTCATTCTAGGCAAAGAAATTGCATTTCTTCTCACTGTGAACCATCAGGATGCTGCAATGTAGGAAACATTCTTTGTGGATATTTTGTTCTCTCAGTGGGATCATTGTAGATATTTCTGCCATGTCATTCTGGGTTGTGTTATCCATCTGGGATACACTACTGAGGATGGACATGGTCAGGAAGAAAAGGGCAGCGGCGTCCATGGCTTATCTCTGCCTAATGGTGGACCGTCATAGTGGCCTGAAGCAAAGGGTAGAGCTATTGCACCTCTGAAGTGTTCACAGCTGCCTACAGATTGACCTGTGACCGTTTCTTACCCTGAAGTCTACAGGGTAGACCAGACACAGTGGTGCATGCCTGTCATCCCAGCATCTCAGGAGGCTGATGCAGGAGGATCACAAGTTCAAAGCCAACCTCAGAAACTTAGTGAGGCACCAAGCATCCCAGTGAGACCCTGTCTCTAAACAAAATACAAAATAGTGCTGAGGATGTGGCTCAGTGGTCAAGTGTCCCTGAGTTCAATCCCGGGTTACCCCAGTCCCTCCAAAAAAAAAAAAGAGCTGCTGGAAAGGGTTTGGCATCTTTCTCACTCTGGGTAACGTGACTGTCGTGTCAGTATTTTATCCTCACATCAGTGATGCCCAGGTAGCTTTATCTATTGAGGGTCATCTTGCATGTCCCCAATTGTAGCCTGTCTTCTGTCTTTTGCATAGCTCAGTCCTGCACCATCAATGCTGCTTGATGTTGATAGTGACCATGAAATAATAAGAAGGTCGGGCATGATCTAGGTGGGTACATGCACACTTGGTGGCTAAAAGTTTTCATGGCTCTGTGTATATTCATAAAGGACCATGAAGGTGTCAAGAGCATTGATTTTGAGCTTATAAATTAAATATGGTGGGTAGGAAAATTTACACACATATAAACTATTAATAATGAAGATTGAATGTCTGTCTCCCTGTGTGTGCAGCTGGAAAGAAGAACCACTTTTGTGATGCAGTTAAAAATCCCTCACCTACCAATTTATAACACTTTAGCTTTGGCTAAATCTCTAATTTCTCTTATCCTTCTGTAAAATGGAAGGTACTATAGGGATTTATGAGCATTAAATAATTTTATGACCTTAGAACGGTAGGTAGTTGATACATATGTGTGTCCCCTGCATAGATAGTATTATTTTGGTGGATGTGGGTGGTGGTGATGGTGACATGAGCCTTGGAGACATTAAGCATCAACCTCAGCATCCTAATATTGAAAGGAATAATGTTTCTGGGTATTCTGGTTTATTTTTCACTCAGTACATACTATAATAACTATTTGGAAGACCATTGTGAGCATTCAATAAAATAACCTACTGGATAGATTTTGGTCATCTTTGAATCCCAATACAATTGGGAGCTGTTTCACAGTCATAGAACAGTATAGATGATGCTTATCATTTTCCTTCTCATTATAAGTATCACCTAGGATATGTAATTTTTTTTTCAGTGTTGAGGGTGGAACCCAGGGCCTTGCATCCCCAGCCTGTTCTGATTCTCCTTCTTCTTATTATTATTATTTTGAGACAGGGTCTTCCCAAGTTGCTGAGGCTGGCCTGAAATATGTCATCCTATTGCCTCTGCCTCCAAAGATGCTAAGATTATAGGTATGTGCCACTGTGACCAGCAAGAAACACAAGTTTTTTTTTTTTTTTTTTTGTACCAGGAATTGAACTCAGGGTGCATTTTATCCACTGATACACATCTCCAGTCCTTTTATATATTTTATTTAGAGACAGGGAACAGGGAATTGCTGAATTGCTTAGGGACTCACTAAGTTCATGAGGCTTGCTTAAAACTTTCAATCCTCCTCCCTCAGACTCCCAAACTGCTGGGAATATAGGTGTAAACCACTATGCCTGACAGGATATAGAAATTTCATGGATGTTATCTTTCCATGAGAATTTTAAAGTTTCTCACTACTTGGCATATTATAGTACTTGTTAATAGTGATTATCAATATTTTGTATTATGCCAGTCATTCATGATAGAGTTGATTTGTCTGTAGGGAGACATATGGCAACGTTTTGCTTGTCACAATTATGCATAGGTGCTACTACCATCAAGTGAGTAGATGACAGGGACACTGCTAAACCTCCTGCAATGCACACACCATGCCTCACAGCTGGGACAGCCCAGAATGTCAATAGTGCCAGGGCTGAAGCACTCTGCACTAACTGAAAGCTCCTTGGAAGCAGCACTGTGTCCTACTCCCTGTCCTGAGCCCTGGCATGGATCCCTATCAGATCTACCTTGGTTCCTCAGGTACCTCCTGAGTTACATAGTCTACAAATACACTTAGCCCCTGGGTTTAGCATTTCTGCAGATTAAGGTTGTGACTTCTAGATTTCAGGATTCATCCACAGCCGTTTTTAATATTTCATTCAGGACAGGGTCTCACTGAATTGATTAGGGCCTCGCTAAGTTGCTGAGGCTGGCCTTGAACTCATGATCCTCCTGCCTCAGCCTCTTAGATGCTGGTATGACAGGTGTGTACCATCATGCCCATCTCTGTTCTGCTTTTATTTTACATTTTTGATGACAGAGATTTAACACAGGGCCTTGGACATACACATATAGCATACACTATAAATATAATTTTATCTTTTAAAAAATATTAATCTCATAATATAAGAGACATTAGGGAAAAAAACAGTATAAACAGCTCAAAGCACTGTCCGTGGACTGCCCTCGGTCTCAAAACTGTTGGTCCCCAGGCAAGCGAGTACAGAAAGTGAGAGAGTTCAGAAACTTGGGAAGCCATGGGCCAGTGCTTGGTGGTTTCTGTTCTCTGTGGGTATTTTTCTTCACTATATTCAAGAATATGAATTTCTTTTACAATGTATGACCTTTTAGTATTTAAACTTTGCATAATGGTTAAAATTGTTGGATAATTCAAAGACATATTTTTACAACTTTTATCATGTAAATGTTAAAATGTACAGAGAAGCTGAGGTAATTGTATAGTGAACAATTATAGAACTACTAAAAATATGGATTGGGTTGCCATGCTGCTGTTTGCAGGTCCAGCCAGTGTGGAAATGAAGCCTCTGTTTGGAAGTGAACTTCTTCTGGAACAAGCCCTGCCCCTTATTTCATGTATTGTTTCTGCCTGCTGTCGTACCGCTCAATCAGGACTGAGTAGTTTCTACAGAGAACTTTAGGCACTGCTCCTCTACCCAGTAGCAATACATGGTTGTTTCAGAATCACAGAGAGCCCACATTTGGATCCCCAGTTTTAGCAGGTATTGACATTTAGGTGTCTTAAGTGCACATTTATGTCTCTTTCCCAATCTTACCCTGCCACATCCTACCCGCAGTCTTCTGCTTATTTTATGGTTTTCTCCTTTCATTCACCTTTTGGTTTATTCTGATCCAACTTCTTTCCTAAATTTATTAGAATTTTTGGTAATTTTTTTGTCTTTGTGTGTGAATGTGGGAGTGTATTATGGGTTTTTGTTTTTATTTATTTGTTTTATTTTGGTGGCAATAAAAAAGATATCCAGAGACAATTACAATAATAGTAAAACAGGAACACTTACAAGTGCCAGATGCAAGGCATAGTGAACAATTCCTTACATCAGAGTGAATATGTCACACCCTATTTTTTTGTTTATACACTTCAGTGAAGGAAATAGAGATATGTTTGATAACTTCCATTACATTTTTACCTTCCAGAAAGTAAGATCATTATGGTAATAAAAGAATTTTTATAAAATCCAGGACACAAAAACACAAATTTCTCCTATTCATATTTAAAGCTTGAAAAACATCAAGTGTGCTGTATAACAGAAATGAAGTTTCAACAGGGTGTTTTTAACCATTTAAATTTTTTTCTTTCTGTAATGTATATTGTGGGAAGGGAAACTTCAACAATTGCTTTCTGGTCACACATAAAACAATTCCACCTGTCTTCTATGAGGGGAAATGTGTTGTATCAAAGGATTTCTTGACGCATTTATAAGGACCTTTCTTTCCAGAAGAATTCCTGCCAAGTATTTTCTGTGGGACAATAAAAATAGTTATCACATGTTAGGTTTATTTGTTAAGAAGCTAATTATGATGAAATGATGAAGATAGTTGTGTCTTAAGTGTAGTTTTAAATTTGTTTTTTTTGTAACAGGCATCAAACCCAGGGGCACTTAGGCACTGAACCACATATTCAGCCAATTTTTTGCTTTTTATTTGGATACACAGTCTTTCTAAGTTGCTCAGAGCCTCAATAAGTTGCAGAACATTGCTTTGGACTTGCAATAGTCCTGCCTCACCCCAGAGTTATTGCAATTGTAGACATGAATCATTGTGGCTGACTGAAATTAATTTTGATGAATCCTGGTGTCTTTTGGAGATCAGAAAGCTAATATATCTTGCCTAGTAAGTCTTTCCATGACCCCTGAGAAAATTCTCATACTTATATCAGCACAATACTCTTTGTTTTAAGATAGCTTTAGAAAATGGAACATCAATGTTTATTCTTCAATTGCAATTTTCACAAATGCACTGGGTTGAAACAACACAAGTAAAATATCTAGTAATTTTCATAAAGATCCTGAGTTATACTAAAATGCTATATCCACTTTCTCAGTAATTAGAAAAAAAATGAGTAAGATGGAATATATTGGTTTTGTATTTTTTTTTAGAGAGAGGGTCTCACTGAGTTTCTTAGCGCCTCACTTTTGCTGAGGCTGGCTTTGAATTTGCGATCCTCGTGTCTCAGCCTCCCAAGCTGCTGGGATTACAGGTATGCACCATCATGCCCAGACAGAATATACTGTTTTAAATTAGTTTTAAAACTTCATTTTTTTCTTGTTAGTGTAAGCATGCGAATCAAAGCGAACACTAGCAACATGGGAATAACAAGTCTGTAGTTGCATTAAACAAATTTTACATTTTAGCACATTTTTCACTGTGGCAAATTTCTTTAAGTATTCCAAAAATGTTAGACTACAATGAATTTTGCTGATAGGTGATGAGCCAAGTTTCAGGGTCTTGGTAATATTATGTGTGTTTGCCTCCAATTCCTTCTGGAAAATATCTGATAAGAATTTAACTATTAACCAAATAGAAGTATCTATACAAAAATTTTAATTTTCTTGGTCCTATCATTTTTTTTTCTTGAGGAATTTTAAAATTTTGAATATAAATGTTTATCTTAACTATTTTACTTAATGTTCTAACATTTGATATGTTTTTCTCCTCACTTTTCTAATTTATCAGAAATTATTTCATACTGCTTATGGCTATTTTCCCCAGCTTGATAGAATTTTATATATTTGTGGAGCATATTCACCACAGTGTAGTAAGTGGAATAACTTGATATTTTCATTTATTTCAAGAATGTATTCTCACCAAACTCTAGAATATTCAGTGGAGCAGGGAATAAATTATTTTTCACTACCCAATAGAACAGGAAGGTATAAAAACTATAAGAATGAAAATTTACTTTTTAAGAAGGAATGGAATTTTTTTAGAGAAAAGGTAAAAAATTTGTCTTAATGAATATAACAAATGAATGATTATTATTTAAAATAAAATCAGGTTATGTTTTTGAATAACATTTCAGAAGACTCCTCAACTTATGCTACTCCCATTTTGGGGGGTAATACTTTTAATTATGTAACTATACAATTTTACTATTCAGTATTTTGTATAAAACCAGTAATAATATACCATATTTTCAAATCAAGAATATGTATCAATCTACATATATATGCAAAGTTTACAGGCCATTGTAAAACTGTCTTCAAAATGTGGCTCAAGTGGTAGCGTGCTCGCCTGGCGTGCGTGCAGCCTGGGTTCGATCCTCAGCACCACATACAAACAAAGATGTTGTGTCCGCTGAAAACTGAATATAAATATTAAATAAAATTCTCTCTCTATCTCTCTCTCTCTCTCTCAAAAAATTAATAAAAAAATACTTTCAAGAAAATCAACATTCAATCAGTTTTGTCAGCTTTAAAAGTATGATAAGAAACATTTAAACAACAGCAACAAAAAATCAAAACAATGATCGAAGACTGATTAACCATTTATTTTTTAAAACCAATAATCTGTACATGAATGCAGATTAAAGTCTGCAAATTATTAATATAATACTGCATTACTCTTCTCTGACAGTTCTTCCATGTGATAAGGAGGTAATTTCTTTCAGAGTATGAGCAAATTGTCCCATGTTTTAAACACACCCCATAGTAATTGCATGTAGACACATTGTGCATTGAAATTAAAAAGAAATGGAAGAGCAGCAGTGAGCTTCACTAGAACATTTTAGTTGACAAGAACTATTCATTAATTATTATTATTTTTTTTTTGTGTGTGTGTGGTGGAAGTTTGGTAATCATTGCTTTTTAAATGCTATAAAAATAAGAAAAAGAAAAGAAGCAGCTGGTTCCCTCTAGAAAACACCAAATAAGTGCACTGCTCATCTGTCATGGATGGCAATTCAATAAAAGCAAAGACTCAAGGTACTCTTGGCACAAGGCTTCCAGAAAATTTATAGTCTGTGTGGCCTGCTTGTCTGCTTCAAGCCACAAAAGCAGACAATAGGACTTCATGGGAACATTGGGAATGCTTCTGAGACTAGTCTGCACAAAAGCTAAACAAACCTTAGTAAGCAGTAGCAAGGTGAGTTTGGGGCCAATGGGGGAGTTGAAAAGGCTCAAGCTTATAACTTGAAAATTCTACAGAAAATTAAAGCCACCACACAGCACAGGCAAGGGTGCCTGTGAATGAAGCATGGCTTACCATTAACCCTTTTTATTGTTGAGAACAGTGTTCTAGTGTCTTTTATACACCATGAGTTTCTCTATGCTAGAGGAGCACACTTTTTAGACACAGCTCTGGGTCTCTTCCTGATGGTTGATGATTTGAGTGAAGGGCACCTATGAATATTCATTTCTAATTTTAATTCCAGTGGAAGTGGTTTTGGCGTATATTTTAAAGTATTTCAGGCCCATGCGTTACCACAATCACTCTACCTGAAATGTACTCCTTCATTTTCTATAGAAGGAAGGTCTTCAACTAGACTCCAAGTTATAATCCTTGAAGATTTGTGTATTTTGTGGTTTCCTGTTGGATGGAGTTTGCTCTTATTTGTTGCAGAAGGAACTTTCCATGTGTCAGACCCAGAAATTTTCTGGTTCATACACATGTACCCAGTAAGCTTAATCTTGTTGCTATAAAATTCTTTTGATGTAATAGCACTAGTCATCTGGGAATCTGAAGGAATGTGCCTTCAACAAATCCAAAGTGTCCTCTGACTAATTTAGTGAACTACTTACATACAGGGGTTTTTAGCAAGAGCCACAGTGACAGTGATTTTAGCTGGAAAGTTGAGAAGCCAACCCAAAAATGCAACTTAGAGAAAAGCACTGTGGTTACCAAAAGTTTTGACCAAGTCCCCAGATGTCTGTGCACTATGAGGGGCCAGAATGTGGCATAAGCCAAGGTGTAAAGAACATATACTCATTCTGCTGCAGGACATAACCATCTGCTGCAGATGGGCATGTGGATTGGGATCCACTGAGATTAGTTATGGAGGACTTGGCCTTTACAAGAGTCACCCTGAATCACAGCAGTGAAGTCCTGGGCACAGCTCAAGTGTTTAGCATTTTCTCAGCATGAAACAGCACATGGAATGATCCTCCTTCCACCCAGCTCTTAGCCTTTTTTGCCCCAGGGACAAGAATTCACTGCTTTCCTGTGATCTATTTCCCAGGTTTACGAAACTGGCAAGATCCTGTCCGCTCAGAGTCTACTACAGAAAAAATTGCCCATAAATATATGGGCATCTGACTTCTGCCTTAGTTGCCATTAATGTCATGTTTCAATCCAAGGACAATTTATCCTGTCTTGCTATAACTTTGAAAAAAGACAGCTCTGTGCATTCAGTCTTCCTCACACATTCCCCTTGTCTTTGAAGAAGAGCATTGCCTGGTGTTGCCTTCCAAAAGGACCTCTGTCCAGGATTCAGACCAGGAGAGGACAGCATGGTTATGATGGATGGATAGTGTTCACTCTGTTTAAGTGGAGTTGTTTTAATGTACAACTGCACTTAACAGGCTGCTAATATAGCACAGCTCAGAGCAGCACTGCTGTGCTCATGTACATAATGAAAAAAAAATATGTATGATTTCTCATTTTTCATTATATTTTTTATGCAATTACAGAAATTTGATAACAGAATTTACAAAATAGTATTGGTAATCTTGTCCTAAATAAGTAACAAATAGCTAATTAGAACATAATGCAATCATTTAAGAGAAGTCACTAATATGACTTTATTGACCATTTTCTGCCCAGCACAGTCTTCCTAGAATTTGCATCATCATGAATCACTGTGCTTTATAATTTCAGAAATCAACAAGATAAATCTAGGACATAGAATTTTACCTTTTGAAATAAATTCAACAGTTCTGACTGGCTACATAAGGGATGTTTGGAAAGAAATGAAAAATGTGCTGCTGTACTGACCAAATATCAAGATCAAAAATAAAATCCAGAGTTTATTTTCATTTTCTTTATTGTGGACACTTAAGGGGTGCAGTGCAATGCTTTGCTATTCCTAAAGAAGTTACCACAGTCAGGCAGGTGAACACCCCCTCCTCTCACACAGCACCTAAAATCAGTTTTCTGAGCAAAAATTCCTGCTGTGACACAATGAAAACCTGGATTCCCTCACTCAAGGCAGAGAAGTAGTGCTTCGGTGTGCAGACCACAGCAGGGTTCCCAGAAGAAAGGCTGTGAACAGAGGAGATGGGGGGACAGAGGAGAAAACCAAGGTTCAGGCATTTTTTTGGAGAAAAAGGTGTGGATTCAATAAGAGGTTTGGAGAGAGCAGCTAAAACCCACTTAGGTCAGGAGAGTCCCTGAGATAAAGCAGGTGGTGGGGCATTCAGACATGGCAACCAGAAGTGAAAGCAGAATTTGCTGGAAGTTTTTTTGGATGATTTGTGTGGTGGCAGCAGCTCTTTTGCCTGGTTATGAGGCTACTCTAGAGAGAGGGGACACAGTTGTCAGAATCACTGAGTGACTGCCACCCTGTCCCACTGTACACAACACTCTCAGGAATATGTGGCCATGTGCAGGGTTCAGGCTGTGCACATGACCTCCTCAGTGGCTGGGGCAGGCCCATGGTTCTTAGGCTGCACCTAGACAGCTGGTTATGGCTCAACCAAAAAGAGATTCAATACTTGCATTGGCTGGGTCTTGCCATCTGGGGACAGAAGTGGCATTGCGGACCATGTCACAATTCAGAAACTTGAGAGCACAGGTGGTACCAGGGAGAAGAGTCTGACATCCTAAGTCTGTTCCTTGGTCTGTCCCAAGTTTTGGAAGCTATAAGGCCCAAGAACCCTGTGAGTGGCCTTTCTTTCTGTGCATATTGGTGTTATTGGAGAAGGTGTCCCTGGGCACAACTGCCATCAGCAACCTAGCCTCACCTTTGCTAACTGGCCCCACTCTGTGCCCAGTGCTTTGTGTGCATTTTGGTTTTGGTCCAGGAGTGTTTCTCAAACCCAGCCATGTGACTTGAGGCACTATTAAAAATCATCAAGCCCAGGATTTGCTCCTACAGACTGATTCTGCAATGAGCCCCAATGGTCAGCTTTGCTGTCACACTGCTGGTTGTGGCAGTGAGCAGTCAGGGTGGAGACCCCCTGGCTCAGTGCTGATGTCTTTGTGGAGAAGACACATAGTATGGACAAGAGGGTGTGACAGGCCTTGGAGGAGCCTAACCACATGAACATGTGACAAGCATGAGGACTTGAGACACACTTCCAGGTGGCCATTTTCTCAGAGCATCTGCATGAACATGTTGCCATATGTGACTGGTGGTGGGTAGTCCTTCCGAGTAAGGGCCTGGGGTGCATTCCTAGTGATGAATAAACATTCTGATGACAGGGTTTACTGTGGCATGGGAGGGTGAATGGTGGCTCTGGTGACGTTCAACAAGGGGACAACAAGGGCAGAACATTGGTGGTCTCCAATCTCCTGTTGGCCACACTTCAGCCCTGTGTGAGGACATAGAAAATGACAAGTTCATCCGACAGAGCTATAATCTCTAGGGTATACAAAGAACTCGAAAAGTTAAATATCAAAAATAAAATAACCCAATCAACAAATGTGCCAAGGACCTGAACAGACACTTCTCAGAATAATATATACAAATGAACAAATACACAAAAAATGCTCACTATATCTAGCAATCAGAGAAATGGAAATTAAAACTACTCTAAGGTACTATCTCACTCCAGTAAGAATGGCAGCCATTATGAAGTCATACAACAAAAAGTGCTGGCGAGGATGCGGGAAAAAAATACAATTATACACTGCTGGTGGGACTGCAAATTGGTGCAGCAATTTTGGAAAGCAGTATGGAGATTCCTTGGAAAGCTAGGAATGGAACCAGCATTTGACCCAGCTATTCCTCTTCTTGGATTATACCCAAAAGACCTAAAAAAACATACTATAGGGACACAGCTACATCAATGTTTATAGTAGCACAATTTACAATAGCTAGACTGTGGAGCCAACCTAGATACCATTTAATGGATGAATGGATAAGAAAATTGGCATTTATACACAATGGAATATTACGCAGCAATAAAAAATAACAAGATTATGGCCTTCAAAGGGAAATGGATGGCATTAGAACAAATTATGCTAAGTGAAGTTAGACAATACCTCCCCCCAAATGCCAAATGTCTTCTCTGATATAAGGGGGGTGACTCAAAATGGAGTAGGGAAGAAGAGCATGAGAAGAAGATTACCTCTAGATAGGGAAGAGAGGTGGGAGGGAAAGGAAGGGAGAAGGGGAATAGCATGAAAGATAGAAGAAGACCCTCATCATTATACAAAAAAAATGTATGATGATGTGAGGGGAAAACAAAAAGAATCACGTCAGTTTAGATTGGGCAGAAAGAAGTGATGGGAGAGGAGGGGAGGGGAAGGGGGAAAGGAAGGACAGTAGAATGAAATAGACATTATTATTGCTGTATGTATACACATGACTGCCTGACCAATGTGATTCTGCAACCTGTACACTCGGAATAATGAGAAATTATATCCCATCTGATTCCAATGTATTGTACTGTCATGCGTAACTAATTGAAACAAACAAACAAAAAATGATGAGTTCTCCTAACTTAAAAAGCTCCTGTTCTAGGCTTCCTCTTGCCTTTCGTGGCCAAGATGCATAGGTGCTTGGAACATTTATGATGGATGGGTTGTTGCTATTTTACAAAACAGCACAAACATCAGTGTTGTCAGATTTGAGAATATTTTTGCTACCTCATTAACTGTCACTCCTGGACCTCCCTGACCCTCAGCCCCCAAACTTCCTGTCTGTCTGCATGGATGTTTGTCACTGTGGGTACTTCTGTGGCAAGCACGTGGCCTTCCGTGTGTGGCTGTTTTCTTTCAGTTCCACATTTCCAAGGGTCACTATGTTCTTCTACATTAGGGTCTGGCCATTTTTTGTCACCTTGATAACGCTGTGAGGCTCAGCACCACACCAGCAGGTGTGCCCAAAGGCCACCTCTGGGTGGGATGAAGAATGCTGACTTGAACATCTGTTTTCAGTTCTGTTGAGGAGCTGGTGAGAAGTGGCCCTTTCAGGTCATAGGGTAACATTATGTTTAGCTTTTTGAGGAATTGCCAAATATTTTCCAAAGTAATTGCAGAATTTGACATTCCACCAGCAGCCCTGAGGGCCCCCATTGCTCCCTACCTCCCCCACACTCAGGGTTGCTAGGTGTCAGATCCCAGGCTCCCTCAGAGGTATGAAGTGGTTTTCATCATGGTTTCCCCCAGTAACTAACAAGCTGAATACACACAGTCATGATCAGCTTTATGGCTTTTTAAGAAAAAGGCCTGTTCAGATATTTTGGTTTTTGCAGCTGCGTTGTCTTTGATTGTTGATGGGCTATGGCGCTCTTTACATATTCTGGATATAAATCCTTTGTCAGATATGTAGTTTTCAGGTATTTTCTTCCCAATGCAAAATCCCCATTACACTCACAGAATTTCTGGATATTAGAAAAATGTCTTTGTGATTAGTAGGAATGGACCCATGGGCAATGTCTGGGAGATGCAGTAGGAGTGTCTAGGACACACAATACAGGGGCTTTGACCAGCCAAGAGGAAAGGGAAGTTGGAAGAAGCAGACGGGCAGAGAGAGACAGTAAGAAATTAATCACAATTGGTTGAAATCATGGGAGTCAGAGTCCTCCAAATAAGCCATAAAGTAGAAATACCGGGGCAACAAGTACCTTTGAGGAGTGGAGGATGAAGAGGGCTCCTCTGATTCTGGAGGTAAATGTTTCCAGATGCTCTCTGAGTTGCTAGAAATTCAGCTTTGGGTCATTAAAGGGACCTTTGATCTTTCTTTGCATAGATTCCGAGGCATGGCAGGGCATAGCAGAGTGACTGGAGAGGTCATTAATACTTATGTAGATTCATTCCTGGAATAAGGCATTGAATGAAAGAGTTAGAAGGCCCTGTCCTCATGGTGCTTACAGTCTAGCTGGGACATCATAGTGTAAGTGCTAGAGAACTTTAATGTAGGTGTATAATGAGCATTAAGCAGCCTGGGGCTGTAGAAGGGGAGGGGCTTATAGCTTTAGGTAGATGGCATTTGCTAGTCTGACAAAGTAACTCCTGAAAGAAGCCTGACAGATGAAAGACTGAGCCTGGATCTCAGGGGGAACTTCCTGTGCAAATGTCCTGAGGTGGGCCTGGTGCATAGCTGGAAAGTGGGAAGGTTAGCCTGGCTGGTGGGTGAGCAAGACCATGTAGGGTGGGGAAAGCTGCAGGGCTTCCCAGGCTCTGTGAGGACCATAGTCTCTCTCCAGGTGGAGTGGACATGCAGGCATTGAACTGTGCTCATTGAACTGGCCGTTGAACCATAAGGCCAGGCATGGTGTCTGCTTTCACCAGATTTCTCTGGCTGTGGATGGAGAGGATATTGCAGGATGCAGGACCATGTGCAGAGCAGAAAGAGCCATGAAGAGTCCTGTGCAATGGCTGGAGAGATAGACAACCTGGCAGAGTAATCTTGTGGTCATGGAGGATCCAGCAAGTTTCAAGAGATCACACATGGGGGAAAAGTGTCAGAGGTGATCCCAGACTTCTACTCAAGTGACTCACAGATGGACTTGTGTTTAATGGGATGGAGAAGGTTGAGGAAAGGTGTGTGTGTGTGTGTGTGTGTGTGTGTGTGTGTGTGTGTGTGTGAATGCGTGCGCGCACGCGCACACACGCATGTCCACTGTTCAGCTTCTGACAGGTTCACTGGAGAGAGTCCATTCACCATTCATCCTGATCAGGGGTGGGTGGTGTGCTGTAACTTGTCCTGTGACACCCACTTAATACTGATGTTAGTATTGATGACTCTGTCCTGGGGAAGCAGAGCAGAAACTGCCCATGATTGGCAGGATGGTGGTGAGTACAAAAAGAATACTTCACTTCCAGCTGCACAGGCCTGGGGCCCTGAAGCTAATGACCATGCACTCAGGTCAGCCATCCATACCTCAGTCTCCTGAAATTCCTGGAACCCCATGAATCTTGGTCCCTCCCTCCTTCTCTTTCTTCTTCCATGCTCTGGGGTAAGGTCAAAGCCCAGGTGACTCAGGGCCTCTTCCTGTCCTCCGGCACCTGCCTCTTCATTACACTGGGTCTCACTGCCATGAGGGATGAATGGCCCAGAAGTGTCACAACTTGGTGGCTTTTAGTACAGTGTGTGCTACCAGCTGGCACCCATCCTACCTGTGCCTGCCATGCCCCCCTCAGATGCCAAAGCAAGCCTTCTCCACCAGTGTGCCCTCCCCCCAACCAGGAGGCCAACCAGGCACAGCTCCCTCAGGGGTTCAGACCTGGCACCTCCAGGACCCTCTATTGATGTGAGCATGGCTGGGATCCAATGAGTAGCCCCAGGTGACCACAGAGGGGGGGCAAGGGGACCCAGGGGGAGGTGGGATTGTGAGCTGGTCACATCAGGCAGGGTCTCATGGCGACTTGGGGCTCTGCTGACCAACATTGATCCCTGGGGCAGTGGTGTTGTGGGGGCTTCATGAGAAGGTGGCACAGGGCTGATTGGCCATGCTGGATGTCTGCTCTGGTAGAGGCCTGGGCCACTGGGGGCTGGCACAATTGCCAGGGATGGTGGCTGGGGCCAGGTGGTGCCCACACACATGACTCTGCGGACTGATGCTGGCTGGGGTGCAGGTGGTGGTGGTGCTGTGCCATCTGTCTGCACAGACACTCATGTCCACTGAGCCTGGTGATGGAGGTGCCTTGAGGAACCTTCAGTGACCATTTCATTTCTGGTCAGTGACCTCATATATTCCCAGCCCATCTATGCAGCTAGATTCAGCTAGGCATGGCTTCTTCTGATGAGAAGTGAGGCATGAGCGGCTTGAACAGCACCCGCCCTGTCAGGTGTGGGTGGCTGGAAAAGAAACAAGCCAGCTGCCCTGGGACACCTGGCACAGACAACTACTCCTAAACACGAAGCCCCAGTACTTCCTTCACTCATTATTAAAAGTCCAAAAGTAGTAGTGGCCAACATTTACAGATTACCTCCCATGTCCAGGCACAGTGCTTGAGTTTTCAGGGTGGAACAAAGTGGTTATTAGATAATACAGCATTTATTATTTAACACCCTTCTCTTTGGTCATATTTTTGTTGCACTGGTCAAAGGCTAACCAATAAAATTGAAATAGAACTCTTCTGATGATATTTAAAAAAGACATTTGATTTGCTAATTCTTACACCCTCTTTTCTCTTTCTACTTTTTCTTGCCTTGAAATAGCTATGATGGTGAGAGCTTCAGCAGCCAACTGTGCCCTTGAGCCAAAGGGCTGTAGAATCAAAGGCCTTACTGTAGACATTATTGGGTCCTGGGTCAATGTTAAAATGATCTGTTCTCAAGCTTCTCAGTATATAAAGAATATAAGTGTTTGTTATTTGAGGTCCTGTGGTCATGCTTTATAATGTATAGCAAAACACACCTCAACTAATACAAAAATATTAAATTATTTGATCCTTAAATGGACCCCTAGTTTCAAAGGAGAAAATGGATTCTGTTTGGGGGAGGATTCAATTGATAAGTAGGAACCATTGTTCGTTCCCAAGTAAGGTCATTTCTATTTGGGTAATGTCATCTCTATCTTATGTGTTCATCTCAGGGAATACACCTTTCATATTGCGTGCTGTGGATTATTTAGAAAATGAGCATAAATCACTCCAAATCCTACCTCTCAGAGATAAGCATTGAATATATATTTTTGGGGAATAATTTTAAAAATAAGTTTTCTTATACTAAGCTTAGTATAGTTGAGGCCATAAATTGCACATGCACACACACTGGTGCACAGACACTTATCTCTCACAAATCTGTCACAGTGGACAACGTGCCATTGATATTCATGTCCAAATTGCCATAGATTCTAGTCCCTGGCCACTCAAGTGAGAACTAAGGCTCTTCAAATGTCTCTTTTATTTTCCTGTGAAACCCCAGTGACATGTCACCAGCCTTTCCACATCCCAGTGGCATGTTCCTCCCATGGGTAACAATAGCCTTCTGCCTGAGCAGGCTCCAGGGGCCCCACAGCATGGGAAAACCCCAATGACCATGCTATCCCCAGAGCTCCCCAGACCACCCTCAGCAGCATCCCAAATGGTACTGGGTCCCTCTGTTCCTCCCACTGTCGATGCCTCTGCAAAGAAGGTTTTTCCATTCTTCCTGTTGCTCCGGTTGTCACCCCCTGGCTTCCTGTGGTCCATTGCTTCATCTTACCCCACATCCACCAAGTCTGGAAATCCTTTGGATTCACTCTCAAATCTGTCCAGATTCTGACCCATGAGGCTGATCAATGACCTCCCCAAACCTGTCACCATACTTTGGACCTGGGAACATGTCATCTCCCACAGAAAAGGGGCTTTGAGGATGTGGCTAAGGATCCTGGGTTACCTGGGGGCTCACAGTGGGCCTCAGAAGAGGGCAACAGCAATACCAGAGCCGGAGAAGGGGTGAGATGATGATAACAGAGGAGATGGGAGTGGCAGGGACAAGATGACAGAGAGTAATCTGAAGATGAGACCCTGCTGGTTTGCAGATGGAAGAAGGGTCCACCAGGCAGAGCTTAGGCAGCCTCAGAAGCAGGGAAAACTCAGGGAATGGCCCCACTCTGGAGTCTGGGGAGGGAGCACAGCCCCATCCACACCATCTCAAGACTTCTGACCTCCAACTCTGAGAGAAGAAATTCCTGCTGTTCAGCCGGGAGCTTGTCTGATTTGTTATGGCAGCAGCAGAAAAGGGGTCCACCTCTCACCTAGCCAGCTGCCCCCCAGGTCCTGCAGGAGCTTCATGACTGCACTCCCTGGCAAACCTCTGCCTCTGAGGCCTATGTGCAGACAGAATGGACCTTTAGGACTTATGGGTTCCATCATGAGTGTCCTCTGCTAAAACCCAGCAAGCTCCCCACTCTCCTCCTGTGAAAGGCAATAGTGCCTTTGTCCTCAGAGTGCTGCTCCAGAGGGTCACTACTGTCCCTCCACCTGCCCCTCCTCCACCCCTCTTTTGCCCCTTCACCTGCCCCTCCTCTGCCCCTCCACCTGCTCCTCTTCTGCCCCTTCTTTGCCCCTCCAACTGCCCTTCCTCTGCCCTTTCACATGCCCCTTCACCTGCCCCTCTACTTGCCCCTACACCTTCCCCTACACCTGCTCCTCCTCTGCCCCTCCACCTGCCCTTCCTCTGCCCTTTCACATGCCCCCTCACCTGTCCCCTATCTGCCCCTTCACCTGCCCCTCCGCCTGCTCTCCCTCTGCCCCTCCACCTGCCCTTCCTCTGTTCCTCCACCTGCCTTCTCCATCAGCCATCTGCACCAGCCACATGATTTCCAGAGCATTCCCAGAGCATATGAGGGCCTCTTCCACCCCAGTCTTGGAGCCGGCCATGCACTCTGCATGATGGACACATTCCTCACACAGAAGCCAGCTTCTGCTGACACACCAACTTTTCCATCATGTTTGTCTCCATCTGCTATTTCTGTGCTCTCAATGCCAATGCCACTGCCCCATCTCTCTCCCCGTTCTCATGGTACTTGTCAATAACATCCCTTATGATTCACTTACTCATTAGCATCCTGCCCCCCATCAGAATTTCAACCTCACAGGAGAGGGACCATGGCTTTTAACCTGTATGTTCCCACAAATGAACCGATGGAGGGCAGCCCACAGTGTTCCTGTGGCCACCAGGGCTCCAGGAAGACTGTCCATTAGTTTTATTGAAATAACCAGCTTCCTGAAAGAAATCAGTGTGATCGGTGTGCACATGACTTAGAGCATCACCCAGGTTGGCTGTACTCTCAGCTGTTCCTGGGTGATTAGACAGTGGGTCCCCTCTCCTCTAAACAGAGACACTAGTCCAATGGGAGGCTGGGTGGGAGCCACATGCCAGGCTTTAACTGTTCTCACCCATCTTCCCTACATCCACTGATCAGCAGCCCTCAGTAAAAAGTCGAACCCATGACATGCATGTGAGGGCAGGCGCAAGGGTTCCTCCTGGATGCTGCTGGGCATGTGTGAAATACAAAATACAAAAAAAAAGGCTGGAGATGTGGCTCAGGGGTGGAGCACCCCCCTTGGTTCAATCGCCAAGACTGAAAAAAAAATGATGGTGGTTGTGGCTGAGAGGCCAGCAGAGCTGCAGAGGGCTGGTGGTGTTGGAAGCAGGAGGTCCATGCCAGTGGACAAGGCCCTCGCAGAGAGGAGGCCAGAGACCAGCTGAGCCACGGCCAGGTGGCCCATGAGGACATCACCTTGGGGTGGAGAGGAGGAAGAGTGCGGACAGGACCCAGGTGGCAGATGCCCAGGGCAGGAGGAGCACCCACTGCAGCTGTGCCTCGTCCTGTATGGAGGGCTACCTCTGGTCTCGCTAGGGTCTGCCATTTTCTCAGCTCTTCCTTTGACACTCAGTAGCAGCCACAGTGAGCAGGGCTGTGTCTACAAAGTCAGGTGGCAGACCAGGTTGTCCTGTGGGCTCTCACTTGGTGACTTTTCCTGAAAGAAACAACCACATGAAAAGTCACAATTGAAAATCCTAGGTTGCTTTCTAGTCCTTGGTAGGGACAGTGGTCATTTTAAGAGACATCTTCATCATTTGAGTCTCATCCCCAGGCCCCCAGGCCCCTGTACTGAGAACCAAACCCAGAGTCACTTGACCCCTGAGCCCCGTCCACAGCCTTTTTTTATATTTTATTTAGACACATGGTCTCATTGTGCTGCATAGGGCCTTGCAAAGTAGCTAAGGCTGGCCTCCGCCTTGCAATCCTCCTTCCTCAGCCTCCCGAGTTGCTGGAGTGAGAGGTGTGGACCACTGCATCTGTCACCCTTTCAGTTTGGACTAGTCACAGTCCCCTTGCAGAGACTAGGTCCCGTAGCATTAGTGGAAGCACAGGGGTGTTAGCAGATGATGCTCGAGGGAGGTGGTGGGGCCCCCTGAGGTTCTGGTCTCAGTCATGGGCAAGCCTGGTGGCCAGCTTGGGGGCTCTGTGGTGCACCGAGGATGACCACCTGTCCTCCCCCAGGTCCATCCCCATAGCAGTGGCCTCTGAGGGCCTGTGCCTTGGGCCCTCTCTGTCCTGGCTGACTTCCTGGGCCCCCTCGACAGGGGGATCGTGATCCTGCTGGCGGTCACCGTCATCTCCCAGTCCTTCGAGATCTTCATCCAGGAGCACAGCGAGGTGGGCAGCACGGGCACCCTGCTCTTCTGAGAGCCATGCCTACCAGAGGACCAGGGAGAATGCCGGGCGATGGCCGGGGGGGCAGCGGTGCTGTGGTGCATGGGGACGTCGTCAGCTGGGGCTCCTCTCCTATGGCTTTGGCAGCTGCAGCCGTGACAAGGATGGGGAGCGCTGTCCCCATTGTCTGTCTGACTTTGGTTTTGGCCTCCCCTCCCCCTCTCAGTGATGTGTGCAGCCACCATGGCGTCCCTGGTCCCCACAAAGGTGGCTTTTTGACTCTGGTTGGAAGCACAAAATCTCTGTGTGTGGCCTTAGGGTGGTTGGGCATTGGGTCACACCTCCTCTTGGGACATAGACAGCATCACCAGCATGTCCCCATCATCACCAGCGGTGGTACTTTCTGGGTGCAGACTGTTCCCGTGGGGGGCGTTGGGTCCCCTGGGCTCAGGACAACACAACTCCCTGCCCTGCCATGGGTGGCTGCTCTCCCACCAAGTGTCTAGACGGGCCTCGTGCTGGGGCAGAGCCAGGACTGCCATCCCTGCCACCTCGTGGACACCTCATGGCCAGGCAGCTTTGTCCTCATCCGGGGGAGGCCTGGGGTCACCACCTCCACCCTTGCCTGGCTGAGCTCAGTACCCTCAGGGGACCACGCCGCCACGTCCGCTTGTCCAGACTCCAGTAAGCCATGATGCATCCTCACTGTGCAGCTGCCCCCGCACACCTGGGAAGGGATTTCTTCTGTCACTCCCTGTGTTTCTAGAATGTTCTGACTGCACTCATGGACCAATGCAAGTAAGGGGCCAGCTCTCTCGGCATCTAGAACATTCAGCCTCCACCACACTCTGAGGCCAGGAGGGAAGGCTCAGGCTCAGGGCCTGAGCTTAGGGTCTGGGGCTAGGGTTTCCCAGGAAGGTGCTCTGGTGTCTGAGACAAAAAGACAACGACATCTGTGGTGACAGGTGATGTAGACCATGGAGCTGGGGGCCTTCCCGGAGGTCTCCAGGCCCCTCTCAGATGCAGCTGCAGGCTCCCTTAGGCTCTGTAAAGGCTCAGTAGAGGTGGCACACTGTCCTGTAAAGGCTCAGTACAGGTGGCACACTGTCCCCAGAGACCTGGAACGAGAACCAGGGGGGCGTCGCCCCAGCCAGGGCCCAGCACCTTCTCACACGTGGCTTTGACTAGACCCAGTCGCCAGCAGGGCAGCCCACCACCAGCCACCTTCCAGCCCACGGGGCCCTCCACCGTCCCTCTCCTGCACCTGTTAGAGGGCAGGGCCTTACCAGGCCACCGCTGGGGACTCCATGGCCTCTGGCAGCTAGGGGCTGTGGTTGGAGAGCAACAGACCTCAGAGGCACTTGCATTCCCGCTGGCCCTGAGTGGCCTAGGCTTACAGCCTGTGGGCAGTGATCACAGTGGTGGGCAACGGCTGACACAGCTTCCAGGGGACTGTCACTGTGGATGCCAAAATGGCATAACTGAGATACGGTGTATAAATGATAAATAAAGGCAACTTTTTACAAACTGCAGGGTCATGGTCTCGTTTCCACTCAGGCTCATCCCCAGAGATGCACTTGCCTGCAGCCTGGCCTTCCTCCTGCTGGGAGCGTCTCCGTGTGCTCATGCCTGCATCCCAATGACTTGGGAGGCTGAGGCAGGAGTATCATGAGTTGTAGGCCAGCCTCAAAAATTTAGTGAGGCCCTCAGCAACTTGCGAGACCCTGTCTCTAAATATAAAAAGGGCCAGGGTGGGCCTCCTTGGTCCAGCAGCCCTGGGGTTCAGTCCCTGATACAGGGAAAAAACAAAACCCCAAGTCGGGAACCTCCTGCCCAGTTAAGCACTGTGCCTTTTCTCTCTGCCCTGGGGACTTGGGGCTGTGCCTGGGGCCACCGCCAACCTGCCTCAGAGCAGAGCAAATGGAGCCCAGGGTCAGACAGCATGTGGGTGTGTGTGTGGGGAGGGGGTGGACTGGGGCTCAGGCCCCGCCTTCATCCACCCCCACCCCGCCCCAGTCATGTCTGCAGCCGACTTCTGGTAGCTGGTGGAGAAAGTAAGGCCCAGGGCAGTAGGAGGCCAGGAGGCAGTTGGGAGGCCAAGCTCCGGGCTCTGCCTACCCCAAGCCCCTGACTACACACCTACTGCAGGCATAGCCTTCCTGGGTGGCTCCCCCTGGGGCACCTCTCCATGCTCTGCTTGTGGTCCTGGTGCGGGTTGCTCGGGAGCTGGGAGTGTGGCCACGCCCAGGGGTCGGGGAGTGGGCGGGGCGTGGGCGGAGCAGGGACCGAGCTCTGCCTGTGCGTTCGCGAGGGGGCGCTGCAGCCTTGAGGTGGCTGGCCTCGGTTGCGCAGTGGTGGCGGAGCCCGGGAGAATAGCGCGGAGGGGACAGCACATCTCTGCTGCTGGTTGCCTGAGGCCCAGATGACCAGGCGGACATCCCCACCTAGTCCCGCTTGCAGCTCGGCCCCTCTAGGGCGGGCGGGGCTATCCCCCTCTTGGTGGCCAGCGCTGCCGCTGGGGGACCCCCGGACTCTGTGGTCCTGGCCGGTGGCGCTGGGCTCGGGGCAGCTGCGAGGCCGCTGGTTTGCAGGGACGGTGGCCAGGGGACAGGTCACCTCAGGGGTCTCCCCGGTGGCCTTGAGGAACATACTGTAGTCGGGCGGGGTGCGTGGGAGCCCCAGGACCCTGGCAGCTTGTCGCCACCGTGTCCTGAGTGCGACAAGCTCCCGCTTAGGGTGAAGAATGCAGGCGGCCGGCAGGCAGAGATGCCCCTTGGCGCCCAAGCGCGGGTGCGTGGGTGTGGGATTCACCCCTGCGGTGGAGACCTCTGCAACAGGTTCGGGTACCAAGGACTGAACAAAGGGGTGCTGGCCACCATGCCACTTCCCAGCCCTTTTCAATTTTTAAGACAGGGTCTCACTAAGTTTGGAGGCTGGCCTCGAATTTGCTATCCTCCAGCCTCAGCCTCCACCTTGGGTTGACAGGCGCCCTGCGGAGATCTGGAGTTCACCAATGGCTGGGGCAACGGGGAAAGGGGTTCACAAGGGACAAGGGAGGTGGCTGAGTCTCGCTCAGGCAGGGGTAGGGTCGGGAAGCCTGCCTGGTTTTCACTGCACTCCCGCCCCCGCCCCTGCTGAAGTCCCTTGGGCCCTTGCATGAGCTCTGCACAGGTGCCGAGCTCTAGGGGTCCGCCTGCATGTCCCCATGCCCACAGCAGCCCACGTCTCCTGAGTCCCACACAGGTCCCGCAACGTTTCTCCCCATAGCCACCAGTCTTCCCATGAATCACGCGATGCTGATGGCGCCAATCTGCCCTCTGGCAATGTGCCCATGAAGGCGGCGATGGCAGGTGATGCAGCTGACAATTGGCAGGGGCCCATGGGTCCATCTTATCATGCTGGCCCAGCCGCTGCCGCTCATGGATCTCGCGGGGCAGGGAACGGGGTCAATGCAGTTGGGCACAGTGACAGCTGCACCCATCGTCCGGCCATGCAGCTGCCCATTAATAACCGCCTGCCATGGTGATGAGGGCGACAGAGGCCCCACCGGCGGCTCCCTGCACCCTGCCGTACACCCGCAGTCCTCCAAGTGGGAGGTTTTAGTTTGGTCCCCTGGGGAGGGGACAAGGCACGGTGCTGACTGATGGGTGAGTGGGGAGAAGGATGCCCTCTGCCCTCCGTCCCAGGCTCTGCTTCCCCAAGCCTGGGAAGCCCCTGCTTCCTCCCCTTGGTGCAGCCCTAGGGCAGCAGCCCAGGGTCTTTCTCCCAGTGCGGACACTGGGTGGAGCCAGTGACTTCCCCTGGTCTGATCCTAGGCTCTGGGGTCCTCCTCAGGCCTCTGGTTCTTATCCCCCAAATGGAGATTTTTCTTCTAAGCCCAGCGTCTGGGAGGGGAGGGTGGAGCTGGCCAGCAGGAGTCCCCTTATTGCCAGACTGCCAGGTCCTCTTCCTGGAGGGACCCGGATTGGGGGCTCCTCTCAATCCAGGCTGCTTGGGTGGCTGATCACACATAACCTCCCAGGTCCATGGGATAGGGTCACACTCCTCCAGTGATAGGAGGCAGAGGCCTATCTTACAGATGGGGAAACTGAGGCTCAATAACAGAAAGGGTCTGGGCTAGATTGCAAATACCTTTTATACCAGCATTTTGGGAGGCTGAGGCGGGAGAATTGAAAGTTGGAGGCCAGCCTCAGCAACTTAGAGAGGCCCTGAGCAACTCAGTGACACCCTGGCTCTAAATAAAATATAAAAATGGCTGGGGACGGGGGTCAGCGGGTAAGGGACCCTGGTGCCAAAAAAAAAGCCCTTCCTATTCTGGGTTCCCACACCCACAGGGGCCCCTGAGAGTGGGCTGGAAGCTGGGATTGATGGGCCACCCAATCCCGTGCTGGGAGGCACCCAAGAGCCTGGGCCCAGCTGTGACCGCCTTAACCACTTTCTGGGACCAGCCCCCCCTTCACCTAAACATCACAACCATTTTTCAGGCTCAAGCTGAAATGGTGCAAAAAAATGGGGGTGCTATCATGGCCGATAGATGCAGTGTCAGAGCAATAAGATGTGACCAATCCCCTGCTCCCCCCCGGGCTGTCTCGTGCTGGTAGTGGATGGAGACACTGCCAGCCTTGGGCCATGGGTCACTCGTCAAAACTCCCTCTGGGAGATGAATGTCATCAGGCCCGGCGGCCACCCCAACTGCCCACCCAGGGCCATCTCTGCTTAGAGCCAGCGGGCCACCTCCCTGACCCCTGAGGAGCAGGAATGAGAAGACCCCTCTTGTCACAAGAGCATCTCTGTCCCAACCCACAGCTGGGGCCTGCTGTCCCTGCGGCCTCTGGCCTGTTCCTGGGAAAGGTTGGGGCCTGGGTCAGAGGACGAGTGGGGTGAAACCTGCCCCTGCAATTTGTATTTGGGGTAAAAAATGGGAGTTCATAACCCACTTGAATCAAATGTATGGAAGATGATATGTCATGAGCTTTGTAATGTTTTGAACAACCAATAAAAAAGAAGAAAAAAAATGGAAAAAAAAATTAGGATTCTCATGGTATCTCCTAAAGCAAGTGAGTAAAAGCTTTTTTTGCATGCTTCTGCTTAGAAGTACTTACACAATGAACAAAAAACAGAGTGAGCCCTGGGAAGTGATTGGGTATGTCAAGATTGAAGCATCTAGCGCAAACCATGTTTGATTTGCAGGTCTATTTTATTCCACATGAATTCTGCAAAACTAACAGACACCTCAAAATTCAAAGTGTGTCTTCTGTAAACCCTTGAAACTTGAAGAACCAGACATGGAGAACAAAGTGTGTTTATTGAAAGGATTAATCCTTCTGAGAATCAAAAACTTCAACAAAAATGTATTAAAGCTCTTCTAGTATATGTCAAATTTCATCCTAGCTCCTACAACACTCTTAGAAGAAGCTGTTCCTGGATGCCTTTGTTTAGATATGCATGGACAATGAAAATATCAAATAGTGAACACTTAGAACCGATGGTGTGTATGAAGTTTCAAGCACCCACCAGCAACCATCTCTGATTTTTGGCTGTATTTACATCCATCTCTGTATTGTCATATAAAATGAAACCTGAAAATTCAAACTGTTTCTCTGTGCATACCATCAAACCTAGCAGTCCCAAACTTGGGATACAAGTGGGTTTAGTAAAAGGTTGAACCCTCCTGAATATCAAAATATCCAACAAAAAAAATTGTTGCAGCATTTTCAGTACATTGTGATTCTCCTGCTAGCTACTAAGGTGAGATAGTAAAAGCTGTTACTGCATGCTTTTGCATAGTAGTACATACAACAGGAACAAACCACAGAGTGAGCACTGAGAATTGAATGTGTATATCAAGTTTCAAACAGCTAGCCAAAAACGTGTTGTATGTGTAGCTGTTTTTCCATCCATGTCTATAGTGCCCCCAAAACGTAAAACCTAAAAAATCAAATTTTCCTGTGTGATAACCACTTGAACCTAGAAGTTTCAAACTTGGGGTATCAATTTGGTTTACTAAAAAGGTGAATGCTGTTGAATATCAAAGAAATCCAGTAAACAAATTGTTTTAGTTCTTTCAGTATATTACCTTTCTATTTCTAGCTCTTTAAGCAACACAGTAAAAGCTGTTCCTGCTTGCTTCTACTTCGAAGTACTTCAACCAGAAAAAAACCACAGAGTTTCCACTGAAATTGGAATGATTATTTCAAGTTTTAAGCAGCTAACAAAAACCATGTTTGCTTTGCACGTCTATTTTTGACCATCTGTATAGTGCAGTACGAAGTGAAGTCAGAAAATTCAAACTGTTCCTTTCTGCAAACCCTTGAAAATAGGAGAATTAAAATTGGAGAACAAAGTATGTTGAATGAATGGATAAATCCTTCTGAGTATCACATAAATCCAATGAAAAAAATATTGCAGCTCATTCAGTACATGGGAATTATCCTGCTATCTCCTGAATCAGTGATAGAGAATCCTGTTCCCGTGTGCCTGTGCTTATGGCTATTTTGACCAGGAAAAAACCACAGAGTGGACACTTAGAACTAATTTTGTGTGTGACGTTCCAAGCATCTAGAACAAACCATATTTGATTTGGTGCTCTATTTTTATCCATCTCTATAGTTCAAAACCAAGTGAATCCTGAAAATTCAAACTGTTCCTGTGTGCAAACAATTGAAACTTGGAGTCCAAAACTTGGGTGTTTTTAGTGAAAGGGGGAAACCTTCAAAGTATCAAGTAAATCAATTGAAAAAAATTGTTTTAGCTTTTTCATTACATTGTGATTCTCCTGCTAGCTCCTAATTTAGGTACGTCAAAGCTGTTCCTGCATGCTTCTGCTTAGAATTTCTTCAATCCAGAACAAATCCCAGAGTGACCACTGAAAACTGATTGTGTGTGTGAAGTTTCAAGCATCTACCACAAACCAAATTTCAATTGTAGTTTTATTTCCATCCATCCCTCCAGTGCAAAACAAAGTGAAACCAGAAAATTCAAAGTATTACTCTGTGCAATCCATTAAATTCAGGATTCCTAAACTTGGGCTACAAGTGGGTTGACTGGAAGGTTGAACCCAGCCATGTATCAAAAATACAACCTAAATTTTTTTTGCAGCTCATTCAATATATTAGGATTCTCCTGCTGGCTCCTAAAGAAACTTAGAAAAATCTGTTCCTGCTTGCTTTTGCTTAGAAGAACTTCATCCAGGAAAAATGACAGAGTGACAAGTGAAAACTTATTGTGTATATCATGCTTGAAGCAGCTTCCACAAACTGTGATTGATTTGAATCTCTATTTTCAACCACCTGTATAGAGTAAAATGTAGTTAAACCTGAAAATTCACACAGTTCCTTTCTGCATACCCTTGGAACTAAAAGAAACAAAATGGGAGAAAAAAAAATGTGTGTTTCAGGAAAAGATGCATATTGCTGATTATCAATGAAATCAAATTAAAATAATATCCCAGATCATTAATCGCTTTGGATATTCCCTCCTAGCTCTGAAAGAGCTGATAGATAAATCTATTCCTGTGTCCCTCTTCATAAAACTTCTTTGACCTGAACAAAAGATAAAGGGGATACATAAAACTGATGTTTTGTGTGACCTTTGAAGCATATAGCAACAACCATGTTTGATTTGAAGCTCTATTTGCACCTATACTACAAAACAAATTAAAACCAGAAAATTCAAACTCTTCTTGTGTGCAAACCAGTGAAACTAGGAGTGCCAAACGTGGGAAACAAAGTGGGTGTATTGAAAGCATGAACACTCCCAAGTATCAAAGAATTCCAACAACAACAACAAAAAATTGTTAGAGCTCTTTCAGAACATTGGGATTCTCTTGCTATCCCTTAAAGCAAGTAAATAAAAGCTGTTTATGAATGCTTCAGATTTGAAGTACTTACAGAAACCACAGAGTTAGAACTGAGGATTGATTGTGTATGCCAAGTTTCAAGTAGCTAGCCTAAAACGTATTTGATTTGTTGCTGTATTTCCATCCATGTCTATAGTAAAAAAAAGTAAAACCTGAAAATTCAAACTTCTTGTGTGAGTCAACCATTGAACCTAGGAGTCCCAAACTTGGGGTACCAAGTTGGTTCACTGAAAGAGTGAACCATACTGAGTATCAAAGAAATCAAATAAAATATTATTGCAGTTTTTTTCAGTTTATTAGCATTCTATTGCTCATTCTTAAAGCAACTTAGTGAAAGCATTTCCTCTGTGCTTCTGCTTCTAAGTACATCACCTAGAAAGAATCCGCAGAGTGTACACACAAATCAGATTCTGTAGGTCAAGTTTTAAGCAGCTAACAAAAACCGTGTTGGATTTGCAGGTATACTTTCATCCACCTGTATAGTGCAGAATAGAGTGAAATGAGAAAATTTTAACTGTTTATTTCTGCAAAATGAAACTAGGAGAACCAAAATTGGGGAACAAAATATGTTCAGTGAAAAGATAAATCTTTCTGAGTATCAAATAAATCCAATGAAAATTTGTTGCAGATTGTTTAGTAAATGGGAATTTTCCTACTAGCACCTAAAACACTGATAGAGAAAGCTGTTCCTGCAGGAAAGTGTTTTAGACTATATTGACCAAAAAATACCACAGAGTAAACACTTAGAAATGAATGTATGTGTGAGGTTTCATGCATCTAGCACAAACCATGTTTGATTTGTAGCTCTATATTAATCCATCTCAATCATGGAAAACAAAGTGAAACCTGAAAATTCAAACGGTTCTTGAGTGCAAACCAAGAACCTAGGAGTCCAAAACTTGTGATTCAGTGTTTATAGTGAAAGGGGGAACACTTCAGAGTATCAAATAATTCTAAGCAAAAAAAACTGTTTTATTTTTTTTTCAGTATATTGTGATTATCCTGCTAGCTCCAAAGTCAGTAAGTCTAAGTTGTTGCTGTGTGCTTCTTAGAAATTCTGAAACCTGGAAAAAATCACAGAGTGACCACTGAGAACTGATTGTGTGAGTGAAGTTTCAAGCATCTAGCAAAATCTGTGTTTAATTTCTAGCAATATTTTTATCCATCCCTATAGTGCAAAACAAAGTGACACCAGACAATTCAAAGTGTTCCTCTGTAGAAACCATTGAACCTAGGAATCATAAACTGGGGTTACAAAGTGAGTTTAGTGAAAATTCAACCCAGCTAAATATTAAAAATCCAACCTGAAAATGGTTGTAGCTCTTACAGTATATTAGAATTCTTCTGCTATCTGCTAAAGCAAATTAGTAAAAGCTGTTCCTGCTTACTTTTGCTCAGTAGTACTTCCATCAGGAAAATCCAGAGAGTCACAAGAGAAAACTGATGGTGTGTATTAAGTTTAAGCAGCTATCATAAATCATGTTTGATTTGAGGCTCTATTTTCAACCACCTGTATAGAGTAAAATGAAGTGAAACCTGAAAATTCAAACTGTTCCATTCTGCACACCCTTTATCTTAGAAGAACCAAAATGGCAGAACAATGTGTGTTTCTTTAAAAATGCATCCTGCTGTGTATCAAAGAAATCAATTGAAAAAAATATTTCAGCATATTAATTGCATTGGATATTTACTAATAGCCCCAAGAGAGCTGATAGAGAAAGCTGTTCCTGTGTGCCTCTTCTTAAAATTTCTTTGACCAGAAAAAAAGAGACCACATAAATCTGATTGTATAAGAGAAGTATCAAGCATTTAGCACCAACCACTTTTGATATTTAAGATCTATTTTCATCGATGTGTATAGTGCAAAACAAAGTGACACCTGAAAATTCAAACTGTACTTTTGTGAAAACTGTAGAACCTAAGAGTGCCAAATATGGGGAAGAAATTGAGTTTATTGAATGGGTGAATCCTGCTGAGTATCAAAAAATCCAACAAAAAAAATTGTTCTAGCTCTTTCAGTATATTGGGATTCTCTTGCTATCTCCTAAAATGAGTTAGTAAAAGCTGTTTCTGTGAGATTCAGCTTTGAAATATGTATGCTAAGGAACAAACCACAAAGTGATCACTGAGAATTGATTCGGTATATCAAGATTCAAGCAGCTAGCACAAACAGTGTTTGATTTGCAGGTCTATTTTCATCCATAGGTGTAGTGCAAAAAGAAGAGACACCTGAGAATTTAAACTGTTCCTGTCTGCAAATCCTTGAAACTTGGAGAACCAGAATTGGGGAATTCAGTGTGTTTAGTGAAATGATGAATCATCAAAATATCAAAATAATTACAAAAACATTATGAAAGCTCTATCAGTTGATGTAAATTTTCCTCTTAGCTCCTAAAACGCTATTAGAGAAAGCTGTTCCTGGGTGCCTTTGATTAGAGATATTTTGATGATAAAAATACCGTATAGTGAACCCTTATAACTGATTGTGTTTTTGAAGTTTCAAGCACTTAGCAGAAGCCATCTTTGATTTTTAGCTCTATTTCCATCCATCTCTGTAGTGCCAAGCAAAGTGAAAACTGAAAACTCAAACTGTTCCTGTGTTAAAACCATTAAAACTAGGAGTCCCAAACTTGAGCTACATGTGAGTTTAGTGAAAGTTTGAACCCTGCTGAGATTCAAAGAAATCCAACAAAGAAATTTTGCAGCATTTTTATTATGTGGTGATTCTCCTGCTAGCTACTGCGGTGAGATAGTAAAAGCTGTTACAGCATGTTTTTTCCATATAGTGTATCAACCAGGAACAAATCACAGAATGAGCACAAGTTTCAAGCAGCTAGCCAAAAACATGCTTGATGTGTAGCTGTATTTCCATCCATGTCTGTAATGCCAAAAAAAGTAAAACCTAAAAATTCAAACTTTTTTATATGTCAACCATTGTACCTTGTAGTCCCAAACTTGAGGTATCATGTTGGTTTAGTGAACAGGTGAAGCCTCATGAGTATCAATTAAATCCAATTAAAAATAATGTTGCAGTTCTTTCAATATATTAGCATTCTATTGCAAATACTTAAAGCAACATAGTAAAAGCTGTACCTTGTTGATTCTACTTCAAAGTACTTCAACCAGTAGAAACCACAAAGTGTACACTGAAATCTGATTGTGCATGTCAAGTTTTAAGCAGTTATCAAAAAGTGAGTTTGGTTTGAAAGTCTATTTTTAACAACCTGTATAATGCAGAATGAAGTGAAACCAGAAATTTTAAAGTTTTTCTTTCTGCAAATCCTTGATCTATTGTTTAGTGCTACATAGATCGAAGAAAATAAAGCTAAAAATCAAAGATTGTTTTTTCTAGGTGCTTGAAACATCACACACATCACACACAATATTGGAAAACCAAATGTGTTCAGTGAAAGGATAAATCTTTCTGAGTATCAAAGAAATCCAATGAAAAAAATTGTTGTAACTCGTTAAGTACATGAAAATTTTCCTTCTAGCGCCTAACGCATTGATAGAAAAAGCTGTTACTGTGTGCCTGTGCTTAGGGCTATTTTGTCAAGGAAAAAAACACAAAGTGAACACTTAGAACTGACTGTGTGTGTGACGTTTCAAGTATCTAGCAAAAAACATGTTTGATTTGTAGCTCTATTTTGGTACATCTCCATAGTGGAAAACAAAGTGAAACCTGAAAATTCAAAATGTTCCTTTGTGTAAACCATTGAACCTAGGAGTCCAAAACTTGGGCTTCAGTGTTTTTTTGTGAAAGGGGGTACACTTTCGACTCTCAAATAATTCTAAGAAAAAAAATTTTTTTAGCTTTTTAAGTATATTGTGATTCTTCTGCTAGCTTCTAAATTAGTAAGTCTAAGCTGTTTTTGCATGCTTCTGCTTAGAAATTCTTCAACCTGGAACAAATCACAGAGTGAAATCTGAGAACTGATTATGTGAGTGAAGTTTCAAGCATATAGCCCAAACAGTGTTTGATTTGTAGCTATAGTTGCATTCTTCCCTATAGTGAAAAACAAGGTAAAACCAGAAAATTAAAAGTGTTCCTCTGTACAAATCATTGAACCTAGGAGCATTAAACTTGGGGTACAATGTGGGTTTAGTGAAAGGGTGAACCCATACACATATAAAAAATGTTAGGTTTCTTCTTCTAACTCCTAAAACAACTTAGTAAAAGCAGATCCTGCTTACTTTTGTCAAAAATAATTTAACCAGAAAAAGCCACACAGTGACAAGTGAAAATTGATTCTGTATGTCAAGGTAAAAGGAGCCACCACACCACAAACTGTGTTTGATATTAGGCTCTATTTTCTACCACCTGTATAGAGTAACCCTTGATGCTAGAAGAACCAACATGGGAGAACAACCTGTGTTTCATTAAAAGATGCATCCTGCTGAGTATCAATGAAATCAATTAAAAAAATGTTTCAGCACCTTAATTGCATCGAATAGTTCCTGCTAGCTCCAAAAGTGTTGATGGAGAAAGATGTTCCTGTGTGCGTCTTAAATCTTCTTTGACCAGAAAGAAACTGTAAAGTGACTACATAAATCTGATTGTGTGTGTGTGTGAAGTTTCAAGCATTTAGCAACAACCATGTTTCATTTTAAGCTCTATTTGCATAAATGTCTATAGTGAAAAACCATGTGAAACCTGAAAATTCATCTGTAATTGTGTGCAAACCATTGAAACTAAGAGTGCTAAACGTGGGGAACAAATTTGGTTTGTTGAAAGGGTGAACCCTGCCGCTTATCAAAGAAATCCAACAAAAAAATTGCTGTAGCTCTTTCATAATATTGGTATTCACTTGCTATCACCAAAAGCGAGTTATAAAAAACTGTTTCTGCATACTTCAGCTTTAAAGTACATACACAAGAAACAAACCACAAAGTGAGCACTCAGAAGTGATTGGTGTGTCAAGATTTGAGCAGCTAGCACAAACCGTGTTTGATTGCAGGTCAGTTTTCTTCCACATATATAGTGCAAAATGAAGAGACACCTGAGAATTCAAACTGTTCCTGTCTGAAACACTTGAAACTCGGAGAAACAGACTTGGAGAACACAATGTTTTCAGTGAAAGGGTAAACCTTTCCAAGTATCAAAAAAAAATGAAATGAAAAATTGATTAAAGCTCTATCAGTACATGTGAATTTTCCTCTTAGCTCTTAAAACACTCTTAGATTAAACTGTTCATGGGTGCCTTTGATTAGAGCTATATTGACAATGAAAATACCATATAGTCAACCTTTATAACTGATGATGTTTGTGAAGTTTCAATCAACTAGCAGAAACCATCTTTGATTTTTATCTATATTTACATTCATCTCTGTAGTGCCAAACATAGCTTTTTCAGTAAATGGGAATTTACCTGTTGGCTCCATAAGTGGTGATAGAGAATGCAGTTCTTTAGTGCCATTGCTTAGAGCTACTTTGACCAGAAAAAAAAAACCACAGGTTGAACAATGAGAACTTATGGTGTGTGTGGTTTCAAGCATATAGCATAAACCATCTTTGAATTGTGGCTCTACTTCCATCCATACATAAAGTGCAAAAATTTTGAAACCTGAATATTCAAATAGTTCCTATGTGCTGTGTGCAAACCAAATATGGGGTATAAAGTGGGTTTATTGAAAGACAGAACCCTGCTGAAGATCAAAGAAATTCAATAAGAAAATTTTTGCAGATCTTTCAGTACATTGGAATCTCCTTCTAGCTCCTAAAGCGAGTTAGTAAAAGTTTTCCCTGTGTGTTTCTACTTAGATGTACTTCAAAAAGGAACAGTCCACAGAGAGAGCACTGAGAAGTAATTGTGTATGTGAAGTTTCATGCAGCAGCACAAACAATGTTTTATTTGCACCTCTAAATAAAGACATCTGTATAGTTCAAAATGAAGTTAAACCTGAAAATTCAAATTGTTTCTATTTGAAAACCCTTGAATTTAGGAAAAGAAAAACATGGAGAACAAAGTGTGTTTAGGGAAAGAATGAATACTGCAGAGTATCAAAGAAATGCAATGAAAAAGAAATTGCAACTCTTTCAGTATAAGTGAATTTTCATGCTATCTCCTGAAAAGTTGATATAAATGCTATTCCACTATGCCTCTGTTTAGAGATACTTTTTCCACAAACAAACCACAGAGTGAACACTGAGAACTGATGATGTTTGTTAAGTTTCAAACATCTAGCAGAAACCGTGTTTCAATTGTAGCTCTCTGTCCATCCATCTCTATAAGGCAAAAGAAAGTGAAATGTGAAAATTTGTACTGTTCCTGTGTGCAAACTTTTGACCCTAGGAGTCCCAAACATTAGGTACAAAGAGAGTTTAGTGAAAGTATGATCTCTGCCGAGTATCAAAGATATCCAATGAACACATTTTTGCAGCTCTTTCAGTACATTGGCATTCTCCTGTTAGCTTTTAATGCGAGTTAGTAAAAGCTGTTACTGCATTCTTTTTCTTAGAACTCCTTCAACCTGGAGAAAACAAAAAAGTGATCTCTGAGAACTGATTGAGTTTGTCAATGTTCCAGCAGTTAATCCAAACCAGGTTTGATTTGCAGCTCTCTTTTCATCTACACATATAGAGCAAAATGATACCTAAAAATTTTTACCCTTTCTGTGTGCAAACCTTGAACCTAGGTGAAGCAAACATGGAGATCAAAGTGTGTTTATGGAAAGAATGAATCCTGCCTAGGCTTAAAAAATGCAATGAGAGATGGGGATGTGGTTCAAGGAGTGGCATGCTAGCCTGGCATGCGCAGGGCCCTGGGTTCAATGCTCAGTACCACCTAAAATGGAGACATTGTGTCCACTGAAAACTAAAAAGTAAATACTAAAAAAAAAAAAAACTATCTCTTTCTGCTCTCTCTATTTAAATAATGTAATGAAAAAATTCTGCAGCTTTTTCAATACATATTAATTTTTATGCTAGCTTCTAAAGCCCTTATAAATAAAGCTTTTCAGAGTGTCTCTGATTACACCTACATTGACGAGAAAAAAACACAGTGAGCACTGGGAAATGTTTGCGTGTGTGAAGATTCAAGCATTTACCACAAACTGTGTTTGATTTGGAGCTCTATTTCCATCCATCCATACAGTGCAATACAAAGTGAAACCTGAAAATTGAAACTGTTTCTGTGTGCAAACTGTTAAATATAGGAGTGTCAAACTTGGGGTACAATGTGGGTTTAGTGAACGGGGAAACACTGCTGAGGATCCAAAAATCCAATGTGAAATATTTTGCAGATCTTTCAGTACATTGGGTTATAATGGATAGCTCCTAATGTGAGTTTGAAAAGTTGTTACTGTGTGTTTCTGCTTGGAAGTATTTCAACGAGGACAATTCACAGAGAAAGCATTGAGAATTGATTGTGTATGTGAAGTTTCATGCAGCTAGCACAAACCCTGTTTGACTTGCTCCTCTATATTCATCAATCTGTATGGTGCAATTTGAAGTGAAAATTGAAAATTCAAACTCTTCCTATCTACAAAATGTTGGACATAGGGACATGAAACTTAGAAAACAATGTTTGTTTAGTGAAAGGGTGAATCTTGCTGAGTAACAAAGAAATCCAATAAAATAATTATTGCAGCTCTTTCAGTATATAGAATTTTCCTGCTAGCTCGTTATGAACTGATCAAGAAAGCTGTTCCATTGTGAATCTTCTTAGAGCAACTTTTACCAGGAACCAAACACTGAGTGAACACTGAGAATTGATGGTGTTTTTTAAGATTCAAGCATCTATTACAAACTGTGTTTGATTTGTAACTTTACTTTCATCCTTCTCTATAGTGCAAAACAAAGGAAAAACTGAAAATTCAAACTCTTCCAGTGTGCAACCATTTAACCTAGTACCAAACTTGGGCTACAAAGTGGGTTCAGTGAATGGTGAACCCAGCCAAGTATGAAATCAATTAAATGAAAAAAAAATTTGCAACTCTTTGAGTACATTGATGTTCTCCTGCCAGCATATAAAACAAGGTAAAAAATCTTTTTATGCCTGATTCTGCTTTGGAATACTTCAACCATGAAATAAAATATAGAGTGAGCACTGAGCACTGATTGCATATGTGAAGTTATAAGCAGCTTTCACAAACCATGTTTTTTTGCAGGTATTTTTATCCACCTGTATAGTGCAAAACGAAGTGAAACATTAAATTCAAAATGTTTCTGTATGTAAACCCTTGTTCATAAGAGAAACGAACTTAAAGAACAACGTGTGTTTGGGAGAAGGATGAATTTTGAATACTATCAAATAAATTTAAAGAAAATATATTTTCAGCTCTTTTAATACATGGAATTTTTCTGATACCTCCTAAAGTACTGATAGATAAAGCTGTTCCTGCCTACATCTGCTTAAATATACCTTGACTAGGAGCAAACCACCAAGTGAAAACTTAGAACTGATGGTGTGTGTGAAGTTTGAAACATCTAGCACAAACCATGTTTCATTTGTAGCTCTATTTCCATCCATCTCTATACTACAAAACAAATTGAAACCTGAAAATTCAAACTGTTCATCTGTGCAAACCGTTGAACCTAGGAGTACCAAACTTGGGCTACATAATGGGCTTTGTGAAAGCGATAACCCTTCTGAGTATTAAATAAATCAAAGGAAAAAAAAAGTAGCAATTCTTTCTTTACATTGATCTTCTCCTGCTATCTCCTAAAGTGAGGTAGTAAAAGCTGTTCCTGTGTGCTTCTTCTTACAAGTATTTCAACAAGGAACAAACCACAGAGTTTACACTGAGTACTGATTTTGTATGTCAAGTTTCTAGCAGCTAGCCCAAATTTGTTTGATTGGTAGCTCCAACTTCATCCACCTGTAAGTGAAAAACAAAGTGAAATGTGAAAATTCAAAATGTATCTTTTCTAAACCCTTGAACATAGGAGAATCAAACATAGAGATAAAAGTGTGTTTAATGTAAGAATGAAACCTGTAGAGTATCAAATAAATCAAACAAAACATTCTTTGCATTTCTTTCAGTACATGGGAATCTTCATGCTAGTTTTTAAAGCACTGATAAAAAAAGATGTTCCAGAGTGCCTTCTTATTTTATCAAGAGCTTATCTAAGAGCTTGCAGAAATATTCCTATATACTGAAAGTGCTGCAGCATTTTTTAATTTGATATCTATGATGCTTGACAGGATTCATCCATTCACTAAAAAAAAACTTTGTTTTCCAATTTTGGTTCTCCTAGGTTAAAAAGTTTGCAGATAGGTACAATTTGAATTTTCAGTTTTCAGTTCTTTTGTACTATAGAGGTGGATGAAAATAGATCTGCAAATCAAAAATGGCTTGTGCAAGCTGCTTGAAACTTTACCTACAGAAAGAGTTCTCCGAGCTCACTCTGTTGTTTGTTCCGAGTTGTAGTACTTCTAAGCAAAAGAATACAGAAGCAGCTTATACTCAGTCATTTAAAAAGCTAGCATCAAAATCTAAATATACTGAATAAGCAGCAAAAATTTTTCATTGTATTACATTGATTGTTGACAATCATCACACGTTCTCTACACCCACTTTGTAGACCAAGTTTTTGTCTCCTAGGTTCAACCGTTTGCACACAGGACCACTTTTAATTCAGATTTCACGTTGTTTTGCACAATAGAGATGGCAATAGAGCTACAAATCAAACATTGTTTTGGCTAGATGCTTAAAGGTTCATAACCCCAATCAGTTCTAAGTGTTCACTGTGGTTTCTTACTAGTTAAAGTAGCTCTAAGCAGAGGCATGCAGGGACAGCTTTCCCTATCAGCAGTTTAGGAGTGAGCAAATAAATTCCCATATACTGAAAGAGCTGCAATGATTTTTTGATGGATTCCTTTGATGCATGGCAGGCTTTATTCTTTCACTAAAAATACTTTGCTCTCCAAGCTTGGTTCTCCTAGGTTCAATGGACTGCAGTAAAAAACTGTTTAAATTTTCAGATTTCATTTTCTTTTGTACTATACAGTTGGGTGAATATAAATTTGCAAATCAAATATTATTTTAACTAGCTGCCTGAAACTTGATATCCACAACCATTTGTCAGTGCTCACTCTGTGGTTTATTTCTGGTTGAAGTTTTTATAAGCAGAAACAAGCAGGACTAGCTTGGGTTAACTTGCTTTAGGAGCTAGCAGGAGAATCCAAATACATTAAAAGAGCTGCAACAATTTTTCATTGCATTTCTTTGATTTTCATCAGGCTTGCCAATTACAATAAACCAACTTTATAGCCAAACTTCGGGATTCCTAGGTTCAATGGTTTTCACACAGGAACAGTTTGGATTTTCATGTTTCACTTTGTTTTGCAATATAGAGATACAAAAAAAATACAGCTACAAATCAAACACTGTTTGTGCTAGATGCTTCACTGTAAATAAACACAATAAGTTATTAATGATCACTCTGTGGTGTTTTCCTTTTCAAAGTAGTTTAAACAGAGGTACATTGGAAAAGCTTTCTCTATCAGTGCTTTAAGAACTAGCAGGAAAGATCACATATACTGAAAGAGGTGCAAAATGTTTTCATTGGATTTATTTGATATTAAGCAGGACTCATCCCTTCACTAAACAATCTGTTTCTCCAAGTTTGGTTATCCTACCTTCAAAGATTTGCAGACAGAAATAGTTTGAATTTTCATGGTTCACTTTGTCTTGCACTCTACTTATGGATGAAAATAAAGCTGCAAATTAAACACAGTTTTTGTTGGATTTCTGTAATTATTGGCAGGATTCATTCTTTCCTTAAACACACTGTGTTCTCCAAGTTTGTTTGCATAAATTCCAGCATTTTCAGAAACGAACAGTTTGAATTTTCAGGTTTTACTTCATTTTATACTATACAGGTGGATAAAAATAGAGCTGCAAATCAAACACCATTTGTGCTAGCTTCTTGAAACTTGACATACTCAATCAGTGCTCAATACTCACTCTGTGGTTTGTACCTGCTCAGAATACTTCTAAACATAATCATGCAGGAATAGCTTCCTTTATCTCACTTTTGGAGGTTGGAGGAAAATCCCAGTATACTGAAATAGCTTCCAGAATTTTTTGATAGATTTCTTGAATACTAGGAAGGTTTCACCCTTTCACTATACACACTTTGTATCCCAAGATTGGGAATCCTAGATTCAATACTTTGCACACATGAACAGTTTGTATTTTCAGGTTTCATTTTCCTTTGCACTGTAGAGATGGTTTGAAACAGAGCTACAAACAAATTGTTGTTTGTTCTAGATGCTTGAAATTTCACATACACAATCAGTAATAAGAGGCCACTTTGTGGTTCTTTCCTGGTAAAATTACCTCTTAGCACAAGATTGCAGAAACAGCTTTCTCTATCAGCATTTTAGGAGCTAGCAGGAAAATTCCCATGTAATGAGAGAACTGCACATATTTTTTCATTGGATCTCTTTGATACTTGAAAGGTTCATTTTCTCTCTAAGCCCACTTTGTCCTCCAAATTTGGTTCTTCTAGATTCATCAGTTTTCCAACAGTAAAGTTTGAATTTTCAGGTTTCACTTTGTTTTGCACTACACTGGTGAATGAAGATATAGCTGCAAATCAAACACGGTTTGTGCTTCCTGCGAAACTTGACATTCACACTAAGTTCTCATGCTCAATCTGTGTTTTTTCCCCTGGATAAAGTACTTCTAACAGAAGCACACAAGGAAAGCTTTTACTACTTGCTTTAGGAGCTGGCAGGAGAATCTGAATATACTGAAAAATCTTCAAATTTTTTCATTAGATTACTTTGATACTCAAATGGACTCACCTGTTCACTAAAGCCCATTCTACTCCAAGTTTGGGACATCTAAAATCTACAATTTGCACACAGGATCAATTGTTTTTCCCTATTGAGGTGGATGAAAAGAGAGTTACAAATCAAACATGGTTTCTGCTAGATACTTGAAATTTCACACACACAATTAGTTCTAAGTGGTAACTCTGTTCTTTGTTCTTGGTCAAAGTAGGGTAAGCAGAGGCATACAGGAACAGCTTTCTTTGTCTGTCCTTTAGGAGCTACTTCACAAATTCCCAAGTACAGAAATGTGTGCAATCATTTTTTTTTCATTGGATTGCTTTGATTCTCTGTAGGATTCATGTATTTTAAATTAATACCTTGTTGTCCATTTCGTTTTCCAAGATTAATTGGTTTGTAGATAGTAGCAATTTGAAATTGGAGGGTTCACTTCATTTTTCACTATACAGGTGGATGAATATAATGATGCAAATCAAACATGATTTGTGATAACTGCTTGAAACACGACTTAAACAATCATCTATTAGTTCTCACTCTGGGATTTATTCCACTTTGAAGTACTTCTGAATGGAAGCATGCATAAACTGCTTTTACTAAATTGCTTTAGGAACTGGCAGGCAAAGCCTAATATACTAAAAAATCTTCAGAAATATTTTCATTGAATTTCATTGATACTAGGAGGAGTTAACCATTTCACTATACCCACTTTGTACCCCCAGGTATTGACTCCTAGATTCAATGGTCTGCACACATAAATAGTTTCAATTTCCAGGTTTCACATTGTTTTGAAAAATAGAGATGGATGAAAATACATCTACAAATGAAACACGTTTTTTGAGATGCTTGAAACTTCACACACACTATCAATTCTAAGTTTTCACTCTGTGCTTCTTTTCAGATAAAAGGAGCTCTTTGCACAGGAATGCAAAAACAGCTTTCTCTATCAGCACTTTAGGAGTTAGCTTAAAAAATTCCAATGTACTGAAAGTATTGCATTTTTTTTTGGATTTCTTTGATACAAGGTAGGATTCATCCTTTCACTAAACAAATATTGTTGTCTAAGTTTGGTTCTCCTAGATTCAACAGGTTGCAGACAGAATGAATATTAATTTAGAGGTTTCACTACATTTTGCACTAAAAAGGTGGATGTAAATAGAGCTGCAAATCAATCATGGTTTGTTCTAGCTGCCTGAAACTTGACATACACAATCAGTTCTCAGAGCGCGCTCTCTCTCTCTCTCTCTCTCTCTCTCTCTCTCTCTATCTCTATCTCTATCTCTATCTCTATCTCTATCTCTATCTCTATCTCTCTCTGATTTATTCTGGGTTGAAGTACTTCAAAAAGAAGTGCTCACAGGAACATCTTTTAATAACTTGATTTAGAAGCTATCAGGAGGATCCCAATGTAGTAAAAGAACTGAAAAGATTTTTTCTTTGTTTTCCTTGATACTCTGAAGGGTTCCTCTTTAATGATACCCACTTTTTTCTCAAGTTTTGGACTTGAGGTACACCAGTTTCCACACTGGAGCAGTTTGAATTTTGAGTTTTCACTTAGTTTTGCCCTACAGAGAGTGAAGGATATAGAGCTACAAATCAAAAATTGTTTGTGCTAGATGCTCGAAACTTTACACACACAGTCAGTTCTAAAATTTTACTCTGTGGTCCTGGTCAAATTAGCACTAAGCAGAGGCACAAAAGTACATCTTTCTCCTTCCATGCTTTCGGTGTTAGCTGAAAAAATCACATGCACTAAAATACCTGCAAATTTTTTGTTGGACTTCTTTGATACTTGGCAAGATTTAGCGTTTCTTTACACACACTTTGTTCTCCAAGTTGGGTTGTCTTACATTCAATGGGTTACAGACATGAAGAATTTGAAATTTCAGGTTTCACTTTGTTTTGCACTATACAAGTGAATTAAAATAGAGCTGCAAATCAAACATGGTTTGTGCTAGCTGATTAAACATAACACTCTCACTCTGGGTGTTCCAGGTTGAAGTAGTCCTACATGGTAGTATGCAGTAACAGTTTTTACTAACTCATTTTATGAGCTGGCTGGAGAATCCCAGTGTACTTAAAGGGCTTCAATTTTTTTTTTCATTTGATTGCTTTGATACTACTCTGGGTTCACCTTTCTCTATGCCCCCTTTGTACCCAAAGTTTGGGTCTCTTAGATTCAAAGGCTTGCACACATGAACAATAGAGATCTATGAAAATATAGCTACAAATAAAACACGGTTTTTTCTATATGCTTGAAACTTCACATACACTATCATTGCTAAGCTTTCACTCTGTGGTTCTTTTCAGTAAAAAGGAGCTCTTAAGCACAGAAATGCAGAAACAGCTTTCTCTATCAGCACTTTAGAGGTAGCAGAAAAATTCCAATGTACTGAAAGTGCTGCAACATTTTTCATTGGATTTCTTTGATACATGGAAAAATTCAGCCTTTCATAAACAAATATTGTTGGCTAAGTTTGGTTATTAGAATTTTCATGTTTCACTTTGTTTTGCACTATAGAGATGGGAGAAAATAGAGCTAAAAATCAAACAAGATTTTTTTCCTAGATGCTTGTACCATCACAAACACAATGAGTTCTAACTGCACACTATGTGATTTTTTCCTGGTAAAAGGAGATCTTAGCACAGGAACACAGAAACAGCTTTCTCTATCAATGCTTTAGGAGCTAGCAGAAAAATCCCCATGTAATGCAAAAGCTACAAATATTTTTTTTAATTTAATCTCTTTGATTCTCAGCAAGATTTGTCCTTTCAAAAAACCCAATTTTACTCGAATTTGGTTCTCCAAAATACAAGCGTTTGTAGACATGAACAGTTTGAATTTTCAAGTTTAACTTGGTTTTGCACTCTACAGGAAGACGAAAATAGTGCTACAAATCAAACACAGTTTGTGTTAGCTGCTTGAAACTTGACATACACAATCAATTCTCAGTGCTCACTCTGTGGATTGTTCCTGCTTGAAATAATTCTAAATGGAAGCTCACAAGAACAGCTTATACTAAGTCTATTTAGGAGTTGGTTGTTGAACCCCAAATACTGAAAGAGCATCAACATTTTTTTTATTTCTTTGATAGTTGACAGGGTTCAACATATCATGTACCCACATGGTACACCAAGTTTGGGACTCCTAGGTTCAACGTTTTGCACACAGGAAGAGTTTGAATTTTCAGGTTTCACTTTATTTTCCACTATAGAGATGGATAAATTATAGACCTACAAATGAAAAATGGTTTATGCTAGATGGTTAAAACTTCTCAAACACAATCAGTTCTAAGTTTTCACTCTGTCATTTTTTTCTTGTTAGAAGTGCTCTTTGCAGAAGCATGCATGAACAGCTTTCTTTATCAGAACTTTTAGAGCTAGAAAAAAAATTCCCATATACTAAAAGAGGTGCAAATGTTTTTTCATTGGATTTCTTTGACACTTAGCAGGATTCATGATTTCATTAGCCACACTTTTTCTTCATGTTTGCTTCTCCTAGATTCAATGGTTTACATACAGTAACAGTTGGAAGTTTCAGGTTTCATTTTGTTTAGAACTGTACATATGGATAAAGATAGAGCTACTAATAAACATGGTTTGTTCTATCTGTTTGAAACAGAACATACACAATCAGTTCTCGTGCTCACACTGTGGTTTGTTCCTGGTTTAAGTACCTCTAAATGGAAGCATGTAGGGATAGCTTTTACTAACTCCTTAGGAGTTTGCAGACGTATCCAAATATACTAAAAGAGCTGCATTAATTTTTTCATTGGATTTTTTTGTTACCTGGCAGGGTTCACAATTATCTATACCCACTTTTTACCTCCAGTTTTTGAATTCTACGTTGAAGTTTTGAACACAGGAACAGATTAAATTTTCAGGTTTAACTTGGTTTTTCACTTTACAGGTGGTTGAAAATAGTGCTGCAAATAAAACACAATTTGTGCTAGCTGCTTTAAACTAGACATACACAATCATTTCTCAGTGCTCACACTGTGGTTTGTTTTTGGTTGAAGTATTTCTAAGTTGAAGCTCCTAGAAACGGATTTTACTAACTCACTTTAAGAGCTGATAAGCAAATCCCAATATAGTGAAAAATCATCAACAAATATTTTAACTTATTTTGGTTCCTAGATAGTCAAAAAAGTTCAACATTTCACAATACACACTTTTCCCCCAAGTTTTGGACTCCTAGGTTCAAAGAGTTTGAATTTTCAGGTATCACTTTATTTTCCACTTTAGAGAATGATATAGAGCTATAAATCAAACATGGTTTGTGCTAGATGCTTCAAACTTCTCACACAATTAGTTCTATGTGTTCACTCTGTCATTTGTTCCTGTTCAAAGGAGCTCAAACAAAAGCATGCAGGAACAGTTTCTGTATCAGCACTTTAGAAGCTAGAATAAAAATTCCATTTACTAAAAATGATGCAAATATATTTTTTTCTTTGGAGTTCTTTGACACTCGGCAGGATTCAAGCTTTCAATAACCACAATTTGTCTCCACATTTGGTTCTCCTAGATTCAATGGTTTGCATACAATAACAGCTTAAAGTTTATGGTTTCACTTCATTTAGCACTATACACATGGATAAAGAAGAGCTACAGGTCTGGAACTGCGGGTGTGACGGCCAAGGAGGCTTGAAGGCATGGGGAGAGCTGCTTGGTTATAGTCTGCACTCCGGGATGTGCAGGCCCGGAGCTTCATGCAGGCCGATGGGGAGAAGGAGAAGCCTGTGAAACCGGGTGACGGCGGCGACCAGCCCGGGTGGGGACCGGGACTGGAAAAGAGCCTGAGCAGCCGGCTGGTCCGGCGGCTGGGCTGGGGAGGGGGTCCTGGGAGCTGAGACTCAAACGCCCAGCAGTGTCAGCCTGGGCTGGAGTGGCTAGGGGAACAGTCTTCTTTACATTATCCGAGAGAGCTGGCGTGGGAAGAGTGAAGTTTGGAGGAAAGGGGATCATTGCAAGTGACCTGAAGCGGTGAGAAGCTGACAACAGGCGTTGGTGCAAGGAAGTGAAAGGATCAAGGGAGAAAGAATGGAGGTCCGTGTAAGTAGCAGAAAGGATTTGGTAATCAGAAAGAAGGTAGGTGTAAGTGAAAGAAGAGTGAAGTGTGGCTGGATCAAGAGGCCAGTTGAAGAGCGTTTGTGTAAGTGGATAGAGGATCGAGGAAATGTCGTGGAAGTGGCTGGGGCCCAGGGCTGGAGGAGTGCCAAAGGTGGCCGGAAGGCTGCAGAGCGGAGCTCAAACCTGAGAGTGTTTGGAAATTGGAAGACTTGGTGGCGAACGAGAATCAGGAACCTGCCTCAAAGAGTGGGCGACGTATCCGGGATGTGGGATACGAGGCTGGTCAGATTGGCCTTGTTGCAGCAGCTTCGGGCTGTTTACGGCATTAAAGTCAAGAGTGGACGTGGGCAGTGTGACCACAGGAGACAAGAAACAGCCACGGAAGTAGGGGGTAAAATATTTGGAGTACCTTTTAATGCATTGCCCCATTCCGTTGTATCAGAATATGGACACATTCCAAGCTTTCTTGTTGATGCCTGCACATCTTTACAAGAGCATATTCAGACAGAAGGACTTTTTAGGAAATCAGGATCTGTTATTTGTCTCAAGGCACTAAAGAATAAACTGGATCATGGTGAAGGTTGCCTGTCTTCTGCACTTCCTTGTGACATTGCAGGACTTCTTAAGCAGTTCTTTAGGGAATTGCCAGAGCCAATTCTCCCTGTTGATTTGCATGAAGCCTTTTCAAAGCTCAACAGTTAGGAACAGAAGAGAAGAATAAAGCTACACTGCTGCTCTCCTGTCTTATGGCTGATCATACAATTGATATATTAAGATACTTCTTTAACTTTCTCAGGAATGTTTCTCTAAGATCCAGGGAGAATAAGATGGATAGTAGCAATCTGGCAGTAATATTTGCACCAAATCTTCTCCAGACAAGTGAAGGACATGAAAAGATGTCTGCTAACACAGAAAAAAAAGACTGAGATTGCAGGCTGCAGTAGTACAAACCCTTATTGATTATGCATCAGATATTGGGCATGTACCAGGTTTTATCCTGGAAAAGATACCAGCTATGTTGGGCATTGATGGTCTCTGTGCTACTCCATCACTGGAAGGCTTTGAAGAGGGTGAATATGAAACTCCTGGTGAATATAAGAAAAGGCGAAGACAAAGTGTTGGAAATTTTGTTAATGGAGCACTGAATAAATTGAAATCTAACAGAACACCCTGTATTATACCTCAGCAGGATAGAACTGCTCAACTGTTTTTATCACCAGTGATTCTTACACCAAATGCTAAGCGTAAACTGCCAGTAGATTCTTCTCATGGTTTCTCAAGTAAGAAAAGGAAGTCCATCAAGCACAATTTTAACCTGATCTGTTGCCAAATAATCTCTTCAATGGCAGTTCCACACCAGTACCAGTTCACTTTTTGCAAGCCCTCCCATAGCCATCAGTGGAAACCATTTGACCACAGATGTGCTAAGGCGAAGTAAAAGGATTGCAGGCAAAAAAGTCTGCAGGGTGGAATCAGGAAAAGCAGGCTGATTCTCTCCTAAAATCAGACGTAAAGAAAAGGTTAGAAGATCTCTCCGTTTGAAATTTAGTCTGGGGAAAAATAGCAGAGATGGAAATGGGTGTTCTGGTGTCAATAGATATGAAAATGTTGGTCGGAGACTTGCAAATCAACAAAATTTAGAAAATAGGATTGAATCTGTAAAAACAGGCCTACTTTTTAGCCCAGATATAGATGAAAGATTACCAAAGAAAGGTTCAAAAAAGATCAGTGAGTCTGAGGAAAACTTATTAACTCCTGAGTGACTAAATGAAACAAGTTACCGGATGTCTTGGACAGGACCTAGTAATTCAAGTTTTCAAGAAATGGATGCAAATGAAGCTTCTCCAATAATGGGAAATCTTGAGGTGGGAAACTTTTCTTTGGAACCTGATATAACTGTTGAGAAGTCACCTGCTACATCATGTGAACTTAGCCCTTCCACTTTACACAGCAAGCCTAACAGCAGTGTAATAGGAAGCTCCCTTAGTGGGGATGAAAATAACTTGACCTCAGGGACTCTGGTGAAGATTCAGAAAGCATTTTCTGAGTCTGGAAGTAATCTTCATGAATTGATAAATCATAGGCAGTCATCAGTTACTAATGTGGGGAAATAAAAATTAAGTGAAACATCTGATATACAGTATAGTCCAGAGAAAAATCTATTTAAAACTAATGATTTGACTGTGAGAGAATCAGTAGAAAAGTATGAAAACCACACTGGTAAAGATGAAAATTGTTTTTCAGAAATAGACCTCTCACCATATCAAACTCAAAAATTTGGTAGGGAAGCATCTGTAAAATGTTACTCAACAGAGATAAAGGTAGAACTTGAAAAAGACATTCATTCAAAAATTCCCCAATGATGAACAAATTAAGGAGCAATGGTTCCCACAAAATAAACTAAATACTAAATCAAAGGAGAATGAGAACATGATCAAAGAGAACTTAGTGAAATGTACAGCTTCTAGGGAAGAAGAGGATAAATCCTCTTTCTCACCGAAGAGTACTTGTCATATAACAGCCCTTTCTAAACCCAGGCCTATGAGAATTGCTAAACAATGATCACTTGTAGAAAAATGTGATAAAATGGTTTCTGAAAGTTTACAAATGACAGAGCATGGAAAAGTTTCAGATCACATACAGTGGTTTAATAAACTTTCTTTAAATGAACCAAGTAAAATAAAAGTGAAGTCACCTCTTAAGTTTCAGCGCACTCCAGTCCATCAGTCTGTCAGAAGAATTAATTCTTTGTTGGAATATGACAGACAACCTAAACAGCAGAAGTTGGCAAGTCTTGGTGATGTTGCTTCTCCCCTGGTTAAATCAGTGAGCTGTGACAGTGCTCTTCCCTCTTGTACAGAAAGTACGTCAAAAGATTCCTCTATTTCACATATGAAGTCAGTTCCTAAAGATCAGAGGTCTACATCGCATGAACAGTCTGTCATTGGTGAAATTTCAAAATCAAGCGTGGAGTTAACCTCTACATCTTCCTTAAAGAAGAAGAGGCACCCAGGTTCTGTGAATGCTTGTCTTGGGTCTACTAGAGTTTGCAAGCAGGAGGTGATATTGGATGGCCAAATTAAGGTTCCATTTGATGACTTGACTAATCATAATATATTAAAATCTGTTGTAAATAACAATGTGGGTTTTTCTCCTGAGATAAAAAATAAGGTCCTTAGGAAACCATTAGAAAGAGAAAGGGTCTGGTAAAAAGGTTCTCCAAAAAATCCTATTGGAAAGACTCAACTACTACCAACAAGTAAACCTGTAGATTTGTAATAGGCAAATGTTATACTTGACATTAATGTAAATAAAATTAGCAATTGATTATGTGACTTGTAGGATAATCCACATATTAGTTTGTATTGTTAAGCAGTAGGTTTTCTCAAACATTTTAATTTCACAGCATAACAACTTGGATTTTTATACTTGTACATGTGACTACTATGTTTTTCTTAATTATAGCAGTATTTAAACTTTAATTTTGTTGTGATCTCTTTGAAACTTACTGTTTTAAAGAAATTGTTGCTTGGATTTAGAAAAAATTAATTTTTGAAAATGGCATGATTTTTATTTTGTATGTGTGATGGGAAGAGTGAAACAAGTTGTGTCTATTTTTTTGTTATTCCTTCAAGTCAGATAAGGTTTCTATTAAAAAAAATCTGTACTATGGAAAGGGAAGGGGTAAGCCCCACAAATCTTTTGTCTTGAATTATATTTATGGTTATTGTGTTTACCTAAATTCCTGGAAATCCATTTACTTCACTCTGGTATCTTGATACTTTATTCCTATTTTGGGGCAGATTCATCTGGTTTATGTATCTCCTGTAAATGTACAGTTGTGTTCAATGATGGCTAAAGCAGAATGATGACTAAACTGTGCTCACACATTATTTTTAGGCCATACTCTGTTTCTAAAAGTAATTTGCACAAATCCGTTTGTATCTGTTTTGTCCAATATAGAATTGGAAATTATTTAAGGAGGAATAATTGAACTTGAAAATTTAATCAAGATGATTTTTTAAATATTGCAGATGCTGGATTTTAGAATTTGAATAGTAGATGCACCTCTGTAAATTTTATTTGGATAAAACTTATGATGGTTTAAAAAAAAAAAAGAAGAAGAGCTACAAATCAAATGCAGTTTGTGCTAGCTGCTTGAAACAGGACATACCCAATCTGTTCTAGTGCTCACTCTGTGGTTTGTTCCTGGGTAAGTACTTCTAAACAGAAGGAAGGGATTTACTAACTAATTTTAGGAGTTAGCAAAAGAGTCCCAATATACTGAAAGAGCTGCATCAATATTTTTCATTAGATTTGTTTGTTAATTGGCAGGGTTCACAATTTAACTATACCCACTTTGTATCACAAGTCTGGAAATTCTAGGCTAACGGTTTGCAAACAGGAAGAGTTTGAATTTTCAGGTTTTACTTTGTTTGACACCATAGAGATAGAAGGAAATAGAGCTACAAATGAAACAGTTTTTTTCCTCGATGATTGTAACTTCACACACACACACACACACACAGACAGACACACACACACACACACACACATAATCAGTTATAAATGAACACTATGTGGTTCTTCCTGGTAAGATGAACTTTAGCATAGAAATGCAGGAACAGCTATCTCTATAAGTTCATTAGGAGCTAGCAGAACAATCTCCATTTAATGGAAGAGCTACACATATTTTCTATTGAATCACTTTCCTACTTGCCAGGATTCATTCTTTTACTAAACCCACTTTTTCTCCACGTTTGGTGCTCCTAAATTCAAGGGTTTCCAGAAACAAACAGATTGAATTTTCAGATTTCACTTGGTTTAGCATTATACAGGTGGATAAAAATAAAGCTGAAAATCAAACAGGGTTTGTTCCAGCTGCTTGATAGAGGACATATACAGTCAGTTCTACTGCTCATTCTGTGGTTTTTTCCTGATTCAAGAACTTTTAAATGGAAGCTCGTAGGAACAGCTTTTCCTAATCCACTTTAGGAGCTGGTAGGTGAAACTCTATATACTGTAAAAGCATGCACATGTTTTTGTATTTTTTGAGAGTCAGTAGGGTTCAATATTTCACAATACACACTGGGTACCCCAAGTTTGGGACTACTATGTTCAATAGTTTGCACTCAGAAAGAGTTTGAATTTTCAGGTTTCAATTTATTTTCCACTATATACATGGATGGTAATAGAGCTACAAATCAAATATGGTTTTGCTAGATGCTTGAGACTTCATGCAACCTATCATTTTAATTTTTTTCACTCTGTGATTTCTTCCTAGTCAAATTTGCTCTAATCGGATGCATGTAGGAAAAGCTGTCTTATATCACCATATTACCAGCTAGGAGAAGAATTTTCATGTACTGAAACAGCTGCAAATATTTTTTTCTTGGATCTCTTTGGTAGTCAACAAAATTAGTCCATTCACTGAACACACTTTGTTTTCTAAGTTTAGTTCTCCTAGGTTCAACAGTTTCCAGACTGGAATGTTTTGAATTTTCAGGATTCAATTTGTTTTGCACTATGAAGGTAGATGAATATAGAGCTGAAAATCAAACGTGATGTGTACTAGCTTCTAGAAACTTGACATACACAATCAGTTTTCAGTGCTCACTCTTTGATTTTTACTGGTTGAAGTTCTTCTAACCAGAAGCATGTCCGGAAGAGCTTTTTAGAACTCGCTTTAGGAGGTAGCAGGATAATCGCAATGTAATGAACGAGCTGCAACAATTTTTTCATAGAATTACTTTGATACTTGACAGGGTTCAACCTTTCACTAAATCAACTTTATAGCCCAAGTTTTGGACTCCTATGTTCAAAGGTTTGTACATAGGAACAGTTTGAATTTTTAGGTTTCACTTTATTTTGCACTATTGAGATAAATGGAAATAGAGCTACAAAACAAACATGGTTGTTGCTAGATGCTTGAAACTTCACTCAGAAAATCGAGTCTGTGTGTCCACTCTCTGCTTTTATCCTGGTCAAATTTACTGTAAGCACAGGCATGTAGGAACTGCTTTCCCTATCTATGCTCTAAGAGCAAGCAGGAAAATACCCATGTACTTAAAGAGCTGCAAGTTGGATCGCTTGGATACTCGGAAAGACTCATTCTTTCAAATCATATATGGTTTGTCCAAGATGCTTGAAACTTCCCTTAAAAAATCAGTTTGAAGTGATCACTCTGTAGATTTTTCCTGGGAAAAATAGCTCTAAATAGAGACATGTAGGGAAAGCTTGCTAAATCAGTGATTTAGGAACTAGCAGAAATATTCTGATGTACTTAAATAGCTAATAATTGTTTTTCATTTTATTACTTTGATACTCAGCAGTATTTATTTTTTTCATGAAACACACTTTATTATCCAAGTTTGCTTCACCTGAGTTCAACGGTTTGCAGACAGAAAGAGTGTGAATTTTCAGGTTTCACTTTGTTTTGCACTATATATGTGGATGAAAATACAGTTGCAAATCAAATATGGTTGTTGATAGATTCTTGAAACTTCACCCACTCTATGTGTTGTAAGTGTTCACTCTGTTGTTTGTTTCTGGTGAAAGTAGCTCTAATAGTGGAACACAGAAATGGCTTTATTTTATCAGTTCATTAGGAAATACCAGAAAAATGACAATGTACTAAAAGAGCTTCAAAATTTATTTTCTTTTATTTCTTGATACTTGTCAATCTTCATTCTTCAATTAAACAATCTTTGTTCCCCAAGTTTGGTTCTCCTAGGCTCAATAGTTTACAGACATGAATAAATTGAATTTTCAGTATTCACACCATTTTGCACTATGCAGATGGATGGAAAGAGAGCTCCATATCAAATACGGTTTGTGCTATATTATTGGAAATTTACAAAAACAACCAGTTCTAAGTGTTTATTATTTTATTTGTTCCTGGTCAAGAAGCTCTAAGCAGAGGAATGCAGGAACAGATTTTCATTATCAGCTCTTTAGGAACTAGAAGGAAAATTCCCATGGACTGAAATAGCTGCAAAAATTATTTCTTTGTGTTTACTTGATACTTAGAAAGATTCATGCTTTCACTAAACACACTTTTCCCCAAAGTTTGATTCTCTTTGGTTCAACCATTTGCAGACATAAGCAGTTTGAATTTATAGTTTCACTTCATTCTGCACTATAGAAATGGATGAAAAGAGAGCTGCAAATCAAAAATGGTTGGTGATAGATGTTTGAAACTTCACACACCCAATGTGTACTATGTGTTCACACTGTGGTTTTTACCAGGTTAAAGAAGCTCTAAGTAGAGAAAAGTAGAAATGGCTTTCTCTATCAGAGCTTTAGAACTACCAGGGCAATTCCTATTTACTGAAAGTGCTGCTACAATTTTTTCTTTGAATTTCTTTGATACTGGACAGGATTCACCCTTTCATAAAACACACTTTCTTACCCAAGTTTTATTTTTCTAGGTTCAATGGTCTGCAGACAGAAGCAGATTAAAATTTCACTTTCACTTCTTTTAAACTATAGAAAACTATAGAGGATAGAAATAGAGTTTCAAATAAATCATTGTTGATACTGGATGCTTGAAACTTCATACAGCCAATCCAGTCTATGTGTTAACTCTGTGTTTTTTCCTGGTTAAAATGGCTCAAAACAAAGTCATGCATAAATGTCTTTTCCTATCAGCACTTTAGGAGCTACCAGGACAATTCAGATTTACTGAAAGAGGTGCAAAAAAGTTGTCATTGAAATACTTTGATACTCAGCAGGATTCATCCTTTCAAGAAAAACTCTTTGTTCCCCAAGTATGATTCTCCTAGATTCAATGGTGTGAAGACATAACCAGTTAAAATTATCAGTATTCACTTCGTTTTGCATGATAGAGTTGCAAGGAAATAGAGCTTCAAACCAAATACAGTTGGTGCTAGATGGTTGATACTTCACACACCCAATTTTTTCTAAGTGTTCATTCTGCAGTTTGTTCCTGGTAAAAGTAGCTCTAAGCAAAGGCATGCAGAAATGGCTTTCTCTATCAGTGCATTAGGAGATATTAGGGCAAATCCCATGTACTTAAAGTGCTGCAAAATTTTTTTTCATCAGATTTATTTGATACTTGTCAGGATTCATCCTTTCAAGAAACACACTTTGCTCACCAACTTTGTTTATTCTGGGATGAAAAGTTTGCAGACATCAAAAGTTATTTTTTTTCATATTTAATTTCATGTTACACTATACATGTGGATGAAAATTAGCTGCAAATCAAATGGTGTTTGTGCTAAATGCTTGAAACTTCACACACACAGAGATTTCTATGTGTTCACTCTGTGGATTATTCCTGGTTAAAGTAGCTCTAAGCAGAGGCATGCAGAATGGCTTTCTTTTTCAGTGCTTTAGGATCTGCCAAGAAAATTCCCATGTATTGAACGTGCTGCAATTTTTTTTTTGTTGGATTTCATTGATACTCAGCAAGATTCATGCTTTCACTGAACACACATTGTTCCCCATGTTTGTATTTCCTTGGTTCAATGCTTGGCAGACAGTAATTGTTCAAATTTTCAGGTTTTGCTTCATTTTGGACTATATAGGTGAATAGAAATAGAGCTGCAAATCAAAAACTGTTGGTGTTAGATGCTTGAATCTTCACAAAATCTGTCTTTACTAAATGTTCACTCTATGTATTGTTCCTGGTGAAAGTAGTTTTAAGAAGAGGCATGTAGAAATGGCTATCCTTATCAGTGCTTTAGGAGCTACAAGAACAATTCACAAATACTGAAATAGCTGCATAAATGTTGTCATTCCAATTTTTTTGCTACTCAGCAGTATTTATCCTTTCACAAAACATTCTTTGTTCCCAAGTATGATACTTTTAAGTTCAATAATTGCAAAGGGAAATACTTTTTTCAGGTATCACATCATTTTACACTATACAGGTGAATGGAAATAGACCTGCAAATATTAAAGTTTGTGTAGATGTTTGAAACTTAAGACACCCAATCCGTTCTAAATGTTCATTCAGTCGTTTGTTTCAGGTGAAAGTAGCTCTAAGCAGAGGGTTGCAGAAATGGCTTTCTTCATCAGTGCTTTAGGAGCGATGATAAATATTCCCATTTACTTAAAGTGCTGAAGAATTGTTTTTATTCTTTGATACTCATTAAGATTCAACATTTTACTAATCCCCTGTGTTGCCCAAGTTTGAGTTTTTTTTTTTTTTTTTTTACTTTCCATAGTTTGCAGACAGGAACAGTTTAAATTTTCAGATTTTACTTCATTTTCCTGTATACAGTTGGATTGATATAAAGCTGCAAATCAAACACAGTTTGTGCTAGATTCTTGTAACTTCCCACACCAAATTCTTTCTAAGTGTAGACTCTGAGGTTTGTATTTGGTGAAAGTAACTCAAAGCAGAGGAATGCAGAAATGGCTTTATCTATCAGTGCATTAGGATCAACCAAAATTTCCAATGTACTGAAAATGCGGCAAACTTTTTTTTTCATTGGAGTTTTGTGATTCTCAGCAGGATTCATCCTTTCACTAAACATACTCTGTTCCTGTGTTTGGTTCTTCTTGTTCCAATGGTTTGCAGATAGGTACCATTTGAATTTTCACATTTCACTTCAGTTTGCACTATACAGGATCATGGAAATACAGCTGCAAATCAAATACAGTTGGTGCTAGATGCTTGAATCTTCACTCACACAATCTATTCTAAGTTTTCACTCTGTGGCTTGTTCCTGGTGTAATTAGCTCAAAGCAGAGGCATGCAGAAATGGCTTACTCTATCAGCACTTTGGGAGCTACCATGACAATTTCCAGGTACAGTTGGAGCTGAAATGTACTAAAATAGATGCAAAAATTATTTTCACTAGATTTCTTTTATTTCTGGCAAGATTCATCTTTTACTAAACACACTTTTTCCCCATGTTTGAGACTCCTAGGGTCAATGGTTTGCAAATAAGTACAGTGTGAATTTGTAGGTTTCAATTTGTTTGGAACTATAGAGATTGATTGAAATAGAGCAACAATCAAATTCAATTTGTGCTAGGTGCTGCGAGTTCACAGAAAAAAATTAATTGTTATCTCTGTGGTATGTTCCTTGTCAAAGTACCTCTAAGTAGAAGAATACAGTAAAAGCTCTTACTAACACGATTTAGGAGCTAAAAGCTGAATTCCAGTGTACTGAAAAAGCTACAACAATTTTTTCTTTGTATTTTATTGATACTTGGCCAGGTCCACCCTGTCACTAAAGTCACTTTGTTCCACAAATTTGAGTTTTCTAGGTTTAAATGTTTGCATCCAGGGATAGTTTGTATTCTCAGATTTCCCTTTGTTTTGCACTATAAAGATGGATGGATATAGAGCAACAAATTCAACATGATTTTTTCTAGGTGTTTGTAACTTCACACACTCAATCCCTACTATGTGTTCACTCCATTGTTTTCTCTTTGTCAAAGGAACTCTAAGGAGAGCCACAGAGAAAAAAAAATTTTCTTTATCAGTGCATTAGGAGCTAGCATGAAACTTCTCATGCACTGACATACCTGCAAATATTTTTTTTTATTACTTTGATACTTGACATGATTCAACAATTTACTAAAGTCACTTTGCTCTCCAAATTTGGTTTCATATGTTCATGGGTTTGCAGAAAGGAACAGTTTGAATTTTAATTTTTCACATTATTTGGCACTACAAAGGAGGATAAAAATAGAACTGCAAATCTAACAAAGTTTCTGCTAGCTGTTTGAAACATCTTTTACACAACCAGTTCTCAGTGCTCACTTTGTTGTTTGTTCAGGTTGAAGTACTTCTAAGCAGAAGATTTCAGGAACAACTTTTCATAACTAGATTTAGGAGCTAAAAGGAGAATCCCAATTTACTAAAGGAGATGCAAAAATAATTTTTTGTTGGATTTTTTTTATTCTCAGCAGTGTCCACCCTTTTACTAAACCCACTTTGTTCTCCACGTTTGGGACTCCTAGGTTCAATGGTATTCACATACTTACAGTGTGAATTTTCAGGTATCACTGTGTTTGGAACGTTAAAGATCTTTAGCAATAGAGAACAAATCGAGAACAAATCAAACACAAATTGTGCTAGGTGCTTGAAACTTCACAGACAATCAATTCTTAGAATTCACTCTGTTGTTTGTTTCTAGTTAAAGTAGCTTGAAGAAGAAGCATGAGTAAACAGCTTTCTATATGACTGCTTTAGGAGCTATCAGGAAGATTTCCATATTTTAAAAGAGTTGGAAAAATTTTTATATTGGATTATTTGATACTCATAAGGATTCATCCTTTCACTAAACACACTGAGTTCTCCATTTTTGCTCTTCTAGGTTCAAGGGTTTGTAGACTGCAAAATTTGAATATTCAGGTTTCACTTCATTTTTCACTATACAGGTGGATGAAAATAGAGTTGCAAATCAAACACGGTTCGTGATAGCTGCTTGAATCTTGACATACAAAAGCAGTTCTTATTGCTCATTCTGTGGTTTGTTACTTGTGGTAGTACTTCTTAGGAGAAGTATGCAGAAACAGCTTTTAATAACTCCCTTTAGGAACTAGGATTAGAATCCTAATGTACTGAAACAGCTATAACATTTTTTCATTGGATTTCTTTGATACTTGGCAGGTTTCAACCTGTCATTAAACAATCTTTGAGTGCCACATTTATGATTTCTAGAATCAAAGGTTTGCATCCAAGAACAGTTTGAATTCCCAGGTTTCCCTTTGTTTTTCTCTATAGAGATGGATGGAAATAGAGCAACAAATACAACAACATGGTTTGTACTAGGTTCTTGAAACTTCACACACTCACTCCTTTCTATGTGTTTACTCCATGGTTTTCTCTTGGTCAAAGGAACTCTAAGCATAGGCACACAGGAACACCTTTCACAACAGTGCTTGAGGAGCTCTCAGGGAATTTCTCATGTACTGAGACACCTGCAAATATATTTTTTTCATTAGATTGATTTGATACTCAGCATGATACATATCTTCATAAACTCACTTTGTTCTCTAAATTTGGTTTCATAGGTTTAAGTGTTTGCAGACTGGAACATTTTTAATTTTAAAATTTCATGTCATTTTCCACTAAAAAGGGGATGAAAATAGAGCTGCAAGTCAAACAAAATTTCAACTAGGTGCTTGAAATTTCTTTCACACAATCAGTTCTCATTGCTCATGCTTTGTTCAGGTTGAAGTATTTCTAAGCAGAAGAATTCGGGAACAGCTTTTACTCTCTTGATTTAGGAGCAAGCAGGATAATCACAATGTACTAATAGAGCTGAAAAAAATCTTTTCCATGGTTTTCTTTTATTCTCAGTGGGGTTCACCCTTTTAAACATACTTTGTTTCCATGTTTGGGACTCCTAGGTTCAATGGTTTGCACATAGGTACAGTGTGAATTTTCAGTTTTCAGTTTGTTCAGAAGTATACAGATTGATGAAAATAGAGCAATAAATCAAACACAATTTATGCTAGGTGCTTGAAACATCACAATGTTTTCATAGATTTTTTGATACATGGCAGGTTTCACCCTTTCAGTAAACCCACTTTGTATCCCAAATTTGGGGCTCCTATATTCAAAAGTTTGCACACAGGAAAAGGTTGAATTTTCAGATTTCACTTCATTTTGCAATATAGACATAGATTGCAATAGTGCTACTAAACCACATTTGTTGTGCTACATGCTTTAAATTTCACACACACAATGAGTTCTATGTGTTCACTCTGTGGTTTTTTCATGTTAAAAGTAGCTCTAAGCAGAGGCATGCGGGATCAGCTTTCTCTATCAGCTATTAAGGTGCTAGCAGGAAAAATCTCACTTACTGAAAGAGCTTCAACAATTATTTGGTTGGATATCTTTGATATGTGGCAGAATTCATGCTTTCACTAAACACACTGTTTTCTCCAAGTTTTCTTCTCTTAGTTTCAATGGTTTGTATATAAAAACAGAATATATTTTTCATTTTCTCTTCTATTTGCTCCATACAGGTGGCTGAAGATAAAGCTGCAAATCAAACACGGTTTTGTTAGCTGCTTGAAATTTGTCATACACCATCAGTTCTCAGGGCTCATACTGTGGTTTGTTCCAGGTTAAAATATTTCTAAGCAAAACCACTGAGGAACAGCTTTTACTCACTGGCTTTAGGACCTAGCAGGAGAATCCTAATGTAGTAAAAGAGCTACAACAAAATTTTCCAAGAATATTTTGATTCTCTGCAGGGTTCCTGTTTTTACTAATCCCACATTTTACCCCAAGTTTGGGACTCATAAGTTCAACAGTTTGCACAGAGGAACAGGTTGAGTGTTTAGGTATCACTTTGATTGCACTATGGAGATGAATGTAAATACAGGTAGAAATCAAATACTGTTGGGGCTAGATTCTGTAAACTTCACACACCATCAATTCTATGTGGTATTTCTGTGCTTTGTTCCTTGTCAAAGTAGCTCTAAACAGATGCATGCAGGAACATCTTTCTCTATCACTGTTTTATGAACTAGCGGGAAAAATTAACAGTATACTCAAAGAGCCTCAATAATGCTTTTTTTTGTGGACTTTATTTGATACATGGCAGAATTCATTCTTTCACTAAACACACTTTGTTCTCCAAGTTTGGTTATCTTGAATCAGGGGTTTGCATAGCTAAAAAGTATGAATTTTGAGGTTTCACTTCATTTTTCAGTCCACAGGTGGATGAAAATAGAGCTGCAAGTCAAGCACAGGTTTTGCTGCTTTTTGAATCTTGATATGTAGAATCAATTCTCATTGCCCTTCTGTTGTTTTTTTTTTTTTCAGCTTGAAGTAATTGAAAACCAAAGCATTTAAGAACACATTTTAATCACTAGATCTAGGAGCTACTATGATAATTCCAAAGCTCAGAAATTGCTACAACATTTTTTTCTATGAATTTCTGTGATTCTCAGCAAGGTTCATGCATTCTATAAACTCACTTTTTCCCAAAAATTTGGCACTCCTGGGATTAACGGTTTGCAGCGAGCAACAGTTTTAATTTTCGTGTTTCACATTTTTTTTTTCTTATAAAGATCGATGGAAATAGAGCTACAAGTCAAACAAGATGTGTGCTAGATGCTTGAAAATATACACACATCATAAGGTCTAAGTTTTCACTATGTTTTTTTTTTCTGGTCAATGTACATCTATTCAGAGCAACTCAGGGACAGCTTTCTCTATCAGTGCTTTAATAGCTAGCAGGAAAATTCCGCTATACTGAAATAATTGGAACATTTTTTTATTACGTTGATTCTCAGCAGGATTAATCCAATCAGTAAACACACTTTGTTCTCCAAGATTTCTTTTTCTAGATTCAATGGTTTGTTTACAGGAACAGTTTGAATTGTTAGGTACCACTTCATTTTACACTTTACAGGTGGATAAAAATAGATCTGCAAATGAAACACGGTTTTTCCTAGATGCTTGAAACTTGACACACACAATTACTTCTCTGTGCTCACTCTGTGGTTTGACTCTGGTTAAAATATTTCTAATCAGAAGCACACAGGAACCATTTTTGCTTACTGGCTTTAGGTGAAAGTAGTCGAATTTTATTATACCAAAAGAACTGCTACAATTTTTTTGATGGATTATTTTTATTCTCGGCAATGTTCACCCTTTCTCAAAACCAACTTGGTACCCTGTGTTTGGTACTCCTAGAATCAATGTTTTGCCCTTAGAACATTTTGAATATTTAGGTTTCATTTTTTGCACTATAGATATAGATGGAAATAGAGCTACAAATTAACATTGATTGTGCTAGAAGCTTGAAAGTTCACAACCACAATCAGTTCTAAGTGTTCACTCTGTGCTTTCTTTATCATCAAAGTAGCTCTAAATACAGGATCACAAACACAGCTTTCTCAATCAGTACTTTAGAAGCAAGAAGGTAAATTCCCATGTACTGAAAAAGCTGCAACTTTTTTTTTCATTGGATTTCTTTGGTACTCAGCAGGATTCATGCTTTCACTAAATAGACATTGTTCTCCAGGTTTGGTTCTCATAGGTTCAAGGGTTTGCATACAGGAAAAGTTTTAATTTTTTGATTTTTCTTCATTTTACACCATACAGATGGATGAAAATAGAGATGTAAATCAAACCCAGTTTTTGTTAGGTATTTGAAATCTGTCATACAAAATCAGTTCACGATTTTCACTTTTTTTTTTCAAGGGTGAAATATTTCTAAGCAGAAGCATGCAGGGAAACTTTTCTATATTACCATTTTAGGAACTATTAGGAAAATATCCATTTTCTAAAAATGCTGCCAAAATTTTATGGTTGAATTTCTTTGACAGTCGTCAGAATTCATCATTTCACTAAAAACACTGAGTCCTCCAAATTTTGTTCTATTAGGTTCAAGTGTTAGTAGACAGAAATAATTTGAATTTGCAGGTTTCACTCTATTTTGCAATATACAGGTGAATGACAATAGAGCTGTAAATCAAACACAGTTTGTGATAGCTGCTTGAACCTTGATATACACAATAGATTCTCAGTGCTCACTCTGTGGTTTGTTACTGGAATTAGTAAATCTTAGCAGAAGCACACATAAACAGCTTTTACTCACTCGGTTTAAGTGCTAGCAGGAGAATTGAAATGTACTGAAAGATCTGAAACAATTTTTTCATCAATTTCTTTGATACACAGTAGATTTCAGATTTTCTTTAAACACACTTTGTATCCCAAGTTTGGGACTCTTAGTTTCTAAGGTTTGCACACAGGAACAGGTTGAATTTTCAGGTTTCACTTCATATTGCACTATATACATTGATTGAAATAATGCTACACAACAACACTGGTTGTTCTACATGCTTGAAACTTAACACACAATACCAATTCTAAGTGTTCACTTTGTGGTTTGTTCCTTGTCAAATACCTCTAAGCAGAGACATACAGTAATCGCTTTCTCTATTAGTGATTAAGGAGCCAGAATGAAAATTTGCATTTCCTGAAAGTGCTGCAACAATTTTTTTTGTTTTATTTCTTTTATAGGAGGCAGGATTCATGTTTTCACTAAACACAGTTTGTTCTCCGAGTAATTTCTCTTAGTTTCACGACTTGTAGAAATGAACAGTTTGAATTTTTCAGATACTCTTTGTTTTGCATCATACAGGTGGATGAAAATAGAGCAGCAAATAAAACCCAGTTTGTGTTAGCTGCTTGAAATTTGTCCTACAACATCAGTTCTCAGTTCTCACTCTGTCTTTTGTTTCAGGGTGAACTATTTCTCAGAAGAAGCATGCAGTAACAGCTTTGACTTATTCATTTTAGGACCTAGTAGGAGAAACCTACTCTACTGAAAATGCTGCAAAAATTTTTTGAAGGATTTTTTGATTCTTACCAAAGCACACGTGTTTAGTATTCTGATGTTGTACCCCAAGTTTTGGACTCCTTGGTTCAATAGTTTGCACAGAGGAACAGTTTCAATTTTTAGGTTTTGTTTTGATTTTTTTTTACACTAAAGACATACATGGAAATAGAGCAACAAATCAAACATAATTTGTGCTATATGCTTATGGCTTCAACACACAATCAGTTCTCAGTGCTCACTTTTTCGATTGTTCATGGTTTTAATACATCTGAGCAGATGCATGCAGGAAAAGCTTTTAATAATTCAATATAGAATCTAGCAGGGGAATACCAATTTACTTGAAGAACTGCAACAATTTTTTTTCATTAGATTTCTTTGATAGTTGGCAGGGTTCACCCTGTTATTAAACACACTTTATACCAAAAATTTGGAATTTCTAGGTTCAAAGTTTTAAACCCAGGAACAGTTTAATTTTTAGGTTTCCCTTTGTTTTTCACTATAGAGTTGGATAAAAATAGAGCAACAAATCCAACAGGGTTTGTGATAGGTGCTTGGAACATCACACACTCAATCCCTTCTCTGTGTTTACTCCGTGGTTTTCTCTTGGTCAAAGGAAGGCATAGCACAGCCACACAGGAACAGCTTTCTTTATCAATGCTTTAGCAGCTACTAGCAAAATTCCCATGTACTGAAATACCTGAAAATATTTTTATAGACTGTTTTGATACAAAGCATGATTCAGCTTTTTACTAAACTCACTTTGTTATCCAATTTTTGTTTCATAGTTTCAAGTGTTTGCAAAAAGAGCCATTTGAATTTTAAGTTATCATGTCATTTGGCACTATGAAAGAGGATCAAAATAGAGTTGCAAATCAATCAAGGCTTCTGCTAGCTGTTTGAAACTTCTTTTAAACAATCAGTTCTAATTGCTCACTCTGTGGTTTGTTCAGTTTGAATTACTTCTAATCACAAAATTTCAGGAAAAGCTTTCACAAATTTGATTTAGGAGCTACAAGGAGAATCCCAATGTACTAAAAGAGCTGCAAAAATCCTTTTGGTTTTGATTTCTTTTATTCTCAGCAGGGTCCACCTTTTACTAAACCCACTTTGTTCACCACCTTTGGGATTCCTAGGTTCAATGGTTTGCACATATGTACATTGTTAATTTTCAAGTTTCACTACATTCGGAACTATACCGATTGATGGAAATAGAGCAACAAATCAAACACAAGTATTGCTCGGTGCTTGAAACTTCACAGGCAATATTTTTAACTGTCCATTCTTTGGTTGTTATCGGTCAAAGTATCTTTAAGCAGGAGAAAAGAGAAACAGCTTTCTATATCACCGCTCTTTGAGTTTTAAGAATAATTTCAATGTTGTAATAGAGCTTCAAAAATTTTTAAATTGGATTCATTTGATACTCATCAGAATTCATCTTTTCACTAAAACACTGATATGTCCAAGTTTTTTTTTTCCTCCTAGATTCGAGGGTTTGTATACAGGAATAGTTTGAATTTTGAGGTTTCACTTTATTTTGCACTATACAGGTGAATGAAAATAGAGCTGCAAATCAAACACAGTTTGTGCTAGCTGCTATAAAGTTGTCATACAAAATCAGTTCTCAAGGCTCATTCTGTGGTTTGTTCCAGGTTGAAATATTTCTATGTAAAAGCTCGCAGGAACAGCTTTTACTGACTCGCTTTAGGACCTAGCAGAAGAATCCTGATAGACTGAAAGAGCTTCAATAAATTTTCATAGGATTTCTTTGGATTTTTGTCAGTTTTCACATTTTTACTAATCCCCCATTTTACTCCAAATTTGGAACTCATAGGTTCTACAGTTTTTACAGGGGAAGAGTTTGACTTTTTAGGTTTCACTTTGTTTGCACTGTAGAAGTGGATATAAATACAAGTACAAATCAAACTCAGTTAGTGCTATATTCTTGAAAATCACACACAATCGGTTCTAATTGGCCATTCTGTGATTTGTTCCATGTCAAAGTAGCTGTAAGCAGATGAATGCAGGAACAGCTTTCTCTATCAGTGATTTAAGAGCTAGAAAACACAACAACAACAACAACAAAACAAACAACAACAACAACAAAAAACTATGTACTGAAGAGACTGGATAATTTTTGTTAGATTTCTTTGATACACAGAAGAATTCATGCTATCACTAAACACACTTTGTTCTCCTAATTTGATTCTCTTAGATTCAATGGTTTGCATAGAGGAAAAGTATGAATTTTCAGGTTTCACTTCATTTTGCACTATGCGGGTGGATGCAAATCAAACACAGTTTGTGCTGCTCCTTGAAACTTGATATACAGAATCAGTTATCAGTGCTCTTCAGTTGTTTGTTTTTGGTTAAGTTAATTTTAAGCAGAAGCATGCAGGAACCATTTTTATTTACTGGATTTACGTGAAAGCACACCCTATGCATTCCAAGTGTTCATTCGGTGGCTTGTTCCTGGTGAAATATCTCAAAGTCGAGGCATATAATAATGACTTTCCATATAAGTGCATTAGGAGCTACCAGGATATTTCCCAGTACTAAAAGTGCTGCAAAAATATTGTCATTCCAATTCTTTGACCCTCATCAGGATTCATCCATTCACAAAACACACTATGTTTCCCAAAGGTTTAATCAATGGTTAGCATACAGAAACAGTTAACATTTTCAGGTTTTACTTTGTTTTTCATTATAAAGGTCGATGAAATTTAGCTGCAAATCAAATACAGTTGGACATAGATGCTTGAAACTTCACACACCCAATCCATTGTAAGTGCTCATTATATGTTTTTTTTTTCCTCATAAAAGTACTTCTAAGCAGAGTCATGGAAAAATATCTTTCTTTATCAGTGCTTTATGAGCTACTAGGACTATTCCCCAGCACAGAAACAGCTGCAAAATAAACGTTGTCTTTCTGATTCTTTAACACTCGGCTGGATACATTTGTTCACAAAGCACAATTGTTCCCCTGTTTGATTCTCCTAGGATGAATGCTTTGCAGAAAATAAACAGTTGAAATATTCAGGTAAAATGAATACTTCATTATACACGTGGATGGAAATAAAGCTTCAAGTCAAAAAATATTGTTGCTACATGCTTGAATCTTCACACTCAGAATCCGTTATAAGTGTTGACTCTGGGGTATGTTCTTTGTGAGAGTAGATCTAAGAAGAAGCATGCAGAAATGACTTTCCTTTTCAGTGCTTTAGAAAATACCAGGACAATTCCCTTACACTAAAATGCTGAAAATGGTGTTATTTTAATTCTGAGATACTTGGCAGGATTTATCCTTTCATGAAACACAGTTTGTTTCCCATTTTTTTTATTCACCTAGGTACAATGGTTTGCACACAGAAACAATTTAAATTTCATGTTTTCTCATAATTTTTCATTATACAGTTGAATGGAAATAGAGGTGCAAATCAAATATGGTCGGTTCCAGATGCATGATACTTCACACACCCATTCCTTTGTAAGTGTTCACTCTGTGGTTATCTCTGGTGAAATTAGCTCTAAGCACAGTTTCGAAAAAAATGGCTTTTTCATCAGCAAATTATGAGCTATTAGGAATATTCCAATATATGGAAAGAGCTGCAAATTTTTTTCTTTGAATTTCCTTGATTCTTGTTAAGATTCATATTTTTTCTAGACACACTTTGTTCCCTATGTTTTGTTATCCTAGGTTCAACGGTGTGTAGAAAGGAACAGTTGGAAATTTCAGGTTTTACTTCATTTTGCACTATGCATGAGGATGGAAATACAGCTGCAAATCAAAAGAAGAGTCTGGTAGATGCTTGAATCTTCACACACCCAATCAATTCTAAGTGTTAACTCTGACGTTTGTAAATGGTGAAAGTAACTCCAATTAGAGGCATGCAGAAATGGCTTTCTCTATCACATTGGAAGCTACCAGGAAAATATCCATTTTCTGAAAGTTCCCCCCCCCATTTTTCTTTGAATTTATTTGATACTCAGCAGCATTCATCCTTTCTCTATGTACATTTTGCTAACCAAGTTTGGTTCTCCTAGGATCAATGGTCTGGAAATAGAAACACTTTAAATTTTCAGGTTTCACTTCATTTTGCACCATACTGGTTCATAGAAATAGAACTGCAAACTCAACATGTTTGAGAAAGATGATTGAAATATCACACACCCAATCCATTCTAAAAATTCACTCTGTGATTTTTCCTACTGAAAATAGCTCTATGGAGAGGTATGCAGAAACGGCTTTCTCTACCAGCACTTTAGAAGCTACCAGGAATTATCCCATATACTGAATAACCTGCATTTTTTTTTCATTGGATATCTTTGATACTCGGAAACATTCATTCTTTCACTAAACACACTTTGTTCCCAAAGTTCAGTTCTTTTTGGTTCAATGATTTGCAGACAGAAATGGTTTGCATTTTAAGGTTTAACTTTGTTTTGCACTACACAAGTTGATGGAAATACAGCTGCAAATGAAATACGGTGCATGATAGATGCTTGATACTTCACACTCCCATTTTTTTATGTTTTCACTCTTTTTTTTGTTGTTTCTGGTAAAAGTAGCTTTAAGCAGAGGCACACAGAAATGTCTTTCTTTATCAACACTTTAGGAGCTACCAAGAACATTCACATGTTCTGAAAGTGCTGCAAAATATTTTTCATTACATTTCTGTGATATCAGGAAGGATTTATCCTTTCACTAAACACACTTAGATCCCAATGTTTGGTTCTTTTGATACAATGGGTTGTGTAAATGAAAGTTTGAAGTGTGAGGAGTACTCCTCACACTTCAGATAGAGCCCTAATATCCAGAGTATACAAAGAACTCAAAAAAACTAGACAATAAGATAACAAATAACCCAATCAACAAATGGGCCAAGGACCTGAACAGACACTTCTCAGAGGAGGACATACAATCAATCAACAAGTACATGAATAAATGCTCACCATCTCTAGCAGTCAGAGAAATGCAAATCAAAACCACCCTAAGATACCATCTCACGCCAGTAAGATTGGCAGCCATTATGAAGTCAAACAACAACAAGTGCTGGCGAGGATGTGGGGAAAAGGGTACTCTTGTACATTGCTGGTGGGACTGCAAATTGGTGAGGCCAATTTGGAAAGCAGTATGGAGATTCCTGGGAAAGCTGGGAATGGAACCACCATTTGACCCAGCTATTGCCCTTCTTGGACTATTCCCTGAAGACCTTAAAAGAGCGTACTACAGGGATACTGCCACATCGATGTTCATAGCAGCATAATTCACAATAGCTAGACTGTGGAACCAACCCATATTCCCTTCAATAGATGAATGGATAAAAAAATATGGCACTTATACACCATGGAGTATTATGCAGCACTAAAAAATGACAAAATCATGGAATTTGCAGGGAAATGGATGGCACTAGAGCAGATTATGCTTAGTGAAGCTAGCCAATCCCTAAAAATCAAATACGAAATGTCTTCTTTGATATAATGAGAGCAACTAAGCACAGAGTAGGGAGGAAAAGCAGGAAGAAAAGATTAACATTAAACATGAGACATGAGGTGGGAGGGAAAAGGAGAGAAAAGGGAAATTGCATCGAAATGGAGGGAGACTCTCATTGTTATACAAAATTACATGTAAGTGGTTTTGAGGGGAATGGGAAAATAAACAAGGAGAGAAATGAATTACAGTAGATGGGGTAGAGAGAGAAGATGGGAGGGAAAGGGAGGGGGGATAGTAGAGGATAGAAAAGGTAGCAGAATACAACAGTTACTAATAGGGAATTATGTAAAAATGTGGATGTGTAACCGATTTCATTCTGCAATCTGTATTTGTGGTAAAAATGGGAGTTCCTTACCCACTTCAATCTAATGTATGAAACATGATATGTCAAGAGCTTTGTAATGTTTTGAACAACCAATAAAAAATAAATAAATAAAAAAGAAAGTTTGTATTTTCAGGTTTTACTTCATTTTGCACTATACACATGGAAGGAAATACATCTACAAATCAAAAAGTGTTGGTACTAAATGCTTGAATCTTCACACATCCAATTTATTCTAAGATTTCACTCGATGGCTTCTTTCTGGTAAATGTATTTTTAAGCAGAGACTCACCACTTTCTGTGCTTCAGGTGGTAGCAGGTAAATCCCCATGTACTGGAAAATTTGCCTATTTTTTAAAGCAATCATGCAGAAACAGTTTTTAATAATTCCTTTTAGGAGTTAGCAAATGAATTACAATGTAATAAAAGAGTTGCATAAGATTTTATTGGATTTCATTGTTACTTGGCAGTGTTCACAATTTCACTCTACTCATTTTGTATCCCAAGTTTTAACTTCTAAGTTAACAGTTTGGCAAAGGAATAATTCGAATTTTCAGTTTTCACTTTGATTTGCACTGTGTGATGGATTAAAATGGAGCTACAAGTAAAACAATTTTTGTGCTATATTTTTGAAACTTTACACACAGAATTCTTTCTAATTCTTCACTATGTGGTTTGTTTCTGGTAAAAGAGGCTCTAAGCAGAGGCAAGCAGAAACAGCTTTGTCTATCAATGCATTAGGATCTAGGAAGAACATCCCAACATACTGAAACTGATAAAAATATATTTTTATTGGATTTCTTTGATACATGGAAGGACTCATACTTTCACTAAACCCACATTTTTTGCTAGTTTGATTCTCCTAAATTCAATGGTTTGTAGACATTAAAAGTTTGAATATTAAGGTTTCACTTTATTTTGCACAATACTGGAGGTGTAAAATAGCACTGAAAATCAAACACTGTTGTGATAGCTGCTTGAATCTTGCCATACATAATAAGTTTTCAGTGCTTACTCTGTGGTTTGTTTCAGGATAAAGGAATTCTAAACAGAAGCACTCAGTAACACCTTTTACTAAATCACTTTAAGTGCTAGCAGGAGAATGGAATATACTGAAAGAGTTGAAAAACCTTTTTTCTGTTAGATTCCTTAGATACTCAGCATGACTCACCTATTCATAATACAGGCTTTGTATCCCAAGTTTGGGACTCCTAGGTTCTATGATTTTGACACAGGAACAACTTGAATTTTCAGGTTTCACTTTTTTTCTGCACTATATTGATTGATGGAAATAAAGCTACAAACCAAACACGGTTTGTGCCAGATGCTTGAAACTTCACACACACAACTAGTTGTGTTAAATCTATGGTTTGGTTTTTGTCAAATCAGCTCTAAGAAGAGGAATACAAAACAACTTTTTCTCGCAGCACTTTAGGATATAGTAGAACATACCTCATTTACAAAGAGAGCTGCAAAAATTTTCATTGCATTTTGTATATACTAGGCAGGATTGGTCATTTCACTATATACACTTTTTTCTCCAAATTTAGTTCTCCTAGCTTTAAGGGTTCATAGACAGAGACACTTTGTAGTTTCAGGATTAATTTTGTTATTTTCCTATACACATGCATGAAAATAGAGCTGCCAATCTAACATGGTTTATGGTAGGTGCTTGAAATTGACATACACAGTCAGATCTCCGGGCTCACTATGAGGTTTGTTTTTGGTTGAAGTATTACTAAGCAGAAAGATGCAGGAACAGCTTTTATAGAATCCCATTAGAATCTAGCATGAAAATCCCTATTTACTGAAAATCTTGCAATATTTTTTCATTGTATTTCATTGATATTTAACAGAGATCGTCCTGTCATTAAACCCACTTGTTAGTCCAAGTTTTGGTCACCTAAATTCAAAGGTTTGCACACAGAAACAATATAAATTTCCAGGTATCACTTTTTTTTTCAAGTAGAGAGATGGATGGAAATAGAGCTACAAATCATTCATGCTTTGTACTAGATTTTGAAAACTTCACACATACACAATAAATTGTAAGTATTCACATTGTTGTTTCTTCATAGTCAAAGTAACTATAAGCAGAGGCATTAAAGAACAGCTTCCACTATCACTGATTTAGGACCTCACAGAAATATTTCCATGAACTGAAATACTGCCAACCTTTTTTATTGGATTTGTTTGATACCAAGCAGCGTTTGTTCTTTCACTAACCACTGTGTTTACTCCAAGTCTTGGGCTCCTAGATACAATTGCTTGCACAGAAGAAAAGTTTGTATTTTCAGGTTTCACTGAATTTTGCACTAAAGAACTCGATGGAAATAGAGCTACAAATAAAACATGGTTTGTGCTAGATGCTTGAAAGTTCACTCACACAATCTGTTCTAACTGCTCACTCTGTGCTTTTATCCTGGAAAAAGTAGCATTAAATGGAGGCACGCAGGACAGCTTTTGCTATTTGCATGTTATGAGCTAGCAGGAAAATCCCCATATACCTTAAGAGTTGCAAAAATTTTTTTGATGGATTTATTTGAAACTTAGCAGCTTTCATCCTTTCATGGAACACACTTTTTCTCCCAGTTTGGTTCTCCTAGTTTCAAGGCTTTGCAGAAAATGATAGTTTGAATATTCAGATTTCAATTCATTTTTAGCTATACAGGTGAATAGAAATAGAGCTGCAAATAAGGCATTTTTTTGTGCTAGCTGCTTGAGACATGACATATAAAATCAGTTCACAGTGCTTACTCTGTGATTTGCTCCTTGTTGAGTATTTATTGAAAGAAGCATGCAGGAACATCTTTTATAAACTTGCTTGTGAAACTAGAAGGAAAATTACATTGTACTTAATTAACTGCAACAATTTTTTCTTGGATGTCTTTGATACTTGTCAGGGTTCAATATTTCATGATACTAACTTTTTTCTCAAGTTTTGGACTCCAGGTACAATGGTCAGCAAACACGATCAGTTTAAATTTTCATGTTTTACTTGGTTTTGCAAAAAACAGATGGATGAAAATTGAAACTCAAATCAAAAACCATTTTTGCTAGATGCTTGAAACTTCAAACACACAATCAGTTGTAAGTGTTCACTCTGTGATTTGTTTCTGGTACAATTAACTGTAAGCACAGGCATGCAGGTACAACTTTGTGTATTGCACTTTAGGAGCTAGTAGACAAAGTCACATTTACTAAAAGAGCTTCAAAATTTTTTATTGGATTTTTTTGACTCGGGAGAATTCACAATTTTAATAACCACACTTTATTCTCCAAGTTTGGTTCTCCTCTTTTTAAGGGTTTGCATACAGGAAGAGTTTGTGTTTTCAGGTTTTACTTAATTTACCAATGTATTAGTGCATTAAAATAGAGTTGCAAATCAAACAGTTTTTGCTACCTCTTTGAAACTTGACAAACACAATCAGTTCTCAGTGCTCACTCAGTAATTTGTTCCTGATTGAAATACCTCTAAGGGGGAGTAGCGAGCATGAGAATCACAATGTAATGAAGGAGTTGCTAAATTTTTTTCTTTGGTATTCTTTGATACTCAGCAGGGATTACACATTCAGTAAACCCACTTTGTCTCCCAAGATAGGGACAACTATTTTCAACAGTTTGCACACAGGAACAGTTTGAATTTTCAGGTTTCAATTTGTTTAGCACTATAGATATGGATGGAAATAGAGCTACAATTCAAAAATGGTTTGTGCTAGATTCTTTAATTTTCACTCACACAATCAGTTCTATGTGTTCACTCTGTGATTCTTTTCAAAATCAAAGCAGATCTAAGCAGAGGCACTCAGTGACAGCTTTCTCTATATGTAATTTTGGAGCCATCAGGCAAATCCTCATGTACTGAAAGATCTCAAATTTTTTTTGTTAGGAGCTGGGGATGTAGCTCAAGTTGTAGCTCACTCACCTGGCCTGTGTGTGGCCCAGGTTTGATCCTCAGCACCACATACAAAACAAAGATGTTGTGTCTGCAAAAACAAAAACAAAACAAAAAATTAAATATTAAAAAAATTCTCTGTCTCTCTTTAAATTTGTTTTTTTTTATATCTTTGATACATGGCAGGATGCATCCTTTCATTAAACACACTTTTTTCTCCATGTTTGGTTCTCCTAGTATTAAGGGTTTCCAAACAGGAACAATTTGAATTTTCAGGTTTCGATTCATTTTGTACTAAACTGGTAAGTGACAATAGACATACAAATCAAAATCGTTTATACTAGCTCTTTGAAACTTGACATACACAATCAGTTTCATGTGCTTACTCTGTGTTTGTGTGTGTGTGTGTGTGTGTGTGTGTGTATGTGTGTGTTTTGATGCAGTAGATCTAAGCAGAAGGACGCAGAAAAAGCTGTCACTAACTCACATTAGGAGATACCAGGAGAAATCAAGTGTATTGAGAAAGCTGCCACAATTTTTTCATTGAATTACTTTGATGCACAGCAACATTCATCAGTCACTAAACACACTTTGTTACCCAAGCTAGAGACTTCTATTTTTAATGATTTTCAAACAGGAACAGTTTGAGCTTTCAATTTCACTTTTTTTTTTTGCACTATAGTTTGTGATAGATGTTGAAATGTCACACACATAATAAGGTCTTAGAGTATTCACTCTGTAGTTTGTTCTGGGTCAAAGTAGATCAAAGCAAAGACACACAGAAACAGCTATCAATATCAGCACTTTAGCATCTAGAATGAAAATACACACATACTAAACTACGGCAATTTTTTTTTGTTGGATTTTTTTGATACTCAGCAGTATTCATGCTTCCACTTAACACACTTTTCACCAAGTTTTTTATTATAGTTTTATGGTTTCCAATTTTCAGGTTGCAATTCTTTTTCCACCATACATGAAAATGGAAATAGAGTTGCAAATCAAAAATGGTTTTTGCTGGATTCTTGAATTTTGACATACATAATCATTTATTAGTGCTCACTCTGATCACAGTTCCTAGATGCAATACTTGTAAAATGAAGCACACAGGAACATCTTTGACTTACTCACATTAGAAGATACCAGGAGAATATCAATGTTCTGGAAGAGCTGCAATAATTTATTTTATTAAATTTCCTTGATACTCAGCTGAATTCACTCTTCCACTAAACCCACTGTAAACCCCAAGTTTGGGGCTCCTAGGTTTAATGGGTTGTACACAGTAATAATTTGAATTTTTAGGTTTATCTATTCAGGTATTGCACTATAAAGATGAATGGCAATAGAGCTACAAATCAAAAACGGTTTGTACTACATGCTGAATCTAAATGTTCACTCTGTGGTTTGTTCCTCGTCAAAATAGTTCTAAGCAGAGGCATGCAGGAAGTGCTTTCTTTATAAGTGATTTAGGAGCTAGCAAGAAAATTCTTATATACTGAAAAAGCTGCAACAAATTTTTTGTTGGATTTCTTTGATATTCGGCAGGATGCATCTTTTCAATAAACACACTTTATTCTCAAACTTTGGTTCTCCTAATTTTAAAGGTTTGCAGTCAGTAACACTTTGAATTTTCAGGATTCTTTTTGCTTTACGCTATACATTTTGATGAAAATTGAGGTGCAAATCAAACACAGTTTTGCTAGCTGCTTGAAACTTGACATATCCAATCAAATTTTGGTGCTCAAAATGTGATTTCTTTCTGTAATTCCTCTATACAACTTTAAAACCAGCCCCCTCATCCTGAGTTGGGGGGTGACAATTATCTTCAGATTACCTGGATAACATCTTCATTTCTGAAATGATTGCTCCAATGGCCAAAATGTAGAAACATAGCTAGAATTAATTAAAGAATGTGGACATAATTATGGCATGTTGTAACTATGTTATCAATATCAAATATTTTCAAGACCCTTCTGAGAATTAGTCCAATGCGCTGCTCATCCCAACAAAAGGAAGATGGCATGGAAGTATCTATATGAGGTGGTTGAGAGAAAGAAAAAGACCTCATAATGAATGTGTGTGTGTGTGTGTGTGTGTGTGTGTGTGTGTGTGTGTACATGTGTGAGAGAGACAGAGACAGGGAGACAGTTGTATAAAATATTCTCTGAGGACACAAAAACAGATTACACACCCCTTGCTCCTGGTAAAATATCTTAAAATATTACAATTTTATTTCTACTTAATTTATGAATTTATTTTTATTTCAATAAAAATTCAAATACCATTTTTTTTTTACCGTAGGCTAGTCAGGTTACTATTAAACACCATTTAGAAAAAAATAAGCATGCAAGAAATGCATGTTAGAAAAACTCTGCATAGAAAAACAATAAGGGGTTATCACATATTAAATGCACCTCATAGTTTCTTTAAAACAAACAAAAAATAATTGTTTTCTCTAAATGTGGCATTATATAAGGAAGGGACATGGTGGTTTAGCCAACACTCTTGAAAATAAGAGACTTCTAAAATAAAAGAGTTTATTGATTGTTGCCAGAGAGAAAGAATGTGTTCTATGGCAAACTTCCATAGTAGCCATCAGTAAAGTTAAGAAGCAGTGAAAAAATATATAACCATATCAAAAAAAAAAAAAAAACTGGGCATTTTATATTGAAAATTTGGGGACCAAAAGCGTAAGTTGTTACATTCACCCTACATTTGCTATAGGATTATATGATGTGGGAAAGCTTGGGAGAGGAGAGCAGCCAATAAGGAGAAGTAATTGTTATTTTTAGAATGGCTGGGTTTATAATGAGGATGTGGTGGCCTTGACCTTAGGAACTATGATAGAGTTTGAGTTAAGATTTTTAACATACACACATTTTTTTTTTAATACTAGGATTGAATTCATGGGTGAATTACCAATGAGCCACGTTTCCAGTGCTAGCTATTTATTTATTTGTTTGTTTGTTTGTTTATTTATTTATTTATTATTTTGAGATGTGGTCTTGCTAAGTTGCTGAGGGTATCATTAAGTTGTTGAGGTTGGTCTCAATCTTGCCATCCTCTTGCCTTAGTCTCCAGTGGCTGAATTCAAAGGCCTGTGCCACTATGCTAGGTTTTAACATACATTGTTCTTTTGGCCTGTGGTTTGTTAACTGTTAAACTTCCCTCGTCTCTTCTCCTATCCACCCTCTGGATAACTGTGATTCAATTTAGGACACTTCAGACTGTTTTCTCTTAACTGAAATAATATGAACCTTTGAAGAAAACATATGTATTTACAACATCTAGTATATGTTAAATATCTCCAAGCACTGAAGCAAAGTTAGTATTTTTAAAATAAATGGTAATGGAAAAACTAGGTAGCAATACCTAATTGAAAATTATTCAATTCAATCTATTCTTCATACCATACACAAAAATGAACACTAAATGAATGAAAAACCTAGAAGGAAAAGGAGAGTAGAAACAGGGGAAACCAGGATGCATTCATTATTAATCAGAAAAAAAGAAATGACAATGTTGAAATAACCCTAATCTACAAAGAATATTTCAACATGAAGAAGCCAAAGGCTCAGAAGTCAAAAAGAGTAATGGACCAATGAAACAAACAAAGCAAATCTTAAAGTAAGATATTAAAATGGATATTATACCTAATAATAAATGAAATTTAAAAAGATTGAGATATTACATCTCCCTCCTCGTATTGACCAATCTTCAAAAGCTTCATAGGACTATGGAGCAACTCAATCTACCTTCTAAGACGGTTTTCATGCAAAATACTAAAAATATATAGGCATAATTTACCAACATCTAACAAAGGTTTATGTGCATCTATACTTTGACCAAACAAGCTAACTTCTAAGAATGTATCCTGGAGTTGTGCATACATATATAATTTTATATATATATTTATCAATTTATAATTATATATAAGTTAGATATATATTTATTTATATATGTTATATATAATTATATATATTCAAATTACCTAAATGGTCAAAGAAAAAAATTTGTTGAACAGATCATTTTTAGACAGCATGTTGAATATAAATTTAGGTAGCCCAGTGATGCTTTGGAAATAATAAAGATGTCTATCAACTAATATTAAGAGACTTCCATAATATGATAAATTAAGAAAACTAAGTGCTAAAGGTATATATAATATTCTTCCTTGGTTAAAAAAAAAGTTAATAGTGAAATAAGGACAAAGGGAAAAACCACTCAATCCATAGAAAAGAAAGGATTGAGCTCTCTTTGAACATACATGTTTTTAATATACTTGATTTTTGTTGTGTGCATAAAAATTCCTTCAAGTCTAAGTTCCTTCAAGTATAGTTTACACTAATTATGAAATGCATTGCTGTTTTTGAAATCTGGGATTCTTACCAAGGAAGAAGTTAGACACAAATATCTAGAATCATAATTGTGTGTGTAATTATGTTGTCTAGGGTTTGCATTTTGTGTGTATACATGAATGCATGCATTTATATTTCTTATTCACTGAAAAGACCCATACATAATATTAATTCTATTAGTATGAGGATATCTGATATTCAGATCTTGACATCTAAGTTCTTCTTACACTGAGAGGAATCAGGAATCCTGAAAACACAGTCAATTCTAATCATAGGATAAGGAAAGTGAAAAATGGTCCCCAGATGTGTAATAATTCTAGAAAGAGGGAACCCTGAAATGATAAGGATACAAAAAAAAAAAGAAAGAAAAAAAGAAAGAGCTAGTCTGAAAAGCTTCCATACCAAATAGGCATAATTCCACAATCATTCCAGATCAAAGTAGATAACGAAAATTATGGATTATAACCTCTTAATAAAATAGGTAGGTGTGATTTTACTTTGCCAATAAATAAATAGAGTAAGAGATGAGTAGAGAAATAGGTACATTTTAAGAAAGAAACTGAACAGAAGGGAGAATACACCCTGAGAGTGGCAAGCCAACTCTTAACACTGACGTAAGTGCTGAAGGTGGGAAATTGTTTTGCAATTCTAAAACTTAAAATCAATCCAGGCAGAAGTCACAGGTAGTGAGTGTTGTAGGTAGTTAATACTGCATCCTCTCAAAGTCTCCCCCACCGATGGTTATTATGCAGAAAGGAAAATAAAATCGTATGTGGTGGAGACCCCTGACAATGACTAGAGAATCATGATAAATGTCACCTGAGAAGCAATCAGAGGCCCTGTTCCTCTGGATGTATGTGATACTTGAGAAGAGATTCTGCCTCATTTGCACCATATGCTGGAGAAAGATTTACAACTTGAACCTAATCCCTAGACCGTCTACACAACCTCAAAACTGAGAAGCAGTCTATGAAATAAATGGCCAATTTCAAATAGTCAGTGCCATGACAGATGAAGTAATGGAGAGAGGCAGTTCCACATTAGGAAAGGTCTAACCACTGGACACTAAAGTACCAAGGGAGCCCCAAATGTATACCTTGAATTGGGGGAAAATGCTATGATACAATATTATTGAAACAATATGTATTTAACAAGTAGAAAAGGTATGTATTATTTTGTGCCACAGTTGGAAAGAAACAGTAAGACTTTAGATCTGATACAATGTGTGTAGTCTAATAAGTGCCAGGTTAGAGTAATATATCATACTATGGAGAACTGATAATAGCCATTCTGTGGACAGAAATGAGAACAAAATTCCCGCTGGTCAAGTGTGTACTGGCCATTGCAGTCGGTACTCTATACCTGTTTTCCTACATAATCTTTATGATTGAGTTAAGATGTAGACATTGAAGAAAAACCATCACTCAGTAAAGATAAATCACCTCTCCCAGTGCTCAATGTTGTTTGAAAACCAACCTGCTTTAGACATTTAAAAGAATTTTGTGTTTATAGGTTCAAGCCAATGACTGTTTTTCACCTAATAAATATTAAAACCCACTGTTTTCACAGGATATTAGAAAAACATATTAGAAAACTGGCCAATAGTTTTATATATGATTGCTTCCTAACTGCCTTTGTTAGATGTCTTATTGTTGCTGAAATTTATGACACCATAAATTTAAAAATGGAATAGTTCCATTTAAATGCATACTTACAGAACAGGAATTCTATTGAACTCTTAAAGTGTAACATATGAATGGGAAACCAAACACAAAGACACCTATGTTGAATGAATATATTTTCAAAATATGTCCACAATGACAAGAAACCGAGTCAATTCTCAATAGTTTACAATACTGATAGAGAAGGTTTATATGAATTATGTTTTAAATATGAATAAAGTATATGTCTTTATTTGAATGGAAACGTAATCCCCTGCCATATTTTAAAATTGAATGTATTATAGAGTTCTGTACATTCAGAGAGATTTCAAAGCCATTTAAATTCCCAACAGAACATCTCATTTGAAAAATAAAATTTCAGTTTATAGAGTTTAACTCACTTCTTTTTAAAGTTATGAACTAACTTCTTTTGACTTTGCTGTCAACCTCTAGGTGAAATGTTTCAAAGTTTGCATAGTGTTTTTTCCCATTAAAATGCAAATCAGTTTTCCTCAGTGAAAAATATTAAATTAAAACCCTAATATAAAAATGGAGACATGCCTTAATGGCTGCAAATTTAAATCCAGTTCTATGTTAAGATCTGAGTTATGGGGTTGTATTGTGAGTAAAGTTTGCAAAGGTGGTTTCTCAAACTATTTCATGCTTGGTAATATGATGCTGTTCAAAGTATTTATGATGAGGAGCAGACTTTAATTGTTAATATCCACAGATTATTAATAAATACATATTTAAACAAATTATTTGATTTCATTTTAAAATCATATGTATTGCTTGTAACTTTGACAAGGAACATCAAAGTATTTGGCACTGAAATCTCTATGATAAAAAAATAAGTCTGAGATCTTGGATAAGGGTGGGGATAATAATAATAATTTCATATGTTGTCTCTATGTATTATCAATATATTTTATAGTATTCTTTAATGGCTCAATAAATGCAGTATGATATTATATCTTGGATTTTGCATTGGGAAAAAGACATCTAAAAATCTAGAGATTGATTAATAATAATAATGTTGTCAATGTTGCATTAGAATTCTTGTGATTGAAAGTATCTAAATCAGTTCAGTGTACTAGGAAACAAAGCAATCATGAGTTAAATCAATGGGGAAAAAAAGATATGTCATGGTACAGTATATCACCCCCCAAACCTTATCTCTCTATATTGCTCTAATTTTCGTACTCTGAAAGAAATTCTCTGTACTTCACTAAGATGATATTTTATTTGTCAGCACCAATTTCAGTACTTTTCTGTTCAATATTTCAAAGGAAAAGCCATTTTTCCCTCCTCCAATATCTATGTATTAAAATTGCTGAAGTACTCAAAACTTTTGTGGTTATTATATGTCCTTGAACTAATTATTAGCATTGTTTGTTTTGGACAAGCAAACTCATGTGATCAGACACATCCAAATGAAATTCAGAAAAGGAAATGTCTTGAGAAAACCAAATCTATGCAACCACATCACCAAATTATCTGATTTCAAACACAGATCTCTGTTCCATGATCATGTAGTATCCTATATATCTTTCAAATTATTAAATCATTGCAAGTATGCATTCATCACAAGGACATTAGTGACTTGAGTTATAAAATAATACATTATTCATTTTTTCTTCTTTCCCCATCCTTCCCTGATATTAGTAACAAAATATTTGATTAAAGGAAACAAAGAAAAAACAGAAATCAATCTGAGATACGTAAAGAAACTTGAGCACTATGTATATGCCAATGTGATGCTCAGTCTTTAAAGCAATATATGATTCTCAGTTTTTATCTTAGCTCCTGGATGCTAGTTTTTCCCATCTTTTTACAAAAAAAAGTTTATAAATGTCCTGAAATCAAAACAGATTATAACCATATCAGAGAGATATCTACATTTTTAATTGTGGTACCACACACAATATCTAAGATATGCAAAGTTTCCATCAACAGACAAATGAAAAAAGAAAATGTGGTATGAATCCACAATTGATTATTACTGAGACATATAGAAGCATGAAATCCTGTTACTTGCAATGAGAAGGATAGAACTTAAGAACGTTATTTTAAGCAAACTATGCCACAAATATCTTTATATGCCACCTATGGAAGCAAAAACAAGGTAGTCTGAATACATCAGTGGTTACAAGAGCTGAGAAGGGGAGCAAGTGAGAAAGGGAAGTTGATTAATAGGTATCAAAATACGGTTAGAAGGAATGTTATGACATTCCACAGCACAGTGGGGTAACCACAGTTCACAATAACCTATTATACATTTCATGAAGACCTGAAGAATGGAGCTCAAAGGCTTCAAACATTAAGAAATTAAAATGTTAACAAGAGAGAGATGCTAATTACCCTGCTTTGATCAGTATAGGCTGTATGCTTATATTCAAACATTTCTCTGTCACCCAGTAATGTACAATTATTACATATTAACCAAAAATATACTGAGTATAAAACAATTGAGCTCTATGTGATTGCATTAAAGGAAAAAATTACCTTTTTAACTTCTTTTTGTCTCCTTCCTCACAAAAACACAGTCTTTGACTCTTTCACACAAATAAGTACCTTGCCTAGTACTGATCTAGCCTCATGAGAAACACTGATCAATGGACTCTGATGTTTAGTTAAGGGTTACCTCGGTCTGTGCTCCAACCCTATCTATCTGTTTTGTTTATTAATGTGTTTGTTTGCTTTGTTTTCTGAAGACTTACTTTGATCTTTGGCAACATTCCCTCCTCTATGCATTTATCTTTCTCTGTGTCTACCTTTTCAAAGACCTACAAGGCTATGCCCCAACAGTTCTTCCTTTTTAGATGGTATGTTTTCAAGTTATATTTGGCACACAACAACAACAACAACAACAACAACAAAATAATACTGGGGAGGGCTGTGTAGCTTCCCTCAGGCTTCCTATCTCTTCCTCTTACTAATAAGTAGTGTGTTGAATATCTGTAAATGCTATATTTGTCACCCAATAAGATTGATGAGTTCATCAGAAAGGCATCTGTGAGTTTTTAACTTGTAGTTCCATCACCTGAGAGAAATAATCATAGGCAATACCTTAAGCAGAGTATCAAATGCTTTTTGCTTGTGGTTTTCCTATCATGGAGTCAATTCAGTGGACTCTGTTTTATCATGTAACCAAAACAGAAATGTATAGGTTGGGTATATAAGTTGATATCTGTGATGGAGCCAGTATAAAAAAAAATCTGCCTAATAGGAATTCTCTGTGGAATAGAATTTCAACTAAAATTATTCATTCCCAAACAATTCTGCATGTGCAAGCTATAAAAAAGAAGAAAAATGTCATGAGAGAGAATAATATAAATAAAAACATGAAAAATATATATTGATTCACAAATTAATATTATTGAGTGCCAAATATTTTGCATTCCATGGACTAACCATTTTAGATACACCTTGCCCCTTACTACTCAAACTAACCCTATGCAGTTGAAGATTGAAAGCGTCAGGCAGCTTCCTTCACTTTATATCTCTAGACAGTGATAGAGGCAGGATTCAAACCTGGGCCTCTGATCTAGCATCTATGTTCTTAATTTTCCCAGGGTTAGAACAATGTCCATCTGCTCCTGAGATATCCCTGCTCTCTGGAGTTCTCAGAATGGAATCAAAAGGAACAAAAGTCCCAATTCTCTACTTTGGTGTAGATAAGGCTTGATTGTTTTCCTCAAAGTGCATCTACTGGTAGGCAGTGAATGAATGTTGAGACGTGAGGGAACCTTGAAGAGGTACGTGGTACAAGGTGACTAGTTCTCTGTGGGCATTGCTCTCAGTCCCACAGACTGTGTTTGTTCCCAAGAGTCTGAGTTGTTACAATTCATCTTGGCCCCTAAGATCTCTTTAGCTTCATTTTTCACTGTGTGATCTTCTCTATATACATTCCCATCATCATGATGCCATCTTCCATGATACCAAGCAGAAGCCATGATCTTGGAACTCCCAAACTCAGAGCTCAATAAACCTTTTCTTTACAAATTTCCCCATCTTAGATATTTCATTATAGTGATCCAAAATGGACTGATACAGGTTCTGTGAGTCCACCTTCTATGATTTCCTCCCCTCATATCCCCTTACTTCCACAACGGACTAATAAGCAAGTTGAATGAATCTGAGGAAAAAATATGTATAAAAGAGGCTAATACATGTAGTGTTAATTTCTATAACATTTTAAAAAATCCTATAGGTCACTTTTATCAATAAAATTATTCAAAGTAGTAGGGGGAAGCACATTTTTTTCTTTATTTATTTTGTTTTAAATTCCGGACTTTTCTTCTTAGGCAGTTGTGTGACAAAAATCCTTTCATGTGTTTCCCAGGGTAATCTCAATACACTGTCTATCTTTGTTTGGGGCAGGAGAGAAAAGTGAAAGAAAGAACCACATTAGCAATGATAACCATCATGGCACATACATTTCTTTAGGGCAGCTACTTCATGCATTGAGAATGACAATTTTATCGATGTGCTAATCATGGAACAAACTAATTTGTTTTGTATTAGTGTCATCTAGAATCCAAATGCAGGAAGGGGAAGGTTTATAGTTAGGAAGAAAATAATTTCCTAGAGGAGTGTTGACGCAGAGCCTATATCCATCATAGAGAATAGTCAGTATATGATGACCAAAAGAAATGTGTGTCTGTTTACTGAACACTGTCTACAAAGATTTTGTTTTGACAAATTCATAACCAAACAAGAATGAACTTTTAACAGTGTGAGAGTGACTTTGATGAGAGACACCACAAAAGAACAGCATACAAAAGCCGGAAAACACAGTGGAGTTTGTAATAAGAACTCTTATTGTCATTTGGGAGATCAAAATGTTTCATTTAAACACTTGTGAAAGCTGAGATGTAAAAGTTAAAATGTCAGTGATTGTTAGCAACAATGATTTTTAAACCAGGATCATTAACCAAACAGATTTCTGAAAGAATTGGGGGTAAATGCCTTGCAATAGCATGACAGTTCAGGAGGGTGGTTAGATGGAAGTGAGAGAGAGTCAAAGAGAGTGATATTGACTGGTGATTGAAGAGTTCAACGTCAAAAAAATATTGACTTGAAACTTTTAAGTAGATGAACTCTCCTGGGAAGACACACAGAAGGAACCATTGACTGGGATCCAAATTCTTAGCACATTCTTTTTCTTTGAGAAGTGGAACTGAACTCTGAGCTCATATTGACTTCACAGGAGCTTCCAGGGAGTTCAGATTAGCACAACAGGGGGTAAAGCAAGATCAGATTGTGGCCTTTTAATGCTCTCTGTGTTCAGCTCCTCAGAAGTCAGTGGGAAGGCTCAGTGTGGAGAAACTCAATAGCAGCAATGAATGAGGAGGGCAACTGATTCTTTTTTTTTTTTTTTTTTTACTTGTTTGGCAGACCAAACCTTCATAAAATGAATGAGCTAATTTCTCACTCAGAGTTCATTATCAGAAACCATCCTGTAAGCAGGTTATTAACAATGCACTGTGTGTACCTTCGTGATTACTCTGAAAGTGTTCATTTTTAAGCACTGTCTTGAAATAATCAGATAAACTCAGATATAAATTCAAATCGCACATTTTCCACTTTTGAAGCATCAGGCAACTTATCAACTCTGAATTCAGTGTTGAACTTTATAGAATAGAAATATAAAACCTATTTTGGAAGGCAGAAAGGAGTATTAAACTTAATAACAGGCTTGGGGTCCTTACATTGGTGTTTGATGAGAAAACAAAGTTCAATAACTACACTTTCTTGTCTTGATCCATTTGGACCTGTCTTCAATGCACAAAAAATAAAATGATAACTTTTTTAACATCAGAATGATGGAGTATGTTCAATTTAATCCTTTGATTATTTTGTTAATTAACTAAATTTAAATGACATAATCAAATAGTGAGTGCATTGTGAAGATTTTTAACTAAAATGGAGATACCTTCAAAATGTACTGAGTTTGATGTCCCTGAAATTTATCAATGTGCCTCTGAGATTGTGGATGCTTTAGGAAAGATCCAAAGGTCTGACAGAATATTTTATTTGTAAAACCCAAACTCTTTTTCTGATTCTAATGTTTTTGAGAACTTATTGTCTATTGACAATCAATTTATTCACATGATGAATATTAATGCTGGCTGAGTATTGATTGCGGGTTGAGGTGTCAAAGATACTGTCTTAGTAAGGGTTATCTAGGTACTGAGAATGGTGACAATATTTTAGTGCTGTATGACCGTATGGGTAAGGTTTGAAGCCAGAGCAGGGGTAAAAATGAAAAAGAAAACTGAGTCAGAGGCAGGGGTAAAGTCCTGCAGTGCCATGAGTTTGTATTCTAGCAACTTCTTCACAGATAGCTTCAAAGAGACCAGGCCATTTAATTAGTGATGTGCGTACAGGTTTTGCTTGACTTTATCAGAAAAGGCTACAAGGAAAAAAAAATGCATTTCAAAGTGACACATGGAAAAGAAAAAAAAAAGCTGGAATTTCCCAAAATGTCCCTACTCTACTTGGTACTTTTCTGGCCCAGGACTATCCAACACTTACTCAACACTGAACTCATAAGTTGTGCCATAAGCCTTTTGTGGCCACTCTTGAAGACCTGAACCCTTATATCTAAGTCTAAAAGTGACAATTCTACATGGATAGAAACCTGTAATGTGAGGCCCAGGATTGAATTCTTCCTGCTCAGGAAGTTCTAAAAGAGGATAATTTACAGGTTCCCAGTCTTTCTTAAATTAAGTGTCCTTGTCTAAGAAATCTTTTCCTGGAGTCTTTATGCCAAAAGAATACCTAACAACTTAAATTATTGCACATATAGATCCAAATAACTGAAGGGGTATTTTTAAAAATTTTGTTTTAAGAATATAATGGACATTTTCTAAAATGTATAATAATATAACAAAATATAATGTTTTTATTTTATCTTTAACTAACCACAATTTATAATAGTCGGATATGGGTGCCTAATGTATTATGGGTAACTTTTCAAACTTTGGACTTAATTGTTTATCAGCATCCTCATTTTCTATGTCATGTTGATATTTGTGACACTTTTGCAGAGGTGTGCCATCAAAACAAATATAGAATGATCTAATACTTAAACTGTGAACAGTTTCAGATGTGTGATGTAGAACATGTCTGACACATGCTGTTTCACTTTAAAATGTGAAATATCCTACAGACACTCAAGATGCCAACACATGTACCTTAAGATGATTTGGGAAACTGAAGTGCCAGAAAGGCAAATTCAGCAAGTGGCACATGACGGAACAGAAACCTGAATAGATAGAATGTGAAGCAGTTTAAAAGGACTCTGTCCTCTCAGAAACTTTTCTACATTTGAGAACAAAACCCTCCAAAATTGCCAGGTATGTTGGTGCATGCTTATAATCTCAGCAGCTTGGGAGGCTGAGGAAGAGGATCATGAGTTTGAAGCCAGTCTAAGAAACTTAGGGAGGCCCTAAGCAACTCAGCAAGACCCTGTCTCTAAATAAAATGTAGAAAGAACTGGGAATGTGACTCAGTGGTTAAGTATCCTTGGGTTCAATCCCAGTACAACAAACAAACCCTCAGAAATATCAAGTAACCAATTAGTTGACTAAATATCATTGTAGAATGTAGACTCAGATGTGGATTCTTGATCTTCAAATCAAGTCTTAGTTGTTTGGCTATAGGAAGATATTTCAAAGCCTGAGTGTACTGATATATAAAACAAAATAGTAATCAATTCTTTTTCATGCATTTCCTGGTTGTATTTAGTGAAATATTTATTTAAAGTACTTTTCACAGTACTTGTGATATCGTAATTGCTCAATGACTATTGTATAAATTCTGTGGACCATGGTATCCTGAAGATTTCTTAGAGCATCTTCTTGGAATGTTTGTTACTCTTAGCTATAAATAGACAACAAAATTATTCTGCTCAAGAAGATAAGAACAATTTCTTGGGTTCCCACATCTGGGACACCCTAGTTATAGTATTGTTAAAAAAAAGAAGTTTGCTTGAAAAGATCAGCTAATGCAAATTATGATATATTTGTTTCACAGGGGAAACAATGTATAGCAGAAACAGGGATGGTCCAGCCAAGCTCAAACTGCTATTCTCATGTATTGAAAGATAAAGAGCAATACACCAAAGGTGACATACGTCATCTTCTAATAATTTGGAAGAAATTATGAATCAATAGTTCAAAGTTCAATTCAATCAAACAACCTGTTTGACATGTACCCAGACATGCTCAGTAAGGACAAAAGGAAATGGATGCTAAGAATTGAAACAAATATCTTGAAGATATTGCTTAGCTGAAAGATGGGGTACTCAGATTCTATTGCATGAAAAAGTTGCTTTATGCTTACCACTATGTCAATAATAGTCTCATCTTACTGTTTCAAAATAAGAACTTAGAGCTTAAAATCAAATTGGTGGATTTTTAGTTTACCATTCAGTATGTAAGGAGTTTAGAAGTTGCCATTCTATCCTAAAAACACATAAAAAAACTGGAAAATAGATTAAACTTCATAGATCTGTATGAAAAAAAAGTGGGCATAAGGCAAATTACTGGCTCCCAAATGCAAAGACAGATAGGCAAAGAAAATCACAAGTTATCAGTGCAGAAATCCATGTACTGAAACTTCTGTGGAAGCCAGTGTTAGGGTGGAAAGCCTCAATTGTAACTGGTGAATTTTTGAGGGATCATTGTGGCCAAGTCTGAGAATTAAAATATCCAGGGCTATCCCTGTGCTTTTGTAAGACTTACCTCCAGGAGCTTAATCAGGTTTTACCAACAAATGTTGGAGGAAATTTCCCTCATACTTTTGGCAGACAAAAGAGCAACAACTAGGTTGAAAAATTACAGGTAATCCCACTTTTATGGTCTGCCCTTAGGAGAAAATCTTCAACCAGAGCTTCACCTGCTATATACTCACTGATCTGGGGTAAAGGAAATACTTTATTATCGACAGATTTGATATTCTACTTGGGAGAATGGAAATACCCAACTTCAGCCCACCCTGTCTACCTTAGCAATCTGGAAAAAAATCAATAAAAATATGAGAAATAAGATTTGCTTCTAAAGAACCTATGAATTTCATATTCATGGATGAAACATTCAGTATTGTCAAACATTATCTGCTAACATGAGCTGCAGATTCAATAGGATCTAATGATCCTGGCAGTTATTTTGTGGATATTATCAAAGTGATTCTAAAGTTTATACAAAGGGGCAAAAGACCCAGAACAGCCAACATGACATCAAAGGATAAGAAAGTTAGAAGACTGGAAATGCTGCTTGATTCTAAGGCTCACTATGAAGCTTCAAAGAGGAAAAGAATATATAAAATAACTAATGGAAATTAAGGAAGCCCAGAAATAGGTCAACTAATATTTCACAAGACAGCAAAGGTGATACAATGAAGAAAAAAAAAATTAAAAACACATGGTACTAAAATACTTTGACAAACATATGAAAAATATGAATCTGGACATAGAACATATAACTTCACACAAAAAAAAAACTCAAAGTGAATTAGAAGCCTAAATGCAAAATGCAAAACTGTAAAACTATTAGAAGTTAACATAGGATGAAATCTAGTTGTCTTAGAGTTTGTGGATGAGTTTTAGCTACAACACCACACATGATACATAAAGGAAAATTGATAAGCTAGACTTAAGAATTAAAAACAAGCTACAGACTGGGAGAAAATATAGTATTTGAAAAAAGACTCTGTTGGACTGTATTCATAAGATTCATTGGATTCTAAAACTCCAGGAAGAAGACAAACAACCCAATTAAAAAGTAGAGCTACAGACCTCAATGACCACTTTCACAAAGAGGACATACACAGGACACATAAACTTATGGAAAGATATTCCACATCATGTATTATCAGGAAAATGCAAGTTAAAATTAAAAGGGCTACCACCACATGCCATTAGAATGGACAAAGTTCAAAAAATTGACAACAGCAAATGCTGATGTGGATGTGGAGCAATTGGAGCTCTTCTTTACAGCTTATGGGAAAGTAAACTGAGGATACAGTATTTGGGGGAAAATTTTGAAGTTTCATACAAAACTAAATATAGTCATCCCAGGCAAGATAGCAATCATACTCCTTGGGATTTACCCAAAGGTGTTAAAAACTTATGTCTACAAAAAGCATGAAACTGATGCCTATAGAAGTTTTATTTATAATTGGCAACACTTAGAAACAGCTAAGATGCACTTCATTAGGTGACTGGACAAACAAACTGGTTCATCTAGATAATGGTATATTTTGTGGGGAAAAAAAAAGAAATTTTATTGCACTATGAAAACACGCGGAAGAAACCTGAATACGTATCCCTCAAGCAAAAGAGCCAATCTGAAAAAGGTAAGTATTGTATGCTTCCCAATAGCACAAAATGTTGGGAAAAACATACACAACTCTGGAAGATATAAAAGGATCAGTGGTTTCCAGGGCTTAGCTGAGACGGAGGGATAAAAGTGTAGACTACAGAGGATTTTAGGATAATGAAAATATTCCATATGATAACTATAATGGCGGGTACACATCAGTATACATTTATCCAAACCCACATAAAATACACACCAAGAGTGAATCCTAATGTAAATTATGGACTTTGGTTGATAATGATACATTTAATGTAGGTTCATCAATGATAACGGGAATGATGATGGGTGAGAATTAAGAAAGTATTATGCAGGGTTATGTGGGAAATCTTTTTACCTTCTTAATTTTTGTTGCAAACTTAAAAGTTTTCTAAAAAAGTCTTGAAAACAGACTAGTGGTATACGTGTGTGTGTGTGTGTGCGCACACATATACATATTATGTCAAATGAAACACAGAGAAACTTGGGGGAGAGAGAAAAAGAAAGGCAGACATCTAAGACTATCATACTTTCTTATTTGAGCTCATTAAAAATGTTTTGTAGTTGACTATTTCCAATAACCTAAAAAGAAGCGGACACAAAATCAGAAACAACTATTTAGAAAGTTGCTGTTCATGAAATCAGGTAAGGTAGCTTTCAAATGTATTTGTTTCTGTAAATATTAAATTTAAATTTTTTATTTAAAATTCTGTTCAAATATTAACTCCATATAAAACAATGTTCCTGGTCTGGTCTTCAGAAATGGATTTTTGCCTCCTCTGATATGATCTGTTTCTAATAGCCTTATTCCAAAGAAGTCTGCCCAAAGAAGCAAATGTATTAGATGTAGGTTCTTTGCATTTATAAACCTTGACTTTGTTTCTCTAACATATCACATATTCCATCCCACCTGAATCATGGTGGCTTATATATTTGTCTTTCTGAGCAGATTTGGATGGTGATAATATTTTTACATCTTATTGTATTTAAGAAGAATGCAGATTCACCTAAATATGATTTTATTTGTTTGATGTATAATAATTTCTAAAGTGCTTACATTTACATTAAGTGTGTGGCATTCTCTATTTGATAAATATAGATAGTGGAATAAGTGCCAATATTTTCATTTTACTGGTGGCATGATTGAGGCTCATAAAAACCTTTCATAATTACAATGAAAGGGGCATGGTTCCATCATATTTCCAGAATTCAAGTTCAGTGTATGTGTGGTTAGACACATTTAATTCAACATTAATTCTACCAGCACTGTCATGTTATAAATGCTCATAAATATACTTAAATTTACACAGTAGAAATTTGAAAGAATCCTTATTGTCTTTTTCTGAGAAAAGAAAATAAATGTATTTTTTCCCAAAGACTGTTTTTAGACACGAATCCCCCAAAATGTCAAAAGATAACACTGAAAACAGGATAAAACTGCCCCAGCTTCTCTAATGTTCACTTTTCCTGGGTTTAATTAAACATAAAAAATGCAAATCACAACTTTCTGAATCTACACAGATTCCAAATGCAAATACAAGTGCATTTTCAAGAGCGACTTTAATTTTCCTTCTTTTCATCCTAATTGACAACATTCATGGAAGGAGCACAGTATGAGCAGTAAAAAAGTCAGAAAAATTAAATAGAGAGACATTTTGAACTGCATAATATGTCTCCTCTTTCATTAAGAGAATGAAATATTGTCAGTGCCCTTTATAGTTTTAATTAAGTATGTCAGCATAATACTTAATTGAGAGAAATATGCAAATGGTTGTTTCTTTATAAGGCCAAAGATAAACAAACACAACATTCTGCAAGTACCCATCTCATTATATATCCATGCAGAAGTCTTGAGCAGATTAAGTTAATATAGGTGGTTCTTTTTACATAAACTGTTATTCCCACCTTTTTTATGGTCAAGTATCTGAATAAAAAAAATGCCAGCAAGTTTGGAATATTTAAAATATCAGCATTCAGTGTTCTTTTTGGAGCAAAATAACATGACTGATTCAAAGTCATATTATGTAGAAGTTGAAGCTGTTCTATCATTTCCTTTGAGTTGCAGTCCTGAGAGTGAATGCATAATATCATTCTAGATATTTAGAACAAGTAGGCATAAGAGATGCTGGAAGACTCTGAGGAATGCAAAGACCTTGTTAACCTTCTGCACCTAGAAATTACTGTATTTAGGTCATCACAGGTGGATACCTGTCACAAACTCTAAGGTCTATCTTCTTTGCTTGCACTAAAACATCTTAATACCATATAATTCACCCATACCAGATCACTAGCTCCTCTTGTATATCTGTATGGACATTTTATAAAAATGTAAGCACTTGGGTAAAGTTCCAGTGAGTTAGAGTTAAGCAGAATTCGACATCAGGTTGTTGCTGAACTCAAGCCAACAGTTACTGGCTCCCCCAATGTGTTGGAAACATTGTAATCAAGTATTCTTGACTGATGTGCTGGTGGAGCTGCCTGACAGCTAAAATTTTATTTTTTAAAAATTTTTTAATTTATTTTAATTAGTTACACATGACAGTAGAATGCATTTATGCACTTTGACATATCATACATAGATGAAATATAATTTCTCATTTTTTGGAATGTATATAAGTTATTATAAACACATTAGTTATGCAAATATATATATATATATATATATATATATATATATATATATATATATATATAAAGTGATAATGTCTGTTTCATTCTTCTATCCTTCCTATCCCCACATCCCCTCTGCTCCCCTCCCTTTACTTCCCTCTACCTAAAATAAGGTAACTATATTCTTCCCTAGTGCCCACACCCCCTCCAACTTATTGTGAATTAGCATCTGCATATTAGAGAAAACATTTGGCCTTTGTTTTGGGGGGGGATTGGTTTATTTCGCTTAGCATGATATTCTCCAACTCCATCTATTTCCTGGCAAATGCCTTGATTTCATTCTTCTTTAAAGCTAAGTAATATTCCATTGAATATATATACCATATTTTCTTTATCCGTTCATCTATTGAAGGACACCTAGGTTGGTTCCATAGTTTAGCTATTGTGAATTGAGCTACTATAAACATTGATGTGATCGCATTTAAGTCTTATTACCACCAGAACTTTATAAAATGGGCACTGCATATAACTAAAAAGAACAGATTTCAAAAAATTACAAAATGTGCTCTGCTTATCAAATTAAACATGAGATGGACCACATTTATGAAGGGTTTAAAATATAACCTCTAGGAAACATTCATCTTTTGGGGTCAAAGGACTTTGCCCCACAGTTTGCATTATGTATTATCTCACATCAATGGTTATGGCATTAACTGTCCAGATCTGATGTGGTGAGAGAGCAACTTTATTTCTAAATAATGTAGCCAAAGACTTGGCAGTTTCAGGAACAAAATTTCTCCCTAAGGAATTTTAAAATAATATCCCTATTTTAGTTTTGCTGCGGAAGTGCATATCCTGGGTACCTGTGGTAGGGAGCTCTTCAAGTTGATGTCTGCTTCTCAGTATTCACACCTTTGTCAAGTTTCCTCCCACATTGTCCAGATGTTGGACTGTGGGACCTATAGCACATACAGAAGTGAGAAATGGATACTTCTGATATTAGGTTATGAAAGACTACAAAGTCTCTGCCTTGGATGTTCTTTGTGAATCAGTCAATTTCTTTTTCTCTCTCCCTCTTCTTCTCCTCCCTCTCCCTCTCTGATCATTCACTCTGGGCAAAGCAAACTGCCATGTCTTAAGCTGCCTATGGAGAGGCTTACATGGCAGAAACAGAAGTCTAGGGCCAAAAGCCAGAGAGGAACTCAGATTTGCCAAAACCACATGAGTGAGCTTTACAGTTAATTCTCCAGCTCTAGTCAAACCCTGAGCTCACCTACAGCTCCATTCAGCAGCTTCACTGTGGCCTTGAGAAAGACCCTGCATGAAACCACTCAAGCAGACCACTCTGGATTCTAAACCTCCAAAGCTGCATGAAATAAATATTGATTGCTTGAAGTTCCTAACATTTTTCTTTTACTTATTTATTTAGCAACTCATATAAATGAATATGTCAAAAGTTAAAACAACATGACCTATATAAAACATCTAGGACACAAACTGGTATATAGTCAGCATTCCATAAATATGTACCCTTTCCCATTAAAAAAAGATAAAAACAAAACAAAAAATCCTGAAAATAATTGGATAAAGGATAGAAAACTACAGTGCTCATAGTTAATTTTTTTTTTCATTTTACTGTTTTTTTCTATTTTTTTAAAAAAAATATTAATTCTATTAGTGATAACTTAACAATCATGTAGTATATATAATATAAAGCCATACCAAGAGGACAATTTATTTTCATTCACATATATTGAATGTTAGGGGCCTACTCAAGTAAAACATAGTTGTAGTTTAATTTAACAGTGATGAATTACTGGAGTGAATTCATGCAAACAGGGAAATTGAAATTAAATTCATCACACCAAGGAAAACACTTACTACCCATGTAAATTAGCAGCTTTTCCACTAAAATCAATTTGTTTTGGTAAATTATGCTAAAATCCTCAAAGGGCTTAGCTAAGTAATTTATTATACTCTTGGTGGTTTCATAATGTTAGGAAATAAAATGTATTCACACAATATTAGAGGCATAAGCTGAGAACTTTAGTGACAATTTTTGTTTATTACAATTAATCTAACCTGAGTGCACTATCAGAACACCCACATTATGTAGGACATATAATATTTGTGTCTGTTCTTAGAAGATGCTGTTTTTAAAAAATAACAAAAGCATACAAAGAAAGAACTCATCTTTTTAGAGTAGGGACTACTTTCTAAAATGTTTGGTGGCAATGGTCAGGTCAGTAATTTCCATAAAAAAGACCTTGAATTTTGTAATTCTAAAGTGAAAAATCACCTTCCTGAGCCAACATAAGATTACGGTTTGACACAGAGCTTTGTGGAATTTGTTGGGTAACTCAAAGAATGTGTTTGTTTAGCTGCAATTTTAGGGTGGGATATGACTATATGTACTGGAAACCATGTGGAATTTTCAATTAATCTCTCTAAGTGGCAGAGTAGACGTGTTGTTATTAGTAATTGACGTCTTTCTTATATCCAATGGGTGAGACTATCCCTATTATTCTACTTCATAGATATATTCTACCCCTATCTCTCACTGCATGAGATTGGTTTTAGAAACATCATTTCTTATCCAAAGCCAAAATTGCTAATAGTCTCATACCTGTCATCTTCACTACCCCAAATTATTCTTCACATGGTTGGCAAAAGTGATCTTATCCAACAATACCTTGGTATGGCATTCTACTGCATGAAATGACTTAACAATTTATTTTGACCACAGTATGAATAGTAACCTTAAGCACTATCTTGTAAGATCTTTTACATTTAATTAGTTGTTGTGTCTTTTGTTCCCTTAGGCCCTTCATTTTTGATACATCAAATCCCTTGACAGTTCCAAAACATATCATCCATTTTCCAAAATACATCATTATCATTATCCCAGCCATCAAGACGTGGTCTTCTCTTTGCATAGTGTCTCCCTTTTAGGATTAATAAAATTTAATGCACTATTTTTTTCTAGTATCATTTTCAAAGCACTTGATGTTGACTATGATTATGTTCTTTCTCACTAGTTTATAAATTCCATGGAGTCCACCAACCATTGTGTGTGGTGGGGGGGCACATATATTAGACACATATATAAGGCACATAGATTAGACTCTATTTATTAGAGTCTAATTCATCTTGCTTTCTGCTTCATCACCCAGATTTTCATACCCCATTGCATCTGATTACTTGCTGACTTTTTCATATCACTTAAGAGCTGAAAACCCACTTTATTTATCCTTTAGAAAGATGAGCTAGATGGATAGATATAACATCATCATGATTGAATGATGAAAAATGACAAACATCTTGAAATTTACTGCTGGAATGGTGTTAGATTTTATATATACATGAGAAGAGCACCTGACTGGTGTTATTCTGAAGTTTCGATCGTAGATGGGGACTCATTCATTTCCAGGTCTCATATTACTCATTAATATCTGGGTTATTTCATTGGAGAAAACAAGTATATATAAACATTTTTTTAAAAATAAATGACCATCCAAGCAATACCCAGTGTTTTCAGATGACACTTTTATCCATTCTCCGTAGGATTCTTAAGAAGTTACAATGGTTGGGAGAGGTGAAAGTTCCCTCCTCTCTGACTTGCAGGAAAGAGAGCCCAGGTGGATTTGACCCACATGCTTTTACTCTACATTACTCCAAATACTGGATCCTGTGTTCTTTCTACTCCATCAGCAAACCACAATCTATATGTGAATTTGATTTTATGCCATACACACGTTTTAAAAAAGCCAATGGAATTTTGGAAAATAAAATGGAATCATGTGACAATTAAGTATCTTTTATTTTAAGTTGGTATAACCTGATGCAATACAAATATCTCTTTTTTGATAAATAGAAAATTAAAACATTTGTTTTTGGACATATGACATCTTATAGAGAGAATTCAATTTATGTTATTAAAATATTAACATGACAATCTTCAAGTTCAAGCAAACTTGATTCAAAATCAAGCACTAAAGGATTTTGGCTTTGTTGTTCATTTTTTGTTGAGGTTATTTGAGTGTTTTTGGCCTTCTGGTTGAATTCACTGGGTTTATAATAATTATGTTATTTGTTGTGGTGTTATGTTTATTACAGAGTTAATTTGTGAAATATTTAAAAATATAAACAGTGTTTTTTTTAAAGACTGCTACATCTGATGTACTAAACATCAATTTCAAGAAATGAATATGAGCATAAATTGATGACTTCATATAAAAGTACATTTTAAACATTTAAAGAAACACCATTTCAAATTTGAGTTTTCTTATTAAGAATATTAAAGTCATGTTTCAGGTTTGGTAAACTTTATTGAAGTCAGCAATGTGTCTCAAGTGTGTAAATAAACAAAAGAAAAGTCACAATGGTGTCCCAAAGATGCTCTTATTAATGGTTAAAAATTTGCTCTATGTAAGAGGCCTGAGAAGTTTCCTAAAGCACATACTTAGGGTTTTCTTCTACACTTCTGGCTGTCTCAGCTTCTCTCATTAATCTTGCAGTAAATGATGCTAATACAGGAGTTGCAGGGGGCATCAGAGTCTGCTTATTCTCTGTTTGTGGTCCCCAGTGGGTGTGAGGTTGTAGCAATTAAGGCAGTGTGTGTGCTGTTTTGAGGCACCATGAAGATAGATTAATTAGGTTGCAAATGGTCCCAGTGACATTGCCAACAGAGTCTTTGATGGGCCTGGTCCAAGGTGATTGAGTCAGAGGATAGTGATGGATAGACCATCTCAAAAGAAGGGAATTGACTAGGAGAAGCAAAAGGAGAGCATCTGGTGTCTATAACAATGAACATGCCATGGCTTCAGTTCCCAGAGTAGAACCACCCTAATGAAGAAAGTCCTAAAGAAAACCTTAAAATATGCACCATTGATTAACAATAGTTTATACCTCACAAGCTAGTTTAAAAGGGCAACCTACACAGTTAGTATAATTTATAGCTAATGACTAATGTGATTGAATTATTTTAATAAATAAATATATGGATCAAAAGACATATTGCCCCATTTAAAATAGTCCCTTCAAACAAAGGAAAAATAATTAATTTAATTTAAAATATATGTATAGAAGCACTAAGACAAAACTGAGCAATAATTTTATAAAAATGTATAAGAAAGAGGTTGGGGTTGTAGCTCAATGGTAGAATGCATGCCCTGCACACCTGATCCTCAGCACCACATAAAAATAAATGAATAAAAATAAAGATACTGTGTCCATCTACAACTAAAAAGATTTTCTTAAAAATTTACAAGAAATTGTACATTTTGCTTAAATAACTACAAGAATTTAAATATTTAAATACAGAGAAATAAAAAATTTAAATAAATTGAGTTATATACCATATTCATGTTCTAAGAGATTTAATATTGTTAAATGTTAAGATGCTGACTCCCATAAACTTTATTTGATCTATAAAACTCCATCCCAGTCAAATGTTCAGTGAAAGCAGTGGTTATTCAACAGGAAATTGATGTGTTCTGTAACACCTAACTGTGGAAGAAATGGATAAACATACAGAAAAAAAAATTATTGAACATTTATTCAGTTCATACAATAGCTTATTTGGGAGACCAAATATCCAATATGAATTTTGTTCAGTTCATAACATGATGTGTATTTGTCCTTTGGGTAAACAATGCTTCCATATATTGGGCAAAGAATGTGCCAAACATATTTTTTAAATGAAATATTTATCTTCATCCAAATTAATAAGATTTTCTCTTTAAAAGCTTAACTGAAAAGATATAAATGCAAGACCCAAATTTGAAAGAAATCTAGAATTCTAAAATATTCTTGCAACTTACTGATAACTATAAAAACAAATCAATCTTAAAATGGTAAAAGATGCTGCTTGTGAATATATATATGAATTGATGGATGAGTACTTGATAAAGTAAGGATAATGCAATTTTAGTAGTAAAATACAAATGGTTGGTACGTAAGTGCTCATTTTAAGCCTTTCCAACTTTGTCATATATTTGGAATTCTTTTAAGATTAAAAGAAAAATATTGATCAATGCATTTACAATTGAATTATTTTATATTTTTGGCAAACAGTAATTCTAGAACAGTTGTTCTCAAGTTTCACTATTCACAATAATGATTTGTGAGTTATAAACAACAACCACAAAAGCATGAAGCAATATAAAGAAAATAAAGGGCCTTGGGCCCACTCCTATTCTACTGTGCAATAGGCATATATATTTTTAACATCATTCCCAGTTGTCAAATTGTACTATAAGATTGAGAACTCCTGGTCCAAAGCTTTGTGTTCACATATTTTGCCTGGACTTCATGGTAAATATGCAGTATGATTTAGCAGGCATAGGTTTTGCACATTTCTAATGGGCTCTTCAGGGGTATTTTCATCAATGGTCCACAGCCACATTTTCTGCACCAATGTTTTATAGTACTGTGTCTCAAAATGTAGTGCATCAGAATGATGGGGATACTTATTGAAATAAAATTGCTAGGCTGCCTGGCACCCCAGTTATTTAGGATGAACAGTTTTAGGGTATGACCCAAGAATTTTAGCAATTAACATGCTCTGATGACACTGGTGCTTTGGTCTGGCAACCAAATTTTGGGACTGATTGTTCCAGAGCTGTGCAGTGGGAAATCAATAACCACATGTGGTTATTGAGGACGGTTGGCCCTCTCTATTTGCAGATCGTACATTTGTAGATTTAACTAATTATAAATTTTTAAAAAAAATCAGAAAAACAATTGTGTCTACATTGAACATGCATAGACTCTTTTTGGCCATTATTTCTTAATACTGTATAGTAACTATTTGCTTAGCATTTTCATTGTATTATACATTATCAGTAATTTAGAGATGATTTAAAACTCATGGGTAGATATAATTTTGTTGTATGTAAATATTAAGCCATTATATATTAAAGAATTGAACATCTGTGGATTTGGTATCCCCTACGGATACCAAGCACTGAATGTATTTGAAATGGGACCAGCTCAAATCTATATATGCCACTATAAAAAAATATACCCTGGATTTAAATAACTTAGTTTGTAAACAAGTGTAAAACATCTTAATACTTTTATGTTGATTTAATGGAGAGAAAATATTTTATATACTTTATTGAATAAAAGATATCATTAAATTAATTTCACCTCTACAAATATTAAACCATTATTAATATGACTGCTATAAAATTTAAATTACATATACGTCTCAGATTATTGTCTTGCATTATATTTCTATGAGACAGAATTGTTCTAGACTTTTACTCTAGAGTTTACTCTAGGGAATCACTTTGAATTTTACTTGCCCACCCAGTTTGTTGCAGCTGTGAAAGATTTGGTCTGAAGGAGTTTTCAACACAAAAGAAAATGTTAAGACACCTGTATACATAATGGAGTTTTATTTAGCCACAAGGGAAAAGGAAATCATGGCATTTGCAAGAAAATGGATGGAACTAGAGACCATCATGCTAAATCAACTCAGAAGGTGAAGGTCCTGTGTTTTCTTTCATATGCAGAAACTAGATAGAAAAAATGTAAAACAAAATTGGAAGAAGATCTCCTAAGAATCAAAGGGAGATCATAGAGTAAAGGAACCAAGGTGTGAGAGGAAGGGAAGGAGAAAATGCTTTGGAAGTGATATTGGCCAAATTATATTGTTAAATTTGTGTATGTATGAATACTCAACAACAAATCCTATCAATATGTTTTATGTGTGAATATGTAACAACAAATACCATCAATATGTAAAACCACAATGCACCAATAGAAAATATTGTGGAAAAAAACATTGAGACATAATCTTGTGTGGTTCTCTCATTTCCCTATTTTTAACTGGTTCACTTATGGACTTCTATATATTTGGTTATAAAATTCTAGGAACTATACTTTAAAATGCAAACATTTCTTCAAATAATATTAAGGAAAAAATTCACTCTGTAGCTCCACCTTTAGGAAACAACTCCTGGCATCTTGTATTCCCTTAGAGCACTCTTCCCTTCTCTCAGTCTTCTTTTCCACCTGCTTGCTTTTATTCCAACTGTTTTCATTATCTGAGCTACTCTTTTTTTTCCCCCTCTTTTGCCTCTGAAAATCCTGGCTGTCTTTCAAACACCAGCTTGGCCCATTCCTGAGAACGAATTGCTCACACCGCAGGTCCTACCTTTCATATTCCCATGTCGATGTGTTTCCCTGTAAAACTGAACTTAAATTCCTCCTTTCTTCACATCTTTTACCCAGGCACCAAGGAGCCCTGTGACTTCCATGAATACCAGACTCCCTGCTTGCTTGCAGAGTTCATTTTCATTTTCGAATGCCTGTGTATGCATTTACTAATTTATAAGAGCAATTTGTGAAGATCTGATGTATTCTTGGGTTTTATTTAAAATGTTTCTTTGGAGCTGTAGTTGCTTCATTAGCAATTCACCAGGGTAATAATTGCATGTGACACCAAGGATGTATTGTGTCCTATTTTCTATGTCCCTGGGCAGAAATAGAAACAGGGGTTGCATCCTAAACAAACACAGGATATATAGACATTTTCTCCCTATGTTATAATTTCTGATCTCAGCAGTAGAAGAGAATTTTTCTACTCCCCAAATATATATTTTTTTCTATTTACTTCCAGAATTCACCAGAAATGGTTTTCCCTTGCAGCTTAAAGCTTTAGTCTTAATTTGACATAATAAATCTCCCTTTAAGCTAGCATTAGTGGCTTCCACTTCAATATTAGTAGCCAAATACCTATTTTTTAAAGTAAGTATAGGTAAGAAATAGAGGTTGCACATGTAAATGGAGAGATGAGAGTCCTGGAAGATAAAAATAGCTGCTTTCCAAGTTTCCCTTGTATCCTGCCAATTCAGAATTCACTCAGCACCTGCAAATACCACATCTCTTAGGACTTCCTCTATCCACAACCCCTCTCTCCTATATCTGCTCAGAAGTACCACTTATTTTGTGTAAAGTGGATCCTCCCACAAGCACAAAACATACCATTCAACACTTCATCAAGACTGAAAACCTGAACAACCAAGAAGTACAGAATCACACCCAACAACTAGACTTCCTTCTCAATTCTACCAGCATCCAGTATATGGTCAAGGAGTATAAAAGTTCAGAAAAGTTTAAGAATTAAAGTTTCCAATCTCTCTGTTAGAGATGGTGAAACTCTTCTTAAGATTTTACAAAATTAACCCAAATATAACCAGATTTTTAATCAAAAACAAACAAACAAAAACTGGACACCAGGCCTAGTTATTTTACTAACACACCATGATCTGCACATTTCTTTTTTTCTTTTTACATGGAGGAAAATGTCAGGTGCCCTCTTAGATTTCATACCCCATATCTTCTCGGTCTTTACTTCACTTGTGACTGTGGCACCTTCAACACATTGAGTCACCGATCAAAACTTGTGTTATGCTATCAGTGACCAGGATTATCCTTGCTCAGTTTCCGGGTCAGTAGCATATAAAATTACCATGAGATTAAATGAAAAGACCGTACTAACTCTTCAAATGCCAAGAGAACAAAGATTGAATCAAGTATGCTTTAACATAACAAAGCCCTCTGAACTATGTATTTATTTATTGAGGCATTAAAATTAGCTGAAATAAGAAGGACCCATCAAACAGTTGGATTAATTAAAAGGAAAAACTCCCGCAGATTTTGTTATTTTAATGGACATATGAAAATCCATAATGGGAATATTGTTTGCCCCTCTTTTAACTTTGTAAGAATCTTTACACACACACACACACACACACACACACACACACACACACCCATACACACAAAATACAAAATAACTGGTGTCAGAATACCATGAAATACATTTTGGTAAATGTGGGAAATGCTGATCTATAGAGAAGAAAGCATCGAAGGAGAATTAATTATGTTATAAGAAAGCTATGTCTAATAAGGGAGAAAATATTCCAAGAACATATAACCAAAGATTAAGTATTAAAGAACTATGGGCGCCTATGGATCTTCAAGAACTTTTGAAGTATTTCTGCATTGGAGGGGAGAGAAAGATGTGAATAAAAACGTTAAGATGGGTTCAGGAAAATAAGGACTAGAATAGGCTATATTATGAAAGCAGCTGGCAGTTTAGTTCCTAAAGGCAAAGTTGTCAACTGGCTATGACTTACTTCCTACCACACCCTCACCCCTAAAGTATATGGCAAAGTATGGTGACATTTTTTGGTTGTCTTACTAGGGGGGAAGATGTGATTGGCATATAGTAGTAGGTAGAAACTAGGTTGCTGCCAAATATATTACTGTGTCAAGGTCAGCCCCATCTTCACCCCCACCAAAACCACACCACAGACTCATGGTGCTGCAAGTGCCAATGGTGTAGCCTTGAGAAACTTTGCTGTAGAATTTAACATTTGTAATGCAATTCCAGCCTCCAGATTTTACTGAAGACATATGGAGGAGTCAGAATTTCAGGACAATGGATTTAAGTTTTCAATTGACCAAAGGGAATCAGGATGTCCCCCCCCAGGCAAGTTATTATACTAAAATTTAAATTGCCTGATTTATATATAGATTCACACCACACACACACACACACACACACACACACACACACACACATTCCTTTATATAGGAAGCAAAATGAAAAACAAATAGTTGAGATGAGTGAGGATGAGAGGTGAAAAATAACAGTTACTGTTTTCTTATGATACCCTTCAAACCATAATCCATATTTGGGAATAAAGTCTTTCAGTATTTAAAAATAACTTATGATACTCTATCTCATCATATTACATTATAGTGAATATAGTGGATTTAATATGATGGGAACTTTTTATATGTACTACTTCTTGATGTATAATAAATATTTTGTTTAGCCTCTAAATATCTCCTATATATATGAAGCAGGAGATGCCACTCTATAGAAGGCCATCCTCAGAAGCCTCAGTCATTCCTTCTGAGGTCTCTGGTTCCCAGGTTCTGAGTTTGATAACTAGGAAGATACCTACCCACTTGGTGTCCTTGATTTGGTCCGAATAACTGCATGATAGCATCCTGTCCACAAGATGGCAGTGGTGAGACAGTGTTTGATGAGAGAGGTTACCTGTGCCTAGGTTTAAAAGGATTTTTTTTTTAATTTGGTAATTCAATTTGTGTCTGTCTATCAGAAGTTAAAGAGGATAAGGGGATGTCAGAGGTAGACAGCAAGGAGAAAGAAGAAAGAGCATTGTTGGTGCAATGCAATTTCTTCATAAGAAGCAAAAACATAGAGTTTCTTTTCTTCATGCTACAGACCTGCTCTTTGTCCAAGTGAAAGAATTCTCACATAATTGCAAAGCTATATTTTATACATATACAATTTTCAGCAGAGCCTGGTCCTTACAAGACATTCCCTATCACATTCCTTTACTGTATACAAATAGTTGAAAGGGACACCCTCATTTTTTTTTTAATTTTACTAGTGATAATGCTGTCATTTTAGTTTAAAATTTTATACACTATAGGCATTTATACCACTGTATTCCATTGCAAAACCATATTTTCTCTTTCCCTACAGTAACATGTTAGTGGGCAATAACTATTTGGATAGCATATGACTAAGTAGTAGGATAAAAATTCTCTCTCTCTTTTTTTTTTGACTCATATAATCAATCAAATTTACCATAAATAACTTGCCTTTTCCTGTGTCTTAGCTAAGAACACTACCACTTTAATTTAGTCCCAAAGCGATATAAACACTTTCACTCTTTGTCCTTAGTGTCCTCAAATTTGCTTACAAATGATGCTATTGTTAACTAGTTACAAAATATGTAATAAACATGATGTGTTCACCACACACACACACACACACACACACACACACACACATCCACATATACATTTAGAATGAAAAAAAAGAAGCAATAGTTAATGGTGTGAGGTTGTCCCCTTTCTTAAAAATAGTTCTGTTGTATATCCTAGTGAAGCATGCTCACTTAAATAAGTTCAATAGTCGGGACATCTGGTTCCCCAGCAGTTCATCATTATGGAAAAGGAAGTGTAGTTATGAGATATGTTCCCACCATTATAAGAGGGACTGGGCTGACTAACACTTGTTTGCCTTACTTCCTACAAGGTCAGAGAACATTCAACTATACACCCAAGCAAGCCTTCAGTGTATCTGAGCAGAATTCCTGAAGCAGACCTGCTCCCAAGTCGGGAAAGAGAAACTATTCAGGAGACCTGATAAAAAACAGGTCTGAACAGTAATGTAGAAAGATGCCACATATACCTTTTTCAAAAATAAAAAAGAGGAATTTATATATCCATCATTTACTTGTACATGAAAGAAATAGTGATGAAGTTTGGACAACTAACAAAAGTTAAAACACAGAACAGAGAGGAGTGAGAGAAGAAAGATAAATGGGACATTACAGACTAATAGAAAAAAAAATAGAGACAGGTGAGAAAAATAGACCTGTGAAAGAGTTTATCATATCATATGACCATCTGCAACCACAGGATATTGTGCTTTGATAAAGCTGGCTAGGGTTCTCTAGATGCAAATTTTCATTATTTATGCATCCTCTGAAAGCTTTAGGCATACAAATGTGAGGCACACAGACCTGACACGCACCTTGCTATATAAGCTAACACCAGCCTTCACCTCCACATTGTCTGTCACATGCTTGAGCCAAGTCACCACTCTCCTCTCTCACACTTTTGACTGAGTCATTGGGATCCCTTTATAAGTAGGAAAAAATTAACCAGGCCACCTCATTTTCACTGTAGGCTTACTTCATTAAACGTTCTCCGTTACAAAAAAGTAGAATGGAGCCAATTTCATTTCCGAGATTCAAATCCTTCCCAGAATTCTTCAAACCCAGCTATGAACCAACTTACATAATCCTGACTCCTTTATCGAGTGTCTCCTTTATTGAGGGGGACTTTGATGACACAAAGAAGAAAGGTGAATGGATATGACAAGCCAAGTTTTGTCATGGGTTCCTCTAAAAAATGTGTGAATTGTCAAGATCATTGTACTGTCATGTGTAACTAAAAAAAAAAAAAGTGAAGCCTCCTACCCAGGGAATGAAACCTAGAGAAAGAGGCATCTACCTTACAGAGTTAGGATGGCCTGTTATGCAGTTGAGAGCAACAAGAAAGACCAAGTTACATGGTAAATTGTCCTGCTACATTTATAGGTTCACAAATAAAGAAAAAAATCTTCCTGGAGGTCAAAACATGAATTTTCCATATAGGAGACATTTACCATTGATATTAAGTGAGATGACTTTCGATTGCAAAATTCTGGCGTTTAAAAAAAAGTCATATTTAATCAAACAATCCTTTCATTTATTTCAGAAATAGTGCCTTGCTATCATGTGACAATCTTTAACATTCCCCTAATTAGTGCTAATTTATGAATATAACACAGAAGCAGACTTCAGGATAATAATCTCAGATAAGCAATGGCATCTAGCCAATATTTAATAGTATTGTTTTGGTTCTATCATATTTTTTTTGTACAAAGTGTTGTTTATAATTTATCATTGTGACACAATATTTATCTTAAAAATATATTTGGTTAAGTTAAATATTAGTCACTGTGCACAAAATATCAAATAAATTACCGGTTTTGATAGCACATGAATATAAGATTTGTGGACAATGGGATCTCAATTGTGATTCTGGGTCAGAACCGTTGCTCTTCATCCTGATTTGGCATTAGAAACACCTGGAGGAATTTTAAATATATAGATGCAAGCATCCCATCTCAGAACAATTAAGTTAGAAACTCTGAGGACTAGAGTCTGAACATTGATTTTTTAAAAAAGCTCCGCAAGTGATTTTAATGTGAGCTTGTGCTGAGAACCATGGTGTTGGGGTTTGCTAATTTTAAAGGATGAAAACTAGATACTGCCACCCAAACACAAACTTTTTGCAAAGAAATGGGTGCTAATAAATGAGTATAATAATATAGTAATATAAAGGCTTTAATATGGAACACCTTTATTTTTAAAGGAAGAACAAACTGTAATTCAAAATAAACTACTCACCCTGTAAATTCAAATGTCTGATCTTCTAAAAACATTTGATTAGGACCAAACTCATGCTCAGCCATTAGCTTCATTTGTCACCTTGGGCAAGCCACTTGACTTCTTCGTGTCACAATTTCCATTTTTGTAATATAAAGGGAGAAAGCATATCTGACATGGATTGTCCCCAAAGACCCTACTAGCAGAAAAGTTTTACATTAAAAAAATTAAATGGAAATGACCAAACACTGTTTCTTGTTTGGTTTAGTATTAATGGTGATAATTAAAAATAGAATCAGAAATTTGGTTCATGAGGTTTGCCTTTACTTTTTTGTAGTGTAGATAGATTTTGAAAACAATTTTTTCCTCTCCCTGAGATGACAGTTCAGCCAGCAAGCAACATTTTAAAAGCCTTACTCAGAGCAAGGAAACCAGCTTGAGTATGCACAGTGAGGACACGGTTGACCTAGTAATGAGGACTGTAAAATTGCATTGATTTTCTTTTTTGACCTCCCTTTCCATTTAACTATTTGTCAATACTGGAGAAAGAAAGCTGTAGAATGTAATTTTTCAGCAACTGGAAAAAATACAACTTGTCCAGGGGAAGGGAGTTGGAATACCATTTTGACATGGAACCAGAGCTTTAAATAAAGTGACTTCTTAGTTCCTATGCTGAATATAAACCCATAGGATCAAGAAAGCATTTTACATTTTCTAGTTTTCCTGAATGTGTGACTGGCCTTACTCCTTATTTGCTTGTAGGACCAACCTAGACTTCCCTCTCTCTCTTTCACTCATTGTTTCACCTATTGTCTTAGATAGTTTTGGGGTAACTTCTTTAAAATGTCTCATAAGAATTTTAATAAGACCATTATACCACATGCCTATCTGTTATACCACATGCCTACCAATATCCATGCCCAAATTATTGTCTCACAATTAGTTGTTTATTTTCTCACTTGTGATACTGTGAATTCTTCAAGGTCACAGGGGTGTCCTTATTCATCTTTGTCTCTCCAGGAGCTACACAGTGTTGACACCTGGTGGATGTTTGCAACATGATAAAGAATAATTAATAAATATTTGCAACATCCACTGCTCTAAAATAAGAATGTTACCAAATATCCTGGCTTCTCTATATATGACATTTAACAACCAAACTTATAATTTATTCTCAACTAGATACTGAATTTCTGAAAGTAAATTTGTTTAAAAAATAGCATATTTAAAAATATAGCATTGATCAATTGGCTGTGCCTAGCTGGAGTACTGAATTAAGAATTTTGAAAGTATATTTGGGGTAACTAAGGATTTGTTGATTATTAGCAATATTCCCCATCATTGCTGATGATGAGATTGTCAGTAAATGGACTTTGCATTTGTTAAAGATCCCTAATTAATTTAATATATACAGAATTTAGATAGCAGGGGCATCAATATAATAGCTGGGGTGAGCATTTTAAAAGAAAGACAGCTGCAGAAAAAACATACAATAGTATTAATGAACATGCAGACCTACTGTGTTTATATATAACGACAAGGTTCTGCTGCTATTCCAACCAATTATTTTTTTCTCAAATCCATTTCTGTGTGTGTGTGTGTGTGTTTCAGCTGAAAGTGTGACAAGAGTAGGCAAAAATTTATATCCTAGATAGATGATGTCCTTGCACTATGGTTTGACCTCTTAGAGAATTAATATGATATTTTGATATTAACACAGATGTCAGCCACATCCCCCTTCTCCTGTTAAGGGTCAGAAAACTTTAAATTAAGATTCCCTGAGATATTATAATCATCTCTTTTGTATCTGTCTATCATTTTGGAATAAAAGCTGTTCAACAGCAGAAACTTTAAATCATGTTCTTGTATTTTTTCTCCAGTTTATATGCAGACTCTAAAATGTATGTGTTTGCTTGATGTAGTAGAGCATGCCTGAAATTCTAGCAACTCGGAAGGCTGAAACAGGAGGATTGCAATTTTGAGGCCAGCCTCAACAAATTAGCAAGAACTTGCCTCAAAATTTGAAAAAAAAATAAAGAAGGGTTGGGGATGTAGCTCAGTGGTAGAGTATCCCTGGGGTTCAATCCCCAGCACTAAATAAACACATAAATAAATAAATATGTATGTGTATAAAATTACACATGTATATTATGATTTCTGAAACCATGAAAATGAATATAGCACATTATTCACATCTTTAATATTCAAAGGACTCCCTTTTTCATATTTACTCCTAGATGGTATTTAATGGATAAAATGTGTTTCAGAGGTTTGGAGATCATCTTTTCAATTAGAACAACTTCTAATCCTATGTAATTTTTCTCAGCTGTGATATTGACCTACTTTAAACTAGAAAATAGAATGGAAAAAAAAAAACACTAAGTAGGACAAAAACTCCTAGTTTCACTGTGTCTAAGAATGAAAAATGCATAACTACAAAAAGCACTGAATACATCCATTTTTTAAAACATGTCGATGAAAAGCAGAAATAAAAGAAATACTATATTTTCACCTCTAATAAGTACATAAACACATTATTGATAGACAATAGATGCTAGCTACATATATTGATAAATCAACATTTTTTTCCTGAAACCAATGTATCCTGCCTCTCTACTAAAAGTGTTTCCATTTGCCCTGGGAGATACACCTGGGAAGGTTTCCCAGGTATGCTACTTAAATGATGCTCATAAATTCACTGTGTGCACCATGTACTCGGCCCTGAGACCAAGAAAGGGAACGATACAAATAATCTCTCCTCTGTACTCACCTTCAACAGGAATCACTAGTCTGAAGTCTATCACTGTATGATGAGTTTTCTGTATTTTATACAAACGGTATTATAGACTAATTGCTCATTTACACCTGAGGCCTATTTGTGAGATTCCTTCTCATTGTTGTATGTGTGTGGTGGACATTATGATCTCCTACCCACATTCAGAAACCCCTCCAGGAGTGAGGACTTATTACCACACACCCTGGGAACAATGCCTGAAGACAGCCCTCTGTGGTCAGTTCCCTTCTGAAACTGACTCAGGGAGGAAGTGTTACTATGGGTCTTGGACACCCTACAGTTGGCCGGCATCTAATGACTGATAAACTGAGGGGTACATAGTGTCAACCTTCTTGCCTCAATTCAAGAAATCCTTCTGGATCATTCCCCTTTCTTCAAAATTCTTTGTAATGTTGATAGAAAAATCTGTGGGAATGGGTGGAGCTTGGTTTATCTTCCAGTTTAATCCTGCTTTTCCCCTTTACTTTATTCAAGTGCTGATCTAAGCAGGACTTCTAATATTGACCTGTAATACACAATTGCTATGCAAAGTTTCCAATTTTAGTAATTAAAAAGTTTAGTAGATGGCAACAGGGGCCCAGGTAGGGTTTATGTTCAGCAGGGATTCATGCAGATCTGTCAGAATTGCCAATGATGATTGACTATTGGTGATTTCATGGCAAACTATTATAAGGAAGACCTGTTATATCTGGGTAAAGCAATGAAATGTCATACACATGAGTAATGCCTCCCATTTGTGCAAGATGATAATAAGAGACATACACCTTATATTCCCATCCCAAATAACATCATCTTATATTGTTTTCCAGGAACAAATACATTTACACGAAGACTTCTGTTCGGTTAAATTATCTCTCATTAAGTTTTGCATTTGCTCTTTTTGATGTGTGCAGGTTGATAAAGCATTGATTAAATGAGCTAATCATATTACTGTGAGATAAAATTCATAGAATTTTGCTCCAAGCTAAAATTGAATATTAAGGGTTAGTCACTAGTTGCTGCCAGGATTACTAAAACAGTAAAATCAAGAGTGGCTAACCTTTGGGAACTTGGATTATTTTTATTAGGTTTTAGAACTAAGAATTGTATCAGTTAAAGAATAGACATTAGAAAATTTATGAGTATCCCATTACTAGGAGGCACAAAGGAGGGACATTTTATTTAAAGTACAGATTTTGTAGAGAAATATAAAGCACATATTGGTGCCCCTCTCACTTATGAGATTCTATAGTTAAACATATGTGTTTAGGTAAAGAAATATTTTTTTATGTATTTAGATGTTTATTTCTTTAATTTCTTCCACCAAGTTCATAGTTTTCAGTACAAAAGACTTGACTTTTTTTAAAAAATATTACTAATTATTATTGTTCTGATGCTATTATTAAGTGAAATTGTTTCAATTCCATTTCAGATTGTTCATTACATAAAATATATTATATACATATGAATATTGATCTTATACCATAAAAACTTGCTGAACTAGTTTATTAGATTAATAGTCATTTTGTAGATTCTTCAGTCTTTCAATAAACAAGGTCATGTTATTTGTAAATAGAGATAGTTTTATTTTTTCTTTTCCAATCTGGGTGAATTTTTATTTCTTTTTCTTGCTTAATTGCCCTGGATTGGATCTCTAATGCAATGATGAATAGCAGTGAGAACAGATATCCTTGACTTATTCTTCATCTTAAGGGAAAAGCTTTCCATCTTTTACAATTGTATCAGCTCTAGTTTTTTAAAATTCCATTTTTTTTTAAGAAATATGTTTTGCATGTTAATTTGTTTGTAGACAATGATTTGCTGTTGGATCAGCTGTCTTTATATGTCAAGGATTCTTAAAATGTTAATTCTTAATTTTATATAATTTTACACATTTTTGGCTTCCCACATGAAGGAAAGTACTGAAGAAGGGCATCCTTTCCTTATATAACTAATGCTTCAGTGTCTATTTTTAGTGCATGTGTAGAGTACAGTGTGAAATCAAAACAGGTACCATGCTTGCTCTCAGGGAGCTTGCAGCCTATAGATAATGGTATTCATGACCAAAATGTACAACTGAATATATAATAGTGATTGCTGCTGGTGCCCTGCCTTGTGAGAGCATCTTTTACAGTTGGTGACAGCATCCTTCCTCTCTATCTGTGCTTGGATTGTTGCCTGATAACTACATACAGCTGTTTTCATTTCAGAGCAATGCTCCAGGCTGTAGGGAACTCAACTAACCCAGGAATCCATGATACTTCCATGTGTACCTTGCTCAGTGTCCAATGTTGTCTGAAAATGTATTACAGAAAGCTTCTTCCAGGGCTGAGGATATAGCTTAGTTGGTAGAGTGCTTGCCTCACATGCACAAGGACCTGGGTTCAATCCCCAACACCCCCCCCCCAAAAAAAAAAGAAAGAAAGAAAGCTGCTTCCTTGCGAGAAAGAAGGGCTAAGGTTGTGGTAGAATTTGTGCTGCACACTGTCAAAGAGATGGAAGCTGGTCTGTTTGTGTTTCGTTGTTGTTATTGTCTTCCTTTTCTATCTTGCCTCATTCATTCTTACTGTCCTCAAAAAACTACCTGAGGAAAAATTCATACCCACTTCAGACTTTACTTCTAAGTAATTCAACTTAAAACAATGTTTAAGTGCAATTGTATTGCAATTGTGACAATGCATGCACTATATGGGGATACTCATTTTAAAGCATAATAGAAGTGGGATTTAATTTGTAAAGTTCAAAGGAAGCTCTCTTAAATTTAAATGTAAAGGATGCTTAGAAACTTAGAACAGCAGGATAGGAAAAAGTTCCCAGATAAGAAAATCTGTGCCATCCACTGAGTGAATATGTATCCTGCTAACATTTGAGGAAGAGAGCGACCAGAGATAGAGTTGAATCACAGAGACTGACAAGTGGTTTGAAAAATCAGAAAAAAAAATAGAGGGAAGAGCAGGTAGAGAGCACTTTTAAGATCACAGTAAAGGGGTCACCTATTAATGTAAGTACAATAAGAAAGCATGCAAATTTTGAAGTAAGTTAACGATAAAGTAAAGTTAATGAATTATAGGCTAAAAATACCCCAAAATGCACAAAACATTGACACATTTCTCTCTGGTTAGTCTGTTTTTCTCTAGTCCACTGACCATAACATTCTGCTCCTGAGGCCTATTTATCCACTGAAATCTCAGGACAGGGCTTCAGTTTTCTAACTATTGGAGCTATCTAATAGTTTTCCTAGAAACACACACTCTTCTGTATTTCTTTTCCAGGACAAAGAATAAACATTCTTCAGAAAATTTATTTATGTCACTTTTGGTTCCAAGTATGATGTAATAATTCATAAGAGTTAAACTTACCTATAAACTCTCAAACAAATAAATGAAGGAAAACAGGGATGAAGATAAAGTTTCCCTAAACATAGGAGACTTTAGCAGTCGCATCATGTTCAGACCCAGATGCAGTTTGGTAGAATTCTTAGGTTATGTCAATCAATCTTTTGAAAGTTTGGCAACTTATACTTATGGGCCTGTCATCTTTTTTTCTTATTTTCTTGCCAATACCTAGCTGTAACTTTTAATAAAAAATCAATAAATCAATGATTAAGTGGTATTTAAAATGACAAATATTGTTAATGAAACTAATGTTCTAGGGTTGAACAAAAGTGAAAACATGCCCTTAAGGAAAGTTTTACAATCTAGTGGTTGTATTAGTCTGTTTTTCCTTATTACAATGAAATACCTAAGGGATGGTCATTTTATAAAGCAATTAGGTTTGTTTAATTCATGGTCCTACACATACAAAGGCATGAAGCTGGCATTGGCTCAGTTATGGTAAAGACCCTCTTGGCTACACTACATCATGGTGGGAACTTGCATAAGAAGACACCACATGACCAAAAGAGGAAGCCAGAGAGAGAATGGAGTCCATAGTCCCTTTTAAAGTCATATCCACAGTAACCTAAGACCTTCCATGAGGCTCCACCTTCTAAGTATTCTACTGGCTCCCAACTCAGCCACCCTGAAGACTAAGCTTTCCCTTAAGGGAAAACCATATTGAAATCATAGCAGTTATCTTTATAATGAAATGCATATTGGACAAGAGGGATTAACAATTCTTCTGTGTTTTGAAATAGCAGAAATAATGTAACAAGAATTCAATTTTTATGTATTTAAATCATTCTATATTAAAATTATGATAGAATTCTTGAGACAAGATGTAAGCTTATTTTATTATCTGGTCAAATCTGGTCAATTTACAATTTACTTTTTTTTTTTTTTTGGTACTTGGGATTGAACCCGGGGGCACTATAACACTGAGAAACATCCCCAATACTTTTCATTTTTATTTTGAGACAGGGTCTTGCTAAGTTGCTTGGAGCCTCCCAAAATTGCTGAGGGTGACAATTTAACTTGATATTCTCCTGCCTCAGCCTCCTGAGTCACTGGGATTACAGGTATGCATTACCATGCCTGACCTAAATTTGCTTTTAAGAGTTACATTAATGAACATTTTTGTGAGCACTCATGTATATACTAATGCTAACCTTCATTAAATATTACCAGTTAGGAACTACTGATTTAATTTTTAAAATACAGTATTTTGTCTTTGTTTATAGTGTTATTTTTTCACCCTCTACTTGTACAAGTAACTATATTTTAATGGTTGGTGTTTATCTTCCCATAGTTTTAACTCCAATTATGCATGAATACATATAGTTTGTCAATTTTTTATCACTATTATGAGAATGGCTAAACTAATAGGGACACGAGCACACACACACACACACACACACACACACAGGTTTTTGCTTTTCTTCTTTGTGTAAAAGATAGATGTAGTTGTGGAAGTTAATTACCTACACAAATCCTTAGCTAGTATTCCATTAAGTAAGAGATGGGTTGTAAGTCCCCTATACTTGAAAGTGTATGGACACCTTTCATTGCTTCAGACAAAAAATAAATAAATAAAACAAAAATAGCTGAATGAATTCCAACTCTAGGTCACCAAAGCCATGCAGCTTTCACCATGTTTACGGTTAACACTTGCTCTTGGTGGCTTGACACCTATCTGTAGAAGGTCCCACAGCTCTGAGAGCACTGTGTGAGAGAAGCAACACACAGCTGCTCTGGGCCAGAGTATTACCTGAACCCACTCTTCAACCCTCACAACTCAGGAGCCAAACTTGCCTGAAGAAGCTGCCACAGAAGTCCCTGCTATTACAGATCCCCAGGGCTGAGTCACTCTCTATCATTTGAAGAATTTATGAAGCAGAAAAAAAAACTTGACCTTTTTTTGCTCTTGCCATATTCCTAACTCACAGAATCGGTGAGCCTAATCAGACTATTGCTTAACGCAATGCATTATTGATGAGATCATGTGTTAGCGAACAACATTCTACTTCCATTTTTACACTGGGATTTTCAAACAATTTTAGTTCAGTACCTTTCCAGCTTTCTTAAGATATGTGTCTCTATAAGGATTTGTAATGAACAATCTTTGACATCAGTTCTAAATAACAAAACCTGCTCCAAATCTCCTTCTTAATATTATCCAAATAGAAAACAATGGATCCTAGAATATTCCATTGCTAGAATAAGCAAATACAGAAATACTATCAGTGTAGAGATGCATTCATAAATGTGACCTAATAAGTTATGCAATTGAATTCTATGGTCTCAGATATGAAATCCTCTTCTTTAGGTAGGAGATAACTGGAAAGGAAGATTTGAAGAAAATTTAGTTATGAACAAAAAGAAAGAAAGAAAGAAAAGAAAGAAAGGAAGGAAGGAAGGAAGGAAGGAAGGAAGGAAGGAAGGAAGAAAGGAAGGAAGAAAGAAAAGAAAAGCTTGCATCAGTATAAACTGGATAGAGAAGAGTTGGCAAAAGATATCTGCCAACTGGCCTAGGAAGCGATAAATTTAGGATTGAGTTCCTAGAACTGTCATGCCCTGGTATAAATTCAGCAGAGTGTGTAAAAGATGGAAGTACAGCATTGTGTCATTCATCAAACAACAGAGATGAGGGAGAATATCTTTAAATTTCCTTGTAATTCCATATATCTGTGATCCCAGTTTTGTGTCCTAAGGCTCTTAGGATATCCTGACTACAACAATACAATATGGCATAAATACAATATAGGATAACAGTTCAACAACTATGTGGTGTGCCATGTTTCAGATATAAGTGGAAACACAGCTAATCCTATTTTATAAATACATTTTCCAATTCGATTCCCTTGGTACATAGAGACTGTGCAGACATTTCAAATGTTGGTGTTATTTCTTATTCTCCCTGGATGTGTATCATTTCCTGTGTTCATACTCTGAGAGGCAAGAATGACAATGATTTAGATCATCTATAGAGGTAATTTGGTATCTCGGCCAAGCCAGTCTGATGTAGGATTTATGAATCATTTTTTTTTCTTGGCAATCTATTATGATATCAGTAAATGTTGATAATCCATTAGCGTGAGAACACTTGAGTTAAGGCAATAATTACCTGTCATTTTCACACTAATGCATGTCGTTAGTTTCTTTATCTAGTGGCATTTCCATCTAGTAACGTTATAGAGAAAATAAACTGAAGTCAGAGAGATAATAAATTAAATATACTGTTTATTATTTGGGATGCTGAAACATCAAAGAACTTGACATGTAAAGGCAATTTTTTTATTTTTAAAATTTATTTTTTGATGTTAAAAGAATGAACTTAGCTTCAAATGCATTATAGTTTAAGCTTATAACACAGGAGGTTGCCAACCTCTGTTGAATCTGAAACTCTGACTTCCCACATTTATGCCAGTTGATAAAGTAATCTGCTATGTGAGGAAAAGACTGAACTCACACCAAGAGGTCTAAATAAAAAATTGCACATACATACCATGCATTTTGTAAAACACATTACTTTATTACCTACTTTTTCTTTCACTTGATGACAATGTCTGAATGTTATATTTGGTGAATGGGTGATCAATAATAAAAGTCATACAGACTCCAGGTCCCACTAACTATGTCTCAGAAAAGTCACTTAATCCTTCTCCTTTGACTCTTTATATAAATAATAATAGGATGTACCCACAATTACATATTATGTTAGATTAAACATTATGGAAATTCATATTATATTCTCTCTATATATACATGTCAATATTAAAATTATATATTTAAAATTAAAAATTTTGTGAAGGTCTCCTGCCTCACTTAATATGATGCTGCTACATATGGAAACCACAGGGCAGCAGCAGGCTTTCACTGTTTCCTCTGCCCTTTGTAAAGTATGAAACAGAGGGAGGCTAAAGCCATTGTTGGTTGTCAATGGGATGCTTTTCCCAAACAGAATTCATGCAAAAGTTTAGAATTCCTTCATCTAATAACAAGGAACACATTGATCCTCTGTTTGCATTGCTACAGAAGACAGTTGTTGAAATTTCATTAGAACAAGATGATTCTGGAAAAGACTGAAGTTGTGCTGTTATATTCTCACAAGATGCAATCTCAGTAAAAAGAAAAAGTGCTGAAGTAAAAGTCTGACCCTAGACATATTTTCAAATAAACTGAAACGTTTCTTCCAAGTTACATCAACTGGGTAGCTGTGGATAATTAGAGACCTGAGCCCTTAAACGAAGCGGTGGAAGGAACCAGGTAATTAAAGGTTATTGATTAACGTAAGGGGTGCATTAAAAAGAAAACTGCAATTCTTGGAGTCATTCTGGTTTAAGCACAGATTCTGGCTCTTTATTTTTCATAACTGTGTGATTTAGGAGAACTTGTGGATCACTCTGAGCCCTTGCTTCATTAACAAATTGAACATCTAGTTTTTATCAAACATGCCAGATGCACTCTTGTCACAATCTCCTGCCCTGACAGTGATCAAAACATTCAACCAAGAGAATGTCATACTTTAAGATCTATGATAAAACATTCTAATGCTAAAAATCACAATCTCTTTAATTGCTTGTTATGCATGTGATGCTTTACCTTTTATTTGTGTGATATTTTGAAAAAGTAATAATAATTCATGGACATAGTTTTAAAAATGTCAGAGCATAAAATAAATAATATAGAATTGAAATTCTCTCTCTCACTGAAAGCCAATACCATTAACATATTTCATGAAAATTCTTCTAGAAAAAAATGTGGGTCATAGTCCAATATGCATATCTGTATTTTTAATTGTATGAATAGTAACATATAATATACATGGCTCTGCATCTTGCTTCTGACATAAACTACATAGAAAATAACTTAATTAGTATGGTCAACACATTATAAATAATCAATGATATAGAAAATATATTTCTTGGCTCTCTTAATTTAAAGAAATTATAATCTATAATCTTCCTAGGCATATAGGCTTAAGTACCCGCTATGCCTGATATAGATTTGATCAAACTGTTAGTGATGAAGGAATTTCTATAGGTGATAAGTGGAAAGATGAGAAAGAGTGAAATCTCTCCATCTGTCACTCAATAAAGGTCTTCTATATAAGGAAGACCTGTGAATTGAAAAGAAAAATTAACTGAATTAAAAGGACATTTTAGTGATTTTTTTTCTTATATACCAACAATATGTCTTATCTTCCCAGACCTCCATTTTCTGATATGAAAAAATAAAGGGAGAGACAAACTACTCAATATTCTTTTCAAAACAAGTTCAAGAGATGGAGAATACCTTTGCAAGCCACACATCTAGAAAAGTGCTGGTGTCTAGAATCTATGAAGAACTGCCAAATAGCGGGGTGTGGTGTTGCATGCCTGTAATCTCAGCAGTTTGGGAGGCTGAGACAAAAGAATCACAAGTTCAAAGCCAGCCTCTGTAACTGCAAGGTGCTAAACAACTGAATAAGACCCTGTCTCTAAATAAAATACAAAATAGGGCTGGGGATGTGGCTCAGTAGTCGAGTAACCCTAAATTCAAACCCTAGTACCAAAAAAACAAAACAAAAAAACTGCAAAAAAAAAAACCTGAAAAGTAGAAAATGAATTAGGGAAAGACAACTTATTAAAGATCATAAAAGATGGCACATTTTCAAATGGAAATATTTCTTATCAGTATCATCCATTAGGGAATTATAAATTAATACCACAATGAGATATCCCTGCATCCTTATCAAAATACCTGAATTTTCTTTTCTTTTTTTTTAAAGAAAGATTTAAAAAGTGACAACAAAAAATGTTGATGAAGGTGAGGAAAAATTAGATCATTAATAGTGTTGAGAATGTAAAATAATACTGCTACTCTGAATAAGTACTTCGAAGATTCTTTCAAGAGTAAATATGTAAATATTATGTGACCCAACCATTGACTAATGGGTATTTATGCTTAGAAATAAGAACTGATGTTCACAGAATAGCGAATGTATGTTTATAGCAGGTTTATTCACATTGGCACAGAGGATGGAACAACTTGAAGTTAGTTTTTCTACAAATTAATGATGAAATAAACTCTGAAACATTCAACTAGAACAAGTCAGCAGTAAAAAGGGCATATTGATACAGACAATAAAGTGGATGATCTCAGAGAACTGTGTTGAGTTAAAAAAATTCAATCCCCAAAAGTTACCTACTCTGTGATTCCATTCATATAAACTTCCTTAAAATTACAAAATAATAGAAATAAACAGATTCATCATTGCCAGAGTTCAATGAGGCATGATAGTCAGAAGTAAGGGGTTCACATGGAAGGGATAACAAAAATATCCTCGTGGCAATGCTCATATTTTGTATCTTGACTGTGACTATCAACATGCTGGTGAAGATATACTTGCAATATCTTACCATTGGGGACAACTGGGTAAAGACGTCATGGGAACTTTGTCTATTATATTGAACAGGTGATAAAGATATCTTAAAACAAAAATGTTAATAATAGTCCTAATACCATCTTTAAAAAGATGCAGTTGGCACTCCTTTTGCTCTGTTGTCCTCCATTGTTATTGATTAGATATCTGTATTTTCCCTTTATAGCTCATGTGCTGTTTCCGCTGGATGCTTTCAAGATGTTTTTCCTATTCCTTTGGTTTTTCACTAGTATTTAAATATGGTATGTTCAAGCATGATTTGATTTGAATTCATCACCACCATGTAGTCACTTTTCACACCTTCACCACACAATCTCCCTGCTGCAGTGTTTCCCTTAGAATCTGTGTTTTTAGTCAGCATCAGAATTGTTGTGATGAGACATTGAACACAATATTCTGATGGAAGAACTGTGAATTATGTCATCATGAAATTTTACACACTACATCATATCATTGGCATACCAGTATTAATGTTATTACATAAATGTTTATTCAAAAGGTGAGACTACATGCATATCAGAATTCTTGTGCATATATATATATATATATATATATATATATATACTCTCATACACAAATAGCATTTATGTACATAATTACATTTATAATGCATATTTACTATAACTAATCGCTTATGTTTATATAGATAAATAACTATACATATATTTGTATAAATATAAAATTATATATGCATATAACTATCCTCATGCATCCTTTTTATGTACTTTACACGATAACATACTAATAAAAGACTGTCAGAAGAATGTGTGGAACTGAATTGTATCAGGAACTCTTATAATGGTTATCTCTTTTAGTCAATTATGGCAGCGTAATAAAGTATTTCAGATTCATTTGCCCTAGAAAATCCTATTTATAATACCTTACTTTCTATAACCCTCACAAACTAAAGATTCTGATATTCTTCCATAAGTCTTCATTGATTTGCTGAGAAGAACTTCATTGTGGCTTTTTGTCTTTGAAGCACAAGAGCTGCATGAATATAAGAAAATCATTTTTTCACTTGTGGGGAACCTCTTATCTGATGATGTTGAGGTGATCCCAAGCATCCATACACAGCAGCTCCTTTCAAGGTCACCGTGCATCCTGTGTCCTACTAGATGACATCTACATATGCTCCCTATTCACTCTGCACCTTGGCAATGAATGAGGGTCCATGCGGGCTGCATTTTTCCTAGGTACAGCGATCAGAGAGGCTGATTTTGCTTATTACAGAGGGGGAGCACAGATCACAGAAAGCCAGTGTTCCCATCAGAGCATAGAGGAATTCTCCTCACTGAAACAAAAATTAAAATGAAAATCCGCTATGACTTCATCATTTTTGCAGTCTTAAGTGCAGATGTGTTAATGCAGAGCAGTACCCCCTGCACTTTGCAATGCATCTTAGTTCTCCAGTGTTTCTTAGTAACTATGTCCTTATCTTGCATCATTTGCTCTAGGTCCCCAGTCAGACCTGATTGTCCCATGTCTCTGCACCTTTGCTGCAGGTTTGTTTGTTTGTTTCCCTTCTGTGAAGTTTCTTTAACATTTTTGGCCATCTCTGAGCTCTGTCTGTATGTGATCCTTCTTACTGACAACTAGCAGGGTGTACCAGTGCAGACTTATAGCTTTAAAGGACAACTTACATAGTCACATCACAGTTTACTTCCCCCGTGACATTCAACACAACTTTTCTCAGTAGCTAAGATAAACAGGCATTATGCTGATATCTGTAAATAAGATCCCTTCATTCATGGGTGATGCAGATATGTATTTAATGTCTACAATATCCCAGGAAAAGCTCTAGATTCTGAAAATATCAATAGAGAACTCAGAAGCAAACATTCTACAAACAACATAAAGCAAACCTTTTCAGAGGGGAGATAAATAATATGCAAATATAAAATATTTGTAGTTAGTGATACACACAATGAAAATAGGGAAATGCTGGGGGGGAAGGCAATAGTGTTTCTCTCTCCTTTGCAGGGAGGGAGAGTCTAATGGGAAAAAAAAAAAAAGATTACCAAAGAGAATTTAAAGTAAAATATAGCAATGGTTTGTGGAAGCTATAGGATAATGTAGAAAAGCAGATGAGAACGATCTACTCATGGAGGTAAAGAGAATGTTAATGAGATTATAAGAGATGTTGAGTTACAAAGATGTGAAGATGTCAACTAGAGAGAAATGAGAGGGAGGGAAGAACAGCACGAGGAGGCAGAGCCTCAGCATGATCTGAGGGACTTTTAGGAGAACATGGGTAATGAAATGGGGGTAGCACTTACACAAATCTATCCGGTGAGTATTTTGTAGTAGGGAATTGTTGACTTTTCATGATGCTTTTATGACAAGCCCTAAAGTGAACATCCAAACTATTGAGCATCTAAATTAAAAATTGTCACCATTCTTTTCCCCATGAGAAAAGCTTTTCTTCAACCTGAGGGACATTGATCCTCATTCACTTTGAACGTGCCCCAATCTAGCCCAGGAACTTCAGGTTAGAATTAGTTAAGTGGCCATTGCTGTTTGCTTACATCTGAATAAGCCACATGTTTCCATTTGTATGTCTTTGAAGCTAAATCAAATCCTGTTATCACGCCGAATGCATAAAATGAACATCATTTCTCATTCACTCTAACCTTATGTATCATTATTCAAATTTAACTAATGAGGAAAACAGGCACGGCGAAAATAATCACGGTCATGATTATAGGAATAATAGCTACAGCTTATTGAATGATTACTATGTATCACTCACTCTTCTGAGCACTTCATAAATACCATCTCATTTAATGCTTACAACAATCACATCAGGCAAACATGCTTTTATCATCTCTTTCATTCATTAGGATGCTGAGCTGCAGCTTGTCCAGAGTCACAGAGCTAGAGAACAGTGTAGATTGGCATTCAATCCAAGGCTACCCAACTCCAGAGACCATAACTCTTCCTGTACAAGATGGTGCATTCAAGATGTCAAGAGGCAGAAGGCTGGAAGAGCAATGTGCTATGTCTTAATGTCAGTGTTAGTTTCTACATATGTGTAGCGTAGGGACATTTCTGCATGCTGAACAAGGTAATGATGCTATGCGTTCAGTGTCAGCAGTGGGAAGTCTGTGGGGTCCCCTGTCTCATGCTGTCATGCCTCAATCTTGACAGATTTACCATTTCCTTGGAATCACGTTCTGGGTTTTTCTACCATGACTTCTTATGTATGAGAGATACTGTTTCTCCATACTCGCTGGCTCACTGTCTTTCAATCCTGTATTTTCTCTGGCTTCAACATTTCTGTAGTGACATAAGGATCTTATTTGCTTCGTATGATATATTCACCCATGAATATCTTTTAGCCAAATTTCTTTTCTGTTCCTCACATGATGGATAATGACTTGCCCAACACACAAACAAAAAAAATAAACCCTTCAATGAACCCCTGCTTAACTAAATCCAGAAAAAAAAATGGAGCTTTTATTTTTTAGTCAGTTAGACACGTTTATATTCTGTGTAATTATCACCAAGGATGATTTCACCCTTCAATTATTTTCTTTCCTTCTTCACTGTGTGTTGTTCTATTTCTTTTTATCTTCTGAGAATTAAATTTAATAATGTCAATCTGCCGACAGGACAAATTCTCCACTTTAGGTTTCTCTTAAGGAAAAAACAACCCCAGATTTCAACATAATAACCACAACATCTGTAAAAGACATCAGTCCTAAAAAGATGTTTACATTGAAAAAATGTTATAAGTATTCGAATAACGCACACAGCGAGTGAACGAGTAAAGGAAGAATGCCGTGTTGACTGGCTGGCTGGAGAGCAGCTTGGCAGTCAGGAGTAATGAGGAAGTCATTCCTCCTGAGTCAAAACTCATTCCTGACACGTATGCACCCCATCCAACCAGCTGGGTCACGCCTCCGTGCCAGGAGCCAGCCACAGGTGGTGCGGGCTTTCTCGTGTAATCTTTCTAAATGCTTTCTCATCTGCCATTGCCTGTGCTCGCTCCTGGTGTAAGTAGCTCGCCCTCTGGCTGTGATCATTTGCTTCTGGACATGCCATATTTTTTCCCCTGCTTGTCAAGTAGACCAACATTACTCCACTTGCATAAAATGAATAATCAGTACTTTGAGAAGACATTTTTTTCTCCTAAAATGAGTTTATTATGGGTTTATTTTTCATTGCCTATCAAACAGATGTTGCCTGCTCGCAGAGGGATTTCTGTACTTCTCAGTCACTCTGGCTGGGTGGATTGCCAGATGCTCAAGCGCTCTGCAGAGCGGCTCATGAATGCCAGGGAGGTGAGCAGATCTGCCTCAGGGAGAGGAAGGGAAATCAAAGTGTTGCTGAGAACGGTGGGACAGGGGGTGGCTGCTGCTTCAGAATGGAAAAATGCAAACAAGTCTGGAACAGATGTAGACAAGTTCCAACTGCTGTGGAAACAGCTTGATGCAGTAGAAAGAGCATTGGATTTGGAATCAAACCGACCCGTGTGGAAATCCCAAATGTACCACTTTCAGCCTCCATACGTTGAACTCCTTGCCTCTTCTTCATGTTATGGATTTTAACACTCTTAACATATAGCTTCTGTATGGACTAAATACATCCTGAATATTTAAATAGATGATCAGTAAATATTACCTCATCCACTTTTCTTAACCAGTGCTAATCTAAGTGATTGGAATAAACCAAATCTTATCACTTTGTTTTCTAACAATATATTCCAGGCATACTTATAATCTGACTATGTGTCTGTTCAATTTCACATGAATCTATGTATGTTTTCACCTAGGAATCTATGCATCTATACATTTATGTACATATCTATCCGTAAAACTTATAAATACATTGTCACTTGAAATGTTCAAAATGTATGGATATATATCATAATGAATACCAATTTCCCATTGATGAACAAATATATTACTCTATTTTATTTATGTGAATATTGTCACAGGGAATGTTTTCTCATATACATATCTTGTGGCACTTGTTTGATAATTATTTTAAGAAAAATGTTTATATTTGGACTTTTGACTCTGAAGTTTAGACTTTTATATCTTATTTCATATAGTCAATTTAAAAAAAAATAATTACCAATTTGCTTTCTCACTGCTACTCTTTGGATGTTGGTTATCTACCAAAGGCCTGTGTATGAAGGCTTGGTCTTCAGAATGTGGCACTGTTAGGAGGTGGTGACCTGTTAAGATGTGGGACATAGTAGAAGGAAGTCAGGTCATTGAGAGCATACTCTTGAAGATGAAATTGGACCCTGGATTCTCCTCTTCTTCTCTTTACTTCCTGACTGCCATGTAGTAAGAAATGTTGATCTACCACATGGTCCTCACCATGAGGTACTACCTCACCACAGGCCCAGAAAATTTTGGTCATGTGACCATGAAATACCTTAGATCTAATCAGAGATATTGATAAATTATTGTATAACGGTGTGTTAAGAATTGTAATGCAAAATAAATAAATTTAAAAAAGAAACCTCTGAAACTATGAGCCAAAGTAAACCTTTCCTCTATTTAATCTGATTATCTCAGGTATTTATTACAGTAATGAATAATGACTAATAGACTCACTGATGAGATTTCTGGGAACACTCTTCATGTTCTAAAACTGGTACAAATTCATTAATTTTTTTTAAATACCTCAGTTTTTATAATTTTATTAGGTACAAGAATGTTTTATAAACTGACTGGTGATATGTTTTGTTTTATTGGTGTATTGCTTATATAGATAGATGTGAGTTTTGCATCTTTCCTCTTCCTCCTCTCCTCCTCCTCCTCTTCTTCCTCCTCCTCCTCCTTTTTTTTTTGAATGTAGGATGGAATTCCAGAACTTAGTTGAAAAGATGACTTGATAACTGTGACAGAGAAAGTTACTGCTAAAAAACAAAACAAAACAATAACAACAACAACAAAAAAAAAACAATGGGAAACTACATTTTCCACCTCCCTTACAGTCAAACAGGCTTTAAATAGAAATAAATACACTGTATTAAGCCTCTGAGAACTGTGACAGCTATAATTAATTACTCTTATTAAAACCAATGCCAAGATGAAACTCCTGAAGCCACAATTCAATGATAATAAGAGATTATTCTAGCTTACCAAAACTAGAATCATCCTGTCTACAAGTGTTTCTGTATATGTACATGTTTCCATTTCTGTGTGTGAACAACGTGACCATCAACCCAGATATATAAGACCCAATTTACAGATATTTTCATGACATTTCCTAACCTCTTATGTTTTCTTGGATTCTGTAGTTGCAAAATTATGAACTCAAGGACCTTCCTTGAGTGCCTGCTCTAAAATTTGACTTATTCCAAATACTAGCATTGTGGTACTTACCTATAGTCCCAGCTGTGGGAGGCTGAAACAGGAGAATCTCTTGCACCCAGAAATCTGAGGCAAGGCTGGACAACACAGTGTGATTCCATCCAGAAATACAGTATAGAGGCAAACACAAAACAACAAGTAAGTCACAGTGGCTTTGCAACCAAACAGGCCTGCCTCAAACCTCAAAGCTGCTCTTATGATCTGTGGGCTCTAACCCTCCCCAAAATAACCCAACCTTGATATACACTTTGAACAAGGCAACAGCTAGGTCAAGTTGAATGGTAAGTACTTCGGTGTTATCTAAATTGATAGGAAGGAAGGATTCAAAAGCTATGAGTATAGTGCTTACAGGGACAACTGTGGCCCCAGAGTACATGGGTCACAGAGGTCACACCAGAGGTCCATTACCTATAGCGGAAGAGGTCTCTGGACATGGAGGGCAACTTAGAAGGATCTACTGGCCTGGGCAAAAAGTGAGTGAATTTCTGGTGCCGTTTAGTCCTGTATCCCTCCCGGGGTGAGCCGTCTTTATTCAGGGCCACATAATACTGTCTCTCTGAGTCCGAGTGTTTGTACAAGGTGGACACATAGGTGTCGTACCAGTTTTCTTCAAACTGTTCCCGGAAAACACATTCACGTGTGAGTTTCTTCTGTGAGGGTGAGAAAACAAAGCAGAACCCATTATATAACCATTTTCCCCCATCCCAGCTTGCTGGTGGAGAAACCCTGAAATATCAATAGCACAATGACATTAGAAAATTTCAGTCCACTTGCCCTGTATTACTGAGATATCTGTCTTCCAAAAAGCACAAAATACACCTAACTATGTCTCCTTCATCCTTTTTCATGAGCCACACAAAAATGTTTTTGGTGAGACCTTTCCTGAAGGAAGGAAAGTAGAGGAGATGGCCTCAGCTGGCTCTTAGAGCCTGAGAATTTCTGTTATGGCTTTCTAAGGCCCTGCTGGCACCCACTGACCATTCTCCCTACTTAGGGCTAATAGCATTCAAATCCATTGAGATTACAGTTAACCATGTCCACTGACAGGCAAAGGCCTTGGATCTATATAAAGCTCCATGGGAGGTGAGCTGTGATCTCTCCTAATGAAGGGTCTCAGGCCTGTCAGTTGGAAAGCTCAGAAAAGATCTCCTTGAAAAGCTCCTCCAATCTGGCTACTTCAAGCTGCCAGCTCCTGGGTCTCTTGCTTCTGTCCCTTCTCACACTTGATCCGGCCACCATACTATTTGCTGGGGTTGCTGATACCGAGTGCTGGGGACAGGCCTATCTCTTAGGTGTCAGGGAAAAATGTGTTCTTATTCCATGGGGTGTAGGCAGCCAGAAAGCATGCTATGTGACTCAAAAGTGTGAGCCAGGAGTTGGGATTCCCTGAAAGGGTTAAGGTCAGCAAAGTCACTTACCATTCCCCAGTGCTGGGCTAGCTTTCAGAACAGAGAAAATGTACTACAGCCATCCCAGTCCTACTGAGGGGCTCAGAGCTGTCACCAGAGCCTGGAACCCTCATTCTTCATTTGTTTGTTTCATTTGGCCTTTGGGACTCAGCTAAAGCAATCTGGAAATCAGGGACTGTGTTTTTAACCCCAGATCCTCATTTTGAAGGCCAGTTCTTCTACTGCCTATTTTTGTGTCTGCTACTCCTCTGGGTATACATTAAAAGTGAGATGTGCTCCTTGGGAAGGTTAATGTCCTAAACCCTGGCCATCTACTGACAGACCGGCACAGCTTACTGTTCTCATCAGAGCAGCTGGCCCTCCAATGGAAAAAGTGAGGCAAACATATCACAGAAAAGCTTATGTTTGGTGGGGGGCTGCCAAGATGTAACAAGGATACACTAATCCTTTACAGTTGACAAAAATGTTTTCAAGTGCTAGATACAATTTTTATCCTTTTGCCTTACATTGTCCAAATGCTGGTGGAAATAGCTTCTGAGGGAAAGAAAACCTGAAACTTACTGATCCATAGAGTTCTCCTCGTTCATTCATTCCTAGGTATAGGCCAGAGTCCACTCCCCGGATGCTAATCAGTCCCACAGCCAGACTAATAAACTCCAGAATTCCTAGAGCAAAAAAAGAATGCCATTCTGTTACTAACATCAAATTGAGAGAAAGCTATTCAGGTGGCAGGAGCTACCAGTCATTTATTCCCAAATGGAGGCCAGCCCTAGGTGCCTTTGGTGAATTACCAGATGAAACTATCTTTTGCTACAAGAATGAAACCTTGGAGAAGGTGCTTATAGTCTCTCTGAGCCTCAATTTTTCCATGCTTAAAATGGGGAAAACAATGTCTGCCTCTATTTAACATTCTTAGGCACATTTTTGTATGTTTATTTTGTGGTGCTGAGGATTGAACCCAGGTCCTTGAGCATGCTGGGTAAGTGCTCTACCATTGAACTACATCCCCAACCTCTTAGGTCTATTATGAGGAAGAGACCATGAGTAACTTTGGCTACAGAAGCTCCATAATTATAAGATGCTATTGCTATCAAAAACCACCCATTTTGCTGGGCAGTGGTGCATGCCTGTAATCCCAGCAACTTGGGAGTCTAAGGCAGGGAAATCATAAATTCAAAGCCAGCCTCAGCAAGTTAGTGAGGCCTTAAGCAACCTAGTTAGACCCTGTCTCAAAATAAAAACTAAAAAGGGCTGAGGATGTGGTTCAGTGGTTTATTGCCCCTGGGTTCAATCCCTGGTGCTGAAACAAACAAACAAACAAAACAACACCCATTTTAAGAACCAGGAAGGCAGGCAGCTTTCTCAATGTAAGAATGAGGCCAGGTTTCTTTATCATTCCCAAAGTCACTTCCCTCATCCCCAGAGTACACAGCATTACCTTGCTGTCCTCTAGGCTGAACTTGTTTTGCACCCTCTAAGCTCCCATGTACTTCAAGCCACATGAGGCTGTCAACTGCCTGTAGCTGACTCTAACAAAGGCCACACAGGCCACTAACTTTGCTCCCCCTGCTTATGTCAGGAGACAAAACTTGGCCTCATGAGAACTTTCTTCTAAGTGCAGGCCCAAGCTGACAAGCCTGCCATTTATCCCTTCTCTCTTGAGAATTTTGTCTATCCACAGCAGAGTTGGCAGGTAGTACTGGACTTCATACTGATTTGAGATGTTGTAACTTTAAGGGGAAAGGGAAGAAATTCAGAAATGTACTTCTAGCTGACAAGGTTAGAGGTGAATATTTTTTAATGATTTTGTTTGCCCCCAGGAGGAGAAATAATCAAACACCAAGAGGGTGAAAGGACCCAGAAATGAAATCCTGGTGATACTGAAGACTTCACATATTTGTCCTAACATAACTGTAGTACATTTATCTACTGGATATAGACATAATAATCAACTACACTGTCCTTGGATATTCCTGTCTCTAACTACTACAGTTTTCAACATTTTAAAGATCAGAAATTTGATACAGATTGTCTGAGGCATCCAAAGGTATGAAGTAAGCTCATATCTAGCTGTCTTTCATTTCAGAAGTGTTTTTTTTTTTTTTTTTTGGTACCAGGAAATTGAACCCAAGGCTGCTTAACCAGTAAGTCACATCACCAGACCATTTTATTTTTTATTTTGAGACAGATCCTCACTAAATTGTTGAGGCTGGCATTAAATTTATAATCTTCCTGCCTCAGCCTCAGGAGTTGCTGGGATTACAGGTATGTGCCACCATGCCCAGCTCAAGAATGCAATTCTTAAAGGTAATAGAATTCATAGTATTCTATGTAATCTACATAGCAGGAGGAATCAATTTCATAAAAATAAAAAATTGTAAGTGGTTAATTTGGAGGTTTGAAAATCCATTTGGAGGTCTCTTCTAGAGCTCTAGTGACGTGGTCTGGTGGGTGGAGTGTTTCAGGCAATGCGGCTCTGGGGGAACATGTTTCCACACCAAGCCAGATCTATTCCAAGGACATAAAGTTCTACTGCTGCCAGTCTATAGGACTTAGGTTTTGGCCTTTGGTGTCTTGCATTGAAATCCTCTGAGTTTAATTCCCAGTCTGCCTGCTACTAACTATTACAGTTCAAAGAAAGGAGTCTTGGGAAAAGAGATTGACACATAATGGTAGAAGGGAAGGGAAAATAGCTAGTTCTAAGCAGGGGGTTAAAACTGATTTAACACATCCAAATCTCCAGTTGTATCTCACAAGATTCTGCCTTAATTAACATTTTAATAAATGAATTGTAAGAAGTCATAGGTGGATTGCTTATCCTAGTTCCAGAAGACATGCAGCTGAGAGGGATGACTCAATCAAGATCCAAAGAAATTTCAAGAGTGTGGAAAAATGGGTTGTCTTCAACAAAATAAGCTCAATTGGAATCAATATAAAGTCCTGCCCCGTGGTCCAAAACCAATTTCCCGAGGTGTTTGTGTTGGGGTTTTGTTAAGGGAGGGTAAGCTTCAAGTGCTGATAGTTGAAATTAACCATACTCCGTAGCTCATGGCCTATTATTATAATTGATGTGTACAAGGGCTTTTCAGTTACCTATTTCTTTTTATTTATTTATTTTGCAGTACTGGGGATTGAACCCAGAGCCTTGTGCACGCTAGGCAAGCACTCATTAATTGAGCTGCATCCTCAGCCCTATCTATTTCTTTTTATCTCCAAATACTACTCTTATTCACCTCCTCTCTCCAGGCAACCACATCTATTTTCTTGAAAACATGTACTGTCATTTTGTGTTTGTTATATATTTTTTAAAATTTGCACTGGGGATTGAATCCAGGGTCTCAAGCATTCTATGTGCATTTTATTTATATGCAAGCCTGCCCATCTCTATTATGGGGAGATGTGGCTCAGCAAAGCATATGCAACAACGGCTTAAGAGATTTGATTGAACTAAGTATGCTTAGAATGATGGGTGATTAACAGGATTATTAAAAAGCTAATGAAAAACTGGTGATATAAAAATTAAAAATCATTTAAAAGCTAATCTAAAAAATGTGATCTAAGGCTGCATTGAGAGAGGTCTAGTGACTAGCATAAAGGAGGGTATTGCCCCCCACTAATCTGCTCTGCCTCAACTATATCACATTGAGTTCTACTTGTTCTATTGCGTTTAGAGGTGAATATGGAAAAACAGGAGCATGTTCAAAGTAGAGTAGCCAGTATAGCAATGAAATTAGAAACCGGGTCATGATTCAGTTCTGGGTGCTAAACTCTGAGGGCCACCAACTAACTGGAGCCTTTAGTTCTTTGCTTTGCTCAGGCAGATTACTTCCGAGCTTCAAGTCTTAGTTCCCTCATTCTCTAAGTATCTCATGTCTCTGACTACCCTGAGCTCATTAAGTAGCAGAGGGCAGCTTGTGATCTCACCACCCAAGACCTGGTGTGAGAACAAATCATGAAACCAAGAGGTGTGGCCATTTGAGTCACCACAGTTTTTCTCCAACTCTCTGTTCATCCTAATGCCAAAGGACAGATCATACAGGAAGTCACTTGGGTTGCATCCAGTAACAGGGATCTCCAACAGCTGGAATCATCCCTGCCCAGCTGTCTTTGGGCATCATTTCCCTTTGCCAACTTTCCTATTAGCTGGATTCAGACTGTGGGAACCCAGTGGCACATGATGATGGAATAGATATTTCTAAACCTTCTCTTGAATTCCAGCCAGCATGAAAGGGGAGAGAAAACAAGCCATTTTCATATTTTCCCAGCTACAGCTGGACAGGGGTGTTAACAGCAAAGCGTTGAAGTAAAGTATTAAGTAGAAAAAGTTTGTCTTCAGTTCTCTTACCCTTTAAAGGTCCAGGACCTCCCTCTACTCTGCCTCATCTTGACCTCCATCTCAGGATCTACCCTTTTCTTGACAATTTCCAGGCTCTTCTCTTCTTACACCTCTCTCCCCAGGCCCTCACTCAAACCTGATCTGTCCTGGGCCCCACTGCTTCAGAACCTAGCTAGATGTGCCATTTAATCTGGTTCCACGATTTGCCTGAGCTCCCTCAGCCATCCTTTCAGACCTTCAGGGCCAAGACAGTGCTGCCTTGGCATCTTGCCAAATAAAAACCAGATCGCTCAAAAACCAAAGCAGCTGCATGAGCCTGCTCCATCCCACCTGGCAGGGGGCCTTTTCTCCAGCCTGGCTCCCAAGTCCTGCTCTGCCAGTTCACAGGTGCCCCTCAGGAATGTCAGGATCCCTATGAACCTCATACACACACTACCAGCCAGGCAAGGATTGAAATACTCCTGCTACTGATTGCAGATGGAGAACAGGGAGCATATGCTGTGCCAACAGGTTATTATTTGGAGTCGAGGCTGCTCTTGGGCTCAGCCTGACTCGTTCTGAACACACGGATTCCAGGGTAATCCTTGGGGGCCCTGCTCTCCAATTACAACAAATAGCTATTTACTTTACATGGCCTTTGGAGACTACCTCCTCCCCCCGAGCAGAAATCTATAATATTTTATATCTTAAGTCTGGCCTACTTTACCCTGCTGGAATGTTGACTGCTAAAGCACTTATGGAATGTTAAAGTTTCGATTTATTGAATACCCTGGCTGATTAACTCAAACGTGGATGGAGGAGAGAGTTAGCAAACTCAAACGCCACCTCTCTCTGTGCCAAAAGCTAAGCTGAGAAGGAGTGTGTGTGTGTTTGAAAGTTGGCAGGGGAGGTTACAAAAAGACAGCTTTGACCAGTTATCATTTCCTTTACAGGAAATATATGCAACTGCCAGGAAGTCAGGGAAGGAGGAAAGGGAAAAGGTGATGCAGAGGTGGTCTCAAGAACGAGGGGGGGTGTTGCAGAAAATATGAATATGAGAATGAATTTTAAAGGCAAAACCAAAAATGAAGCAGTCAGTTAAGCAGCAGTGAAAACATCCCTTTCCCTGCCAGTTTTATTTCCTTTGGTTTCTCCTTAAACTTAACACCCTTAGCAAGCCTGGGAGATGAAAAGAAATCAAGATGTGTCTTTAGGGAGGTAATTAAAGACCACTTATCCCAAGAGCCTATTACTGATTTATGTTGACCTTGTAGGTTATTGGGTTCAGCTCAGCCACAGAGTCAGACAAATGCTTATAGCTGCTGGGAGCTGTATTCATAGTTTCTCTTTCATTGCCCCCACACTTCATTTCTCCATTATTTTGTGACTTTTCTGATATATATGCAAATGTATATATATATATATATATATATGATATGTATACATTTTTTCTTTTATATACTAATAATTCCATGATTTTTAGGCCATTTCTGGGAGCCTTTGAGGTCAGGGTGGGAGTCCCATTCCTTATGAAGAGGAACAAAAGGGGACTGCAAAATCACAAGCCATGGAAGGGAAAGGAGCCAAGTTAACACTCCCTTTTTTCCCACCCCACCTTATCACCCTTTTGAGGACCTGCTGCAAGTTTATACAGACACCTGCATCCCTCCATTACCCCTCCCAACCTACTGTACTCCAGCTCTGTTTGAGTGCATTTTTCCAAGATGACATAGACCTCATTAGGGTTCTTGCCCGCTCCCAGCAAGGAAGACCAACCCTGGTTCTAAGTTGTTTGCTAGGCTTGGCCTTACCCAGAGACTGGCCCCCATGGTGCCCCCCCCCGCATTTTACTGGGCACACCGGATGCAGCTCTGGAAAGGCATGGAGAATAGGAGAATGGGGAGATTTGGAGGTGGGGGAGGGTGGGAAAAAGGGAACCATGTCATGCTTGAAGGTAGGCAGAGCCTCTTGCTGGCTAAGAGAACATACCCTTCTTGGATTATAGGGATCTTGGGAGGAAGTAGAGGGCAATAGGGGATGGGGGGAGGAGGAAAGGTGTGACAACGTAGTGGAGAATAGGAAGTCCGAAATAAAAATGGAAAATGACTGAGGAGGGTACACATTTGCTTAGAAACCTAGTAACCTCTGTCCCAGATCAAGGTTTATATTAATTGTATAATTAGTTCTATCTGTGAGACAGGCAGCTGTGTCCTTTCAAGAATCTGCATAGTGGCAGGCAGGCAGAGACAATCCTGGGTGGAGGTTAGATACCTCCTGTCCTAGGTCTAAGGGACACCTGTTTCTGGGTCTGGGAGGGAGCTCAGTAAAATTTGCTCCCTGAAGCAAGGAGTCCAGAGATAGTTCTAGGCAAAAGCTGCCCCAGAACTTGTGCCCTTACATGATGGACACCGCGAAGTTTTTCCTAGATTCCTGACCCCCAGATCATGGTGTGCTGCCCGGACTGGCTCCTACCCTGAGCAGAGCAACCCCGAGGCAGACAGGTGCCCTGGATGCTCGGTTCCTGCCAGCCAAAAGTGATCCGGGCTTCGGTCGCCTGTCCACCACGCCCATGGCCCACGCAGGCTCCTGCTCCTGGCAATCATCCGCTACAGGCCTGCTGCTCTCGAGGCTCCGCCCGCGCTGCAGTCACGGTCCGGACCTCCTAGTAAAGAGCTCCTACTCCTCTCCCAGCTCCACCTGCTTTCGTCGGAGGCTCAGCATCCAGCTCCCAGAAGGAGCCCCTAACTCCTAGGGGAGGGAGGGTGGAATGGGGAAAGGAGAGGCCGCACCGCAAGGCGCCTCCGCCCCCTCTTGAGAGCGTCCAAAGGGTGCGGGGCTCCCGGACACCGCGCGGCTCAGGTCGCACCGTCGCGTCCCGCCTCGACGGGCCCTGGCGGCACTAAGCCAGGGGCGGTCCGCGGGCCCCAAGCCGGAGCCCAGAGCCCTCAGCTCCCCAGCTCGCCGTCTGCCCGCCTCCCGTTCCTCCCGGCCGCGTCCTCACCGAAGCGGCTGTGGTCGTGGCGGGTGCCGTGCACCGTGCCGTTGGGGAAGATCTCCAGGTGGAAGCCAGTGCGGTAGTAGAGCTGGCGGCGCCGCAGGATCCCCTTCAGGTGGGCGAAGTCTGTGGGCGAGCCGCGCTGCAGCTTCCCCTCGATCTGGCCCAGGCGCTCGTTCAGGAAACCCGGGGAGTCAGCTAAGGGCACGTTCCCCAGAGACGAGGAGAAGCCATGCAGATCCCAGTCCAAGGAGGCGAAGACCCCCACTACCTCCGCCATGGCAGGGCCGACGGCGGCGCGGGCTGTGCGGGGCGCGCGCGGGCCAAGCCGGGGCCGCGGGGCGCGAACTGCCTCTCCCCGCGGCGGGCGCGGGCGATTCGCTGGCGCTCGCTCGCTGGTTCATTCCGCGCTCTGCCCAGCTGCAGTCGATGTCTGTTCGCGTCCAAATAGATAGAAATAAACCAATGCGCATATGAAAATGTGGTAAAGCTAACAGGTGGGTCTAACAAATTGATAAAGAAATGTTACACTATTCAATTGGCAGTGCATCAAAAATTTTTTTAAAAAGTCTTTCGTAAGTGGAAAATGAAATTAGTTCCCTACTTCATAGCATGAACAAAGTTAAGCTCCAATTGAATAGGTGAATAGAATGTAAAAAATTGTAAACTATAAATCTTTTAGAAAGAAATGTAAAAGTATCATTATGAATTAAGATAGGGCAATATTTATTAACAGAGAAAATAAAACAACAGAAAGAAACATTTTAATAAATCGAATGACATTTACATTAACTATTTCCCTATGATAATAGACAAAAGAAATTTAATGTGAACAAAAATACAGATTGGAAAAATACATTTCAATTCTTGTAAATGAAAAAGAAACATTATCTAGGAAATAGTTTCTAAAATTCTGCGAGTTCACATTTTTTTTTTTGCAAACAGTTTTAAAAAATATGAATGGGTGTTTAACATGTTAAGGTGAGGGAATCTGAATGGGCAATAAACATATGAATAAAATGCTATGTTGTGGTTATCCAGGAGAATAAAAACTAAAAACCAACAAAAGTGATTTACTTAACTTCATGCACTTAATTTTACAATTACTCATTCATCAATGGAACATTTCCAGTTCTAATAACAAGAAACCCCCAAGTGGCTGAAGGGAGTTTAGACTCCACAAAACAGCTATACAAATGATTTCTTTTTCCCACAACCACACATAAATGTATATAAACAGCCTCAATACCCAGCCAAATAGTTGTAGTAAAACTAATAAGAACTGGAGATTGATGTCAAAACCAAGAACAGCCTCACTAAATGGTAAAGAAAATCTTTTGCCTTTCTCACAGATCAGCTTTTCCCCCAAGTTGACACACTAGTATGATCAGGAGAAACTGCCCAATTCTCAGTTTTCTCCTTTTGGTGTCAGAGAAAGGAGAACATAGCTTGAATATTCTGGATTTTTAGGGAACTGTTTTCTGTCTACTGTGACACAGAACTGGTGGCATATTTTGATAATTAGTCACACTGAGAAAGAGAAAAAAAAACATGGAACATCAAAGAACCTACAGTGCAGACACCAGGTACTTTTGATAGAATCCCACAGCTCTCTTCCTCGAAAGCTAAGTGTCTGGAAAGAGTGTCTTCACAGCAAGGGTGACAAAGCCCTTAAATACTTACCTGGGCTTGCTGGTGAAGATCTTCCCCTGTGTGCAGCCACCAGGAGAGAGAAGTTTTAAACTAAAATTCTCAACCAAAGTCAAACTAGTTCAAGGAGCACCCCAAGAAAAGCCACAACACAGAGCCATGCTATCCTGTAAAATCTGTGGGGCCTAGATAATGAGGTTTCTTAGTGTTACTGTTAAGAAACAAGAATGTCAAAAACTACAGTCTTAAAAGTATTAAGAAATACTAAACAATGAAAAATAAATGACAATAAATTAAATATTAGGGATAAATCTATCAAATATATAATTGAAAATACAAATGAACATTAAAATTCTGGTTCTCAATCTCCCTAACCCCCAGTACTGGGGAATGAACCCAGGGGTACTCCACCACTGAACTGTACACACCATTCTTTGTAAATGACCACTTTTAATTTTGAGATACTAAGTGCCCAGGCTGGCTTCCAACTTAGGATGCTATGCTTCCTTCCACCTCTACCATGCTGGGATTAAGGGCATGAAGCACTGTGACAAACTTCTCAACATTAAATAAAGGGAAAAAATAAGGCAAGTATTGAGAAAGAATAATAACCACAGTCCAGTAAAGATAATTTAACAAACAAAAAGTTCAGGAGATTGACATGTACATTTTTCCAAATGATTTTACTTGGGAGGCTGAATCAGATCACAAATTCAGGGCCAGTTGCAACAATTTAGCAAGGCCCTAAGCAACAATGAGACTCTGTGTCAGATTAGACCAAGATTTACAACATCAAACAAGACTGAGATATGAACATAGATATCAGTACAGAGTAAAGAGCTCATGAAATACATCTTGGAGCATTTAAAAGTAAAACAAACAAAAAAAAACTGAACATATATTTTAAAATTTAAATGAAACAAGACTCATATTTCAAAAAAATTGAAAAACTAAAATATAAGATCATAATTTCATGCAGAGCTATATGTAAATTATACAGTAGGTTGCACTAATTGACATCAATTTGAAATGATCTAAATGCTCATGAAAGTTAAATAATACACCATGTTCTAAAAGATAATCACTGCAAATCTAAAAAACATGCTCAGAAATTTGAATTATAATGAGAGGTGACATGATGCTGCATGTGGAAAGTTTCACATCAAACCTTATATGATAGGTCACAGTCAAAACACAGGTGCACTAAAATATTTTATAAAATTACCTTCACACCATTTGTAAAAGCTATAAGCAAATTATAAATTTTTGAAAATTAGAATACCATCCACAAGACATTCCTCTCTCTTGCTCACTCTTCAAATAAAGTTACAATATCCAAATATCTTTGGATATTCTTATTTGAAGAATTTTGGATAAAAAAATATTGACTCCTCACAAGTGAGGACTGAATTACACTACTAAAACACTCAGAAGATGGACACATATCAAAATAATTATACTAAATGAAATAAGTCAGACACTAAAAATAGTATCAAGTAGTTTGATTTATATAAGTTCTTGATGATTTGAATTTAATACACAAGGACAGCAGGAGAAGAAGCTTGGTTGCCTGAGAATGTGGAAATGGATCCATTGGATAGAATAAATGTGTGTATATAATTTTAAGTATATCCCAATGATGATATTAGAAAATTTCAGCTATTTAAACAATCTTTCACTTAGTGGACAACGACTACATTACAAATGTAAGAGCTACCATTTAACATTTTTTCACATTGCCAGCATGTCACACTAGACTTAACTAAATAGAAAGGAGAAAAACACTCTTAAAATAAATTGGACACTCCAAACCTTGTGTTTATGAAACAGCAATGGCCACACTGGGCATCTCAATTAGGGGCCTGAGCTCTACCTATGAACACCATCTTCACCACTACTTAAAAACCTTAGAGTGTTTTCTTGTGAAAGCAATTGTGGTGAGCAATAAACTGTTAGTGTCTCATACTGGTTTCTCTTATTTATTTATTTACGTCCTTATCATTTTTTGGCAGAAAACCTATTTAGTGTCCTCCATGTTTTGAGATTGTGGAACTGTCATTTTCGTAGGTCTTGGTTTTATTTGGAGGGGATGGGGATATAGAGCTTATACAATGCTCTTTGGAGCAGACAGGGGGAAGAATGGAAAGAGTCTCCCCACCCTGTGTTTTCAGAGATGTGCTCTAGGTGGAACCATCAAATTCCTGGGGGCCATGGTGAAGTTGAAACCTTTTAAAAATAACTTTGAAGAATTGACAATATGCCTATGAAATTTTCCTGTGTAAATCTGAAAGGCCTTAAAACTTGTCTCTGACATGAGGATAAACAGGATGAAGCTAAAAAGCCAACATAAAAACCTGAGCACTAAAGACATTTTTAAGTGAGAAGATCCAGTTTTACAACTACTAATTGTCAACTGTATTGTCTAGAGCCAAGTTCAGTTGCCAACTCCTAGAGAACCTTTGAAAACAAGCACATGTAGATGATATAGCTAACTCTGAATATTTGGAAAGCACAGGGATTGGAGTTCCTGGGCAGACAGAATGTGTGTGTGTGTGTCTGTGTGTGTTCAGGCCTCCAGGGATTTGGGGGGAAGAAACATTCTCCAGGAAATCACTTCTTGCTACTCTTCAGTTCCCCCTGCTGGCTAATGCCATTAATGATACCAGTTTGAGTTTGCTGATGAAATTTTATAATCACTTGGATTAAAGTCAACCTTATGTGCTGAGAAACTTACACATTTGTGTGTTCTGGGATAGTTGATCCAAATCATCAGTTACTTCTTATTACTTTCCTTATTCCTTCATTTTCAGTGGTGATTTTCACACTGTTAGGAATAGAATCCCAATTTCAAATTAAAGTCTAGAACTGTGTTGTCCAGTACAATAACTGCTGGCTCCACATAGTTATTTCTGTTACAATTAAATTAACATAGATTAAAATCTCAGTGTATTATTTGCACCATCCATTTCCCATGCTGAACAGTCTCTTGGTGACCAGTGACTCTTGTACTGGGTGATGCAGATACAGGATATTCCATCATTACAGGAAGTTTTATTGAGCATTTCAGATCTTGAATGGAAACTCATAGTGTGACTCAGGTAGAAGAGAAGCTTCTCAGGCTGAGAGGCTAGGTTCTGTCCCCAGGAATCTATTTCTGTCATCTATCTATATCTATCTATACATACATATATAAATATACATATATGTATATATATATATATGTATATATATATGTATATATGTATATATATATGTATATATATATGTATATATGTATATATATATATATATATATATATATATGTGTGTGTGTGTGTGTGTGTGTGTGTGTGTGTGTGTGTGTATCTCCATTCAAGTACCAAACGAACAAAGCACACTTGAAAAACTCTGCCTTATGTTTTTGGATGCTGAGGCAGGAGAATTGCAAGTTCAAGGACAGTCTCAGAAACTTAGCAAGTCCTAAGCAATTTAGTGAGATTCTGTCTCAAAGTAAAAACACAAAACGGGCTGGGGATTGGCTCAGTAGTTAAACATGTCTGTGTTCAATCCCCAGTACAAAAATAAATAAATAAAACCAACCCAAAAATACTCCCACAAACTTATGGCTTAACACAGAGTAACTACTTACGCTATTCATAATACACACACACATTATGTGTGTTTGTGAGTGTGTATATAAACATTCAGTATGGCTAAAGAATGAAACTTTAAAATGAAATACATCAAGATTTATAAAACATGCTTTTTGTTTGCGATAGGAGTACTGGAGATTTAACCCAGAGGTACTGGGGATTTAACCCATGGATGCTTTACCACTGAAGCTACATCCCCAGACCATACTATTTTATTTTTTATTTTAATACAGGGTCTTGCTAAATGGCTGAGGCTAGTCTCAAACTTGGAATCCTCCTGCCTCAGCCTCCCGAGTCACTGGGATCACAGGCATGCACAACTGTCAGCAAAACATGCATTTTTGTTTATTTCAAAATAGATTACCTTAGGAAATTATACATTTTCCCAAAGAAATGCTATCATTTCAAACATCTTAAAACATTTTTTAGACTCTCTGCCAAAGTCAGTTGCAGAGATAAACAGTCCATTTTTCTATATATCATTTTGAATGCTATAATGAATTAATGAAAAGAATGCTGGATTACCTGTACATGTGATCTACTGTACTCATATCATAGATATGAGTAACTCTTTGCTGTTGGAAAATTTTATCTCAGAGGATGAGAATATGCTACATTCAAGAATAGTTTGTTTTTAAAAAATAGTGCTCTGTCCTCTTGAAGGCATAACCTGAAGAATGCCAAATATTTAGGAGTTTCATAATTTCATAAGCTTGCTAGGGTATCACAAGCTGATGGGCTTCAGCAACTGAAGTTTAGTGCCTTGTAGTTCTAGAGGTTAAGAGTTCCAGGTCAGTGTGTCAGCAGGGTTGGTTTCCTCTGAGGTTTGTGAGGGAGAACCTGGTGCAGGCCTTTCCCCAGGGCTGGTGGCTTGCTGGCATCCTTCCCATCTGGTAGAAGCATGCCCCAACTGTGCCTTCATCTTCATATGGTAATCTTCTTGTGTGTGTGTGTCTTCAAACTTGCCCTGGGAGCCCACTTTTCTTCAGTTTGATTTCCTAACTTTATCATATCTGCAACAAACCTATTTCCATTTCACATTGTTTGGTTTGGAGATTAGGACTTAAACATGAATTTTGGGAGGATGCAATGTAACCCATGACAAGAATTATGGAAATAACTTGTTTATTTTAAAAGAATAATCAAAATTCCTTTTTGTCTTTCCACACACAACTAAGAAGCATTGTGTTTGGATGCTGTGATTTTGAATGTGTTATATTTGGCAACATTCGGCTTCTGTGAAAAGGAACACACAAGGTGTAGGTAATTGAACAAACCACTATTGGGTCATAATTTCTAGTTCCCTCTGATTATGCCACATCTTTTGTTCTAGATGTGAACTGAATACCTTGTTGATTTTGGTTAGTGTCTGTCATGGTACAGTCAGTTAACAAATACGACAAAGTCATGATCGGTCCATAAAACAAAATAGTACTTAATTTTTCCAAGATAGTAGTAAGTGCAAACATAACTGTGGATATTCATATACATTATAACTTACTATTAGGCATTTAAAAACAGGTAATTACAGAATAGATATATGTAGGACATGTGAATTGAAACCCATCAATTTCCTTAGTATGAATTTAATACAGTTTTTTTCCTGCTTTTTAGAAGTATTAGATCAATATTGAAAATTATTGGGTTATAACACTATAGTATAACTTCTATGAAGCCCCATTCCTTTGATGTGAGAAAACCTGTAGGAACCAAGAGCTGGCTCTGGCCTCCTTGATATGCATTATTACTTCTAGGCCTGTCATGCTCTAACCACAAAACCACACACATCCTCCCCATTTTCCACATGTGTCCAAACTGGTCAGAATCAGGCAGAACTGGCATTCATGATGTCCTTTCCTTTAGTCCTCCCACTGGGTCCTTCTGGACTTGGCTTACCTGCACTTCCTATTTTCACAGTGAGGAAGCTTGCTGCATATCCACCTTCCATTGTCCAATTTCAGTGTGCAAAGCCACAGGGTCAGAGTGGCACACAGCCACCACAGGTGAAACCAGGGAGCAGTTGCACATGGGCTCTTTTGGTGCTGCCAATTTTGCTAAGGTCCAGCATCATGTAGATCAGTGACTTTAGCTCCAAGCCCTGGACATTAAGTAGCCCTATGGTTCAGAGAAAACCTACATAAAAGAAACCTTCTAACATTGATAAACTTTAATATTTCTTAAATTTTCAAACACAATCTTGGTTTTATTCATCTAGTATCAGTGAATATCACATGGACCATATTTTGACAGAGGTTTCTATATATATGGAGCATAATTTATTCAGCTATTTGATTTTATACAACCCTTGCAAACACAATCTTGGTTTTATTTATCTAGTATCAAGAAATATCATGTGAACCACATTTTGACAAAGGTTTCTGTATATATGGAGCACAATTTGTTCGGCTATTTGATTTTATACACCCCTTCCAATAAAAATAGAACCCATTTCCAATGAGGACCAAAACCATAAAATATTGAGAAGCATAAAAACATTTTTTTTAATTGTGCAAGCTTTTTTACATGTTAAACTCAGAATTTTAATTTGTTCTTGAACATGTTGGATTGCTAAAATATGAAGGTTGTGTCACCTTAAAATTTGTTTGTGTAGACAACACTTTAAGGTAAGCAGGCTAATGCTTCTTTTGCCTTCATTGGTCTCACACACATGCACATAGTGTGTGTAAAAGGTGACATCCGTGTGGCCTGGATTGGTTGTGAAAGGTCCTGCTCCTTCCAAGCCTTGCACTTATGGACTTAAACCACTGCACATGCCTAGCACCTTGTTTCTGTGTCTGCTCAAACCAGAACATGCATGCACACAGTGGGCAGGAATTTCTGTACAGCTGGTTCTTTACTGTGTGCTTTCTCCTTAAGAACTTCCCTTTAAGGTAAGAAGATTAAATAAGTAGATTTGAATAAGTCAAGGACATATAGAATTGGGCTGCACAGAGCCCTGTGCTCAAAGCAAGACAGTGAGGAATGTGAAGACTGAAGCTCAAGGGCAAGGCAAGCCATGGGCCAAATCAAGCAGTTCATCAAGGACAAGAGTACCCAGTCACTAGAAAGAAAGTTAATGCAATAGATCTTATTTCAGAATCCTAGAAAAATATGAACCTAAAATATTAAGCAAATTGGTGAGGAAAGACAAACATACAAAGCACCAATATGGGAATATGGTATTGGGAGTGCAAGTATGTGCCCTAGTAAGAAAGCATTTGCCACAAATATGTGTTATAATAAGTAACTTTAAAAATAAAAATATTTTTATTGGAACAGGTGATAATTACAGGCATGGCTATTCCAAAGTCTAAAGGACATACCTAGTAAATGTTTCATCTGAATAGAAAGAGAAATAAAAATGAATCCAACTCTCATATACAATATTAATGCACCAATAAAAATTGTAATACATTAAGAAAATCACAAAGGAAGGAAGGAAGAAAGGAAGGAAGGAAGGAAGGAAGGAAGAAAAGAAGAAAGGAAGGAAGGAAGAAGAGAAGGAAGGAATGAAAGATGAATTTTAAACAAATGCAATAATCATCTGAAAAGGAAGGAACCTTCCAAATTCTCACTGGAGTTCAGTGAAAGAGGAATTTGATTTCTTTCTATGGTGGGAACATCATTTGAGTCACCATTTATAATCATAATGCAAATATCACCATTTCATCTATAAAATATGATGGAAGATATGATAGAAAGACATATCATTGAGCTGGCCAAACATGCACATCATATACACATGCTTTATGACAGTTGAGAAATCAAATATTAACATAGTAATAAATGCCAAATGTCAACAAATATAAATGACAGTATACATGAAGAAACAAAATTTGAATTGATATCACTGTGCACAATAATTGAATATGAATATTATAATTTGTTATATTTTAAATGTAGCATAATTGACAACAATGAATTGAATATAACTTATTATTTTTTAAATTTTGTTTTTATTTAAGTAAAGCTATTTTTAAAATTTTATAAATCATTTGATTGTAACCCATAGATGAGTATCATATAAACTAAGAATGTGGTTATTCTTTCAGGGGATTTGGAACCTGGGTTATTGCATTGCCTTTGCATTTGACTGGAAGACTAAGGTTCCTCATAAGGTTCCTCCTAATTAATCACTTCACATATAGACAGTATGGAAGTAATAACTAATCTTATGTACTGAAAGATGACTGAAAGAGGGGAAAGAGGAATTTGATATAATAAGAAGATATAATACCAGATATAATAATCAGAATAACATGAAAATAATGTCTTAGTCTCTTAGAATAAAGAGAATATGGTCAAATGTATGTTTCCACCTAGAAATGACAATTTTAAAGGGGTAGAGATTAAAATATACCAGAAATCACCATGCATACTGATTGGCAGGTAGTATGTCCTCAATTCATGTCTGTGGACATTGTTTTTGTCTAGTTAGTAAGGAAGACACTTCATTCCATGCATTGCATAGCTTTATACAAGGAAGGTAACTTTAAAAGTACTGGAAGAGTTTTGGGAAATACAGGTTTGGAAGCTATCCAGAAAACCTCACCCTGAGATACTGAATGTAATGGTTCACATGACTGGATGAAAGATGCAAAATTATCACTCCTCTGCTCGCTTCCTTATTTGGAGCTGCATTAAAAGATTAATGACTATTCCTTTTCTTCTTCCTTCAAAATTTTATTGCAGTACTACTCATTCTTTAATTCTGACCCAGAGCCTTGTGATTGAAGGGATTCTGAAGAAGACAATCCTTGCTTTAGAAAAAGAAAAGATATCAAGGATCAGAACTGACAGCAATCTAGCATCATTACATAAATGAAGATCCAATGTAAAAGGTTGAATTAATTTGCATGGTTAGCCAAGAAAAGATTATGAGAAATTTTCAGAAAACTTTTGGCTTCTCTCAAAGCCAGGTTAAAATTTTAAGCTGAGTTTGTCTATAGATGAGTTAGTCAACTGTTGACACAATAATAGCAAAGAACTTCAACATTCCAGTGATATGATAATAGATTTTATGGTTTGCCATGTGCTTGCAGGTCATTTGGGGCTACTCTGTTGATCTCTGCTACACGTGCCTCAAGGTCAGGGTTTAGATTGAGGTCTGCTCCACAATGCTCAGTCCCCCCCCATCCCCACACTTTTGGTACCATCGATCGAGCTTGAACTTGGGGCCATTCAACCACTGAGTCACATCCTCAGACCTAGTGTGTGTGTGTGTGTGTGTGTGTGTGTGTGTGTATACATATATATGTATGTGTATGTGTGTGTATATATATATATATATATATATATATATATTCTCACTGTTTACTTAGCACCTTTCTTTTGTTGAAGCTGGCTTTGAATTTGCAGTCCTCCTGCCTCACCTCCCATGTCACTGAGATTGAAGTTGTGTGCCACAGAATGACAATGCTCTTATTTTTAAGAGCTATTGTGGGAGGCTATCCTCGCACGTAATTTGAGTTACCTCCCTGACTGGTGACAGGCGCTTGGACACAGTGGTGTTAAAGCCATCCCACACCCTTTCCCAGGTCCGAGGGCTTGGCCATGCAGAGCATGCCTGGCCACTGACCTGAAGACCCAATTGCCGGTCCTGATCTTGGGATGCTGCCCCTCTTAACCTTCATTGAATGGGATTTTCCCTTGAATTTTTTGTTCCCCAATAAAAGCTCACTCCCTGGTGTGCTCTCCCTCTCTCACTAGTCTCTTCTGTAAAAATCGCCACTGCATTATTTGGCTGAAGGCGAGAGCTAGGAGAAGCCATCTCAGAGCTGGGGTTTACAGGTAAATGAGAGTCTGTCTCTTTAATTTAAAACTCACTAGCAATTTTTTATTCATCCAACCTTCTTTTATGAAGCTCGCACTGGTCTCATGGCAGAAGCTATCTGTGGTAGGTATTAACAACTCCCCAGAGATGTACACATCCTACTCCCTCAAACCCATAAAAGTTAGGTTACAAAGCACAAAAGAATTAGGCTGTCAATTTTAAAAAGGTGGTAAATTAAATAACTTTGAGACAAGGTTTTATTAAATTCTGAGCCTATTGCAGTACAGCAAAACATTGCAGGGTACCTACCCATGGGTGGAAGAATGAAACACTGTAATCACAAAAGTCCTTAAAGTAGAAGATGGAAGGCAAAACAGAGATACAACAGAAGTAAAAGTAATAGAAACAGCAGCATAAGAAGAATTTAGCCTGATATGGTGAGTTTTTAAGATAGAAAAGGGACCCACAAGCCAAAAAACTGATGCTCCTAGAATCTCCAGAAGGAACACAGTCTTGCTAACACCTTGATTTTAGCCCAGCATGACCAATTTTGGAACTGCAGAACAGTAAAGAGTAAATTGGTATTGCTTTAAAGTTTTTGGGTGAGGTTTTTGGTTTGTTAAGGTAACTCAATGCGTTAGAAAGCCCAATATGCTAACCAGTGTGCATTTTTCTCCTGCTGATAGCATAAGTGCAGAAAAAGGGGACAGAATCTCTTGTTGCTATTAAAGCCTCACCCTAGAACTAGCACTGTGTCACTTCTGCTGAGCTTACCATCAAAGGAAGCTTCAATCAGAGGAAATCACATTACTTTTTGTGGAAGGAATTTCAAGTGATATCATGGCTAAAGGATACAAGGAGGGGTGCAGTCTGAACACATCTGCCACTTACTGCCCTGTACATCTTACAGCAGAAACATAAACTCAGAAAATAATTCTCATGAAAACGGTTAACTACCTAAATTTCCCAATCTTCAATTAGAATTCAGTCATTCAACTTTGCACACATTATTTGAGAAAATCTTTGAATGTTGGATAATTTTCCATGCTAAAAGAAAGGGTAGAGATGAGTAGCTTGGGCACATCTACACTGATACAGCCATTCCACAGAACAATCCAGTGGACCTTACTGAAATGAAGAATGTATGCACTATACCTTTCAGCAAGGCCTGTCAGTCATTTAATAGGGTAAATAAAAAAGGTGCACAACAAAACAGAACCAGGTGAGAGGATTTTTTTTTTGCAGCACAGCTAAACATTGCAGAGTACCTACCCATGAGTAGAAGAATAAAATATATAATGTAACACAAGCATATTATAGCCCATGCCATTCACTATGAGTAGTCAAACACAATGAGTTAAATTTGCATAAAGACACATGGAAAGATTGCAGAAACACATTGGGTAAGAAAAAAAAAAAACAGGAGATCCCAAAACACAGCACCATCTATGCAAAATTAAATGCCCAAAGAACACTGTTTATTTTTCAAATATCTGTAATTATCTAAGTAAATATGTAGTAGGTAATGTTATAGTTAAAGCTTCTTCCCAGGGTTTCATAAACTGACTTCCAGACCACTCATGTATAATCAAATCAAGCCTTTATTGAAGCACACCTGGTGGTGGCTGACCAGAACATAAGGCCGTTTCCCTGATCTGCCCCAAACATTTGCAAGGGCACTCCTTATAAGCCTGAAAACCACAAAAGGGATGTTCAGGGGGGGCCTAGCCAATGCAAGCCAGCCAGGTTGCAGAAGCGGGACAGTGCAGGCAAGCGGAGGGAAGCTTAACAAATCACAGTTAGCCCAATCACACCAGTTACAGAAACAGAGGCCCATTACCCTATTTACAGAATCAATACTCCGTTAGGTAGTTTTGTGTTCTTAAAGGTTGCTATAGCAAAAGGAAAAGAACATCTTGCCCCAGTCATGACTCTTCTACTTGAGATGTTTCTTTTACAGGATGAAGTCATAAAACAAAATGGAGTCACATTTGCTCCTACTATCACAGTAGATTGCCAGGGGATGCATCCAACATGCTAATGGGTATCAAAGGGTGAGAATGTTAAGCAATGGGATTAGGGGAATCAGTCAAAGAAGAAAATTATGGCAATTTCAAAAAGAGAGGCTCTGACAGAAAGACAGTGACAATAGTAATTTAAAAACTAAGAAGTGCTGGCTAAAGTGAATTATACACAGAAAATCCTTAGGAAGCAAAGAAAGAAGAGTCAGAGGAAGAAAAGGAAAGATAAAAAATAATGAAAACATGAAATTCCATGGAAAAAGCTAGAGAAGGCCCTTGGCAGGAGTATCAAAGTGTCAGAAAGCAGCTGGGTTTCTACATTACAGTCCTTCCTGTTTTGTATTTTCTTGGAGAGAGAAATGCTAGATAGATAGATAGATAGATAGTTTGATTGATTTTATATATCTCTCTAAATATAGTTATATAAATATGACTATATCTATATATGAATGAGAGAGAAGAGGAGTGACATTTTGAAATAGCTATTTCATTTCTCTCTTTCACTATTCTTAATAAGTAAGCTTTGTAAGAGTATTTTGACCTCAAGTGTTAAGTGTTAAAACAACATTTTAAGTCTTCCCTTTTTAAAATGCATCTTCCTCATGGATAAATATTGCATAATGAGGCAACTGATGTGTTCGGTTACCTTGGGAAGGCCCTCAAACATGCAATGTTCCCCCTGCAAAATGGAAATTGCTTCCATCTTTCATAGAAGAGCAGTGGAGAAGGATGAACCAGCCCATTGAGATCTTAGGGGGAAACTGGGCCTTTCATTGATGGGGGGTTTAATGAAGTAGTTTCTCAGGCCACAGCAACAGTGAAGCCATGATGTCTCCTGCAGAGGTGAGCTGCACCACCTGCAGACCTTGTGCCCTGGATAGGTTCAAGTCTCATCTTCCCTTTGCTAGCACTAGTTTCTTTTTGCATTCTAGTTTCATTTGCTTTAATCAGCTTTTTCACTGCTGTAACTGAAAGACCAGACAAGAACAATTTTAGAGAAGAAAAAGTTTATTTGGGGACCTACAGTTTCAGAGATTTCAATCCATAGATGACTAATTCCATTCTTTGCTTTAAGACTCTCATGACCCAATCATATCCCCTCTAAACCATTTTGTATTGTCTCACATATTAGTTTAAGTGGAAATCTCACATCTAAAACATAACAATATGTAATAAAGGCTCTTTCCAGAGACAGAGGGTTTCTTGAGATTGAGGAACATGATAAACACACAGGTATTTCATATCATATAAATCAATAATGAAAGAGCAAACTATGCTGCTCCACTTCTACCATGAGTTAAAAACACACACGCCATAATTACTTTTCCCCTGGAGATGTATTCAGACCTTTCTCCCACTGCAGCTAAAATCCTGCATCACAATCTCCTCCCTCTTTCTTGCCACAGGTAGCACTTACTGGTTGTCCACCACCTTCTCTCTCCAGCTTGCCCAAAACTAAGATTCAGGAGCTGAAGTTTTAGGTAAATCTTAGGGGAGGATAGGATATAATGGAAAATAAAAGCAGAAGCTGTTTTCTAATAGGCTACCCTGCCCTAGATTGGCAGCTCCCTTGGGCACATAGGCAGGGGCTGGCTTGGCTGGTTCGGCCCACTGTGAAATTGGCTGACTGCTTTCCCTTCTTCACCAGTTCAGGGGAAACACAAATTCATTCCCATGAATATGCAATGGATACTTTCTGGTTATATTTCATTTAAAAAGAAAAGATGATTGCTTTTAAAAAACGTATCTGTGTTGATCAGATGTCATTCTTTAGACAAGAAGGTAGTTTAAAAATGAAAGCATCCCAATACATGTAAACCAGACAAATATACCCTCCTGCTGCCTCTATTAAAACCCATTTCAAATTACAATTAATGTCAAAGATGAGCACTTTTTCATATAATTGATGAATGATTACATATCCTCTTCTGAGAAGTGTCTGTTCAGGTCTCTGGCCCATTTATTGATTGTGTTATTTGCTTTTTTGATGCCTAGCTTTTTGAGTTCTTTCTATATCCTAGAGATTGGTGCTCTATTTGATGTGTGAGGGGTAAAAATTTTCTCCCAAGATGTATACTCTCTGTTCACCTCACAGATTGTTTCTTTTGCTGAGAAGAAACATTTTAGGTTTAATCCATTCCATTTATTAATTCTTGGTTTTAATTCTTACACTATAATAAACGAGAATAAAATCATGGCATGTGCAGGACAATGGATGGAGTTGGAAAATATAAGGCTAAGTGAAGTTAGCCAATCCCCCCAAAATCATATGTCAAATGTTTTCTCTGATATAAGGAGGCTGATTCATAGTGGGGTATGGAGTGAGAACATGAGAGGAATAGATGATCTCTAGATAGGGCATAGGGATTAGAGGGAAAAGGAGAGAGCAGGAGATTTGTAAGTGTGGTGGAATGTGATAGACATCATCATCCAAAGTGCATGTATGAAGGTATGAATTGGTGTCAACATACTTTATATACAACCAGAGATATGAAAAATTGTGCTGTATATGTGTAGTAAGAATTGTAATGCATTCATCTGTCATTTATTTTTGTTTTAAAAATCAATAAAGTAAAAATAATGAAAAAAAAGAATATAATGTGAAGGAGACTCAGGACTTTTCCAGCAGGATTGAAGAGGTCAGCTCAGGAAGAAGGGGAGGCCATGTGATGGGAATGAGCTTCTGACTCCCTGTAGCCGCCATCTTGCCCTTGTTTGGTGACTATAAACTGAGTCCTTTGAAGAATAATATCAGTCAGGGAAGGAGAAAAAAGGCCCTACTTACAAGGGTAAGACTAAAAAAAAAAACCTTCCAGAGGCTTTTTTGCAGAGGTCATGAGAGTGAATGAACTGTAGTTACAGACACAAGTTGAAGAAGTCTGACAGGCAAGTGTGATAGATCCAGGCAAAAGTAAGTTCTTTCAGATGAACAGTAATGCTTCTTTAACTCTGAGATGGCCCTTAGCAAAGGTGGGAAGCCAGTTTTTATCCTGTATAAAATCACTTTCTTTATTCTACTCCATCACCCCTTCCATGCCATGAACTACTACTCTGAATGCCCAAACCCAAATTTTCAACACAGGAATCTTTATGAAACTTCCTTGATATTGTATGGCCCCTCCAAGTATGAATTTGACCTTTACATTTCTCTGAATGTTGTATGGTATTTCTAGGTCTCATCCTTTTTTCTCCCCTTCCACCTCTTTTCCTACTGGAATTTACTCAAAGATTGGTAAGGTAACACTGACTAACACAGAGGCTAGCCTCTGTAAATGGGTACAAGTCAAAGAGACCAGAGTTCACAAGTTCACCAGTTCCTAGAGAGGGAGTTTTCTGAAGATGGTTGTTTCTATTGCTTTCTCCCAAAAATAAATATGGTATTGTGTTTGTTTTTGTTGAAATGCTGGGGATAGAAAAGAGGACACTGCCCATACTAAGGAGGTACTCTGCCAGTGAGATACATTCCCAATCCTAAAAGAATTGTTTCCATGCATATTTCAGAACAGATGGGCTATACTTACAGTAGAATGATAATACATTGAGCATTAGGTAAAAAGAAAAAGAAAAGATAGATGATAAAAAGCCCTCCTAGACAAAGATTCACCTCTCTAAAGCAAGGAGTAGAGGTAGTTTGAAAGACAAAATCAGATAGTAATAATATTCTCTCCATTGTCACACATTCCTCAAAAAAGAGTAATGCAATGATTTAGGGTATAAATATCTAGTGCACCAATATGGAGAAACAACAACATTAATGTTAGTGTATAATCACATAAATATTGGTATTTAAAGATGACAGGGAAAATTTCAGGAAATAGTAAATTAAATTAAACTATGCATGTGACTCTGATTGAAACAACCCTGCTTATTTTAGGAAAAAAAAGAGAATTAAAACTTATCTCACATTTACATACCATTAACCACTATAATTGGGTAAGAATGAACTTAAGGAATGCACAGATAGCAGAGTTAATACCTTTAATGTAGACAGGGAACCATAAAATTGTCACTGCTGAGTAAAGAGGAGTGAGATTTTATTTCCAACTACCCTGTGTAAGCTTTCCATTTTAATTTCAGTGTCCTGATTTTTAAAGGCAAGCAAACCACAGAGACTTAACACTTTGACACATTTGAATGTTTAGATAATTTATATTATAGAATTTGTACTATGCATTCCTGGAATATGAAGACAAAATCTATAGTATGCACAAAAATAAAAATGAGGCCAGTATGTTTCTACAGGACAACGACTGCTCATTTCAGAGTGTGAGTATTCCACCAGTAAAGAATAATGTTCTCTGGTTTTCAATGTAATTTGATAATTAGAAGATGGTACCAACATTATTCTGCAAGGAAGAAAAAAATTGAGAGTATTTTTTAGTCAAATTTTTCATTGCTATGATCAAAGAACTGACAAAAACAATTTTGAGAAAAGAAAGTTATTTTGTGCTCAAGGTTCAGAATTTTCAATCCACAGACAGCCAAGTCATTGCTCTGGGCCCCAAGTGAGGCAGAACATATGGTGGAAGGGTGTAAAAGAGAAAAGCAGTTCAGAATATGAAAATCAAGAAGCATAGAGAGGGCTCTGCTCACCAGGGACAAAATAGGAACCCCCAAAATACACCCTCAGTGACCTACTTCTTCAAGACATATCCTATCTACCTATAGGTAGCACTGAGTTAATCCATATCAGTGGATTTTTGCCCTTTTAGGTCAAGGATCTCATAAGCAATAATTTCACCTAAAAATTGCCTTACACTATCTCACACATGAACTTTTGGTAAATACCTCATATCTAAACCATAACAAAGAGGGTAAAAATTATTATGATAATAAAGAGTACTTTCTAATCTGATAGTAAACATCTTAATTTAATCCATAAAGATCATAGATGTGGCTAACAGTTTTTTATTTCTTACAATGGAACACTCAGCAGTCATAAAGAAGAGTAAAATAACTTGTACCCCACTATCCCTTCCTATCACTCATTTCAATCAATACTTGGACCAAGTAGAAAACTTGACAGACTATAACATCCTATTACAGATGGTGCATTTTGAATCAACCCAAACACTTTACAGTACTATCACAATCACCTCTCCATGCCATACACAGAATTAGTTCATTGTATATCCACATGGGATTCAAAGGCATGGCAGGAAATGGGATAAAACTTCTTAGTTGCTAATGAGGTTTACTTTAGACAAGTAAAAATGCCACAACAATAATATAAGTTTTGAGTTTTAATAGTAATTCTTTCCTGGAGATTATAAGGATTTATGTGTTTGATTAGTTCAGAACATCAGGAATGTGACCTAGAAAAGAAGTTGAGTTACTTGTCCATCATTGTGACAAAATACTAGAGAAACATCAACATAAAAGGAGAAAACGGTTATTTCAGCTCATATTTTTGGAAGTTTCAAGCCATGGTTCATTGGCTTTGTTGTTTTTAACCCTTGTAGTGAGAAAAAAACATATTGGAATGTGCTGAGAGCCATAGCCAAGTAGGAATGACGCATGGCATTTTTGGTTGAAAGGTGACCCTGCTCAGGGATTAGGGTGGCTCCAGGTTTAGGGTGGATCTTGCTGGATTAGGGTGGCTCTGGGTTTAGGGTGGATCCTGCTGGGAATAGGGAGGCTCCAGGTTTAGGGTGGATCCTGATGGGAATAGGTCTGCCTTAGGCGCCCGCTCCTTGAGTTCCCATTGAGTTCTCCGGGGTTCTGAGAGTAATGGTATGCACAGCCCAGTGGAGGGAGTATATTTTCCCAGAACGTGCGTGTAGAGTGCCGGTGAGAGTTCGGGAATAAAGAGTTGCTGTTGGAATCTACAAGGCTTTTGTGGTGGCTCTTTTATTTTGTGCCCAGCCAGACTGTGGCATTTGGTGGCCCATACGGGGAACATCTGACGCTTGGAGGTAAGTGAAATTGTTCGCCCCTGAGGGAAGGCGAGAGAATGGGTGACCATTTAAATAAACAGTGTGTTCTTGTTTTCATTTGTTTTGTTTTTGTTTCAAGCTGCCTATCCATAGAACTTTCTCAGGAAAACTGGGAAAAATGGTTGGCTCAAGGTTTGAAGTTTTTCGGCCCTGAGGAAGAGAAAATTGATACAACAATTTTTTATTCCATTTTTGTTTCATTCAGTTTTGGTTTTGTTTCGTGTTATCTTATTGGGTTGCATTATCTTTATAGTAGATTAGAAATTAGTAAAAAACAAACCGAAAGAGTGTTAAGTAAATTGTTAGAGGTTCAGACCATGGAGAAAGACATTTTAGATCAAGCAAAAGAGAAGGTCTCTTAAACTAGTCAGACAGAGGAAGAAAATTTAAAGGAAAAGGGGCTATTATGAAAAAAGCTACAACAGGAGGCTGCTACTAATACCGTTCTGTCACCAGAGGGTGTAATTCAACCACCAACAGGTCCACCTATGGAGACGGCTGAGTGATCCTCAACCCCCGCAGTTGATAAATGGGATCCTGAGACAGGACCTCAAAGATTAGCATGCCCTGTACTTGAACAGGCAGGAGGGCAGCGAATTCACCGTACTTTAGATTTCAAAACAGTGAAGTAGTTAAAGGAGGCTGTAACGACCTATGGTCCCCAAGCACCCTTCACGGTAAGCATGGTCGAATCCATTACCAACTTGGACATGACGCCAGCAGATTGGGCTAGCATGTGTAAATCTGTGCTAAATGGAGGACAATATTTGTTATGGAAGGTTGCCAATGAGGAATTTTGCACGGAGACAGCTAGGCGAAATGCAGCAGCCAGTTACCCTCAAAGAAATCTAGATATGTTGTTACGAAAAGAACCTTATGAGGGTCAACGACAAAAAATTGAATATAATCCTGCTATATATGCACAAATTGTTGCAGACACAGTTAGGGTATGGAAGACTTTACAAGGACATGGAGATTTACAAGGCCAGCTATCTAAGGTAATACAGAGAGCTAATGAACCTTACGCTGAATTTATAGATAGGCTTATTCAAACAGCTGCCAGAATTTTGGGGAATACAGAACGAGCAATGCCATTAATAAAACAACTGGCTTATGACCAAGCAAATCATTGCTGCAGAGAGGTCATTAGACCATGGAGACATGAAAATTAAAAAACATATTAAATTATGTAGAAACACTAATGAACAAGGGCAAGTCTTGGCAGCTTCAGTACAAAAGGCTTTAGATGCTAGGCCAAAAAAATGCTACAATTGTGAACAAACAGGGCATTTTAAAAGGAATTGCCCCATAGGAAAAGGGTTTAACAAAACTAGGTTTCAAAGGAATAGAATACCAGGTATTTGCCCACGATACCATAGAGGGAGACATTGGGCTAATGAATGCCATTCTCAAACCACCATAGAGGGTACTCCCTTATCAAAAAACGGACAAGGACAAGATATTTACCAATGATATCATGGAGAAAGGCATCAGGCTCCATTGCCAAAAAATGGACTGGGGGGCCAAATGCTCCGGGGCCCACAACCACAAATATACAGGGCAGTGGAGGAACCCAGCAAGACCATCATGGTAGTGCCCAGGACACATTGTTCATTAAATTCCTCATCAGAAAAACCAGAGGGAGCACAGGGTTGGCCATATGTGCCTCTGCCAGAGCAGTACTAACTCCAGAGATGGGAGTTCAAATCATTCCCACAGGAGTAAAAGGACCTCTTCTGCAAGGAACAATAGGCTTATTATCTACACTAAAAGGACTTATGATAAGTCCTGGGGTAATTGATCCCGATTATGTAGGTGAAATAAAAATTATAGCTAGTTCTCCAAGAGGTATATCAGTAATTTCACCAGGAGATAGAATAGCACAGTTATTAATAATACCCAGCCTACATGATAAATTTTCCAGTTGTACTGTAGAAAGAGGGGATTAGGCTCCAGAGATGTAGATTGGGCTATGCTTTCATTAAATTTAGATTCTCGCCCCATGCTAAAACTAAATATTCAAGGACATGAATTTAATGGGCTACTGGATACAGGTGCAGACCTTAGCATCATCTCTCGTCAAGAATGGCCAAAACATTGGCCATTACAACAAGCCACTCAAATGCTTCGAGGCCTAGGAGTGGCGACTAATCCCCATAGAAGCGCGATGGTATTAGATTGGATGGATCCTGACAGATGTAAGGGATCTATACAGCCATATGTATTGGATCATTTTTTGTAAATTTATGGGGATGAGATGACCTAGATCAATTAGGACTAACATTAACAAATAACATCAATTCAAATGCATCCAATATTATGGCTAGACAAGGTTTTAGGAAAGGAAAAAGATTAGGAGAACAAGAACAAGGTATAGAAGCACCAATACAAATAGATCAAGGAACAGACAGACATGGATTGGATTTTCAGCATGGGTCACTGAGACAATAAAAACTACTTGGACATCAGAAAGACCAGTATGGGTTCCTCAGTGGCCACTGACTAAAGAAAAGATACAAGTAGCCCATGACCTGGTCAAACAACAATTAGTGGAAGGACATATACAACCTTCTGTATCTCCCCATAATACTCCCATTTTTGTCATCAAAAAGAAATCTGGTAAATGGAGATTATTGCAAGATTTAAGAGCCATTAATAATGAGATGGTTATTATGGGACCTGCTCAATCAGGGATTCCGCAGTTGTCTGCTTTGCCAAAAATCGGGTATGTTTTAGCTATAGATATTAAAGATTGTTTTTTTTTTCTTCAATTCCAATTCATCCTGAGGATAGTCCACGATTTGCATTTACTATCCCTGCACTAACTCATGAGGGTCCTGATCAGAGATATGAATGGAAAGTACTCCCTCAGGGGATGGCTAACAGCCCAACTATGTGTCAAATTTATGTTAACAAAGCAATCCAGCCACTTAGAAATAAAAATCCTGAACTACAAATATTTCACTATATGGATGATGTATTATTAGCATATAAAGATAAAAACACATTGCAGGAATGTTATGCCACACTTACAAACATATTAAAAAATTATAATCTAGAGATAGCAATAGATAAAGTAGAATTAAATTTTCCAATTAATTATTTAGGAGTCCTATTATCCTCAACCATGGTCCATTCACCAAAAATTCAAATACGAGTGGATCAATTCAAATCACTTAACAACTTTCAAAAGTTATTGGGAGACATAAATTGGATAAGGCCTTATCTAGGTATACCAACAGGAGAGTTGGGACCTTTATTTGATATCCTAAAAGGTCCATCAGATCCAAATTTACCCTGCATGTTAACTCCTAAAGCAAGAAAGGCATTAAAATTATCGAAACATATATGGAAAATATGCATTTGGATAGAATTGATATGTTTGCCTTTATTATTTATTGTACTACCAACAAAAAATATTCCTACAGGAGTATTTTGGCAAGAAGGTCCATTATTGTGGATACATTTATCTTATTCTCCTAACACTATTCTTACTAGGTATCCTGAGGCTGTAGGACAATTAATACTCAAAGGAATAAAAGCAGCGAAGGGAGTGTTTGGAATTTCTCCCAATAAAATTATTACTCCATATACTATGGATCAAATTGATGAGTTAGCTAATGAGTTAAATACTTGGGCAATAATCATGTGTAAATTTAATATTTCATTTGATAATCACTTACCATCTAATCCTTTGTTGTGTTTTTGGTCTAAGTATCCTGTAGTTTTTCCAAAAATGACAAGAAAAAACCCTAGCATGAATGCTCCAAATGTATTCACTGATGGGTCAAATAACGGTACAAAGCAGTAGTTACCCCTGATCAAACTTTTACATTTTTAGTACCCAAACAATCAGCTCAAAAGGTAGAGCTTAATGCAGTTTTACTAGCTTTTGTGATGTTTAAAGATTCTGTATTTATTTTCTGATAGTCAGTATATAGTTAATGCTATAGTATCCCTTGAAGATGCTGGTAGAATTTCCGCTTCCTCTGCTTCCTTCTTTGTTTTCCACTATACAAAGTCTAATCTGGGACAGAAAAGATCCATTCTTTATAAGACATATCAGGGCACATACAGGATTGCCTGGAGCCCTTAGTTTGGTCAATGATTTAGGAGATAAAACTACAAATGACATACATATTTTCTCTACACTAGAAGAAGCTAAAAATTTTCATAAAAAGTTCCATGTCAATGCTAATACTTTACAAAAGCATTTTAAAATAACTAAGGAACAAGCCAGACATATAATAAAACAATGTCAAATTTGTGTGACCTTTTTACCACAAGTTAATCTTGGAGTCAATCCTAGAGGATTGATACTTAACCATATTTGGCAGATGGACGTCACACACTTGCCAGAATTTGGAAAATTAAAATATTTGCATGTTACAGTTGATACTTTTTTCCAGATTTTTGATGGGCTCCCTTCATGCCAGAGAAAAAACTAAAGATGTTATAGCTCATTGCTTACAAAATTTTGCCACTGTGGGCATTCCAAAACGGTTAAAAACAGATAATGGTCCTGGCTATACCTCTACCTCTTTTAAACAATTTTGCTCATCATTTGGCATTACTCATATAACAGGAATCCCATACAATCCACAGGGACAAGGCATAGTTGAAAGAGCTCATCAAACTATTAAAACATACTTATTAAAGCAAAAAGAGGGAATTGAAAAGGGGTATATATCCCCCAAAGATAAACTTAAAGTAACACTTTTTACTCTAAACTTTTAAAATTTGGATTCATCAGGGCTTAGTGCTGCGGAAAGACATATGTATCCAAAAAATGTACATAAGCCTAAGGTACTTTGGAAAGATAATCTAACAGGACAATGGAAATGTCCTGACCCAGTGATTGTCTGGAGTCGGGTTCTGTTTGTGGGTTTCCACAGGGAGAACAGCAGCGGATTTGGATTCCAGAGAGACTAACCAAAGCAATTTCTACAGACCAAAAAGAAGATGATTTGACTCAAATCCATAACAGCTGATATCCAGAGCTCCAGCTTGGCTATTCTTACATCTGCGACAGTGATTCACCAGGATGCTTTTTTCAATATCTATTTTATTATTGCCTTTTCCCACATCATAAAGTTCTATTTTATTTTTTGAGCTCATACAGACATAGATTAATGTTTTTCTGACCAGCTTTATTTTTTGACTGTGGAGTTTCTAAACATTGCAATGCAGATTTCACCTGTGTAAAGCTACAAGGCCTTTACTATTGATTTATGTGTTGTATGTTTGTGTGCACTCTTGTGTTTTGTGTTGTATGTCTGTGTGTGCGTATGTCTATATTTCATATATGAGGAGCGCTCATGAAAACATGGATCCGAATTTTTTTTATTCACGTGATTTAAATGGTTTAATTTAAATTAGGTAAACAGCTGTTAAGGATTGTTTTTAAAGGAGGATAACAGATCTGTTTGTTTACATTCACCTTTCCTTTTAATTATATTTAATAACTCTGTTCAGGATAATGTAAATTGTTCAGAAAATTGTTTTCTTAGTAGCTGATGGAATGTTACATAATTTCTTTTTAGCATCATTGCCAGAATTCCTATCTTCATCCCAGTGCCGGTGAAGACAAAGATAAAACCAAACTACATCTTCTATTATAGCTATCACAGTAAACTGTATAAACTGTTGCATCAATGAATAATAACTCAACAAGTAATGCTCAATCAAGGAGTCAATTTACTTTGTGAGGAAATGGACATATTGATAGATTCCTCCGCTATGAACTGCTTGCAGAAATTGCCTGGACTATGTAACACTTGTATGCATTGTGAACTAACGTTTGTGGTAGTGCTGGCATATCTTTGCTGATGGTGTCACCAGTAATACAATTTTTCCCAAAGAGCTGTCAATTGGCTTGGTGTCATGGCATTTCTGTACCCTCTTCCCTTCTGCTAGTGATGGTCTAAAATTTGGGGGCCAACAGAGGTGAGGCAAAGAACCTCACACCCCCACTGGCACCAGGGCAAAATTTGGGGGCCAACAGAGTGAGGCACTGGTGCATAGGCCTATCCACAAGTATGGCTGTATGCTAGACCGGTAGTCAGTGACGGGTATGATCCAATTGCAGTGGTACCAACCTAAGACAGGAGGCTGATGCCTAGAGTTCAGCTCATCCGATGATGGGTAAGAACCATATGTTGAATTGGACAACCTAACAGGCTTGGTCCCTAAGCCACATTGCTTGTTGTTTAATTAATCAGAAGGGGGAAGATGCTGAGAGCCATAGCCAAGTAGGAATGACCTATGGCATTTTTGGTTGAAAGGTGACCCTGCTCAGGGATTAGGGTGGCTCCAGGTTTAGGGTGGATCCTGCTGGGAATAGGGCATATCCTGCTGCCTTAGGTTCCCGCTCCTTGAGTTCCCGTTGAGTTCTCGTGGGGTTCTGAGAGTATTGGTATGCAGAGCCCAGTGAAGGGAGTGTATTTTCCTAGAACATGCATGTAGAGTGCCGGTTAGAGTTTGGGAATAAAGAGTTGCTGTTGGAATAAAGAGTTGCTGTTGGAATCTACAAGGCTCCTGTGGTGGCTCTGTTATTTTGTGCCCAGCGGGAAGGAGGTGTTGGTAGAGCAGAGATGCTCCACTCATGGCAGCTAGAAAACAATAGAAAAGAGGTAGGGGTCAGAATCCCAACATCCTGTCCAAGGGAACACCCCCAATGACCTAACTTACTTCCATTAGGCCCCAACTCCTACAAGCTGTACCACTTCTCATCAACACTATTGGCTGGGAATTAACCCTTCAACTCATGGACCTATGGAATCCAAACTGTAACAGAAGTAGAACCCATCTCAATTCACAAAGATTATTCTACAATCAAATTCTTTTAGGCACTCATAAAAATCTTTTATGACCTCACTTCATCTCCATCTGCATCTCCATCTCCATCTCTGACAAAAAAAAAAAAACCCTAAACATCTTTTGAACATTTCTTTTTATTCAACTAAGCAGAAACAAGGACTTTTAGATTACTGGGTATATTATAACTAGTAGATGTCTTGCTGCTGTGTTATTGTTAATTTTTTATTGATTCCAAAATATGAGCATGATAGTACCTCCTAGCTGATTCAAAACAAACTTGCACCACAAGAAGGATAAAAATGTATTTGTTATATACTGTGATAATAAACTTGGGTAAAATAACAAAACTCTCAATAGTAACTTCTGATCACTATAAAAGAGAGATAATAACATTTAAACAGATAGGAAAGGTAGCAGAATACAACAGTCACTAATATGCCATTATGCAATAATGTGAGATTGTAACAGATGTAATTCTGCAATCTGTGTTTGGGGTAAAAATGGGAGTTCAAAACCCAATTGAGTCTAATGTATGAAAGATGATATATCATGAGCTCTGTAATGTTTTGAATAATCAATAAAAAAATAGATAAAAAAAACATTTAAACGGCCATTCAATAAGAAGTAAGTAAAATAAAGAATTTAGTGCACTCTTGATATAGAATAAAACCAAAATAACTCAGACATTATTCTTATTAATGTAGCATAGAATAATAAATAATTATCTAATAGCATTCGGAGGAATAATTTACTTAAAAAATATGACCTTAAACATGCTTTAATAAACAATATAGAATGGAAATAAACTAAATATTAAAACTAAAGAAGTTAGAAAAATATTAACTATTAAAAGTTAGTAAAAAGGTATTAAAGAAATCATTGCATGAGAAAATGAAAAAACTATAAAATAATGTAGTTTCTGTGCTAATACTTTGAAATCTCTTATTAAGTAGAGATAATATTTTCAGCTTTTATCAATCAAACCCAGATGACTAAATGCACATTAGCATATAAAAAGTCATATAAACACAGATTCTGAGGCAAAGAATTTATAAATGAGTAGCATATTCAATACTAAGTCACAAAATATTATTAATACAAATAATATTCTAGGAATAAAATTACAGTACTTTACCAGAAGTAGAAAACTTGATCAATAGAATAATTGTTTTAATGATCTGGAAGTTGTCAAGTTTTTTTCTGAAAAGGGAAAGATGGAAATATTTCAGGCCTTCAGGCTCACACAGTCTTAGGTAAAACTATCCAATTTTGTCATTAAAACATGAAAATATCCATAGACATTGTAAATTTCAAGAGGTCTGTGTGCCTACAAAGCTGTATTTTCAAAAACAAGTATGGGTAAGATTGACTGCGGTTTGCAGGCTTTGGATCTAGTACTGCTTTTAAACATCACTACCCTAGATTGTATGCATAACCTTCAAATATCTGCTCCATTAACTTCCATCTAGTCTGTAAATAGCACCAGCACCCCTGCTCAATCAACTCTTCAGAGTGGAGCAAGAAAATATAATTAACAACATTCTGTTTGGCTCCTAACATCTTTTTAAAAATGTATTGGTTCTTTTTAGTTATACATGACTTAACATCTTTTAATATACATTTTGACTCTTATAGTAAAAGCAGAAAATCCTGCCCCCATCTGCTCCACAAATTAACTTCGTCACAATTGTTCTATCTCCCTGCTTCCTTCTACCACATGACTATTGTGTATGCTTGCTTTTTGGTCTACATATTATTACTCCTACTCTTTCCTAATTAACTCCTTATAAATTTGCCTCAGCTCATGAATTACTTTCTCAATTAATTATTCTCTTATTTCATCCACCAATTAAAAAGCCTCTGGCTTTTCCCAGCATCTGATCTGCAGTTTCATACATATTTATTATACTTGGATCCTATGTCTCCCCACTAGATTATATACCTTATATAGAGTATAAACCTTATATAGAGTATATACCTTATAAGGATAAAAGATATTCCTGGTTTGCTTATGATTTTTTGTTCTTATTATCTAGCATTTATCTGCTTACAAAACAGTGACTCCATTTGCTGAGTAAACAAATAAACTAAAGAATGCAAAAGTAAATGAAATACTGGACTAACTCCACACTCATCAAATAATACTTCTAAAGAATCCCAGGGCCAATTTTGAAGTGTTTTGCTTTAACTTTTTAGTGCCTGAGATTTACAAAAACTTCTAGAGCACAAAAATTTTGTAAACATACCTGATGCATTTTCTGCAAATTACTTTGACAGATAATAAGAAATAGAAAAGCAAATGTTGTTAATTGTCTTTTCACAGTATTCTTTCTTGAGCTACTTGATTGAATATTCTTCCAGTTCTTCAATATTTTTCAATATTCTTCCAGTTTCCCAGATAATTTCATTATGTACCCAAGGCTAAGATTTATCACATTCAGGCAGGTCTAAATATTCCTGCTCCTGGGGAGTTCTGAAAGACAAAACAAGAAAAAGCAAATTTTGGTATCTCCATTATGCAAATTTAAGTCATATATATTTTTATTATTGAATACTGCATCTATAAGAAATGTAGTATTAAGATTTCAAAATTAGCATTTATTTTTATCTCCCCAGTAGCTCTGAGAACTAGAACATGATAATCCAAGTATATCTAGACAGAAAAATAGAAAAAAAAAGAGCCCTGAATTCTATGTTGACCTATATTAGAATTTATTTTAGGATGAAATTTATTTTGAGAATATGTAGCAGAATATACAATTAGACATAAATATTCCTTGATAATTGTTTAAATATTCAGAAGAACCTCATAAAATAATAAAAATAAATTTCAATTAAATATAAAAGATGAAACAAACAAACTGAAGAATATATATATTTAAATCAGGCTAGGACTTCTAAAGCATAAAAGATCTGACAGAAATAGCAAATTAAAATATCAGTTCCCCTGTTATATGAAAATATCCATGTATGTTATATGTGTATATGTGTGTAATACTGTGTTATTGTATGTGTATATATATATATATATTATATTATATATATAATAAGATATAACAAAAAGTAAAACAAATATTTTCAACAAATATGGCAAGGAGTTAGTTTCCCTTATATGTAAAGAGATCTTAAAATATTTTTGCTTTTAGTATTTGTTTTCCTTTGTGATTCTTTTCTTTCATTTGAAGATAGAATCTAGGGCCTCATGCATAGTAGGCAAACATTCTACTACTGAGCTACACCCCCTGCCCAAAATTTTAAAATATACTAAGAAAAAAAATGAAAACTTAGGGGAAACTTAGATAAATAGTACAAATATATAATTTAACAATAAAATAATAAATTAAGTTGGTGGCACATTAAAAACAAATGTCAAATCTCACTAATGTTATAAAAACTGCCAACTTAAACTAATAAAATATTGGTTTTCATATGATATTTCTCAATGCTGATGAGAGCAAAAAGCAATGTTTACTTTTATATAAAATTGGTGCTGGTTTAAATGTATTAACCTCAATAAACAAAAGCAAACTAGGAATCAAAGCCTGTAAAAATCATTTCTTTGACCCAATAATTTTTCCTAGAAATTTAGTATGTACAACAATGTTTATTACAGAATTTTTCACAGTTTTAAAACTTTGAAATAACCTAAATATTACTAATGATAGAGTGATTAAGTTCAACATTTTTATAACTTATGACTGAACATTTTGATTCAGATTGCTGAAGTTCAACCTAGAGGTCATGGGAAATTGTCATTGGCTAATAAAAATGGATGTAGTTAATCTCAGGGGCTCAAGAGGCTAAAGCAGAAGGATTGCAAGTTCAAAGCCAGCCATAGCAACTTAGTGAGGTCCTGAGCAATTCAGCAAGGCTCTAAGAAACTCAGGGAGACCCCGTCTCTAAATAGAATATATAAAATGGCTGGAAATGTGGCTCTGTGGTCAAGCACTCCTGTTTTAAATCCTTGATGCACCCCCCAAAAAATAGCATATAGTAATAAGGACCAAAAAAAATCTGTGTTTGAGCATATATACATGTGTGTGGGTGTCTTATAATGTGGAAAGAGTGACTAAAAGGAAATATGCTAGCATGCCAATGATAGATCTCTCTGGATTATGAAAATTCAATTGACTTTTATTTTATTTATTATAGTTTTATTTACTTTACAGGCCCCATTGGGTCATTAGGTTTCCAGGTCGCTTGGGCCGGTATTCTGGATGCACCATGAAGAGCATGTGAAGGAAATTGGTGCCAAAGTTGGCACCCTCCTTGTGATGGTGCCTCAAAGACTTGGGTGCGTACACATCCATGCACTTGGGACAGTATAGCTGAACCATGGCCTCACCTGGGATGTCTGAAAGGCTGTTGGGAAGCATTGGCTGGTTCATTACAGTACACATGGGGGCAGTAGCCAAAATCCCCCCTGCTAGTATTTTTCTAACATCTGGGAGATGCCACAGTTGGTGAGGATGTAGCGGGCGTGGATCAATCCATACAACATCTCAGTTGCCTGCTCAATCAGGTCACTCTGGTTGGGGTTGTCTTCTAGCTCTTCAGCAGGAACCAGGTCCAAGATCATGTCTAGAGCTTGTCAATATTGAGACACTTGCTCATTGAGTCCAGTAAGATTAAATTTGTCCTAGATATAGTCTTCATCCACTTAACAGAAGAATCCATTGCCACGAAGCCCACAGAACCAGGAAATTCAGAACACTTCCTCTGAGCTAATCATCTTCATGTGAGCCTCTGGATAGAGAACTGGACCAGGGTGGGGGAGGGGATTAAGGCTTTTAAGGAACCACGGCTACCGCTACAGCGCAGGCTGGGGACCCAACAAGGGCAGGCTAAGTGGGGGGGCAGTGAGGGGGGAGTTGTGCTATATATTCTTCATACATCATTTATCTCCCTTCTGTTCACTTTCATCCCTACTGGTATGAATTATTTGAAAAAATAGAGAAGAAATAGCAATTCAGATAATGATCTATTTTGATGTTTATATCATAACCAGTTTTCTCTTCATTTTTTTTAAATTTTTAATTTAAGCTTTTCAGTTATGCTTGAAAAAGAGTCTCTATCATGATTCTGCATGGGTCTTTGTCAAATGACAGTATTTAATTATTATTTTCTAGGTCTAACTAAGAAAATGTCATATTTTCACAAAATACAGATTTCACTTAATGTAACAGGAAACCAAGCAGATTTTCTGAGGAACAAGCAGAGGTATGGGGAAGTGAGGCGTTGAACGACATAGAGTGGGTAAATTCTGGCAACACTGATCCACACTGTGAGGGCAGAACCATCTCAATGTCTACATCTCTTTTTAAATTGTCATCTCAGAATAGTCTACCCTGCTCAACTTCAAAATAAAACAAATTGCATAAGCATTTCAAAGCAACCTCTTTCAAAAAATTCTATGAATTCTAACCTGATGTATGAAAAATCTTATGTAGGAATGAGGCTATGTCATTTAACTGAATTATCTTTGTATGTGAAATTTTTTAACATAAACTCTGCAGCATACCATTGGACCTCTCTGTCATCACTAGGGGTTTTTTATTATATTTTTACTTATTAACTGTTCATAGGACAGTTAACAACTTAAAAGTTTGTTGATATTATTGCCTCTATTACATAGGTGGAGGGAGAAACCAAGGAATACACACAAAGTACTACAGCAGGAATTTTCTTAATAACAAAATTTAATTATGTGTCTGTATTATGAAAAATTTAAAATAAACCATTTAAGTAATATCATGAGAGAAAATTTTTAGGGATATTTTATAAAAAATATGTATATCTCTAGATCAAAAGATTAAAATAGAGCTGAGATAAATTATAAAAGGCATGAGTAAATAGAGAGATACATCATATTTATGGATTGAAAGGCTCAGTATTTTTAAGGTATTTTTTATTTTTTATTTTTCAATCACCTATGAATTAAAATATATCATAATCACAGACTATACAAAACATAGATATCTACAAAAGTGAAAATTTATAAAAGTGGAAGTTAAAATGTTAATTTTAAAATTTATATCAAAATACAAATGATCTGGGATGTCAAAAATAATATCACAAAAACTCTAGTTGGGAAACTAATACCCTCTGATTTCAAGGCCTCCTAAAAACCTACAGTACTTAAGATATGTAGTGTTAGCATAAGGGTAAACAAATAAGTATACAGAATAGAATAGAAGGATTGAATAGACACATGTATATACATAGTCAATAAATTTTCTACAGAGGAACCAATACAATTTTTTTTGGACAAACATGGATTTGGAAGGCAGAGACTGGTCTTATGCTTGCAGCTATAGCCAAGGCAAAACTCATTGTATAGCACCAGCTACTCCCAAGTTGAGGAGAGAAACCACCAACTATTCCTTGGGCATGATGTAAGTTTAACTTGAGTCAATTTCTAGGTCACTACCAGTATAGTAGCCTGCCTGCTAGGATTGCCTTGCAACATTGATTATTTATCTAATTATCCTAGACTATAAACAAAAAAAAAATAAATTTTTTTCAGATTTTAGTTACTAAAAATGTTTAATAGCTACTATCATTTCTTATCATAAAATAATAAGCATAGATATCTAGGATATGACACTTTCCAAAATCTCCTACACCTGATAAAATCATACATTGATAAATTTGCTGAGCTCTTCTAGAAATCTAATTTATACCACATACTCTTCAAAGTATAGAAAAAGTCTCACACAGTTTTACATTAGAATACATGTATAAACCAGACCTTTCTACATTTGTTCTTTTCTGGTGTTGTTCAGTTATTTTGTTATTATAGAAACAATTCAAAACTATAATGTGCATAATCAATGACATCGTTTGCAAAAATTCCAATATGTGCATAGACAACTAATTTGTTCTTTATTTCCATGAAACAAATTTACCTATCATTACTTGTTAATGACCTAATGATTGCACACATGCTAATTCTGACTAAATATTGAGTATGCATTCTGTTTAATATCATTCTTTTCTGTGTGCAGATTTCTTTTAAATTCAAATTTTTATTTTTAGAGACCATAAAAAATAATACAAAGAGATCTTACATTCCCTTTACTTAGTTCCCTCTACCTATCAAATTACAGTATTTAATTATGATTTTCCAGGTCTAACTAAGAAAATGTCACATTTACACAAAATACAGATTTCACTTAATGTAATAGGAAACTACACAAAGTGGTATCTAACAACACCTTCTTTAAAAATTAAAATTCAATATCACAACCAACATAGTGACATTGCTACAGTCAAGATATAAAATATTTTCATCACTACAAGACTTCCTTCCTCATGGTGCCATTTTATTGATTCCCTCCCTATCCAATTCTCTCCCGAACTCTTGGCAAACAATAAGACGTTCTTGATTTCTAAAATTTTACTTATTAAGTATTATTAGTTAAATGGAATAACTCAATATGCAATATCTAAAAATTCATCTTCACTAGAATAATTCTCTGGAACATTCATCCAGCTAATTTGGTTTGTCAATATTTTGTCTTTTTAATTAATGCATACTATTCCATCATATGAATGTACCACAGCTTGTTTAACTCATTGAAGGATAATTTAGCTGTTTACATTGAAATATAATAGGGCTGTTTGCATGTTTGTGTGATTGTGACTAATACTGCCACATATATTCATGTATAAATTTTGTGAGAACATAAGTTTTAATTTCTTTGCAATAAATGTCCAAGTGTGCAATTGCTAGGTCTAGTTTACTTTCTTCTGGCTACCCATTTCCCACTTTCAGTGATCAATGTCTTCATATCTGTTAATCTTTTTCTTTTGGTACCAGGGTATGAACCCAAAGTTGTTTAACCACTCAGCCACATATACAGACTTTGTTTATCTTTTTGAGTTAAGATCGGGTCTCACTAAGTTGCTTTGAGACTCACTAAGTTGCTGAGACAGGTTTTGAACTTATAATCCTCCTGCCTCAGCCTCCTGAGTTACAGTAAATATAGGCATGTACCACTGTGTCCAGCCATTCCTCAATTTTTAAAAAATGAAGTTATTTTTATGTCTGAAGCTTTGAGAGGTTTTACTATTAATTTTGAAGGTTCTTCATATGTTTTATATACTTGTCTATCAGATATGTGGATTACAAATATTTTTCTCCAACTCCATTTACAAGGTATTTTACAGTGCAAAATGCCTAATTTTGATGAGGTCCAATTCATTAGTTTTTCATCTTAAGGTTCATACTTTTGGTGTTAAGTCTGTTTTTTACCTAATGTTAGCTCTTGGAGATAAGTCTTAGTTACTGATGTCAATTACTGGAGAACCATTAGTTGAAAAAGTTATCCTTAACCTATTGTTTTTGAGGAGAGAAATCATGAACTATTCCTTGGGCATGATGTAGGTTTAACTTCGATTAGTTCCTAGGTCATTACTTCTGTCAAAAATCAAAAGAGAATTGATCTAAGGACACAAAATTTCAGTTAGATAGGTAGCATATGTTGAAGAGATCTATTTCACATCACAATGACTATAGCTAATAGCAAAATGTCGAATACTTAAAATATACTGAAGAGTAGCTTTTATGTGTTCTAATGCCACAAAAATGTTTAAGTATATGAGGTAAAAAATATGCTTTTAGTTGGTTCAGCAGATTCAGTGATGGAAAAGCACAGCACAGCGACGAGAAGGGGTGGGGGGGGCCTGACCTGGCCACGTGACCTCCGACGCCCTTCTACTTCCGCCGCGTGACCTTTGCAGACCTTCTGCTTCCGCTTCTGCCTTCATAGCGTAGTGCGGCTAGATGGAGCAAGATGGCGGAGAGGAGATGTGTAGGCGGCCGCTACTCGGCGCCAGGCCGGCAAAGCGGGAGGCTGTGCCTGAGGAACCTCGCCTAGACATAGTACTGAATGGTGAAAAAAGCCCAGAGAGGCCCAGGAGTGGGTGGCCGGAGCGCAGAAGTAACACCTCAGAACGCCACATGTGGAGTGGGTCCAGCAATGGCGGCGGGAAGGAAAATGAAACATGCAGGGAGGGCTACGGGGAGACCTTCCCAGAGGAAGGCTGACTTAAGCGGACAGGAGTTGGGGAAGCGGCCCAGGGAAGACAGACCCGAAGTGGGGCGTGGGGACAGCTGGGAGGCCTGTGCGGTTCAGAGCGCCCTCCCCTGCCGAGCTTGCGGGCCAGAGTAGCAGGTGCGCAGCGCAGGGTATCTCCTGCAGCTGCGAACAGACTCAAGAGTGGGAACTCCGAGGAACTTACCCACAGCCTCCAACACGTTATGGGGGCGCCTGAACCTGAGAGGCTGAAAAGTGCAAAGAACAATGTACCTGCACCGCTCAGCCTCGACTTCCAAGGGTGAAAACTCCGAAAGAGCTGGCGCCCCATAAAAGCTATTTCCACACCAGCCGTGCAAGCACACCTGTGCGCAGGGTAGACCTTGGGTAAGTCACATCTAGAGCGGTGAGGGTGAAACCTCTGGAGGTTTGGGCCCTATCCTGCTAAAGTGGATTTTCCCCCAAAGCCCCAGAGATCCAGAGCTGGGTACCAATAGGAGGAGTTGACCACACATCAAATACCTGCCAACAAAATCCCCAAACCCACATAAGTCCAAACCCCACCAACTGGAAACTATAAAAACTCTGCATCACCCCTGCTGCAGGATCACAGAATTCATCAGCACCCCAGTCTGTCCCAACCAATACTGGGAGATTGGAAGCTGGCAGCAAGGTGAGGAACACAAGGACACTGACTGTACCTGCAGAACCAAATAAATACATAAATAAATAAACTGAAAATCCAATCCTGCCAGCAGATTTTACCACCACAATAGATACAAGCCCTCTACAACCTATTAAGATTTTTTTCTTCCTTTTGCTTTTCTTCTTTTTTCTTTTTTCCTTCATATTCCCATATTTAACTTTTTACAATTTTTAATGTTTTTTTCAATTTTATTGTTTTATAATCTTTAGTGGTTTTTGATTTTAATGATTTAGTTTTTTTCAGAATTTTTTTAAGCATCATTTTATTATATTGTATTATTCTATTTTTTCCATTGTGGCATGATTTTGTGTGTGTGAGGGTGCATATGTGGTTGTGTATGCCTCTATTCATTATTTAGCCTAGATTACACTTAGGTGGAATGCAATTATATTCAAGTGATTTTGATCTTATATTTATTTGCTGGTTCATTTTTACCTGGGTTCTGGGACCTCCGGTCTTTCCTTTGTCACTCTCTTCCCCCAGTAATAGCAACAATATCCTATTCCTTTCTCTTTTTTCTTTTTCACTATGTTCAGTTAACTTATTCCTTCTTGACTACTAATACCTGCTGTCTCCTGCCTTTCCTCTGATCACTCTTTCAAACACTTCAAACTTTCTCTTACTTTCTACCCTATTTTCTCTTAAGAAACTTGATCCCACTAAATAACAGAAATTTTATGGTTTATTTAATTCCGACCTCATTCTTGTTTTTGGAACTATTAATATAGTGGACAACATAGCGGAAACCTGCTGGTGAATGCTTGATCTAATTCATATTTTTTGATGCTTGTACTCTTATCAAATGCTGAACCATATATATATATATATATATATATATATATATATATATATAGACAGAGAGAGAGAGAGAGAGAGAGAGAGAGAGAGAGAGCAGTTAGTCTTATAGTGTCAAAAGAAGGCACCAGACATTTGTTTTAAGGCTTTACTTCTGTTGTTTACATTAGTGCCCTCTGACTCCAGTCTCCTTCAGTGAGGGGCTGCAAAGAGACTGTCACATTTGAAGATCACAGGGTAGAAATCCTGATACTGAAAAATACATCTCAACCAAACTACAGTGAATCTCACCCCTTACACAATCTGCCTGAGCCCTGACATTTCTCCAACTCAAAGAATTGAGGAGACAAAATCCCCAAACTAACAAAGACCCAAAGAGAAAGAGAGAGGGACTGCAGGTCCCATCCCTTAACATCTACTCATATAAAAAACAGAAGTCCCAGAACAGATCAGATAATTACACACAAAAGGACACATATAAAAAAGAGGAAAGGGAATCTACCTCAATTAATGTGCAAGTCCAAGACCTCTGAAGACATGAGGAAACAGGAAAATCGCCCACCAAAAAATCACCCAATGAAGGATCCACATTGGTGTGGATGAAATCCCAGAGAAATATTATAAAAACTGGACTATTAAGAAATTCAGTGAACTACAAGATGATGTTACTAATGAATTAACAGGACAAATACAGGAGATGAAAGACCAATAAAGAAATAGCAAAAAGAGACCAAGCAGAACTAGAAATGAAAGACAAAATTCATTCACTTTAAGGCATCATTAACATTAGGTAACATAAAAAGTGAAATTTCAGGTCTTAAAGACAGGGTATATGAGTATGCAGAATATAACAAAGGGAAAAAAGTTATACAACATGACCAAAATATACAGGACCTTATATGAGTATGCAGAATATAACAAAGGGAAAAAAGTTATACAACATGACCAAAATATACAGAACCTCTGGGACAACATTAAAAGACCATCCCTGAGAACCATAGGCATAGAAGAGAATATAAAGAAATAAGATAAAGATAGTAGGAACATTTTCAAACATTTTCCCATATCAGAACTAAGAGAAACATCCACATACAGAAAGTGTACAGGACCCCAAATAGACCTGATCAAATAAAAAGTTCTCCAAGACACATTATAACTAAAATGCTGAATGTATAAGAATATTAAAAGTTGCAAGAGAGAAACATCAGGTCATATTTAGAGGCAAATCATTTTCCATTCAGACTCTAAAATCAAGGAGGACCTGGAATGAGATATTTCAAGCTTTAAAAGAAAACAACTGCCAGGCAAAACTACTGGATCGGGCAAATTACACTTTCAAACTCAAGGGGAAAAAAAAACCTTTTCATGACCAGAATAAACTGAAGAAATCTGTGACCAACAAGCCAGCAATATAAAGAATAGTCAAAACTGCATACTGATGAAGAGGAATTCAAAAACCAACTCCAAGCTCCCAAATACAGAAAGATAAGTAGAATAATATTATAGTAAATAAGAATCAAGAAAGCATTGAATATAGCAAAAAATCAGAATGGCAAGAATCCACTAACATATTCATACTAACAATATTAATAGTCTCAACTCCCCAATTAAAAGACTTAGATAAATAGATAAAAAAAAAAACAAGATGCAACTATGTTATTTAGAACAGACTCCTCTTAAAGGAAAAGACATTTATAAGCTAAAGGTGAAAGGATGAAAAAAATATTCCATGCAAATGAACCCCAAATATAAGCAGGGGTAGCTATTCTCATATTAGAGAAAGTAGATTTAAAGCAAAAATTGACCAGGAGAGACAAGGAATGCCATTCCATCCTGGTAAAGGAACAATGCAATAAGAAAATAGAACAAAAGTAAATATTTATGCCTCAAATGACAGCAACTTAATTACATTAAAAAGTACTCCATGGCATTAAATCTCAGATAGGCCCAAACACAATAATACTGTGTGATTTCAACACACCCTTATGACTAATAGGTTGTCACAATATCAAATCAATAGAGATAATTATTATAATAACATTGCAAATCAAATTGACTCAGCGGATATCTACACAATATTCCACCCCCAAACAGCTGAATTTACCTTCTCAGTAATTCATGGAACTTTTTTCACAATAGACCATATTCTACTTCACAAAGTAAATCTAAGTAAATACAAAAAATTTAATATAAATCTATACGACCCATCAGATCATAATGGAATGAAAATAGAAATCAACAGCAAGAAAAATAAGAGACCACAAAAACACGTGGAAATTGAACAATCTTGAAGAATGCATCAAAGAAATAATGGGAGTAGAAATCAAGAAATTTGTAGAAATGAGAGGAGATGCAACATATCAATATCTCTGGGACAGTATGAAAGCAATTCTAAGAGGAAAATTTACAGCACTGAGTGCCTACATTAAAGAAAAAAAAATAGATCCCAAATCACCGTTTGTGCTCCACCTCAAAGCCATGGAAAAAGAACAACCTAATACCAAAATTAGTAGGAGATAGGAAATAATTAAGAGGCGAGCCAAATTAATGAAATTGAGAATAAAAAGTACACAGGATCAAGGTAACAAAGAGTTGTTTCTTCAAAATGATAAGATTGATAAACTCTTAGTCAAAAGAAAGTCTCAAATAAATACAACCAGAGATGAAAACAGGGATAAAACTGTTAAACTGTTATGAAATTCAAAGCATCATTAGAAATTATTTTGAAATATACTCCAAAAAACTGAAAAATCTAGAAGACATTGGCCAATTTCTAGATATACATGACTTCCTTAAATTGAATCAGGAAAATATAGAAAACCTAAAAAGACAAATATTCAGTAGTGAAATTGAAACAGTAATTAAAAGCTTTCCAAAAAAAAAAAGAAAGAAAAAGAAAAGAGAAGCCCAGGATCAATGGATTTCAACTCAGTTGTACTGGATATTTAATGAAGAACTAATGTTAGTCTTTGTCAAATTATCCCATGAACTTGAAAGGGAAGGAACTCTCCCAAATACATGCTATGAAGCCAGCATAACCCTGATTCCAAAACAGACAAAAGACACATCAAAGAAAGAAAAGTACAGATCAATATCCCTCCACGAACATAGATGCAAAGACCCTCAATAAAACATTAGGAAAATGCTTTCAAAAATACATCAAGAAGATAATACATCATGATCAAGTGGGTTTCATTCCAAGGATGTAAATTTGTTTCAATATTCACAAATCAATAAACATAATTCATCACTTCAACAGGATTAAGAACAAGAAAATCACATGATCATCTTAGAATAAACAGAGAGATCTGTGATATAATCTAGCACTCATTCATGTAAAAATACTGGAGAAGCTAGGGATGAAAGGAACTTATGTTAACATAAAGGCTATTTGTAACAAACCCAAGCCAGCATATGGAGAATGGAGAAAATGGAGAAAAACTAAAAGAATTTCCTCTAAAGTCATCTACAAGACAAGGCTATCCACTTTCACCAATCCTGTTGAATATAAACCTTGAAACATTAGCCAGAGTGATCAGGAAGAAAAGAAAATCAAAGGGATACAAATAGGAAAATAAGTCAAATTATCTTTGCCGATGAAATGTGCCTATGTCTATAAGATACCCGCCCCCCCCCAAAAAAAAAAAAAACACCAGAAGATTTTTAGAGCTTATGAGTTCAGCAGAATAGCAGGATTCAAGATCAACACCCACAGATCAATATCTTCTCATATTCCAACAGTGATTCACTTAAAAAATCAGGATAACCATCCTGTTTATAATAACCTATAAAAGTGAATTAATCTAACCAAGGAGGTAAAAGTGCTCTACAATGACAATTATAGAACACTGAATAAATAAGATGAAGAAAACCTTATAAGATGGAAAGATTACCCCTGTTCTTGAATAGGCAGAATTAATATTATCAAAATGGCAATGTAGGAGGCATCAAAATACCTGATGTGAAATTATACTATAGAGCTACAGTAACAAAAAGAGCATTAAAATAGGCATGAAGACCAATGGAACAGAATATTAAATACAGAGACAAACCCACATACTTATGTCTATCTGATACTTGACAATGGTACCAAAAATATATTTTGGTGAAAAGGGAGCCTTTTTAACAATTGGTGTTGAGAAAAATAAAATCATGTTGAGAAAAATGGTGTTGGATTGCTATATGTAGAAAAAAGTGAAACTAGATCCCTATCTTTCACCCTGCACAATTCAAATTGAAATGAATCAAAGACTTAAAATTAGGCCAGAAACTTAAAACAGGGTCAACACTCCATCACAATGCTGCTAGCACTCTTCCTTAACAAGCCCCGCAAAGCACAAGAAATAAAACAAAGAATCAATAAGTGGGATGCTGTCAAACTGAAAATCTTCTGTATAGCAAACAAAATGATCAAGAGCATGAAGACACAGCCTACAGCATGGGAGAAAATCTTTGCCAGTTACTACTTTGATAGAGGATTAGCATCCAGAAGTATATACAGAACTCAAAAAACTTAACACCCAGAAAAAAAAAAGAGCCCCAATCATCAAATGGGCAAAAGAACAAAACAGAAACTTTGATAGTAGGGGATAGGAAAGATAGCAGAATACAACAGTCACTAATATGGCATTATGTAAAAATGTGAATATGTAACAGATGTGATTCTGCAATCTGTGTTTGGGGTGAAAATGGGAGTTCAAAACACAATTTGAGTCAAATGTATGAAAGATGATATATCATGAGCTATGTAATGCTTTAAATAATCAATAAAAAATTAAAAAAAAAACAGAAACTTTTTAAAATATGAAATATAAATGACCAACAAATATATGAAAAAAAAGTTGAACATCTCTAGCAACCAGAAAAACATGGTATTAAGTATATCGCACGCTAATATTAAGACTACAAATTCATGTCAGTGCAATGGATTGTAAACTGTAACTGGAAACATACACACAGACATATACAAACACAAATATAAACCACATAATATATACCGTGGCTACCTACGGGTGTTGGGATCTGGAATAATTTTTTGTCATTTTCATTTTCTCATTTTCTAAAATAAACATGTAATTTACATAAAGTCATACAAACAGAGATATGTGTTAGAAATTCCCGCTAAATAAGTTTTATGTAATCTTTCAACAGTCTTTCCTCTCACCACTTCCAGTCCATAGCTGGGCTAGCACTCTTTTGGGGACAGCCCCTTTGATCTGTCACTTTGGAAATCAGCAACTGAGTTCAGAAGTCACCCCTTATAAGCTGTGGCTTTCACATTCTTTGTCCCCAGGCTTTTCTTTTCCAGTCCATCTCCATGAAGCTCTTTCAATCACAGATCTCATCTGCAGTGCAGAACTGAGTCTTTTTTAGGTCTTCCCTGCCTTCCTGGCCCCAAGCCCAAGGTGCAGATTGTTCCCCTGCCTCCTGTGACATTCAGTTTACACTCACAGCCTGGGGGAAGTCCTTCATCAAACAGCCAAAATCCAGGTAGTCCTTTCCTATCCCCATACCCTTTGCCCAGTCAATTCTGTGTGCCATTGTCTGGACAGAACACACCTCAGATATGGCTGCTTTCATGCCTGAAGACTAAATCCATCAGTCTGCAGTGTTGCTGCCTATGGAACTGGCCATGTTATTCACAGAATTTCTCCTTTGGCTGAGTCTGTTGAGTTGTGGGAGATTGTGGAGTAGAGGTAGATAGGTAGGAAGGTGGGACCTTCCAGTTCCTGGTAATGTCCCATCTGTCTATAGGTTCCTGGATCCTTACTTGTGTTTGGTTCTCATATAGGAACCACCATATTTTCTTATATACAAAAGGTACCTGGTAGATGTGTTTTGGGAAGGCCAGAAAAAGGAAGGAATAAAATATTTTTCCCCAACAAAATATTAGTCTGTAACCCTGTGGCTTTTCCCTGTTGAATGTTTTTTGAAAATCAAATTTGATTCCTAAGTAGCTGTATTATTTGGTCTCATGATTATCACAAATTGTTAGACTTAGTTATTTCTCATTATATCTGTGTAAGTTGAATATGAGACTAATTTCCTTAACCCATTTTGTACTGTTGCCAATTGTGGAACACCTATGAAAGCTTAGATTGACCAATATAATAACCCATGGTCACTTCAAAATATTACTATTTTCACAGAACTGAAAACTTGGGACTTAATGAGTTAAACATATCTGAGGTAAAACATATATCCCATCATATTAAGTTATGTAGAGAGTCCTACTAGGTTGTTTCCTTGCCCCAGATTTCAGAGGCAGAGCACTGTTATTTAATCTGCGAGTGTGGGCCTACAGAATTTGTACTTTTATAGTATCTCTACCGCTGTATGTTGTGTTTTTTCTTCATTTTAGAAAGAGGATATTCATTATTTTATTTTTTTTAAAGAGAAAAATAAATAGGAGGGGTGATTAAAAATATTGCATAGCAATTATCAAGAATACAAATAACATTAAATGTTGGTGAGGATGTGGGGAAAAAGATATATTCATACATTACTGGTGGGGCTGCAAATTAGTGCAACCTCTTTGGAAATAAGTATAGAGATTCCTCATAGAAGTAGGAATGGGACCACCATATGACTCAGCTAGCCCACTCCTCTGTATTTATTCAAAAGAACTAAAATCAGCATACTACAGTGACACAGCTATATCATTGTTTATAGCAGCACAATTTACAATAGCCAAGCTGTGGAACCAACATAGGTGCCTTCCAATAGATGAATGGATAAAGAAAATGAGGTATTTATACACAATGAAGTATTATTCAGCCATAAAGAAGAATGGCATGGCTTTTGCTATTAAATGGATGGAACTGGAAATTATCATGCTAAGCAAAATAAGCCAGTCCCCCAAAATAAAATGTTGAATGTTTTCTCTGATATGCAAAAGTTAATCCAAAATGGGGAGAGGGGTAAAGAGTATAGAAGAAAGTTCAGTGGATTCAAAGTGGAATGAAGGAAAGGGAGGAGGGATAGGACAGGGAATAACAGTGAAATGAATTTGACCTAACTTTCCTGTGTACAGATATGAATACATCACAGCGAATCTGACTATCATACACATCCACAAGGCACTAATTAAAAAAGAACTATAAGTAAATTGCAGAAAGATTAGTAGAGCAGAGGGAAAAGAACAGGATGAGGGAGGAGTGGAGGTGAAGGGAGAGTCTGGGAATTGAATTAGAGCAAATTATATTCCATGCTTTTATAATTTTGTCAGAAATTATTAATGTTATGTATATTAAAAAACCAATAAAACAAAATAAAGAGAATATTTACACAGAAGGTCTTTTAAAGAGAAATGTTAGAAATCTAATATTTTAAAATCAATAGTGCTGTTTTGAAGTGACTCCTTTATGTAGTTGTTTTGGAACAAACCTGCTCAGTTCATCAAAAGCAAAACAAATACTTTATCTTTTAATTGTAAGAGAAAGCTGCCTCTTCGGACTTGGGTTGCTCCTGTGGTTTGGTGTGTGTGAGAGTTAATACTAAAGACATGTGTCCATGCTGGTTTTGCACAACCTGCTGCATTTGAAGTCCCACCAGAGACTTCTGCTTGTCTACTTCCACAGCAGACAGGAGGTACTGTTGGTGTTTTGTTTCCCAAACTGAATTTTAAGTTTCTCGAGTGTGAGAATTACCGACTCTTCCATGTGTGAGTCTGTGTCTTGCAGGAAAGGAGAACATATGTTGATCTAGTTTACTTAAGTTTATATTATTTTATAAAACAAATGCTGCTTGTATAGTGTGAAAAGTTCGTCTTGGCAATCTGGATTTGCACATGTTGGAGATTAGTTTTAAGATGTGTGTAAAGAGCAGTGTTAATTTTTTAAATTAATTTGTGATCTGGATATAGAATTTGCTTTATTCTTCATTCTCCAGAAGAGTTTTTACTGTTATAGATTTTTTTTTATATTTTCATGAAATTTATACTTAAGATGTTTTATTTTGATCTTTTGTGTCTCTAGAAGAGCTTTTCTTTCCTATCTATAATGATGAATTTTCTAAATATAAGAAGGAAAATTTTCCACAGTGAAAGAGGGGTGCAAATGTAGGCTTTCTTCTCCAGTCCCCTCCCTCCTTCCCTTCCTTTTTTTTCCCTTAAGCTGGGTACAGTGGTGCACACCTATAATCCCAGTGACTCAGGAGACTGAGGCAGGAGAATCACAAGGAATATCCTGTCTCTGAATTTAAAACAATAAAATAAAAAGGGCTGGGATGTGTTTCAGTGATAGAGCACCCCTGGTTTTAGTCCCTAGATCCACGAAAAAAATAAAAACCGGAAGTCATGAAGTCTTCTCTTACATTCTGCAATATAACTGCTTTGTTTCAGAGCCCTATTCATATGTGCTATGGTTTGGATATGAGGTTGTCCCCCCAAAACCCCAATGTTAATGGAGGAGGTGAAATGGTTAGATTATGATAACCAGGGGATTAATCCATTTGATGGGTTAACGGTTTGAATGCATTATGGGTGTTGACAGGCAGATGGGCTGTGACTTGAGGAGGTGGGTCACTGGGGTGTGCCTTGGGGATTGCGTATTTTGTCCTTGGCTCCTTTGACTCTCTCTCAGCTTCCTGGATGTCATGCCCTTCCACCATGACATTCTGCCTTATCTGGACCCAAAACAGTGTAGTCCATGGACTGAACCTCTGAAACCACAAGCCCAAAATAAGTTTTCCCTCCCCTAGGTTGCTTAGGTCTTGCTTTGGTCACAGTGACACGGAGCTGGCCAACACTTTTCAGGAGGAAGAGTTTCCATGTCTTTTTTAACCCCGGCCTCTACACATTGTCCTTGCTGCTGCTGCTTCAAGGCACACATGGGCAGAACTCCTGTGCTTGCCCTTGCTTTTGTCTTTGCATTCACTTCTCCACAGACTTAAATAATAGTTGAAATGCTTGAAATGATTTATGCATGTGGAATGATGTCTCCATTCTCTCTGTTCACGTTCCTTTTCTTTACTAATGGTCTGGTGAGCACCTTGTATAGGTGCCTTTTATTGGAGACTGTATTCCCTCTAAATGCATCTCCTAAGCTGAAAGAAATGGGCCATAATCATATAAACGCAAAGTATCTCTTTGTGAAATTTACAAAAAAATGGCAATGTCCTTATCCCTGAGGTGTGGAACGTAAGAGTCTTTTCCCTCTCGCCATGAGATTGCTCTTTCTGCTAATGTTGATTAAGTGTATCCCATCAATGGCTGTTGTGACACAGGCAAAAATGAATGATTTGGCTGGAAATCTCTGTTGAAAGGTGTAAATCTCTCAAAATTTTTAGTTATCTATATTTTTCTCTTCTTGTTGAGATAGGAGAGATTGGCTCCCAGTCTCTATGGATTGTTTCACTCCTAGTTCATAAAATCGCAATTAATAATGGTGAGCTAAGATCATTCTGGATTTGATGTACTACCCTATCATCATTGGAAGAGAGTCTTTAAATCTGCTGTTTAATAACTGATAGGGACTTTGTACTGATTAATTCATCAGGTCGTCATCTCAGGCTGACATAGCAACTTCTAGGCCTCCGCTCCATTGGGATCAGAGCATCATTTGATACGAAATGGACTGACTACTTTATAGGCTGAGTTGGGAGGAAATTTCAACCGCCAACTCTAGGATGTGCCACTGGAATTTAATTTGTTGACCTATGAGAACACGGAAGATCTCATCTTTCCCTGAACTTTATAAACATAAAATAAGGTTATCAGAGAATCAAAATGATTCTGGCATTAGACCTTTAGTCAAAGCCAAGACATTTAAGTGATGCTCCTTCCTGAAATGTTCAGTGCTTCATCAGCAGCATGTCGGGTACTTAGAAAATATTGCCCCTCGTGGAGCAAAGCTCTAGAAGGGGGTCACTGCTTCCTGGCTCTTGGAGTAGACTGGGGCGGTACAGCAGGTGATCACCTTTGTGCTGATGTGGGACTGTGTGCTTCTGAAGAAACACAGCCTCTCCTCTGTGTAGCCTTGCAGTGCTGTTGCCCAGGGTCCCCTGCTGCCTGGCCTGGAGGTGGACTCATGGTTGAAGTTGCTGACCTCTCTCACAGTCCAGAGGAGGGCTGAGGACAGAAGCATTCTGTGGAGCTCCTTTATTCCAGGAGGGCTGACCTGAACATATCGTCTTCCTCTCACACTCACAGGAGCTGGATTGGTCCCTGCCTCACATGGGCTTCAGCTTGCCTTCCGTCCTGTGAGCTGCTCTCCTACCCTCCCATAAACCCCTTCTAACTTATCCAGACTCAGTGTCCATAATTTTCCTCTTAAGAGCTGATAAAGTTATCTTTCAGTTTTGCTAAATTTTGGAAGTAGCACGCCTAGTTCTTTAGGGATAATTACTACAATGCGAGCTGTGTCTTTGGTAGGCATTCCCAGGGGAAAGAGGTTAGTGGAATTCAAATTGCCCATCTGGGTGGAGGAAAGGCTCCAGAACTCCTTCCTGGCTGAAGTCCCTGTCTGTGCTCATGGGGTGCCAATCTTCTTTTGGGCCAAAATGTTCCAGTAACTCTTGCTTTCTGTCCCCTTTTGAGCATGACACTTTTTTTTTTTCTAGCACCTTTGAACTTGCCATTCCTTCAATCAGAAATTTTATTTCATTTTTATTCCTTCAGGTTCTAAGCAAAATCTCAAGGAGAATGTCCTTGTCTGTGTTACCCCACATAGATCAACTGATGCTACATATTCTGCACATACTGTTGGCCCAGTGGCAATGCTCACAGAGATGTTCCTGGTTCCTTCCATACGTGACCTGTCCTGATCCCCCCTTGGCTGGTCAGCCTCTTGTACTTCTCCAGTCAGCGTTGCCATCATGCAGCGTCTCAAGCCAGGAGTCACCTTGGCTTCCTTTCTTTCCGTCGCCCCACACCAAAGCAACAGCCAGTTTTCTTTAGGCTCCAGTTCCAAATAGATTCCTCATCCACTTCTTCTACCTTCCCAGGGACATTCTATCCCTGTCATCATCTTTGGCTTGACCAATCACAATCTTCTGCACTTTCTTTCTGTTGATGTCTTCATCTCATGCAATATACATGATTGCTCACATCCCCTAGCTTAGAATCTCCAGTGTCTGCTCATTCCCAGTAGGAAAACCTATCCAATGCCCCACCTGGCCAGCAAGCTCCCACCTTCCAACACAAGCACCTCCCTTCCCTCCCTCCCTCCCTCCCTCCTTTGTCTTTTTGTTTTCATCCTTCCTGTCCAGTCTCTGAACACAGCCTCTGCTCCCTGTTGGGTTGCTCCTTAGAAGTTTTACAGAGCTGAGCTGGCTCCTTTTTATCATTGAATTCTCAACTAGGTGCCCCTCCCCAGGGCTGACACCCACGCAGCTGATTCCATACCAGTCTCTAGCATGACCCTGGTCTCAAGCAGTGACCCTGGTCAGATTTACCGGGAATATCTGCTGCGGGTTGAACATGTTCCCTGGAAGGCATGTGTGAGAATGGGTCACCTAGTCAGAGGCATCACCATGTGAGGGCTCTTGACCTTGGACCTCTTTGCCCCCAAACTGCAAAAATTCATTTTTCCCAAATCACCCAGTCTGCGGTGTTCTGTTGGTATCTGTGGGATTCAACAGAGACTGAGGCAAAGTCCTTGTTTTACTCAGTGATGTGACTCCCTAGGGCACGTCTTCATATCTGATTTCCATGCATAAAACAAAACAACGTTCTATTTCTCTGTTGCCTTCTCTTCTACCCTCCTTTGGCTGCTATGTAACACATTTTCACAAATTAATGGAAAGTACAGAAGTAAGAGCTAATGATTCCATTTCCTGTGTTTACATAGTAAAGAGATGTCCAGATAGGCTACTTGTGAATTAACAATTTAAAATAGGCATTACCCGGGCTGCATTTTCAAGCCAGACACACACACACACACACACACACACACACACACACACACACACACACCTTTTAGAAAGGAGAATTATCTGAGTGACAGAATTAGCATGAGTTAATATTTAGGCATTATAGCAGAGCTCTTAGTTCCTTAAGCACTGGAATCGTTGACATTTTCATCTTTTGGAATCTGTGTCTTTAGTTGTCTGTAGGTTCAAGAGGAGCCACATCAGATGGTTCCTAAATTGAATAAAATGAAAGTTTTGGAATCATCTTAATGTTCATGACCTCAAATTAATGTTTGAGCAAGTTAATAAATCACCTTCACTTGGAATTAAAGGGTAATCCATGGTTTTATGAATGCCAATAAATGTAAGATGCTCACTTTCTCCATCTCATTTGCAAATAAGCTGAGGTCAGAAACAAGGCAATATTTCAGGCTTTGCCTTACATTCAGTAGGGAACTTGGGGAACATGGATTTTTGGACCTCTAGGTTATTTTCCAGTATTTTGGATTGTTAGTTTCTAATGTTTATTAATTCTGATTAAATGATAACCAGTGTATTCAAGATGCCAGGTCATTGTTTGGGTGCATTGAGTTTACATTTGTACCTTGGCATGATTTTGTTCTTTCCCAATCATGACTATGAAGAGAAAAATCCTCTAAAACAATCACAGTTAGCTAGTCTTTGAAAGAAGAGTTTTTTATTTCAATATTCTTAATTTCACATTATCTAGGTTAAATGATTATTATCTTAACTTTGCTTATACATATATGTAAATACATACTATATATATGTAAGTGTGAGTATAGAGACGGGTAGGTAGGAAGATGATTGATTGGTAGATATCTGTGCTGTTATAGCCATGTTTATGGAAAATCAGTTTCAGGAAATTGTATTAGATTTTGTCTAGATGCAAACTCCTATGGCAGCAGTTACCAACTGGCAACTATGGACTGACAGATACCCCCAGAACCTGGCTTCACTTGTTCTGCCTGATATCTTATTGTTGTCTTTGTAATCATTTTATTACTTAATCTTTAGCAGTGAAGAGATTTCTCATAGAAACCCAGACTTCCAGTTTCTATTGAAAACTCAGGAGACACTAAAGAATTGCCACAAACACTGGTGATGCTGTCATTTTAAACTGCAAATGGCAACAATTTAAGGGCCTCCAACCCTTCATGCAATTTTTCTCTTCCATGTCAAATGGTGTGAGCTGCAAGCTGAAATGCTCACTGAAATGCTTACCCAGAAGGCTCCCTGACTTAATGGGGGTTATTGCACCATCTTGTTCCACCTGTAATTCCCCCCCAATTTCTATGTTACATCAATTTTTTCTTCATATAGTTTTTCACTCAGGACCTATTTTCCTGTCTTAGCCACCATTCTCTTCCTTTTCGTCCTTTCCTCTGCCTGCCCTACACCACTCTGCACACCCGTTAGATTTACAGACTGATATGAACATTAGTCCCTGCTCTCAGATCCACAGTAACAACATGGAACCAATGTCCAACCACTTGACATGAAGTTGGAATTCAGTTGTTTTCCCCTTTTCTAATGTGTTAATGCACACAAAGACAGCTAGCCAACACACCCACTTCCCTCACTCCAACACAGCCTCTCCAGCCTTCCTGGTGGCTTTGCTCCTAGCTTTAACTCCTCTTCACCAGTGCAGAGAGATGGTGAGTGGCCTTCAGGTCACTTGGGTCCAATTACATGATACAGTTCCCTTTCTTGGTGTTTATTTCAAGATCAAGTCTTGTTTCTCTGATTATCTTAAAGCAAGTTTTCTCCAAAAATGTCCGTGAACATCTTATTTCAGAATCAGTTGTCTTGCTCTTTAGCATTATTTTCTAATTCCTTCAGTTAGATCCCAAGAATCAGACATGTGTGATTTTAGAAATTAGAAGTTCAGGGCAACCCAAGTGGTATTGGTAGGTGACAGGATGGCTTGAGAGAGGGTGAAATAAGATTCAGTTCAGTTCTGCCTGTGGTGTTTCTCAAACAGTTTCACCTTAGTTATTGAGATAGCCCTGGGTGTGGCTTTCCTCAGCTGAGCTCTCAAGCCCTTGATCCATGTGAGGGCAGATAAGAGCCTTTCTTCTTTCCCACAAAAGCAAAAGAATTAAACAATAAGATCCCTTGAACACAAGTGCTCTAAGACTTTGTCTATATAGTGCCACAGTTAATAAACCCTGGATTGCATTTGAAAGATGTTTGGAGGTGAGGAGTTAGAAAACTAGCTGCCCTCGGGATGGGGAAGAGGGCGCTGACTCTCTGGCACCCTGCCATGCTTGCAGAAGGTCCTGTGCTATGCTGGGTGCCCTGAGCATACCGCCCAGCAGGTGACGCTTCAACCTGAACTCAGCAAGAAAAGGGTTCCTCTGGAGGCAACAGAGGCTCTGCCCTGCGAGATGTAGAGATGTCACCACTTTTGTCATCTGAGAAGAAAACTGTTTTGAAAACCTTAAAGCATGTATTTCACTTTTATAAAGTGGGGTGGTGGGAAGAAGGTTGATGAATTTAAAACTTTTATTGGTTGCTGTTGGGGAAGTCCCTTGAGCAAGTGGTTTAATTAAAAGAATAGAAGTTGGAACCTGGGGGTCTGGGTTTGAGATTCAGTCAGCCACTTACCTGTTCTGCAAGTTTGATCAAGATGCAAAGTTTCCCCTAACTGCAAACCCATAATCAGTAAAACAGAGACAATTCTACTGCACACCAGGTTGTAGGCATCAAAGGGATGTACACAGAACACTGGAAATACACAGTGCTGTTCCCAGTACAGGTGTTTATGATGTGAGCCACATGCTTTCAAAAAACATAACTGTACTATTTTGAGTCATGTTTTAAAAAGGGAAAGAAACAGAAATAATTCAATCTCATTCCCATAATCTCACAAAGTAGGTAGTCTAATCTCCAGGCAAGGAAACTGAGGCCCAAAAAGGTGAGGTACCATGTCGCAGTCACACAGCCAGTGAGCAGCGAAGTGCAGATCTAATGCCAAGTCTGCCTGACTTCAGATGTGCTCTTTCCACTGCATGATTTGTCTTTTATTTTATTTTATTTTTAATATAAGCCAATTCATATACTTTTTCTTAATCGCAAAAGAGAAAGACAGTTATGTTTGAAAACTAACCCATCCTGATAATTCCTAATTAAGATGTTGTCATGTCGAATCTGGCTCAATTTCCTTTTATGAAATATTGTAAACATAATTTGAGTGTAGCTTAAATGAAGTGTCCAAATGGGATAATACGGGTCAGCTGGGAAATTAGACTTTATAGATTACAAGAATTCAATGCCTATGTTGTACTTAATGGACATAATATTTTTAAAGAAAATTCTTCAGGAAACAATTGATTGGTCTATCAATTTCATTACTATATCTCTATGAGACACCCACAGCTTAGAGCAATTAAAGTAAAAATAAGTAATATGAGCTTCACTGTGTGTAGTAGGGAGGAACAGCTCTATCTCCATGGATTTGGGGTTCATGAGAGAAGCAAGGGGTGTTTTGAGCCAAGTTATTTTTTCCTTCCCTGTTGTTTTTAAAGCAGTCTATTTAACAGATCTTTTGATAAAAAGAAGTTAGAGAATTTTCTAGCCCTGTGGCTTCTGAAGAGACTAATTATGAGAGTACTTTATATCTGTGTCTACTATTTTATTAGAAATAAATTCCCTTAAAGAAACAAGTTCTTCTTATTAAATTTAGTTGCAGGCATTTGGATAAAAGAAAGGATATTTTTTTAAGGGAATATTTTTAGTATAATGGTAGAGGCAGGATGGGAGTGCAGTGAGATCTGGTGAAGCTGTTGGAGGTGTTGAACACTGTAGAAAAGGCCTTGTGATCAGGGATCCCGTCCTGACAGCTGACTCAGCCATCTTTCCTGGTGATCCTGCTGGTGGTGGTTAGAATCATGGCCCAGGTTCGCACCACTTGGGATCTGTAACCTTGTAATTTTGGGCAAGTCCCTGGAGCTCTGTCCGGCTCTGTGGTCTCACTGGTAGATGAGGGGTGTGCAGCAAGGGGTTGTCCTGTTCAGCAGTCACCAGGACACACTGCAAGTGTTGCTAACGTCATTATTGCTGTTTGGGTTTATATAAGTTTCTTCATATTTTTATCAGTTGCCTTCTACCTCATAAGACAAGTATTAAGAATTTTAACTACTTAAGAGCTGTTTTCTTGCAATTTAGTAGACTAATTAAAAGGTGAACAAGATGGAGCATCCCTTTAGATGCAGTACCAAATCAGCTTTCTTTAAGAGATGTTAAAGACATTTATAACACCAAAAGACGAGAAAATGAAGCCTTCTGGCAAATAATCACTCTAGACCTAGTTTCCAAAGTGCACGGATGTATACTTCTCACAGGAGGGGTATCGATTGTGTGTGTTTCAAGAAGTAGCCGTTTACGCATGCTGTGCTGGTGGCTGCAGCGCACTCCCTGGGGAAGGTGGCCTCCCTAATTGTGGTGAATGGTGATTCTATTTGTAGGCATTGTTTTCTACAGCAGGCTTTCCTTTCTGTGATTATTATTTAAAAATACTTGTCCTCCAATTACTTAGACTTCTTGACCATAAAGGAGAAAAACCTACAATAGTACAAAGCCCTCAAAGATAATATATTCCCGAGGTAAAAATGAGCATTACACCTTACCAGCAGAGTAACCTGTTTCCTGCCATACAGAGACTTTAAGAGGGATTTCAGTACTGAAGATGCTCACGATACTACTTAGGCCACTTGTGTGACAAAAAGAAAATCAGAAGTACAAAAATCACTTGAACTCTTGAGGCCTATTATCTTCTTCTACCTTAGCATCTTTTGCTTATAAACAAAATCACAGTTTTTACACCAATATAAAAAATCAAGAGCATAAGGACTTACCTTCCTTCAACCAAGAAATATTCTTTTTGTCATTTTCAAAATGCTGGGCTGTTCCTATTTTTATCTTTTCCAGCTCAGTTTCTGACATCTAAATGTAAACAGAAATTGTGATATAAAAAATTCATTAAGAACCCAAATTTATAACACTAAGCTTTATATTTTGAGACTACTGCCATATTATGGGAAGATTTCATCTTTATAGTGTTTTACTTCATTGTTGTCCTATACTTTATCCATTTGTTATTTTAAAACATTGACATTGAGAACTGAACTTCCTATATAGTAGTAGTTCATTGTTAAGCAACAAAGATTGCTAAAAGATCATCCAGTTTCTGAATAACAAAGAATAACAGATTAATAAGTAGCTGTGGGTTTGTTATGAGCAAACACGTTCAGTTGCTATTTTGGTGTATCTTTATAGCCTTCTGGACAGCCTGATGCAGAGTAATATGCAAAGATATAAATAATAACATGCAAAAGAACCTTTTTAGGAATTTATGGGTGAAGTAATAAGCCTGGGACCTAACCAGCCCAACTACAGCCAAAGGGAGATGTTGAGAAGACCTGTGAGGCTCCTCCAGTGCCGTGAACTTGACCTTTGTGGCTTGCTCCCAAGTAGTGTTCTGCTTGGATCAGTGTGCAGGAGCTTACCTGTGTGTCCCAACAGGAGGCCCAAGGTGTGGGGCTGGGGAGCAGTGTGCTGCAGCCTCCCTACTCTCCTGGTGTCCAGCATTCCTCTACCCTGGCAGAAATGAGCGGAGGAGCTAGCCCACTCATTCCTGGGTGGTGCTAGATTTGCATTGCTGCCAGAATCATCCGACTTGTGGCTGAGAGGGTTTTTTTTTCTTTTTTTTTTTTTTAAGGTAATATAAAGCCTGTGGTTCTAAACAATTAAACCTCTTGGCTAGCACTTATTTAAAATGACAGCCTGCAAAACAGGGTAAAAATATGAACTCTTCCCAAATGGACAAAGATTCCTCCATCCTTTCTTTCCACGCCTTCCATTTATTTCTTAGAATTAATATTAAAAGATGTAGAAAAAATATATTGAAATATTTACACAGATGATTTGGGTTAAAAGGAAGCTACAATCTCTGGAAGTTTATCTAGCAGTTGTTATTTTGAAAAGAACTTTTTTTCTAGTATATAAAAGCTACAGAATACATTTCAAGTTATTTTGATCATGTGCAGATATTTTTAAAATTTTGGAATAATATTCTAAGGAGCATTTATTATTAGATACTTAGGTAAGGGTCATACTATTTTCAGTGGAAGATCAAAAACTAAAAGCACCACCTTGGGTGATGAATAGTTCACCATTCCTAAAGGTTGTCATTTCCTTCATGTGTTTTTTTTTTCCCTAAAGTGGTTTTTCTTCTGCAGTGTTCTGCCTGGACAACAATTTTATCTGATTTCCTTGTGTCCATTTACTCTGCTTTTCCAACTTCATTTTTTCTTGTACATAGTTCCAAGAATTCTCATCTTTTAAAATCTACCTAGATCAGTCAATTTTTATACAAAATAACTTCCAGTTCCTCCCATATCAATAAGGTGAACTTCAGCAAGTTAAGACCTTGGATGGTCAGATTTCTCTAAATGACTTCCCACACACAGTCCCACAGCCACAATTTTGTGTAGGTTCCTAGACATGCTTCTGGGGCTAGCATCCCTCTGCATTTCCCGCTTCCTCCCTGTAGCCTTTCCCTTCGCATGCATCTGAAAGTGACCTTTCCGGCCTCAGATCCAACTTGGAGCTCTTGTGTTGAGTATCTCCATTGTAGTCTCTGTAAACCTGTCCTATTTTCCTGACCATACTCCAGGTCCCTAAGAGATCAGTCTCTGTCTCTGTCCTGTGTATCTTGCTCCATGTTTGATCTGATAGACATCAATGAAAAATTGCTAGATAAATAAGAACAGTAGATTAAAAGCTGATGATAGCATTTTCCTTCATATCAAAGTCAGAATACACAGGATTACCAACTTTCTTTATTTGTCTTTTCTGTAGCTGTGGCATTAGATGCCAACTCAAGTCGTTGTAACCCTGATCTACTTCCCTTTAATCACTGTCCTTAGGAAAAGCAAATTACCTAAATTTTACATATTAGTGGGGTCAGAAAGACATTTGGAAGGCAGTAGTCGCAATGATCTTAAAGCAGTGAGTAGAGGCAGCATAGGAGCTAAAGGAGATCTAAGGTGGAAATGTCCAGACTGAAAGGGATGATGAGTACCGGTGTGGAATGAGTGGAGAGGACACCACAGACACGTTCCCTCCTGCTCATGTTCTCTCCCATTTTAACATTGTTGTTAGTATTATTCCTCAGTGAAAACAATGTCTGGCTCCTCTTCAAGACAGACAAGGATGTCTCTACTAGTCAGGTAAGCGCAGTTCCACAGGCACTTTGGGAGCTGGGAGCACCCGTGCCCACCCCTGAGTGTGCCATGCCTCCAGGTCCTTCATGAAGCAGATCTCAGTACCTGTGGTGATTTCCATGTTTTATATTTAGGTCAAATATTTTCCAATATTTCTGCATCAAAAGAAGCCTATTCCTCAATTTGATGTCCACATTTCTCACTCTGGAGGCTTCGAATTACTGGAAAGCTTATCTTTGATTATCCTTGACCTATACCTGTACTCTACATGTTACACTTATGAAATGGCTATCATATTTTGAGACTTAGTGGATGAATAATTTTCAAATTTTGAAATCCTTGTGTAAGACTTCATTATGAAGAGAGAATTTTTATGAGGACAGAAAATTTTATGAATTCTATAATTTAAAATAATGTCTAACCCTAGGTACAGATATGACTGCACATATGGTGTGACTCTACATTGTATACAACCAGAGAAATGAGAAGTTGTGTTCCATTTGTGCACAATGAATCAAAATGCATTTTGCTGTCATGTATAACTATTTACAACATTTTTTTAAAAAATTACAACTAATTTTGGTTGATGTATTTTAATCATGTGTTAAGTCCTAATACCTGATTTTTTTTCTGTTGTTTGGCCTTAGTTTTCTCTGCATTGCCTCTCACTGCCTTTTAACTTTGGTTTAACTCTTTAAATTAGCTTTTGTTCTTAGGAGTATATGGCCTTATTCGAATTTTCTGAGAGGCCACTTGTGGTAGATTTTCTAGTTTCCCAGCAGATATTTCCCCCCTGTACTTGGGATCAAATCCAGGGCCTCCTGCATGCTAGACAAGTATTCTACCACTGAGCCACATCCCCAGACCTTTTTTGAGTTTTCCATATGGGATTTTCTTTTATTTAGAAAAGCACTATTTTTTAAGGGTAGATGATACACTTTGCATTGCTTTGCTGTCTCTGAGTACTTGCAGCTGTTTTTCATGGGAGCTGTAGACTTAAACAAGAGTAGTATTGATTTTCTCATGCACCTCATCTTTAGACACAATGGGACTGGCACCTGGCACTCTACCTATTACCTGCATGGCATGAGTGGTGTTGGACGTGGTGTTAAGTGTGTCCTCACAACTCTTTAGACCATTCATTCCTCGGCCTAGTGATGAATCTGGGCCACAGAAGTCTCCTCCCAGTAGAGGAGTCTGGTTTGCATTGGGATTTGAATCCCTTGAGAGGCAATCTTTCATTTGATGAGTGGGAGTGAAGAGAGCATGTTGTCTGGTGAAGCTCAGGCAGGGAAACCCAGGAGGCAATAAGCAGACAATCCTGGAGTACAAACATGCAGGCCAGCCTCAGGGGACAGATACAAGGGGGGTAGCACATTAAAAAAAAAACAAAAAAGGTTTGTCCAAATAAATGTTCATTGTGCATGGTTCCTTTCCAGGAGTGTAATCTCAGGGCTCAACTTTTCTTGTTAAAGTCTGTTTTTCTTTTTAGAATAGAGATACTCTGAATGAACTTTTCATGATCACTTTTTTTCTATTTTCATTCACACCTCAATATCTCTTCTTTATGACCAAATCTGACCCAGAAATAGAACCTGTAAGGGCAAACTGTCCAGCAGGAGGTACCATTGGTCAAAGGAAAATTTTTCAGGGTTATCTCCTGACACATTCTTGTTCTTGTTAAAATGGGATCCAGAGAATGAAGCCAAGACTTTTAACAAATAATAAGTGCATGCTCTCATATTAGTCAGTCTCTTATATGAACTAAAAAACACCATATTATGGCTTCCCATTATTTGTAAAACAATGAAATTACATGCATACTGTAATGCTATACTGTTAATCATTGTGTAGATAATGTCACCTACTCAGATTAATGGATTTGAGAATGCATTTGCAGAGTAGAGCTCTCTGAAGCATTTGTGCATTGGATACAAACACAGATTAGGTGTCACAGGAAGTGATGTCACTCCTTTGAAAGCATGTTTTCTGATGCAGAATGGAATCTCTATGATTTAGTATGATTGATTTGAATTTTCTCCATCGTCATTCCAATGACCAATATATGCGATCAAATATTTTACATTTAAAATTTCTCTTTGGGATTTTGTGCCCTTGGTATAAGAATTCACATGGAGTGAATATTGGTCCAAATTGGACCAATATTTAACAAATATTGGTCCAAAATGTCAAGGAAAAAGGTGAATAAAACAACAAGAAAACTCCACAACACACTATAGCATACCAACAAGAGGATTTATCAGATGTTATTAAAGTTCATCAGAAGTTTAGGTATGAGATAGTAAGTGAAATAAAAAAGAGTAAGTTTTATTCTTGTATAATGCCAGGTCTTTAAAAAAGCTGCTTACCTTGACCAAATTATTTTTATACATTACAGAGTTGTTTTTTTTATCACCTTTAGACCTTGGTTGACAGTGAGAAATATTAAGAAATAAATGTGAATGGTGTTTGTTGGTGAGTTTATTTTGAAGGTTCCTAATTCCTGTGACATTTGCAAAATGCATAGTAAATGTTAGTGTGACTGTTGTTCCCCTTACTGTCACGGGAAATGACTTATCATTTCATTCATATGTACATATGCATAATTTTATGCATGTACACACATTTTATGCAAATCAATGGTATTTATAGCTGGTCATCTTATAAAGAAACTTAGAGAACGAAATTTCTTATGTTGACTCAGTTTCCATTTCTACTCCTCTCTGTCCCTTTTGGAGACCTCTATCAATCAATCAATCTATCTATCTACCTGCTTATCTTTTTATTTAATTTTTTATCATTTTTATTTTTAGACATACATGACAGTGGAGTGTGTTTTGCTATATGATACATACATGGAATATGACTTATTCTAACTAGAATCCCATCCTTGTTACACGATGTGGAGTTTCACTGTGGTGTATTCATATATGAACACAGGAGAGTGCAGTCCCATTCATTCTCCTGTCATTCCTATGGAACCTTTATCTTCATCTGTCAACTTCCCCTTCAGCCTGAAGGACTGTCTTCAGCATTTATTGCCTGTCTACAGGTGAGAGATTCTCCACTTTTGGTTATCTAAAAATGTCATTAGTTCACTCTCCTCTGTGGAAGATATTTATCCTGGATATTTAATTACTGGTTGACAGTGCTTTCTTCTTCTTCTTCTTTTCTCTTTCTTTTCCCCTTTCCTTTTCTCTCTCCTATTCCTCTTCCTGCTGCTCCACACGGTTGATCATGGCAGGCTCGGTTTTCTTTTCCTTAGTGTGGGTCCTTTCAGTCCCTTCCCTAGTACTAGGAAATAGTTCATGCTCTAGGCCCTAAAGATCATGCCCAGGACATGTCCTTTCTTAGAGTGAGCTGAAAGTCCAGGATGCTCAGCAAGATGTCTGCACTTGGTTGGCCCAGAGGCCATCTAGCCCCGAGGGGCCTGCATTCAGTGCTCACTCTCGCACATCACATGGCACCAGATTTCCTTAACCCTATCCCTTAACATGCACAAGGCAGCCCTTCACCCCATGCAGCTGTGGGGAAACCTGCTTCTCCTACTTTGACAGCCTCTTTCCTATAACCACACTCTGCAGAGGGCACTCAGCAACCCCGATCTGTGTTCTCAGCCTAGCAAGTCTGCCCTGCACTTGTGCCTCCTCCTGCACCAAAGCCAGGGAGGGGCTACAAGTCCAGAGATGCAATAAGTATGCCTTGAGTATTCTGTGCAGCCCCACTGTCACAACCAGAGGTGCTTCCAGTTCTAGAGCTTCCATGTTGTTCTTTTGTGTAGCTCCTGCTCTTTTGCTGAGAGTAGCAAAATCATAGAATATATATATATATATATATATATACACACACACATATATAGGCGCACACACACACACACACACACACACACACATATATATATATACATATATATCTATATATATACACACACACATACTTGTGTGTGTGAGAGTGTGTGTATAAACACACATATATTTATTTATTTATTGCCTCTTATCCAGTGCTTGAAATCAGACTTTGTGTACTTTGTCTGCTCTTGTAACTCTGTATGAATAAGTGCAAGTCCAGTGCCATTTATTCCATCATGACCAAGAGCAGGAGCAGTTTTTAAATTAAATGTAATCTTGAACAAAGGGCTCCTTAGCTTTGAGATTCAAATTTCACTTTAGGTTCACAGAAGACTCAGTCATTTTAAAAGCAAGTCCTTCTTAGGATAAGTACCAAAGAGTCATGATCCCACTTAAACCATAAATTATATATTAGATAAGAATACAAAATTGCTTGAAAGTAGCATTTAAACTAACCATCCCAGAAAATTAAATTCTAACAAAGGAATAGGAGCAAAGTTTGAAGAGGATGTGCGACTAGGTTTGTTTAGACACTGTATGTTCATTTAAAAGGGACTTGGGACATTATTGTTTTATATAATCCTGGAGATCGAAGCAATAGGATCCCTAAATTATCTTTGTCAGTTTTCTAGAAGGACTCCAGTGAATTTTAAGACTAAGTCATTCTCTCTCTTTTTTCTCTCTCTCCCTCTCCCCCAACCTCCTTCCCTCCCTCTCTCTCTCCCTTACTGGTGATGAGAATTGAACTCAGGGCTCATGCATGCTAAAAATGCACCTTACCCCTGAGCTACATCCCAAGCCTTATAAGACTTACAGGAAGTCTCTGCACCTTATCTTGTATCAAAGTACTGTATTGATGACAGGTTTTAGGGGAGTGCAGGAGGTCAATGCATTATCAGGACACCTGGGGAGAATTCCAAACTTCTCCAAGTTTGAGATGAGTGTTCAAGATCACCAGCAAATAGGAACAGGGCTTTGGGTCACAATAAGACATGTCACTAGTGGGTGCAAATAGAGGACACAAGTAAAGACAATATAGGGTGTTAGACATGGAAAGAAGAAGCAGTGGGGAAAGAGATCATCCCCAAAGACCAGCAGGATGCGCTCCACCTAAGCAAAGACCAGGAATAACAGAGCTGCCATGTACTAAAAGTGTCAAGGCAAGGGGAAGTTACATTGACCATGAGAGCTAAGAGATTGACTTAACTTGAATTTGAAAACTTGTTTCACACCAGGTGCAGAAATGTGGGCTCAGATGCTAAGTTAGTGTCACTTACAGAGAAATAAATATTTATTTTTTGATCTGAACACATAGCCTTGTTCTGCACTTCCATTTCTAGTCCCCTATTCTCTGTTGAGGCCATGACAAATTACATCCCAAGTGGTTGATTCAAGGTGCCCCGTCCAATCCATTTGCCAGATTGGAGTTGGGATCCAGTCTGTAGCCATAAGAGTTGGTCATCTAGGGCTGTGAGCAGGAGTGGCCTGTGAGGGTTGTGGGAGAGTGGACACTGTGGGCTAAGTGGGTGAGCTCTATGTGTCAGTCTCCTCAGCTGCAGAGAAAACCATGGCTGCTGTTCGGGAGTTGTTGGGGGAGGGGGATTGTGATGCCGAACAGGTTAACCAAAGGAAAGACCTTGAAGAAGAGCCTGACATACAGTAAACATGCAGTGAAGAAAAGTTCATGTGAGCCACTCTTTTCTGCTACTTCACTGAGGTATGATTGGCATGCACATTGAAACGTGCCCCGGTCAGTTTTGTGATATCAGTGCGCTCACTAGACTATCACTGCAATCACGAGCAGCATCCTTGTCCCCCCACTTCCCCTCACCCCTTGGTATTCTCAATGCTCCTCCACCCGGCTCCCAGGCAAGCCTGCTCTTCCTTTGTCATTCCCTTTAAATCAGCTTGTGTTTTCTAGATTTAAATATGAATGGAGTCATACAGCATGAGTTCTTTTTTGCCTAAATCTTTCATTAAGCATAATGATCTTTCGTTTTCTTTTTTTTAATTGGTGCATTATAATTATGCACAACAGTGGGTTTCATTGTGATGTATTTCTACATGCACATAATTTACTCAATCTCATTCCCCAGGACCTCTCTTCCCTTCCTCCTCTCTCCCCTATTCCCTTCCTCTACTCTATTGATCTCCTTTTTATTTTTGTGAAATCTCTTTTTTATTTATTTATTCTCTTTAGTTTTCACATATGAGAGAAAACATATGACCCTTTTCTTTCTGAGTCTGCCTTATTTCACTTAGCATGATGCTCTCCAGTTTCATCCATTTACCAGCAAATGCCATGATTTTATTCTTTATGGCACAGCAAAACTCCATTGTGTGTATATAACACATTTTCTTTATTATCTGTTGACAGGGGCCTGGGCTGGTTCCATATTGTGGCTACTGTGATTCACACTGCAGTAAACATGGGTAAGCACAGTTATCTTCAAATTCATCTATATTTGTGTGTGTCAATACTTCATTTACTTTTATTGTATTTCATTGTATGGATATACCACAATTTATTTACATGTTCACCTGCTGATGAATAGTTGAATGGATTTCCATTTTAGCTATTACAAATAATGCCTTATGAATATTTATGTTTAAGTCTGTGATTTTAATTTTTATGGTTTCTGCTTTTTTTCCAATTAAACTTTTAAGGGGCAAAAACTGAGAAAGTCAATGAAATAAATAAAACTATTATTAGAAAACATATTTTTAAAAACAGCCTTCATTAGCCATTAATTTTATCCTAGAGAATACAGATTTACCTTTAAAACACTAGTTGAGATCCAGATGAATTTCCTTAGTATTGACTACTATGAGATCTTTGCTTAAACTGAAATTTACTGGAAAACCCTCCAAAGGGGAAAAAGTGTAAAAAATTGAGGACAGTAATATAGATTCTCCTCCTCAATCTCTCAAAACTATTGCAGAGATGAGAATGGATGCTGCCTGCTTGTAGGTATAGTGTTGCTTTTTAAAAGACAGTGACCTTTTAGTACATTTATAAACTCAATCTATTTTATTTTACAAATTACAGAAATTGCAGCATTATTTTATTCAAAAAAATCTGGATGTTTCATAATGCTTGGATAACAGTGATTCTAGCAATACAAAATGCCATTTCTCCTTTAAGATGTGCCTGAGTTTGTATTATAAATTATTTTGACATTATTTATTAATGAGGAGCTATTGATTTATAAGATATTTACAGTACAGTACTGCTTGCTACATTCTCAATAATTATTTAAGATAATTATGTAAATGAATAGATATTATTGACAGAGGCATGATGCTGCTGAAAATGAAGTCTTACTTAATAAATATAGCATGTCAGAAGAATTTCCCCTAAATGTTAACATCTGGAAGTGTCTGCCTCTTTGGGGGAGGGAGATCTCCCATCTACATGGAGGTATTCTAATGGCATTAGTTCTCTGCCAAGTTCTTTGTCCTCTTCACGATTGTCTTTGCCCCTGCCATCCCAAGAACTCCTTTGCCACTAGAACAGATGACTGTTTTCTCCCAGGCAGTGTTGGGGCTTCTCCCTGCAGCAGTGACAAGAGGGAAAGAAAGAAAACCCTTATCTGTACCAGTCTTTTCGCTAGACCACCCCTCATAGGTCGGGCATAAAGCAAGATATTTAAATAAGTTGAACTTCAAATACAATCTGTTTAACAGGACGTTTGGATCCAAAAGGAAATCCTAACATTTGATCAGCTATTCACAAATGATGTATTTGTGTCCTTTAAAGAACTATAAAGCAAATAAAAAATTGTAAGCAGTTTTATTTGATGTTATCTGAGATAAAATAATTCTTTGAAGAGCCATAGAGACTAATTGGAAAAGAATATCAGTATGTCCCTAAATGATGAATGTAATAAAGTTAAAACCACGTAGGGCATATATAGGTAATGCCACAGCACACTAAGAATACACAATTGTGGATGTTATACAAATTCTAAAGGAAAAAAAAATCAGACTTCTGGAGATGAGAAAATTTTAGTGGTCAAAGAGAAACACACATACACACACACACAAAAGGTTAAATGTTGGAATGGGACAAAATAGAGATGATGAAAGGGGAACTGTCCTTTCCACACATTAGACTAAAAGGGGCATTTCTTTCCTTCACTGATAAATAAAAGGCCCAAGGTTCCTTTTCTTCAATAATGAATTTCCTCTAAGATGCATAGGACACAAGAAGAAAACCAAAAGCTATTCTTTTTCTCATAAATCTGGTTCGAAGTTAAGAAGGTATAGGATTAATCTAAGATCTTTTGCCTTTGTGAAAGGTGACATGAAAGTGTCCATTTCCTTCTAGATGGTTTGATTGGGATTCTGGGGCAGGCTTTAGGATTCTAAGATAATACCATTAAGAGGGAAAATGGCTGCATTGCCAGTTCATTTCTCCCAGTTGCCAGCTTCTCGGAATAAGCACGGTGTCTCTCTGCCAGCCTTTTGTATCACTATTGTCTCTTCCCTCTAGCCCTGACCTGCGAGTTAGAATGTTTTAGTGTTTCCTTGACTGTCTCTTCAGGCTGACACATTCCATTGTGCAGGCTGTACACTATAGAACTCCAGGTGTATGAGGTGGCCTTATAAGGTGGCAGCTTGGCTAGGCTGTACCACATTTCCTGGAAGTCCTTTCCTTGCATGTTTCCAGTTAGGGAGCACCATGAATGATATTTTTGTGGGAGATTCAGAAGACATCAGTGCAGTATTAGCTACATTGCCTCTTCACTCTTGGAGGCTGAGGTTCCCCTTTTGAACCTCCTCCGTGTTGTTCCTTATCTGCTGGCTCCTCACTGGTGTGGCAACTCTAGTCTGCCAGTCTGCATCCAGCATCTCTTCCTTTAGCCTCTCCATCTCCCTGGATGTTGAATGTTTAGACCTGGGATGAAGGGTACCCACTTCTCCTGCAGGACACCTGCCTCTTCAGGGGTGGATCCCACCCCCTGCCCCTGTGATGTGGCTTGCTCTTGCACCGTTCTCTTTACACAAAGTCTTCCCTCCCTGAACACCTTCTCTGCTGGCTAGAATCCAATGTCAGAAAGACAAGAGCTGTTTAGCTTCTATTTACCCAGCTTTCCTAATTGTGTAAGGTCAAATCCCCATAGCATACCTCTAAATCTTAGTCAGCTTTCCTTCACTGTGACAGAAATACTTGAGAAAATCATCTCAGGGAAGGACATATTTATTTGGGCTGTTTCAGAAGTCTGGCTTTGATTGACTTTCTTGGTTGCATTGGGCCTGAGGTGAGGGAGAATATCATAGTGGAAGGGCATGATGGAGGGGAGCTGCTCAGCTTCTGGCAGCCAAGAAGGAGGGAGGGAGGGAGGAAGGAAGAGAAAGAGAGAAGGAGGAAGAAGAGGAAGAAGAAGGAGACACCAGGACCAGATATGGCTCCCAAGGACATAGCCACACTCCCCTCAACTAGGTTCCACCTCCTATAGCTTCCACCATGTCCCAGTAATCCACTCAAGTATAAATCTATCAATGGGTTAATCCATTGAAGAAGTCAGAGTTCTCATAATGCAATACTTCCCCAAAGCCCCAATTTTGAACACTGCTGCTTTGGGGGAACAAGTCTTTAATCCATGAAACCCCTGCGTGTGCACCTTGACAAACAGCTCGGGCAGAGGCATGCCAGTTGCTGCAGGCCTAAGTCAGGCAAACTTGTCACCTAGACAGGGCTCCTTGTTGACACATTTGGAGTCTCTTGTCAAAGCAGGCAGTGGTCATTAGAGAGTGCCATAGGTTGCCATGGTGGCTGGAAATGGTACCATGGACCCTCCATCTGCAATTTCATTTTCCACATTTATTTACCCATGGGTTCAGTTACCCATAGTCTGATCATATTAAATGGAAAATTCCAGCAATAATTCTTAAGTTTTAGATTGTTCAGCATTCTGAGGGGTGTGATAAAATCTGGCACCATCTTCTTTCATCCCAACCAGGACATGAAGCACCCCTTTTCCAGTAAGCCACACTGTTCCTATTTCTGACCCAGTAGCTGCTCAGTGGACATCCGTGTGATCACATCAGCTGTCACAGTGTCACATTGTTTGTGTTTCAATAACCCTTACAGAGTCTGATGCTTCATCCCAATGTCTCTGCCAGCTCCTGACTTCATCTTAACCTGCAGACATTGTATCAACTCACGCCATCATCAGAGGGTGAATGACTGCAGCACAATAGAATATTTTGAGAGACAGAAAGAATAACCACATTCACATAACTTTTTACTGCATATTGTTATAATTCTAGCTTATTAGTTATTGTTGTTAATCATTTAGTATGCCTAATTTATAAATTAAACTTATCATAGGTATGTATGTATAGAAGAAAAGATAGTCCATGTAGGGTTTAATAGTATCCAAAATTCCAGGCATCCCTGGGAGTATTGGAATATGTCCCCAGTGGGTGGGGACAGCTGCTGCTCTGGTATATGAGGACAGGAGCCTGGAGCATAAAAACCCTGTTACACAAGAAACATCCTGCACAGTGAAGAACAGAGCTGTCCTAAAAGAGCTGCCTCTCGGTTGTGACACAGTGAAAGGGTTCCTTCAGGTTCCATATGTTTCCTTTTCCATCCCATTGCCCCGCCCATGGGGGCTGTGTATATCTCAACTAGGCGTGGACCTGATTCGCTGATATAAGTTATGGCTGAAAGACTGAATAAAGCTCAACTTTCAAGTGTTCATTTACATTTCAAAAGAGAAAATAATCAGCTCAAAAGAGTCTCTAACTGATGCAGCAAGAGTGAAATATATTAAAATATTTTATCAGAATACTAATGTACTCCCCTTATATGGAGAGAAATTTTGACACCTATCTATTATTCTTTTCTCCTTTCAAATCCCACCATTTCCCTGACTGTCCTCTCCTCACAGTGCCCTCTTGCAAAAGAATAAAATATGCCTAACATATATTGATTTTGTAAACAGATGTTTAAAAACAGAGGGCCAGCACTGGAGGAAAATTGGTAGGTACATGGAATTGTAATCAGATCTCTGTTCGAGTAAAGCAGGCTGTATCTGAACTTCTGGCTGCCTGCTGCCTTGGTCTGTCCTCGATGGGTCTGCAATATCTGACAAAATTCTTTGTCTTTCCTTTTAGCTTTGCATAGATACTGCTCCTGGTGTTGAACTGTTTTTGGTTTTGTTTTTCTTTCACATATTTACAACCCAAGTTTTTGTTAAAACCTTTCCCCCCCACTTTTTTTACATCCTCTTTCACTCTTTCTTTCCTTGTTCCTTTCTCCAATTCTTAGGTAGGCCAATTTGATTTCAGCCACAGATTGATTGATTTGGGACTGTACACCTGCACAGCATTTAGGAGTTCTGGGATTTCCAATCTCATTTTTAAGGTCTTCCCTCTTTCCCTCCCTTCCTCTTGTCACTCTTTTTGTCTTTCTTATTCTTGTCCAGGGGGTCACATTGTGGATCTGTGCAGATCCTTCACTGCCCCTTGACCAAGGGGCTCAATGTCCCAGCACTACCACTTGGTTATTGACTTGGGGCAGGAGGCTTATCCACTCTCTGCACCAGTTTCCTCTTCTGTTGAATGAGAACTAATAACAATGACCATCCCTTAGTGTCACTGTAGCTGAAATGATCACCAAATGCTGCTGCTTGGAACAGGCAGTAGGTGTATCCCCAGCACAGTGTGGTGGCTGTGGGTATCACACAGTCCTCTCTGTTTTGATTCCGGCTTGATGGTGTGGAGGTCCATGGCAGTGTGGTGTGGAATCAGGCAGCAGCTCGTTCTGAGTTCTGAGCAGATGTGTGGAGGACTAAGAACTTTCACTGGAGTTCTGCCCTTCTGTGCCATCTTCTTAATTTACCTCCAAATTTGGGACATTGTTTCCTTTCATATTTTGTCATGGTTCCTTCATTCTTGCTGTCTTCTTCAGTGACCTCCTAGTTGTACTCTGACAAGTGCATCCTGGTAAGCCCACCATAAGCTTAAGGCAGCATTGGTTGAAAGTACATTCCGAGCACCTCCCTACTGAACAGCAGTGCTTAGCCCAGCGGCCTTCGATGTTCCAGAAGACTTGTAAGGTGGGCAAAACCATGTAACTTCCTATTTTACAATACAACGTTGAATATCTTATATAATTGATTTAAAACCATACTGAAAGTGAAAAATAGAATGATAGCATATGTGTCCCCCTGAACATGCACAGCTGAAGGTAGGCTGGACTTGAAGGGTGTTTGAAGCATTGAAGTAAAATTGATTCCTAGATGCTGAGCATGCAGCAATGACAGTGATCAAATTCTCTCTCCTGTTGAGGCTCAAGAATAGCTGGCAGAGTGTACCAGGCATTGCCATTCATGGATGGGTTAGCAAGCACTGGGTTTTTGAGGAAGACATCAAGTTTTGATTATAGTTTCTTCCTTGTTTTTATTGTCTATTTCTCATAGCAAATCAGAGCATCCTATATCTGTACAACAGCTCTTGCAAACCTCCTCATTGACGTCCATTTCTCCCGACACTCTTAAGGTGTTGCCGATAGAAGCATATATCTCCACCAGTGTCTTTGCTCTGAACTTCCTCAGTGCCTCAACTTACTTTCTTCTTTATTCCTCCAATTCAACCAGCTCCTCCTTGTAAAGCCTTCTGCCTTGATGGTGGCAGGCTCAGGAACCTCCTCATCAGCGTCACATGCAGCTATATCCTAAGCACTACTGTTTAATCAAGAGCAGGAGCTTTGTTAAAACCTTTGAATGTGGTCACATATGTCTTCAAAGCTCTTTTCCAAATGCTCTTCATGTTTTGCTATGTGACTTCAACCTGTGCTGCCATGATACTCTGGATAGGATTTAGAATGTTTAAACCTTTCCTAAACTCTTGAGAGCGGTCGGCCAGATTTAATCCCTTCAACAGCCTGTGCCAATGTGTGACATAAATAGCTTGCTTCGTACCCAGCTGCTGCCCTTTGTTCTTTTTTTTTATAAGAGAGACTGAGAGAGGAGAGAGAGAGAGAGAATTTTTAATATTTATTTTTTAGTTCTCAGCGGACACAACATCTTTGTTTGTATGTGGTGCTCAGGATCGAACCCGGGCCGCACGCATACCAGGCGAGCGCGCTACCGCTTGAGCCACATCCCCAGCCCAGAGCCACATCCCCAGCCCTGCCCTTTGTTCTGCTGGTCGCACAGATGTGATTGTTTCCAGATGTGCTATGGATGCCCTAGAGCATCATCTAAAATGTGGAGAGTCTTGAACACAGTGCTGTTGTGTCTGCAAACTCTGCTGCCTCTGGAATAATAAGTTCAAAAACCAGTCTTTGAACAACAGTGCTGTCAATCAGGCTCTCTCAGCGCAGCCATAATAAACAGGAGGCGTGTGCTTGCTCATATTCTCAACTGTGCTAGATTTCTCCAATGGTAGATTCAGGAAGGCTTTCATTTTGACTCTGATACATTTCTGCCCTGAAGCAGCATTACTTTTCCTGCCTTGAATGCTTGCACTATCTTGGATTACTGATGAATGTGTGTACACTTTGGCACACGCTTTCAGGATACGCCATCCATTGATATTAACTATTTGTTCTGACAAATTGTTCTCATCCCCCGTTATTCTAGGCAGCTGATCCTCAAAGCCTCAGCACCTTCCCTATGGGCACATGCTGTCCCACCATGACCTTCACATTAGGACAACTAACTATAGCTTTAGAAGTCTTGGAACCACCTCTGACTTGCTTTCCACATTTGCATATGCATAGGATCATCTGTTAGCATGTTGAAAACACTTCTGGCCCCAGCCCAGATCAGTGAGAGCATATACTCTGTATCTGGGCTTCCACTGTGTAATGAGCAATTTTTCCAGACCATCAGGGAGCCCCACCCTTTTCTTTGTGATAACAGTGGATTTAACCAGTGCTGACAATCCCAGACAGCACTGATGAGCCCTTTCTATCCTTGAGGGTGGTGGAGCTCGCCAGCTACACAAGGCCTGACTCAGGTCATTATTGTTGCTGCCTTTGTGTTGGCAGTTCCCTGAGCTTCAACTCAGTAATGGCTTTGCTCCTCACCAGAGGCAGGAGAGAGAGGCATTGTTTTAGACATGGTAAGATGGAAGACCCCAGTGCACAGAATCCAAACAGTGCTGGCCACAGCTCCGTAGAGCGCCAGTCACTTCCCCTTTGAGTAGGTGACATGGGGAGCTGCAGCTCACCCAAGCTGCCAGGCATGTTGGTAGCCAGGGAAGACAGCGAAAGTCAAAACTGAAGAATGGTTTCTACTGAATGTATATTGCTCTTATACCATTGTAAAGTCAAATAAATCACACCAAACATTGTAAACCAGGGACTCTCTGCTATGGTCTGGATGAGAGGTGAGACAATGCAGGAATGTTCAGAGGTGAAATGGTTAGATTATGAGAGCCATAATCTAATTAGTGGATTAGCCCATTGATATGGATTAACTGGGTGTTAACTGTGCGCAGGTAGGGTGTGGCTGGAAGAAGCAGGTCTCTGGCAGTGTGCCTTTAGGGTCATGTTGTATCCCTGGTGAGTGGAGTCCTCTCTGCTTCTTGCTTATTATGTCCTGAGCATCTTTGTTCCTCCATACCCTTTCACCATGATGCTCTGCCTCACCTGGTGTCTAGACCTTTGCAGTCAGCCAACCACAGACTGAGCCTCTGAAACCATGAGCCAAAATAAAGTTTTCCTCCTTGAAGTTGTTCTTGTTGGGTCTTTGTCACAGTGAAGAGAGCTGACAAACACAACCATCTTTCTCCCAGGAACATTTAGGCTCTATTATTATGTCAGGACAGCATGAATAAAAAGTTTTGCCCTTTTTGGACATCAGTGTGCAGTTGACTCTCCATATCCATGGACTCAATCAACCATGGAGAGAAAGGGTTTTAAAAATTTCTTCTGTACTGATATGCACAGACTTTTTTCTTGTCATTATTCCTTAAACAACACAGTGTAACTACTATTTATATAGCATTTCAATCATATTGGGTATTACAAATAACAGAGATAGCTTAAAATATATAAGAGGGCATGTATAGGCTATTTTATATAAGAAGCTTGAGCATCTGCTGATTTGGGGTTTTTTTAGGACACTTGAGCTGTCTGGAATCAATCCCCTGCAGGAGTTGAGGGGAGGGCAAGGCATATTTGATGCTGGTGATGATGGTTAATATCACCACTCACATCTATCAAATGGGTAATAAGGGATTTATATTTCTACATAAATGAGGTAAGAACCAGATTTCCTCTGCCATCTGAAAAAATAATAATAAACCCCACAAATATAGTCTACAATCATGGGACATGATCAGAAGGAAATGAGTTTGGGACTGTCATTATCCCAGTTTGCTGCCTGAAGAGATATCACAGAGTTGGGGGCCCCAAACAGAGTCTGTCAATTTCCCAGAGTTGACAAGACAGAGTTCAGAACTCAGGAAAGCAAAGACAGACAGAATTCCCCTGTCAGAGTGCTGGAGAGGAAAGAGATGTGCACAGACCAAATGATCAAGTCTTAGAGTGAATATGGCTCAGCATACATGTGAGGCAACTGCAGAATCCAGGAAAGACTTAACAGGAGGGAAAAGGAAGAATCAAACCCAGAGCTCACGCAGGGCAAGGAAGGCTGGAAAGCCCTAGCACATTGAGTGTAAAGTCAGTGTTTAAAAGAATATTAACCTAGTAGTATTAAAAAATTTGACTTTGAATCAATTTAAAAATGTAGAAGCAAGCCAAAAAAATGATCATTTTTCCCCAAGTGTTTTATCTCTATCCTACAACAAAGGTGGAAATATTTAAAAGAATAAAGAATTCTCCAGAACTCAACAACATACAATCACAGTATCTTGACATCCAATCAAAATTACTAGACATGCAAAAAAGTAAGCAAGAAAACGTTCTATAAGTAGGAAGAAAAACAACTACTAGAAATATACCCAGAAATGGCCAATGTGTTAAAAAGAGTAGACAAGAGCTAAGGCCAGCTATTAGAACTCTACATCTTTCAAAAGGTTGAAGAAGGTGACAGTAGAAGGAGGGGCATGAAAGAGCTGAATAGGAACCAGTTGGAACTTGTGGCAATGAGAAATACAATTTCTGAGGTGAAAAATTATCCTGAATTGGATTAAAAGCAGATTAAATACTGCATAAGAAAAGATTAGTGATCTGGAAGATCTAGCAATAGAATTTCTCCAAAATATTACACAAATTAAAAATATAAACACACAAAGAAGAGAGAAGGAGGAGGAAGCATCACGAGCTTTAGAACAACATTAAACAGTCTAATTGTGAGACCCAGAAAGAGATGCAGTGAAGAGACATGAAAAGCCAGGTATGGTAGTGCATGCCTGTTATCCCAGAGACTTGGGAGCTGAGGCAGGAGGATCAAAATTTTGAGGCCAACTCAGCAACTTAGCAAGACCCTGCCTCAAAAAAACAAAAGGATTGGGAATGTAGCTCAGTGGTAAAGTACCCCTGGGTTCAACCCCAGTATCAAAAAAAAAAAAAAGAAAGAAAGAAAGAAAGAAAAGAGAGAGAGAGAGAGAGAGAGAGAGAGACAGACAGACAGACAGACAGACATAAAACATGTTAATAACAGTCATAACTTTTCCAAATGTGGTGAAAATTGTGAGTCCACATATTAAAGAAGTTCAATGAGCCTCAGATGCAGGAAACAGAAATAAAACTGTATCAAAGCATATCAAATTATCTAAAAGTTGGGGCAAAAAGATGTGTCATTCTTTCTGAAGGTATCGTTATGATGTGTTACAGATAAGTTAAAAGAGAAATATCTCATCAGAAATAATGCAAACTGGAAGATGGTGGCACAGCTTTTCTAAACATGGAAAGAAAGAATCAATCTCAAATTCTGTGCTCATCAATCAAGTACAGAGCTGTAGATAATCACTTCATATGCTCATTCATGGGCATTTTTGCTATTTATTTTTTTCTGGTGCTGAGCTTCATATGTGCCTGCCACTGAGCTGCAGCTCTGCATTCATAATATAATAAGAGCAAAAGTAAACCTCTGGATGTATTTAGAATTAAAGTTAGGGAAAAACATAGAATTCTTTTAGTTTAATCTTCTGTCTTTGTTACTAGATTTAAAAGCTCTAGTAACTTTTGTCTTATTTTTTAATTCAGAAAACTTTAATAACACTATTAGTATGTCAGTTAATGGTTAGAACATTTTTTTTTGTTATTTCACTTGATTTTTCTAAATCATTTTCAATCAGCCAGTTCTATAAGAGAGGTTTGTAACTCAGTTTATGTCTGGTTTCATTAATCAATTAGGAAGAATTTAATCCCATACACCAAATTCAAGTAGGAAGTTGGGCACAATCATGTGAAAGTAGTATATTGCAGCAAGAAGTCAGGAGTTTACATGATTGAAATTGTAATGTCCACATAAAAATTTTCATTTTAATGGTGCCTTTTAGGTGATTTCAGTGTGCTGGAAAAACTAGAAAACATACCTTATTTGAGGAAAATGATAGTATAAATTTTAGCATATTTAATAAAATCCCAGATATATTTTCTGGGACTGAAGCAAAATTATGTGATAAGATCTTAAAAGATTTTACTTTTATAAAATATTGGGGTGGGGGAATTGAATAGGTCAGTTTCTCTCTGGTTTGCTTGGTTGAAGTTTCTTATAACTCCAACAAAATAATAATAATATTATTATAATAATATTATAATCAGAATGATTGGAGTGAAGGCTTTCATCTTTGTATTTTTTTATTATCAGAAAAACATTTGTATCACTCAAAGCAGCTGTCATGTATTGGGAGAACCTGAAATAATTTTATATGCAAAAGAAAATTTCTGGGAGTCCATAGGTTAAAAATTAAGGATGAAATATGCTCTAAGTCTATGTAAAAAAAAAAAAAAAGAATATAAAACTTAATCCCAATGAGAAAAGGACCAATTAATTCTCAAAGAAAAGAAATAATCTCTAAATAAATGTATAAATTCTCTTTAACATGAACTAATTACAAGCTTCATTTGGAAAGAATATATAGATTTTAAAGCAGACTTCAGAAGTGATAGAGATATCCAGTTGTTGGGCAGGCTCAAGATGGCTATACTTAGATTCCCTCTTCCAGGCTTCCAGTGGACTATTCTTAGTGTATAGCCAAGATCATGAACACCCTGATTCACCCTTTGTACTTGAGGTCATAGACATCAGCCGGTGAGCATCCGCCCATTGACGTAGCCTGTTGGCAGTGTGCCTTCTCTGTCTGGCCTGCATAAAAAAGGCCTATGCAAGGGCTCCTGGGGCTGGAGCTGAAAGATGGGGGCTCGCTGGGGGCTGCTACCATTTCCAAATAAAGCACGTCTACTATTCCAACAATCTCTCTCGTATTCTTCCACCCATCAAGATTCCTAATCTGTTTTCCTAGGTCTGTTATAAAACGTTGAGAACACATCAGTAATCTAATGTACATGAAAAAGTGAAATTAACTAATGATGGTTAAGTGGTACATTCAGTAAAGCTATCTTTAATTTACCTATATTTGTATTCATATAATATTTTTAATGTAGCTTTCAGGTTTCCTGAGGTCTTTAGTGGGTACAAAGGAATGCCAGAAAATAATTAAAGAAGGGGGAAGAACCCTGCATTGTTGTTTTTCTGTATTACAGCATTTGTTTATTTATTAATTCAATCATTCCTTCATTTACAGTGTTTTTATAACAACCTAAAATTATTATATACAGCACTTGATAATTATGTGCTATAATATGTGAGTCAGTGATGTTGGTTTAAAAGTAACTAGGTCAATCTTAAGAAGGAAGATTTTGCTATTTTTAATTAAATATAAAAATAGTCATAAATTACATTGAGTGTTAATTTAGTGCTGTAATTTCCTCATATCTCAATGAAACATTCCAATGAGAATCTAAACAAATCATTTAAGCTTATATAGAAAAACTGTGCTGGGACATTGGTTGCTGTGCATGATCAATTGGAGTGAGGGAGTATGGAGTAGAGGCAGTTCATTTTACATACAGCTTTAAACACTTAGAAGTGAAAACAGAGCATAGTCACTTCTCAATTAGGATGAGTTAAAATTTTATGTGTTTGTGTTAATTTGACTCTATTTCTGTTGATAACAATATGTGTGATGATCCCATGTAAATAGGAAACCAAAAATTACCCCCCACACCCCCGCGCCTCTTAGACAAAGCACACCTTCCACAAAGCATTACTTACATGTGGCGTGAATGGCCCTGGATCTCAAGCAGCTCTATTTCCATCCCTTTCCATATTTTTCTCTCCAATGCATGATTTTTGCTGCTGTCAACCCTCTTGGCTGACCCACCCAAAACTTCCTTCCCATGTGATTGGCAGCGGAGAAGGGCCTGATGCTATGGACTGCTGGTGCTCTAAATAGCTTATCAAACTGCAGGACTCCAGGGGAAGGGTGTGTTTTCTGTTTTCTTCTTATCATTACGAGGCGCAGAGCCACTTGATAGCAGACCCTAGATTTTGCCACCCACACAAATCTAATTTATTCAGTCTATTTTAGACTTAAGCATTCCACAGAACTCTCTGCACCTCACCATACTTTGTGATAGATAAGGTAGAAAATCCAAGGCTCTGTGCATGAAAATGAAACAACGTCGTCTGCATGCAAGATCTTGCCAGAGAAGTGCATTTAGCCATGTTAAAATATATAATTCACCCACTGAAATTTTTCTAAACAGTTCGTTTATATAAATGATAGGATAAAGTGTGGTTGTTTTTGTTTCTCAGTTGTCAGCTCATTTGCACTTCTCTTTATCTATATCGTTATTGAAGTATTAGAGGAATAAAGTTCCATTTGCTTCTATTCACCAAAAACTGACATATTCAAATAATGGCACAATTCAGAATTTATCAAGTGCCAGGAGATTATAAAAGTTAATGGAACAAAATGGCATTAGTGTGGGATTTGGGGGAATCTCATGAGATTTGGTACAGTAGCTTCACAATTAAATTACTGTGTCGCAAGTGTATGCACAGACAAAAGAAGTGGGGCTTTATGAATTCAGTAGTAATAGATCTTATGAATGATCTAGACGTGGAGGCCTCCATTGTTTAGGTAAATGTACATATTTTTAGAGTGTTGCTTTCTCTGTCATTGTACAAACAGCGCAGGACACATTAATGTAAGTCAAGTCAGCAGATGCTTCAGGATGGCTTTCTTTAACTCAAAAGACGCTGCAGTGGAAAGATTAAAAATAGAGTTTTAGGAAAATGAATGCTATTGCCAGGAGCTCACCTCAGGTTTATGTTTTCTTGTCTCATTTGCTGAGACTCTCATACACGTGGGTAGATTCTTGCAGATTCACTCACTGGATTGAAATGAGTCCCTGTCCTTGGGTGCTCCCAGCCACAGGTCACTCCCAGGTTGTGCTCTTTCTGAGTGGCTGTGTGTGTCCCCTGCAGTCCTACCTTGGCTGCAAGTGGCAGTTCCTGTCCAGCTTCAGCTTCAGCTTCCTCATGGACTCCCTGTGTAGCCTCAGATCCAGCATTCCCACCTGGAGCTCATTGCCTTCTCTGGGAAGAAGTTACCTAAGATGGATCCTAAGTTGGCTTAGTGTATGAGTTAAGTGAGGAGGCACTCTGCAGCATCTGGTGTGGGGTGAATTCTTAATAACTGTTACTTGATATTATTTTGCTTAATATTCTTGGACAGAGTAGAGCCTCCTGGCTCTCTGTTCTGCCAATGCTATTACCTTTCCCTGACCACCCAGTCTCAAAGACTTGAAGCTGTTCTTCTTCTCTGACATCTCACTCAGCCTGTACTACCTGTCTACAACAAACTCCCTGTTCTTCTCTTCTTGTTAGGACGTGTCTCTTGATTCTGTGGATACCACCCTTTAAGATCTCATTTCACATGCTGCTAGGTAGTAGCTATTCCCCCCATCCCTTCCTCATGGGCACAGCCAGCTTCCCACTTGGGAAGCTGAGATGCCACTCACCCCCTTTCCATCCTCATGTGCATGAAAAGCAGAGGCATGTGACACAGTCCTGCCCATGAGATAGGAGTGGGACTTCCTTGGGGGTTATTCTTCCCTTTAAAAATTAAATTAAATACTAAATAATAAATAAGCAGAAATAATAAAGAAAATACCTCAATCATTAAAATAGATTCAGTCACAGGCTGTGTGAACATTTCTATCCTAGGCCAATGGTCCTGCAAACTCAGGTTGCCTGGTGATGTTGCCTTAGTACTGTCAGTACCCTCTTTGATGTTTGCACAGCAGAGAAATCACCCAAAATGCATCCCTCAGAGCTCATCTGTGTCATTAACGAATGCACGGCTGAGTATGATTTTTACAAAGTTTTGTAAGTGGCAACTTCAAGTGTCTCCTTTGCAGGATCTTGTCATGTCTCCAAGCTATGCCTGGAGCCACCACAGCTACCCTGATGCTGTGCAAGGAGTCAGCACCTTTCTGCAGGATCGCTGGAGGCAAAAAGCAAAACTGTTAGGGTTTGGTGTTTATTTTATTCTTTGCAAAACTTTATGTAGAACCTAGAGTCTATGCAACAGGTTTGTTTTTAATTAGTCTATTTTTCCCCTTTTATTTTATACAAATTACCCTGTGTGTTGCTGCGAGAAGAAGCCCTCAAACATTCTGTTTTGACTTCTCCACAATGAGAAACTCCTTGGACACTTTTCCTTTTTGTGTGGTAATATTCCAGACGATGTGGGTAGACAGGGCAATTCCATGCCACCTGTGTAGGATCTCCTAGAAACTAAAGGTAGGTAGGAAAAGTCAGCTTTGCTTGTGTCACCTGTAGTGCTGGATAGTAACCATCTCACTTGGTTCTCCTATCTGGAGGTCTCAAATCACAGAGTGTATATCCTTCCCTGGAAGCAGCCAGCAAGGAATCCTCTCCCATTTAGTTGCTCTCAGATCATTGGACACAATGAAGGCCATCTGTGCTTTTTAAATAAGATTTACAGGTTATGCAACTTAGTTTTTTTCTAAACTAAATTTAGAAGTGGCTTAGGGAAATCCATGCTCAGGAGTCACACCTGAAGAGCACAGAGCCATGCAAGCAAGCTTCCTGCTATTCAGGCACTGCTCTCTCCTCAGCACCACTCTAAGACTTAAAAATATAATGATCTAGTCATAATTGACAATAATCACCAAAAAATCAGAATTATCAAGGATATAGTTCAAATCTGGATTTATATTCTCTATTATCTTTGAGAATAGGATACCTAGAGAGATGCATATAATATATAAATAAATATGTGTACCTTTTGTGTCAGGAGGTGTGGGCTAAAGATGGTATTTCATTGGTAGGAATAAAAAAAATCAGCTAGGGACACTACTGTTATCTCAGCAATTTAGTAAGATGCTACCTCAAAATTAAAAAAAAAAAAAGCTGACGATATATGTCAGTGGTTGAGTGTTCCTAGCTTTAGTCTTCATTACAAAAAAAAAAAAAAACATGGCTTGCAGGACCATATCTTCCCTCTTACAATGTAGGCAAACTCTGCCCTTTCTTCAATTTTATAACAATTATCATGCCTAAGTGCTTCCATGTATTGAGTTCTTAATTGTATGTCTGGTCTTCTGCTAAGCCCTGTGTGTGATGAGATTTATTTTGTCCCATACTCACAACACCTCCTAAACTAACTGTCTGGTTCCCTTTTTATGAATGAAGAAACTGGGAGTTGAAACACTTGCCCAGAACTGCTCTGCTACTAAGTTACAAATTTGGGATCCAGGTTATGTTTAAACCTTAAATACTACTCTAAAATACCTCTTTAGCTTATCACAACTCCTACATTCTTTGAAGTGGCAACAAATTAATTTGCAAAAGGAAATAAAAATAAGCACAAAATATGTAGTAGAGTGAACACCAGATGTCTTAGACATCTCTTTCTTCCTTGATTACTGGGGTTGAACCTAGGGGCGCTCTATCACTGGGCTACATTAGGAGCCTTTTTACTTCGTTGTTTTGTTTTGAGACATGTTCTTGCCAAGTTTCTCAGGGCCTTGAATTTACCATCCTCCTGGCTTAGTCTCCAACTGGAATTATAGGTGTGGCCACTGCGCCCAGCTTAAAATTTTTAAATTTACCATTTTTTGGAAAAACTGCTAATCAGTTGGCTGTCTCCCCCCACTTATTTGTGATAAAGAAACCACAGTGCCTCTGATACCACTGCAATCCTCCCTTCTGAAATGTTGTCACACAGGATGTCTATTATTTATCTGGCATTTGACTGTATGCTACTTGCAATTTTCTTTTCACCTGTTGTTATTCATCAAAGGCAGTGTGTGATGTAATAAGGGAAATTTTACTTGGTTTTAGATGTACCTGAAATCTAATCTTGGTGGTTCTCTCATAAATCAGTCCCTTTGGGTAAAACCCCATAGTTCCTTTATATGTACAATGAGTATATAAGACATTGAAACAAACAAACAAACAAAAAGGACAGCAGTTTTATTTATCACTATGGGAATGTCCTGTGATATAATTGTGAGTGGCAGTAATGTCCACAGGTTATCTAAGACTAGTGCCCCCTGCTGTCTGGGTTATTTTTAGAAAATATCCTGGGTTTATTCCATGCTCTGTTCATGGAAAACAGAAGTTAAATTCACTTTGCCAACAAGAAAACAGTTTTATTATGGCATTGGCAAAGGGTTGAGAGACTTATACTCACTTCTTAAAAATAGGAATCTTAGTCTTCAAATTCTTCAGATGATAGATTTGAAATATGCATTTAGTTTCAAGTTGATCTTTGCCACTGAGCTGTGCTTGTTGTATCAAACTAGGGCAGGGTTGGGGGCACTCTACCACAGAAAACAGAAGAAAGCCTGTGGCCAGAGGGTGTCACAGTCAGGACTCCTGAAAGTCTGGTCAGAGCTTCTGGTTGAAGTTGGTAACTGGCATTTCCAGCAAGCATGGATACTCTTCCTAAAAGGGAACCTCATATCTTAAATGAGTACCCTTCCATTCCTTTTGAGGTCAAATTTATATTTCAAAGACTCTGTAAAATTTTAGTCAGCACCCAGAAAAACTTTTGAGCATGGCCATCTCCCAGTCTTACAGCTGGATTCAGTAATATATATTGTGACTTTAGCTTGAAAATTATGAGCAATTTCTTTGAATATCTAAGAACTGTGTGTTCAGCTATGTGAAAGCAAAAATGCAAGTAGTTCCCAAGACTTTGAAGGCAAGGACCATTTTGCAGGCATTGTACAATTTTGTTAGTCTCTGGGGAAACTGAATGCTTGGCAAGTTTTCTTCATACTGGCAGTTGAGAGACAGGAGCCATCAGTGTGGTGGTGGTTATTTCTAAAGTTACACAGGAGTTTACTTCCTTTCCTGAATTTTCCTTCTTATACTGAGTTCCCCTTTCCCACTCAGGTATCTGTCAATCTGGGAGGTTTGTGGGAGACACTCGTGGGAGTCAGAAAACGTCAAGCGTCAGGAAACTAACATTTTCTGATTGTTTTGATTGGTAAGGACATCTCCTACTTATGAACAACTTTTGTTCTTTGTCAGTCTTCCAAAATATAAGTAAACCACAGAGCCTGACTCCTTAGATGAGGCCTGCTAGAATTCAGTAGTTGAGTTTGTTAGCAACATTATGTGCTCAGCAATGTTGGTTCCTAGTGAATGCTTCTTTTAAAGATAGTTGTCATCTTCTTTTTGGAATGTTTTGCAGCAAGAGTTAAATATGATAGAGAGAAGTGTGTGTGTGTGTGTGTGTGTGTGTGTGTGTGTGTGTGTGTGTGAGAGAGAGAGAGAGAGAGAGAGAGAGAGAGAGAGAGAGAGGGAGAAAGTGGGGAGGGAGGGAGATATGTCTTTGAAGAATAGTTTGTACCAGGAGTTCATCTATGGCTAACTATTCCCATACCACCACCAATGAATCAAGTACTCTCCCTCATGTTGTGGAAAATTAGAATGATTTAATAATAATATCTAAACTTCATAGAGAGTTTTACATCTCCTGCTCTTAGATATTTAATTTAGAAATAATTGCTCTGGCGTTCCAGGATTTAGAACCTTAATAAGAGTACCAGCTCCTCTTCTAGTCCAACTTGCCTGCTCCAGGAGTAGGTTGGCCAGCTGTGATCCTGTCATGAGCTTGTTTTTCCTCTTGTAACTTCTGCATGATGGCTTCAATCCAGCCATTAGATTTCCCCAAGGAAAAGGCAGCAAGGAAAGAATATGAATAAATAAAATATTCTGCATTGTGCATGCCCAAATTTTGATATAATTTCTTGCAATGATGATGATACATTTTGCAAGCTTCATTAATGAGAGTGGGCATTGCTTGGTGTAATTGTATGCCATAACTGATATTTGAAGGTTATTCTACTTCTGGGATATGGACTTGTATGCTAACTTGCATTATGCTGGTGCATTTCGCTAGTTGATCTTAAAGATATGATTCTCCAAATGGAATTCATTAGTCACGTACTCAAATAAAATTTATATAAAAATAAAAGTAGTAATGCTTATAGTGCCTTTCATTTAATAATATCTTTTATATCTTGTTTTTCTACAGATTACATTACATGCTATAGCTTTAAATTCATCTTTAATGCTATTCTAATTTAAAGTCAAATTTTATTTCTCAAGTTCCTTTGAAATTTATTAATTTGCAGATACCAAAAACTGTGGTAGAGTTTTAAACCCTTCTGAATATGGAAGGATTGTAGTCATGTGTTTTATTACTTATTGAGATAAATTTGCAGTGCATTTTAAATGTATTTATTTCAGATCAATTTTATAAGACAGCATGGTTTAACTGGGGAAGCTCAACTTTAGCATTTGGATAGGTTTGTTTTGGGTCATCATTCTGAAATCTTTTGCAAAGTTTGCTTGTGATTTGGGGCAAGACATTTTCTCATGACCACCACTAGTTACAGATGTCCCTGTATCTACTCCCCTTCCTGCTAATGTTGCTGCTTTGTAGTCATGAGCAATAGGGGGTGATGGAATATCCAGGTTCAAGTGCCAGCATTAGGGTGCTCTAGACAGGTGATGGGGCTGTCCTCAGAGCAACTTGCTCAGAGTGCTGGCCTTGGGCTAGGGTGTGTAAACCTGGACTTGGGGAGGTTCCAACACCTTGGCAGATAGAAGTGGCCCCTTGTGTGTAGACTATTTGGATGAGCAATGAGACTCATGTTGAACCCTGCTCTCCTTTGTGGAATCTGGGATTTTGGTGTTTGTCAGGCAGGTGTTGCTTGTGTTCCCAGCCCCCTGTGAAACTTCTGGACAGGGAATCTCTCATGAGTGTCTCTGGAAGGCAATCTTCATGCATGTTGTGACCCATTGTGTCCCCTGCAGCTATACTGCGAGTGGCTGCTGGAAGCTCCTGTCTGGCCTCCCTCACACTCCTTAATGCTTTGGCTCTGTGTCCTTTCACTGTAATAAATCCTAGCATGAGGACAGCTGCAAGCTGGGAGCTGAGGGTGCTCCCAGGGAGCCACCCACACAGGAGTGTTGGGGGACCCTGACAGAGTTGACAGTCTCTCCTCTGTGCAACATAATGGTGCCGATGCCATCTGTCTCCCAGGGTGGCGGTGATGCTCAGATACGCTTATGTGTGTCAGGCAAAGTGCCCTTCGCATGTGAGCTCTGCCATCGTTGCTGTTGGTGCTGTCAGGCACACCATCACCACCATATCCGTCTTTCCAGTACTTGGGGATGTATATTCTTGATGTGGATGAGTGGCAGAGAGGGGCTTCATGTCACTTTGATTCAACTGGGTTCTGCTGTGGCTGCATGATGAGCCTGCAGGACATGGTAGAGCTGGGAGGCTTGCACAGGCACAGTCCTTGCCCTGGTATCTAGGACTGTGGGGTACATCTCATTTTTGTCTTTGTTTGTTTGTTTGTTTTTTCCTACTTAAAAGGCATCCCATGATAAATTAATTTCTACCATACAGAATCCTGATTTTTTTCCCATGGGACAGTATGACTGTTCGATTTTGATAGATTCTGGCTGGCCAAAACAAATCATGATAAAATGATCTTATTCCCCTCAACCACTGATTGGTTTAACAATGGGCAGGAGACAATGTTCTGAATCATGAGATAGGAGATTAAGACTGACAGGGAGTTTTCCTTCTTATATATGAAACTTCATGAGGCAAAAGCTTTTTTTTTCTATTTGACTGTGTTCTCTTCCTTGTTAAGAAGGTGAATGTGATGACTGGAGGTATAGTAGCTGTTTTGTATTCATGAGGACACAGGCCAACAAAGGAAGGATGTCAGAGTAGAAGTGTAGAAAGAGTTTTGCCCTTAGCAGCAGCATGAAACACTACAAAATTTTCTTATGAGATACAGTGTAGCACATGATAGTCATTCCCATAAGGAAAAACTTAAAATATTGCCTTATTGGTACTGGATACATGCAAGAATTCCTAAAACATATAAGTGATATGTGGAGTCTATCAATAGCCTGTTCATACCCTGGAAATCAAAGAAAGTATCAAATCCAAAGTAAATACAGATGTCCTTAGTATCTGTGGGCAATAGGTTCTAGGACCCCACAGATACTGTTGTAGTCTCTTCTGCAAAATGCTGTCATTTCTGTGTAGAACTCATGCACATGCCCTTGAACACTTTAAGCCATATTTGTAATACTAATTGTAATATTTAATGCAACTGTGAGTGGTACACAGACCGTAGTTCTAGTATACTGCTTAGAGTATAATGGCAAGAAAGAAATCTGTGCATGTTCAGTACAGATGCAGATTTCTCCCTGATATTTTTGACTGGCAATTGAATCCGCAGATGTGGGAACCACTGATGTGCAGGCCAACGGATATTTGCATGTGTGGGTAAGGAGCCCTGGTGTGAAACTGTCCCTGTATTCAGTCCTCTGACGAACTTCTTGGATTAATATAAAGAAAATGAGCACTTCTGCAGCAAGAGTAACAAAGTGTAGTCTGAAGAGCAGCCTTAGTAAGAGCTGCTTTATTCTGTGCAAACCATTGTCGGTTGGTATACAATACCATTACTGTTGACTGTTGGGGTCAATTTTTTTTGAGTCAAAAATTAGTGATGACAGAATGCACATTTATTTTCTTTGCAAAAACTGAGGATAGATCCCATGGTATCTATAATAAGAAACACTAAGTGACTCACTTCAAACGTGTATCTTCAGTAGCTGCAGTAAACACCTGCTGTCATATTTGACAGTGCTTGTTAATAAGTGGAAAATCTGAAAGTATCTGTACCTTAGTATAGCTGCTTAGCTGGCTTAGAACTGGTAAATAATTGATGACAACTTTGAATTGAGCTATACTGATGGAGAACACCAGCGAAGCTGGCTCTACACTCTTCTTCTCCGAAGTGTATTCTTAGTGTCCTATTAACTCCTGAGGAACCAGGGTCACTTTTCATTCACCAAATTGATTGATTAATGGCCAATTGAAAGCTGAATCTTCCTAAGGAATCCCAAGTGTCTTTAATCCTCTGCTGAAGCCTGTAACAGAGTTTATGAGCTGTACATCTTCCATTTCCCGAAGAGGCATCTCCTTTAGGCAGAGGTGTCTGCTCAGTAGCTGAGGGCCACTCAGAGATGCTCACAGTCACTGTCAGTGACTCTGGCTTTTAGTGTAAATGTGCTTATGCTTCTTTTCATTAGCAGATATGCCTCTTTTTCATCTTCACATCTCTCTTCTGTTCCCTTTTCTTTGGCCGGCGTTTGTAATTGTGACAGGTAGGAGTAGGGGTGGCTGCTTCCCATCTTACGGTTCAGCTCAGCATTTGGCGAGTGTGCCTAGCAGGTCTTGCAAGCTAGCTGTGCATGTGCCACGCTCTGAAGAGTACCCAGTGCCAAGCAAGAGAACCAGAGAGGCTTCTCTTCGAAGGAAGGCAGTTTTGTACTTGAAGCCAATTCCTCATTACTTTTTAAAAATAAGCTTTTTATTTTAGAATTGTGTTAGATTTACAGAAAAAAAATGGGAGCTAGAGTTCCTAGATCTCTCTCCTACACTTTTCCCACTGCTGCCATCTTACATCAGCATGGCATGTTTGTTACAATTCACGAAGCCTGGCTCATTCTTATTAACCATGAGTGCTGTTTTGTCACAGTGGGTAAATAGACTCATCATTGTGACAGTACTGCAACTGGAGGATGTTTAATGTCTGTGAGGACCTTTCTCTGTTCCAGGATCCAGGACACCACCTGACCTTTGGTGGTCCTGACTCACACTACTCTGCACAGTGAGCCTTCCTCAGATGCTGCTGTCTGTCAATGACATTGGTAGTTTTCTTGTGCTCTGGTTTGACACTTTGTAAGAGCTCTATCAGTTGGGATGTGGCTAATGTCTTTCTTGGGAGCAAACAGGGGTTATGGGTTTGGGGAAGAAGAGGCAGAGACAGGTGCTTCTGTACTTCTAGTAGCCAGTCACTGGGACACTAATCTCTATCACCTGGGGAGGCAGTATTGTCAGGTTCTGCTGCAGGGTGCTGGCATTGTCCTCTTTGCTCACTGCACCCTGTGGAAGGAGGTCACTCTCAGCTCACACTGGAGGAATGGGAATCCTACTCCAGCTCAGTAAAGATCTAAATAAGTCATTTGAATTTTTCTGCACATAGAATGTGTTTGTTCTCATCTATCTATCTGTATGTTCACTTACCTATTTACATGGACCCATAAGTATTTGTTTTGTTCTTTAGGTTATAATCCTCATGCAATTTATGGCTCAGATTTTTTCCACCTTTGGCCACTGGAGACTTTTTAGCGGCTCTGATGTCCTTTTGACAGACTTCCATCATTCTGGGGTGTTCTTGGGGGCCTCCTCACTCTGACACTGCAGGACATCCTAGGCTCTTCTGCTGTGTTTGCTGCCCCAGACCTAAAATAGGCATCTCTCCAAGGACTTCTGGCTCCTTTCATTCAAGGGTGGCATCAGAAAGCACAGTCTCATTTATTACTAGATCTGCACCCCATTCCCAGGATGTCATTGGCTCTAGAGCTTCTCTTCTGAAAAAGCAAAGAAATGTACATGTGTAAGCTATATGTGTATGTCAAGAAGCATTTTCACATGTGACAGTCCACATCTGTGCTACTTTGAACACAAGTTCATACTGAGGTCTCCATCTCTGACCTGTTACTATGTGAACCACACTGTCTTTCTCCACTCCGACTTTAGAATCTGTTCCCAGCAGTTCTCACTTGTTTGATCAGCTGTTCATTTCCAGGGTGCCTGTAGGGTGCCTTCAGAGGTGATCGCCCATGTTCCCAGGGAAGTGTCTCCATCCAGTTCAGTCCAGTCCTTATGTGCAATACCTCTTGCCTTCATCCTGACAGATTCCAGTTATTTCCAACATTACTTAGGTCTGTCCTTTCAATCTTAACCTCTTCAGTGTAATTAGATGATTTTGTCACATTTTAGATTTTATCCTTTCATTCTCCAACCTCCTTTATTATTTTTAATTTAGACACTGTATAAGTTTTCTGTCACTATGGCAAATACCTGAGATGATCAACTTATAAAGAGAAAAAGTTTCTTTTGACTTACAGTTGTTGAGGTTGCAGTCCATGGTTGGTTGGCCCTGTTGTTCTGGGCCTGGGCTGAGCTAGCACTTGGCTGCAGAAGGGGCTGCTCCTCTTACAATGGGGAGAGAGAAAGGAGGGGTCAGGGTCCCATAGTCCCCTTCGAGGGCATGCCCTCAATGACCTTAAAACCTCCCACTAGGCCTCACTTCCAAAGCTTCCCCTCTTCTCAAGAATACTAGCCTGGGGACCAAGCCTTTAACACGTGTGCTTGGGGGACATTCCAGATCCACACTACAGCACACTCTTTAAAATTCACTGTTTGTGCTGTAAGTTTTCATGACTTTGACAAATGTCTCCTTTCTACCATGAATTACAGTGTCAGACAGAATTTCTGACTGCACTAAAAAGTCAGCTGTGCTTGATCTACTGAACTCCCTCCTGACCCCGCACAACCCCTGGTGGCCACCAACAAGTTGGCCATCTCCCCTGTTGTGTTTGCCCCAGAAGGTGTGTACTTGGAGCCACTCAGAGTGTGGCCTGCTCATCCTGGCCTCCTTCACTTAGCAGCAGCACTCAGCATTGATCCACATCTTTGGGAAGCTCAATAGCTCATTCCTTTTTTTTCACTGAAGAGTGTTCTTTTGTATGGAAAGACCAGAGTCCATCCATTCACCTATTGATGTAGATGTGGACTAGTTTGTATGTGGACATGAGTTTTCAGATCAGTTTGATAAGCCTCAGGAGCACAGTTCCCAGGTCACATCGTAAGACTAGGCTTGTGCTGAACTGCCACACTGTCTGCGAGGGTGGCTGTTCCCCTTTGCAGTCCCAGAAGCAGCAAAGCAGAGCTCCTGCAGCCCCTTGCCCTGACCTGCAACTGACATTGCCATATTTAATTTTAATTTTAGTCTCATTTCTTATGCTGTTTCCATTTGCATCCCCTATTGACAGTGAAGTTGAAGGTGTTCCATATCTTATTTTGCACTTGTCCATCTTTCATAGTAAGTGTCTGCTGAGATAGTTTCTGTTTTTCATTGTTGATGTTGTGTATAAAGCCTCATAACAAAAATTATCTTCTTTTACAGGAGCTTTGCCATTTTGCATTTTATATCAGGTACATGATATATTTTTGAGTTTTTCTGGGTAAGGTCTAGGTGCAGAGTTGACTGATTCAGGTCTGTGTCTAGTTTTGTTTACTTGCAGGTGGACACTCACCTCTTCCAGCACAACTACTTTTAAGAGTTCCTCCATAATAAGTACATTGAAGGAAGAGGAAAACACTTATTTAAGGAGAAAAACTCTTCTCAAATAGCATCTTCTAGAGAAGAGAGGGACGTTTGGGAAAGATACCAAAGCATTCCCAGAATTGGCTCAGCCTCCTCTAATCCCCACCTTGATGGACTAAGTGACAGCTATTTTTATAAATTTTCACTATAATTGAAAAAAAATAATTTTAATTCTAACATTCTCAGAACTTATTACAGTCTTTGTCAACAACCTTGTAAATTTACTGTCAGTGTTTTGAATATTTGTAATCCAGTGGTAGAACTTCCCTTCCTCAGGTGTGGAGCCCCATCTTGGAATGTTGTTTTTAACTTCATGTTGCTGACTCAGGAGTGCCAAGCCAATTCTGCATGGTACAGAAGGCATCACTATTGCAAAAAGACATGAGCTGATGATGCTGGTGGCAGGTTGGCTGGACCTCAACAGAGAAAGTGATCACCACTCAACATGCAAACGGGGTCCAGAGGAGGATTGAAAAATGCTAACATAAGATGCACCAACAATGATCTGCAATACACAGGGCTTAGTTTAACAGCAAACCAGGGTTAGACAGCATAGGGAAGCCAGTGCGTCAAGGTGTGAGTGTGACTGTGAGCAGTGGCAGGGTAGGAATTCCTCACTATGGGGCAAAACCTGGGGAGTGAGACTCCAGGTAAGCAAAGCTGCATTCATTCATTTAACATAAATGTGTACACTGCATGCAAAGCATTGTGTCAAATCAAGGGAGATGGTGGAAAGACAGACCTTGATGACTTGGCTTTGGCCTTCTTATGTGTTATTACGCAGAGACTTCATTCAAACTGAGGTTTCTGGAGATGGCTTCCATGGAGTAGGAAGCTTATGTTATGAACACAGTGATGTCATGTGAAGTAAGGCTGGGTAGAGAAGGGCCTCTGGAGGGCTGTGGAGCCAGGGTCCAGGCCACCCTCCTTTGCCTGTATCTCCTTTCTGACTTTCTTTGTGCATGCACAGCCATTCCTTGGCTTCCAGGGTGATTGGACCCAGGACTGTTCTTCATTGCCAAATCCCCCACACACCCAAGTGCCTACATAAAATGGTGCAGCATCTGTCATGCAGCCAGCAAATGCCCAGCTGCTTTCCATCATCGTCATTGCTTAGGATGCTTAGTGCAGTATCCATGCTATGTAAATAGCTGCCTACTGTGTGGTCAGTGGGTGATAACAGGAAGAAAAGGCTTTATTTGTTTAGCACAGGTGCAATTTTTGAGTATTTTTTATCCACAATTGGATTACCACAGATACAGAATTCACAAACACACAGGTTGACTATGGATGTCTTGTGCTGCCTGTGGGCTCAGACCTTCCTGTGCTGCCCCTTTGTGCACATCCTAGAAAATGGCTGGATAAATACTCATTTATTAAATGTGCATTGACTGCTCACACCCTGCTGTGCACACACAGCAGACATCATGGCCATCATAGAAGAGATGGAAGAAAAGCATTAGAAAGGGGCAGGTGCTAAAGGTAAAAAACAGCTGGAGCCCAGGAAGGAGACAAGTATGCTAGGAATGGGGAGGGAGGCTGTTACAGTGGCAAGTGTCAGAGTGGCCTCACTGACAGGGTAATCGTGCCATTGATCAGGAGAAGCCAGAGACTCATCACACAGGTGCCTGAAAAAACAGATCATAAGCAGAGGGAGCACGAGGACACAGCCAGATCTTGCTCCACTTGGGTGGCTATAGCAAGCTACTGTACAAGGAGAGGTGTTTATATTTCACAGTTGGGGATGCTGGAAGTCCAAGACCCAGGTGCCAGGATTGCTGGGGTCTTGGTGAGCCCACTTCCCAATTTGCATCTTCAGGTGGTACAGAGAGAGTCAGCTTCACATCCCTTTTAGGATCCCATTATCCCATCAAGCTCCAGCCTAAGCCTAAGCCAGGTAAACCTACCTAAACCTTTCACCTCCCAAAGGCTTGAACTGCAGGCACCATGGGAGAGGGATCAGGGATCATGTTTCAACATGACTTTTGTGAGATAGCTAGGTTTCAAGGTGGAGCATCCCAGGTGCATTGTGCAACAGCACAGAGGCCCACAGGCCTGGAGCAAAAAGTGCAAAAGGAAGGGGAGAAAGGAGAAGTTACAAAAGCACTGGTCACTGAGGAACCTCTCACTGTTCCAAGATGTGGTCTGTCCTGGGGAAAATGGGAGCCCTGAGTGTTGTGAGCAGGCAATGAATATGATTCACTTCCAGTATGAGGTCTTCCTGTCTGAGCTCCATGGAGAGAAGTGGCTGAAACCTCCACTTCCCCCTTTCTTTTCATGTGACCCAGGGGACACATCCCAGGCCCACACCACAGCAATCTATCTCATGAGATGCTGTGGGTTTGGTGGGTGACCCTGGTGCCAGAGCACATTTGCTTCCTCATGAGTCATGTGTAGCAGGGAGGGGAGGAAATAGGGAACGTTTTTCAGAAAGCGGGCAGCAGTTGGTAGAAAGAGTGTGAGGAGGCCAGTAACCCAACCTTCAGAACAGAATGATTCATAAATATATTTTTTTATCTATCCAATGAGGGCAATCAATAAAGTCTGAGGGGTTTTGAGAAGAAGAGAAATCACTTTCTACATGGGTAGCCCTTGGGGTTGAAATAGTTGGCTTTGGCCATGTGGAGATGAAGGTGGAGGTGGGATGGGAGTAAAGGTCATTTAGTGAAGAAGAGAGAGGGTGAGCAGAAGCCACAAGCACCTCTCCCCCAGGCAGGGGCAGCTGATGCTGCATAATGTGTATTACACACAAACAAATTATGCATGAGCTGACTCGGTCCACTGGGCTGCTCGGTAATAATGGAAACTGCCTCACACATGCATCCTTCTGCTCATGTACCTCAACCTCAAGGAGTGCTAGGAGGAGAAGGTACTAAGAATAAATGCCAGCAAGAAATACATTATTTCCGTGGACTCGACTGCACAGTATGCTTCCGTGACAAAGCCTGAGGAAGTAGAATGTTTCTACCTCAACATCTTCCTTATGGATGCCAGGACTTGAGCAGGAGTGCTGGTGAAACACTGTGGCCTAAATCCCAAAGAAGACAACAGAGGCACTTAGAAAAAATGAGCTCTTGTAAGCCAGAAAGGGAATCTCCAGACAATTAAAATGTCCATAGTGCTAAACTTGTTCTTCATTATTACCTAAACTAGTAGTTCTGTTTATTGCTCTTTTTGACCTCCTAAATATCCTGTACAAGAGCTACATCTTTTTTTTTAGCCAAAAAAGAAAAAGGACATTTCTTCATTGAAATTGGTAGGTGCATTGAAATTCTAAAGAACAATGATCTTTTGGGCTCTTCTTTTTTGAACATGATATTTATATAAAGCTCTACCTCAGGATTTACTACTAAAATTATTCAGGACTTCCCCTGCTTTTCTTTTTTTTAAATCTATACTATAGGTGTCTGTGATATAAATGTGTTTCTCAGTGTGTATTTAAATAGAATATCATATTGGAAATATCATAAGCCCACTATAATACAATGATCTAAGAACTGTCTAGGAAAGATAATACCATGTGTAATTTTTAAAATCATTTCCACACCAAAACTTAAAATCTCAAAGTTAATCATGAATAAAAGACTGCTTTATAATATATGTCATGCTTACCAGTTAGCCATTCATTTATTCAAAATCATTTCCTTTCTCATCAAACTGGGAGAAAAATATAGAAATCAAATGTAAAGTATGCAAGTAAATTAATAGGAATTTCAGGTCCTGAGACCTGGTCTGAAGAAAACACTGTAGGAGAAAGGAATCGAGCATACTCTGCCCTTGAGAGGATGATTTTGACTAGGAGGTCAGGAACAGCGTTTCTAAGGAGGTGACTTTGGGTTGCAATGTGAATGGTGATTCAGAGCATTTTTGCATAAGGAACAGTCTACTCCTAAATCTGGACTGAGCTTAATGGGGTTGATGAGTCAGAGAAAAGGCTCGAGTAGCAGATCCATAGTACTCATACTGTGTGAAATACATCCTATTTCAGGTATTGTGAAGAATTTGTCATTTCCCATTTAACTAGACCACCTTATGAAGTTATATCCTGTGGACAGATTTACATTTCACATAAAAAGAAATATTCCCTATGTAAAAGTGAAAAGCATGGTGAAATTGGTTAGATGTAGTTCATACCAACCATTCCCTAATTCGGAGAGACAAAGAGAAAAAGGGAATTCTAAGAATAAGCAGGTTGATACTTGAGAGATGAGAAAGACAAAATTTTTATGAAAAAATACTTGTATAGAACCTGAACCTACCCTCTTTAATGAGTAATTGGGGGAAATGAGCTTTTCCCAAGATTCTGAAGCAGAAAAGATGAAGCTCATGGTATTTGAGTCAGACAGTAAAGACATTTCACAAATATATATTGCCAGAAATTGTCCATTTCCAAAAAGGCTTGAGTTGATGTGAATGTTCCTTATCCCTCCTGTAAGAACAGTTCATCCACCTGAACATTCTATATTTTAAAAGCCACAGAAAAAAGGTGGCCATACAGGAGAGGAAGGACTGACTCAAGGTTATGGGAACTGAAAAACATGACTTTGAGGGATATGGCTTTCTTTCTACCTCATACATCCTAGTCTAGGAGCTGATAGAGCTGGTTACCCAGAAATGCTAATGGGCACAGATGAAGAAGACCCTGTTCTCTTCAACTAATGGACCAAGAAAGAGGTGCCCTAGCAAGACAAAAGCCTTTAGACCATGACCACACTGCCCAAGTCAAGCACCACAAAAATACCATGACCCCACTCTGCCAGCAAAATGCCAGCAAGGATCACTGAGACACCAGATATTCTCTCTGACTAGGCTGTAGTGAGGCACCCCAAGTGGATTAGAGGATAATAGAAATTATCCTGTCTGAAAAACAGAGAAAAAGTAAACTAAAAAATAAAGAGAGCTTGAAGGGCCCTTGGGTTTATAAAAGAAGACTGAATGTTTAGATCTTTGGAATTGTTAGAAGAAAGGAAAAAGATCCTAGAGCTGAAAAAGCCATCAAAGAAATAATGATCCATATTCCCCATTGACAAAACCACAAACCCACAGATTCAAGAAGTTGAGCAAACTCCGAAACAGTTAAACCCCAATAAATGTACAATAAGAATAAGTACACAAAACCTTCTGAAAAGAGACAGAAAACATCTTGAAAGCAGTGAGAGAGAGAGAGACATTTTACCTATGAGAAAAGATAATTCAAAAGAAAGCAGATTTCTCGACAGAAACCATGGAGGCCAGCAGGGAGGGCATTTTCAAATGCTGAAAGAAAAGAACTGTCAACCTAGAATCCTAAATCCAACAAGATATATTAAAGGAAGGAAGGAAGGGAAAAATCAAGATATTCTCATAAGAAGAAAAACTTAAGAGTTTGTCACAAGCAGACTAACCACAGTGACTTACAAAAGTTCTCCAACAGAAAGAAAACAATGAAGAAGCAAACTTGGAATATCAGGAAGAAAGAATATGCTAAGCAAGATATGGGTAAGCACAATAGATTTTCTAGCTCCTCTTAAATTTTTCAAATTATGCTCAACAGTTGAGCAAAATTCTTAGTATGGTCTGATATGATTCTAAATGAATTCAGAAGAAATGTTTAAGAAACTCAAACAATTTTATAGATATTGACAAGAATATTTTGAAATTATTTTAATTTTTTTCAAAAAGAATATCTGAAATAATTTTGAAAAAGAGTAAGTCTATGTCATTTCAAGGATTATTATATGTAGAAATCAGAAATGTGCGATGCTGATGGAAGAATAGATCCATGGATCAATTGAATAGAATGTACAATCCAGGAATAAACTTACACAAACATACCTGATATTTGAAAATGATGAAAAAAAAAAAAACAAGTGAATGGAAGAAAAATAGTCTTTTTAGCAAATGATACCACATTCTTAGGTTAAAAAGCAATCAATAACAACAACAATAAAGAACTATTACAGAATTTCACACTTTATATTCAACTTGTGTAAGTCAGCAACTTAGCAAGGCCTTAAGCAACTTAGACCTTGTCCCAAAATAAATAAATAAATAAATACATGAATAAATAGGGCTGGGGATGTAACCAGGTAGTTGAGAGAACCCCTGGGTTTAATCCCCAGTACCAAAACACAACAAAACAAAAACAATAAAAGTGTCTCAAAATGGATCAGTGGACGTCAATGAAGAACATATGTTTATGATTGAATTTAAAAATTCTTAGATTTAACACCAAAAAGCATAATTAATCAAAAGAAAAATTGATAAATCAGGACCTCATCAAAACAAAGCCTAAACCAGCTGTGGTGTCACATGTCTGTAATCCCAGCGGTTCAGGGTGTTGAGGCAAGAAGATCATGAGTTCAAAGCCAGTCTCAGCAACTTAGGGAAGCCCTAAACAACTCAATGAGACCCTGTCTCTAGGTAAAATACAAAATAAGGCTGGGGTAGAGCACTCCTGAGTTCAATCCCCAGTCCAAAAAACAAAACAAAACAAAACAAAACAAAACAAAAACCCAATTTTTTTTAAGGAAAGACCCAACTAAAAAAAATGAAATTTGAAGTTGTATATTTGGAGAAAATGTTTGAAATTACATAAATGAAAGGGGAGTAACATCTAGAACATATAAAGAACTGACAAAACTCAGTATTAAATCAACAAATAATCCAGTAAAAAATGGACAAAAGTCATGAAAAGGATTTGTAAGTAGCAAATACTCACATGAAAATAACCTTATTAGTCATTAACTAGTGAAATAACAGTTAAAACTAGTCATTAATTAGTTAAATAACAGTTAAAACTACAATGAAATATCACTTGACTATGTTCCTTAAGAAGGACTGAAATAAAAAATAGTGACAAATAATATAGAAGTTCAGTAGATAATATAGAAGTTCTGCATAACCAGATCAGACATATGTTGCTGAAGAGAACATAAATTGGTAGTGCCACTTTGAAAAAAAAAAATGTTTGCTAGTTTCCTTGAAAACTAATGCAGGAATTATATTCTTGGGCATTTACCCCAGAGAAATAAAAACTTATGTTCACAAAAAACCTGTGTATAAATGTTTACATAAGCTTTGTTTATAATAAGCAAAAACTGAACACAACCCAGATGTCCTGGAGGGATTGAATGGTTAAACAAACTGCCTTGCATCTATTCCATGAAATACAACCCAACAATAAAAAGAAACGACCTCAATGGATTTACAGTTGTATGCTAAGTGATAAAAGTCAATTTGAAAAGGTTATATATCGCATCACTCTATTTATAATAACATTCTGGAAATGACAAAATTTATAGATTTGGAGAAGAGGTTATGGTTGACAGAAGTGAGGAAGAGAATGGGAACAACACATAGGCAGGCATGACTATGAAAGGTGGAGTCAAAGGTTCTTACGATGACGTTAAATGTTGTGGTTTGATACCCCCGGTTAGGTTACTAGTGAGAGTCCTGCTTCCCCACATGTTTAAGTTTGAACATTAGAGAAGCACCTGAGGCAAGCAGATAAAGCAGGGTTTATTAAAAAGGGGTAACATAGACTTCTCCCTGGAGGGAGAAGGGGGCCACATCTGGTATCCTGGTATGCCCAGAAGCGAGGTGTTCTGCCTTTTTATACGTCCTAGGCTTCCTTTGTTCTCCTGCCCTCTTCCACTTATCTCTCTTCTTCCTGCAAATGTGACTAGGCCCAGGGATGCTCCCTGGGATGCCCAAGAGGGTGGGAACCAGGTGGGATGAAGGGGGAAGGGCAGGATGGAGTAGCCCAGGACACATTAATTAACAACCTTAGAGCTTCCTGTAGGGAGGGGCCAGTCCTGGGACAGGTGATGTTAGCAACAGGTTGGAGCAGGGGCAGGTTCTTGATCAGGGTGAAGGAATTGACATTTCAATCCCTCAGGGGACAGTCTCCAACTTCCTGGACCCACTCAGAATTGGCCTCCTTGATCTGACCTGACTTAATTTACCTATCTATATTGACTGCCTGTCTAATTCTGGCTTCAGTTTGACTGTGAGGTGTTTCCCAAAAGCTCATGTGTTAGGCAATGTGGGAATGTTTAAAGGTGATATGATTCAATTATGAGAGCGGTAACCTCATCAGTGGATTAATCCATTGATGCATTAATAATTTTAAAGGACCACTTGTAAAGCAGAAAGGGGCGCTTGAGATCAGCAACCACAGAACAAGAATGAGGCACCAGAAGAAGGTTTATTGGGGGGTGCTCCCAGGGCCAGGTTCACTAGTCCCCAAAGGGTGAGGGCCGGGGAAGTCGCAGGCAGGCAAGGCAGGAACAAAGCTAATAAGGGAAACTGGAGGTAGGAGGGTCTAGGCCATCTAAATTGCAGCTACTGACAGCAGGTTGGCCAAGCCAAATTTAGGGGGCGCCTGCCTATCCCGGTGGGTCATCAGGGCTGATGTGAGGTAACAGGGCTATTGCTTCCGCCAGTGGGAACCCGATCTGGTTGGGATCCTTTGCCATGTCAGCTTCTGATTGGGCATTGTGCAGGTGGTAAGTCCCCGCCCACAGCCGCCATGAAAGGGGAGGGGGAAGGGAAGCCTGCCCACCTAACACTACTGTACTAGGTGGTAACCAGAGGCAAGTGGGATGTGGCTAGAGGAAACTGATCACTAGGGCATGTCCTTGGGAATTGTATCTTGCCCTGGTTTCTTGCTTCTCTCTCTCTCTCTCTCTCTCTCTCTCTCTCTCTCTCTCTCTCTCTCTCTCTCTGCTTCCTGGAGGCCATGAAGGGAGCAGTGCTTCTCCTCCATGCCCTCCTGCCCTAATGCCCTGCTTTACCTCAGGCCCAGAGCAATGACGCCAGCCAACCATGAGATGAACCTCTGAAACCATGAACTTTTCCTCCTCTAAATTGTTCCTGTCGGTATTTGGTCACAATGATGAAAAGCTAACCCAGCAATGTTTTGTGTCTTCACTGTATCAGTGTAAATAATCAGCTTTGTTGTGATGATGTACAAAATGTTACCCTCGGAGGAAACTGGGTTAAGAAATCTCTGCATTAGATCTTATGACTGCAGGTAAATCCACAATTACTTAAAAATAAAATGTTGATTGCAATATTAACAGAAATACCATTTAAAAGGTATTGGTTCTATGCTCATGATTTGGAGACAAACTAGACATTTTGAAGAAAAATATTAAAGATGCAACAAAAAGAAGATAAAATTGAGAACTGGATAAAGAAAGTCAGAAAGAATTGGAAATAAAGACACACCTCCAAAACTGTGATCCTAGATTAGAAACATCAGCAGAGGTGACAACTCTTCCTTTAGTAAAAGCAGAAATATGCAGAACCTTGAGGAAGATGGTGACCATGAGCTGTGCCTCTGCAGGAAGTATAACTGGCCAACAACCCCAGCTGCTGCACTGTGAAACCCTGTGCCTGAGTGTAGCAGCTGGCCCAGGGCTTCCACAGTTGACCTGAGAGCCCCCCGCCCCCCAGCAGCTTGGTCTAACTTCTTTGGAATGCATACATTCCTTTGTCCTTTACTGAGAGTCAGCCCTAGGTGATGGTCTGACTGCCTGCCCAGCATTGCCTAGGTCCCTTCCATTTCCTCTCACATAGGCATTTTCCTTAAGAAAACCCTTGTGCTTTAAATCACATGTGGGTTTCTGCTTCTTGGATGAGCTGAACTAGCGCAAAGATCTACCCGTGCTTTGGTTTAACTTAGTCAGTAGCTGAATTACCCTGATACACTGAAGTGCTTAGCAAGAGCATACTAAAAATGGGCTAGGAACAAGGGCTGTACTCAAATTCTGGAGTTGAAAATAAGTCATTACCATTGACAATGTGAAGAACACCAGCAGTCAGACACCCTCTCTCAGGTAGAGGCAATAGATTTCTCTTTTGGCTCAACTGAACAGATATAAAGGACAGACCTCCACATTCTGACATTGGAAAACCTTTAGGAATGACACTGCCTTAGTCAGATGTGCCCTCAAAAGCTCTTGTATTGGTTATATGTATAACTAATTAGAATAAATAAATTTTTTAAAAGTGCATGTATTGAAACTTTGCCCCCAAATTCACATGTTGATGGTGTTTGGAAATTGGACCCTTGAGAGGCAATTGGGAGTAGACAAAGTCATGAGGGTAAGTTAGATAAGTTACAAACAAGAAAAATTAAAAAGAAAATTAATTAGAACACTGAGAGACATTTGTTACATTACTTTCAACTATAATACTATTTTAAAAATAATAAACAGAATTATGTACTACCATAATACAACAATTAAAAATGTGGAAAAAAAATAGAAACAGAAATCCAAAGAGAGTTCTTGGTAATTAAAATAAAAATATTAGCAAAGAAATCAATTTTAAATTTGGAAGATAGAGTTGTGGGTTTCTTTCTGAAGGTAGAATAATAAAAGCAAGGAAATGGGAAAAAGGGGGAAATTTTTTTTTGTCATTTCCCTTAATAGCTTTATTTTTAATTAGTTAATTTTAATTTGGTATATATGACAGCAGAATGTATTTCGGTTCATTGTACACAGTTGCAGCTCTGCTTCTTATTTCTCTGGTTGTACATGATGTAGTGTTGCACCATATGTGCGGTCATACATGTACCTAGGGTAATGGTGTCCATCTCATTCCACCATCTTTGGGGGAAATATCTTGAGGTTGATCCCAAACTATCCTTAAAAAAAAAGAGAAAAAAGAAAAAGAGGAGTGGGTTGGTGATGTCATGCCCAAGAACATTGTTGTAGAATCCCAGCAAATCAAAAGCAGGTTATCTTAAAGTTTTTCAAATTAATTAATTAGAATTTATTGTTGCTTAAAGTATTGCAACATGAGATAATTTAAAAAATAAAAACTAGAGGATGTAGATCAGGGATTCTTGAATGCTGAGTTGCAGAGATGATGCGTGAGACATCTCGTGTAAGTTTTTGTGAAATGTGCATTGTTCTAGGAAGATGGAGCTTTCTGAAGCTTCCCTGATAGGTCCATGACAGGAAGGAATAGAGAAGATGGAGGAACAGAGGCATGGGAGCTGCATGGATGGAAGAATGGATAGAGGGACAGAGAGTAAAGGGGAGAACCACAGAGCAGGAATATGAATAGTAGAATCAATATCATTGACACTCAATGCCCAGTGTATGAGGAGAACTTATGTTATTATTCCTTGTTATATTATGTACTTATCCCTTGTTAGTTTAATTATAGTGTTTGAGCTTTGCGGGGCATTACTAAAGCTAGTGGGAAATACTATTGAGGCCTTACTTGTCTAATGGGTTTTATCTCACATTATCTCCATTTTAGGAGATAAACATAAAAATTAAAATTGGAAAGTTTTATAGCTAAACCAAATACATAATACTACTGATCACTGTGTTACTGGATCATATTCAAAACAATGGTGTTGTTCATTCAGTGATCTTTTGGATTATTTTACCCAGGATTTTTTATTACATTTGATTTATATTTTTTTCACATGTTCTAAGAAAAAATGAAGGAAAAAATGCTTAGCAGACTAGGAATGACCATAGTTAAATTTGTCATCATTATTAAAAAGAGCTTTAAAGCCATGTTTATCAATTGGAATAGTTGTAAAATGGTTTGTCCCTTCTGTGTTTGTGAATCTGATGACACTCAATGGAAGAGCCACAGTCATGGTCCAATCAAGAACCCTCAGAGAAGCAGATATTACTATTATTATATTTTTATTAGGTCCTGGAGACTGAACCCAAGGCTTAGGCATGCACTTGATCACTGAGCCACATTCCTGGCTCTGAAGCAGATATTATTTTAAATCAAGGTTTTTGAAGAAGTAAAGTAGTTCCCTTTAGTTACAAAATTGTTTCTCATAAAACAATCTTTTATGCATTGCAAGATAGTACACATTCAAGAAAATTTGGAAATGATCACACAAAAGCACATAAAAATCACAACCCAAATCTAACAATAGCAATCATTAACATTTTAATATAAACTTTCCATTTTATTTCTATGCCTATAAAATAAAATCATCAAATTACATACATTTAACCAACTTGAGCAAATTTAAGCATTTTTTTAAAAAGACTTACAGGGCTGGGGATGTGGCTCAAGCGGTAGCATGCTTGCCTGGCACGCGTGTGGCCCAGGTTTGATCCTCAGCACCACATACAAACAATCTTGTTGTGTCTGCCAAAAAAACTAGAAAATAAATATTAAAACATTCTCTCTCTCTCTCTCTCTCTCTCTCTCTCTCTCTCTCTCTCTCTCTCTCCACTCTCTCTTAAAAAAAAGACTTATAAAGGGTGCTACACACTAACCTTCCTAAACAAATAATTGAAAATGTTTAAAATTTCCTTGATCACCCTGAATCCTGACCATAAGTCCCAACTACTACTGTTCAATTTTAAGGGCCCGGTGAACGTCGGAGGAAGAGACCACCAAGAGACCAACTCATGCAACAGCAAAAGGGGGTTTATTGAGGATCCAATCCAGCGCGCTGGGGCTCCAGGCTCACTCAAGAAGGGAGAGCGGAGCAGGGGTTGAGCAGTGCTTAAGTACACTTTTTTAGGGAGGGCAGGAACTTTACATACATCATGGTCCCCTTTAACAAATCATCATACACCGAGGGAAAATCAAACAACAATTCTCAAACATGATTAGCAAATTCATTGGCGGGAACAGGTCGGGCTGGGGTGATAGGTCATTCCTAAGGAGGGGGATACATTCAAACTGATTGGTTTGGGCCCTGAATGCCTACGTGCCAAACTGCACAGGGTCCAGGTTATTTAACAACTACATGGTCAGTACCGGGCATTGTCTTAACTGCCTCAGGAATTTCAGGTTCTGTGTGCAGTTCAGAAACTTTACAATACCTAGTCCTTTACATTTTAACTCAGGTTTTACAGCTTAGAAATTTTACCCTTTCACAATGAGGTTGGCAAGATGTGTTGAGAGATGTCAGCTTCTTGCTCAGGCACACATGGTTTCCTTTTATTCTTATATTAGAAATACCTTCCTTGGTCTGGTGTTTTCTTTTCTCATGAATGAGCAGCAATTAACTGATACTTCTTTCTGCCCCTAAGGGTGTTCATAGCCTCTGGCCGGGGTTATGGCTCAGAGGTGGAGCACTTGCCTGGCCAGTGTGAGGCACTTGGTTTGATCCTCAGCACCACATAAAATAAAGTAAGGACACTGTGTCCACTTATAACTAAAAAAAATAATATTAAAAAAGACTGTTCATCCCATGAAGTCTCTGCTTCTCATTTAAGGCTTTAATGTGCTGAGGGTCAGGAACCACATAGTTGGGTTTATTAAGCCTCCCAACTCCACCCAGAACAGCAATTGCACCTAGCTTTTGTGGAACCCTTGCTTTATCCTAGTTAATTACTGGGATAACTGCTTTTATTCTTCATGGTAACTGAGTGGGAAACTCAGGATTAGCAGAGATTAAGTAATCTTCCCAGACTCTTAAAGTAAAATGGCTAATTCTGTGATAGAACTGCTAGAGCCTGCGGTCTGGAGAAGGAAAAGTATAAGGTGGGGGGTTAGCCTGCTTGCCTGGTAGTATGTGTGATGTTAAGAATCAGGAATGCACCCCTTCTATTAGAGACAAGGTGATTGTAGTTTGCACTCCAAGGATTTCATGTACAAGGACATGGACATGAAAATAAAATCACTGAATTGCATGATGATAAAGTCCCTTTTAATTTTTACTTATTGATTAATTGGTACTGGGGAATGACCCTGGGTCTTGTTCATACTAGACAAATAATTTACCACTGAACTATACCCAGAAAGTATCTTTTTAAATTCAGTTTCAATTTCTGATTATGCCCATGGGTGTTAATAAGCTTTCTTTTTAACACCCATCTTTTTAAAAGACGGTGTTAATAACCATCTTTTAAAAGTTTGCTACAACATCTTTTGACAAAAAGAGAGTAAGCCTCAGATATAAAGCTTTTGGTAAATGGTAGCTAAAAGGTATCTAAAAGATAGAATTTCCTTTTGTTTCTATTATGAATAGTATGGCCAACAAATGTTTATAGAAATAATAATGATTTTTCCCTGTATGAAGGTGATGTTTTCTTTTTAAATACTATTAATTTAAAAGCTGAGTTGATTTTTACAAAATTAAATAATAACAGATGTTCTCAGATATGGTAAAAAAAATTTAAAAGCATGTACATGATTATATATGAAAATATGTGACTATCAGGGGAGAAAATGATTTTCAAAGTTAGAGTGCTGTCCACTAAGGGAACATGCATTTCTGTGCTACGAACACTCAAGCCCCCTGTGAAAACTTCACTGCTTCTCCCACGTAAGTGCCTGATGCTCCAGTATCCTGCATCTCTAGGTGTAAGTTCTAGAATGTCTGACATATTTACAATGAACTTAAATTATTACCTCCCAAGAGATCACTGTTACATTTTTAGTCATTTTGTAAGCCAGTTGTTAAACATAGCCCTTGTCAAAAATTAGTTATACTAATTTGTAGCTAAAGAAATTGTATTAAAAACAAAAAGTAATAAACACTCAAAAGTTATTGCTTCCTGCATTTTACTGTTGTCTTTGCCCTTAAGGTTATTTATGTCTACCTAGCTGTCAGCTGGAATCATGATACCATGCTGTGTCACTCTGCATCTCTTCCTGCTATGTGTCCATTAACTTTCTGTTGGTAGTGTGACATCACTGAAAATTTACACTATGGAAATTGGCAAAAGCTGTGAAGGGGACTCTTTGCTCCTGTAGAGCTGGTTGTTAACCCTTCCCCAGCACACCACTGGAAGTGTGCCTTGGAGGAACTGAAGTTCCCCAGCTCTGGCCAGTTGATCCTGGAGTGGTGTTCCCAGCTGTTTGGAGAGAGAGGCCTCTTTAAAAAGGAGCAGCTGGCACAGCGTGGAGGTCTCAGTGGCCAGGAATGGCAGCTGGGGTTGTTAACCATGTTCTAAGTGCGATTCTGGGGATGAGCCATTCCATCTCCTGTCTCCTTAATGGGAATAGAGAATACATATTCCATTTTTTTCCAACTTACTTTTGTTTATATTATTACTTTGTAATTAATATGTTTTATTTTAAAGATCTCTTGGTAAGAAATAGTATTTTTCAAAAGTTTGATTACTTCCCTCAAGTATGATATGAACTTAATCTTAAAATCCATAAAATGTAAAAGAAGCCAAAGTAGGGAGTGATAAAAATGTCAGTTGATGTAACAGAATTTATGGCTTTGGTTTTAATACTAGGAGTGTTTTGAAAATATCTTGTCTCTTATCTTGTGCACACAGTGGCTCTTATTCAGCTGAGAGAGAGGTTAAGTGAGAAACGAGTTGGCTCGCCAAGGAGAGATTTGTTCCACCCACCCCCAGCCCCAAAACACATCCACACGCTCACACACACTCCGATGTTAATTTGATTTGAAAAAGTATCAGGAAACATCATCATCAATTTCTCCTCCTGTTACAGAAAGGATTATTCTTGCTTGACTGCCCTCTGCTGGAATTCCTGGAATATGCACCTCGCCTCTATGGAAGGGAAGGGACAAGTTGTAGGCAGTGTGCACCTTGCTAATAGGATCAATCCTTCCAAGATGTGGCATGTGCTCAGGAAGGCAAGATTAGAAGGAAAACCAAGCTAAGAATTCGATACAGTGGTCAAATGTTGATTTAATTAGCCATGAAAAATTGCCAGGTTTTGCATGTATCAAAGAAAACAATTAGACATAATGGGAGAACCAAAAACAATTGCCGATTCCTGAGCAAGAGGAATGCTTTAATTAAACTAAAAGATATAACTAATGCCAAATGAGGTGGTTATAAAAGCTCCACAAGAAAACTGCTTAACTGCTGAGTATGATATGAGGGATCAGAAAGAGTGCTTCAATGGACCCAATAAAAACACAACCTTATTAAAATTATATTATGATTGCTTAAAACTTTAGTGAGCCTGTTCCCTAAGCCAAGCCACCATGTTGAAGAAGAGTCATCTACTTGCTAAGAATATAATTGCTCAGTTTTTATTATTAATCCTGATATGGAGATGTTGCTCTTTTGTAGTTAATTGACTTTTATTTCTTGGGTTATTTAGAAAAAAATATTTTAGAGGGAGCAATAGTTGTAGCATCTCCTGAAGGATCAGGTCAGCATTACTTCCTGTGTATCAAAATCTCCTGTGGTAGAGCAGTAGAGATCAACTATACAGGCTGAGGGGGTGTGAGCTGAGGCTGTGAGACTCACACCTGACCAGACCACTGTGGAATAGTTCTACCACACAGAAAAAGTCCTTCATGTGACATCTGAGTTCATGAGCAGAACAGAGGTCTATTGTGCACATTTGCTACTCAAAGCCAGAATCTTATATTTCCCATTTTACTTGGATGTCATTGTCAGTGTAAGAAATGAATAAGAGAGGAAGGAGGAGTGGGAAGAGTGAAAAAAAAAGTCAAAGGACTAATAGAAGGAAAAGAGCAAGAAGTACCCTCAGGATACCTCATCCTTGTCCTGCATGTGGATTAGGCTCTATAGAATTGAGCTCATAAATAGTCAGATTCTCCAAATTCAAGACAAGGATTCTGCATCATCGAATGTTAATACTTGAGTATACAGTAAGGAGAGGACCTTTTCAGAAACAGTGCTAGTTAAGTGGCCATTGACTTACTTTTGCCGATAGCTCTGTAAGTAAGTAATTTCTCCTATTGCAAAAATGAGTTGTGTTTTTTTTTAAACTGAGGCACAAGAAGGAAGTAACAAGATTATAGAAACTTTTTAACTAAACCATGGTAAATACTCCAGAACCCTATCAGCAAAACCTATAGCATGTTTTCGATGCTAATTTGGAAGAAAATCTTAGAGTAGAATTGGACAGCAGACATGAAATTTGCTTTAGTTTTTGTGTGTCATAAGATGAACACTTGGACTGCCAAAGTTTTGAACATAGTGTAACAATCTCAGAGCAAGGTCTAATATTATAAATATTATAACATAAGTGGGGAAAAATATCCAGATTTTGAGGAAAGTTTGTATGTGCTAAGTTATTTTGGAATTATACACTCATACTTTGGAATGAGAATATTAAAATGTTATTTACTATAGTTCTAAATGAGGAAGTACATCCTATTTTACTTGAAGGAGAACTATTAATGGAGTGTAATATAATTAATAGTGACCATGCATTGTATCTTAAAATGCCCTGTCTCTATTGCTAATTATGTTACCAGCATTCTACCATGTCATGTTTTCTTTTTCCAACACTGGAGATAGGACACAGGAGTGCTTTTCCCCATAGTTAGAGCCCAATTCCTCATTTATTTATTTAAGACAGGGTCACTAAAGTGCCCAGGCTGGTCTTGAGCATGTGATCCTCCTGCCTCAGCCTCCTGAGTGTCTGGAATGACAGGCATGTGCCACTGTGCCTGGTTCTACCATTTAAACATTCCAGGATGTGGTAGATACGTGTAATCATCCCTACACTATAGATAAAACAATCTGGGCTCAGAGGCCTAAATTTACAGACACTGAGTGCTACTACCAGGGCTCTCGTGTGGCTTTCATGACTCTGAGGCAGAGCCTTTAAATGCACCTGACATTGTGGACATCCTCTCCTGAGCCCTGCAGCCTCCTCTCAAGTCACTCCCCTGCCATAGACCAGGCACAGGTGGCATTCTGACCTCTCTAGGGTATTGGGAAACAGGGTGCTTGGGTTCTTTTAAGTAAAAGTAGCCACAAGTGACATTTATGGATTATCATTTTTCCAAAAATTATGACAAAATATGCCTTCTGCTGAAACACTGTGGAAAGAAATTTTCATCCTCTTTGGATAAATTTTCATTGTCTGGGGGCCATCATCTTTGCTCATGTTTCCAGAAACCTATTCTGGGGAAATGATCTGACAGACAGCCTGCTCCCAGAGCAGCAAGCCCCTTCCCCACTAGTGTCTTGCTGCAGCATCTGCACTGGGCGTGAGTCCGGATCCATATTTACGAGACATATGTAGACTCTCTTCCCCTTCTTGGCAAGTGCATAAATAGAATCCTAATGTCTACATGTAGGTACTATATAAACACAGAGTTGTGCACCCTCGGTGGCTGTCATGCATCATTTATCCATGTATTTTTAGTGTCACCAACACATTTACATATGCTGTTCCGTTCCAAGCTGCACCTCGACATAGTGCTGTTTTCAACATGAACCCAGCAGCAGGCAACATCATATTCTTTTAACATTTTCACCAAAAATGAAGATCAAAAAGCAAGAAAATAAATCCCAAAATAGAAGACAAATTTAAAATGGGTAACACTTTAGTAAGAGGATCTGAAGACACTGTAGAATTAGCTCATGCACAGGCCTGTATCTTTTGCTCTGTAATTAGATTCCTGCAATCATTTGCATGTACCTATTATGCCTGTGTTTACAATTTGGCCATTCTCTAGAGAGGATATGCATATGCAAACCGTCATTTACAATTCTGTGTTAAATGCCTGTAAAGGGTTGTGGCAAAAAGGGAAAGATTCTTTAAATATGATGGAAGAAGTCAGAATCTTCACTTGGGGAGATAACATAAGGATTGACTCTTAGAGGGTGAGGACAAGTTTAGATTTTCTTTTGTATCAAACCACAGAAAAAGTTAGAAATCAGTTGACCTAAGAGATAAAGTCCAAGGTCAAACATTAGAAATTAAACTAACAGAGCAAACCCAAGAGTTCCAATTTCTCAACAGGGGTCAATATTAAATAAGAGGAAACCCAAAATGGCATTCTGCCTTTCCTCCTTTTTATGAGCTCTTTCCCATGTCTCTCTTTGACCTCAGGTCTCTGCGCTGTCGGCATGGCAAATCAGTTTAAGAAGTTCATGGTACAACCATACCAATAGTTTTTCAAACATTTCCCCTTGAGAGGCAGAAAATTTTATCAAATGAAATATTTCATGGAATACTAAGTGTGTAATAGATAAAGGCAAAGAGTTCATCCACTTGAAGTTAGGGATGGAGAAAAGGGAAAGAGACCACCCATGTTGCACAGCTGGAAAACCCCTGCATTGGGAAATCCCTGCTCACACACACATGCATGCAGTCCCTGGGCTGCTTTTTACCCACAGGTCATGTCTGGAGAAGTCTGGCTCTAACCTAATATACTTATTCTGATCCATGCAATTTGGGGGCCCAGGAAAGATCTGCCATCTGCCTTGGATCTCTCTCTTCCAGTGAGGGCAGCAGCCTCCTGTGTTCCGGGTGGGAGTTAGCAGTGGTTCTCTGCACAGGGTGTGAGTAGTAATCATCCAAGAATCCTTTCAGGGGCAGCTCCCCATGCTACCCCACCTGCCAGAGAAGGGTGTTGCTGGGACTGGGGTGGAGCCCACTGTCTCTATGGTTGACAGTGCACCTCAGGTATTTCTGTACTAAATTTCGGACCACAATGGGATGAAGCAGATTGAAAGAATAAAATAATGGATAGCAAGGAAAAGAAGAGTAGACAAGAGAAATGAGAGCATATGTTAATTGCAGAATGCCAACGAAATCGCCTAGCTGGCCATGTGGTGTGACTGCCGCCAGCTTGCTACCTCTGCTTTACAACAATAATGTTTAAAAACCCATGAAGGTCCTTAGGTATGTTTTTACAAGTTGCAAGCATTTAGTCAACCTAGCAGTATACCCCCTTCTATCTCTCTGCCTGTTATTCTTGATCTCTTTTAAGAGAAATTTGTGGGGTCCTTTAAAGAAAACTGTGGAACATCGCAGCGCCTAGCACAGCTCTAGGTGGTGGTTGCTATGTGTCTTCATGGAGTAGCAATTGCAGAATATATCTGCATATGTTTGATATATTCCTGCTCTGTGGCCTACATTATTTCCATACTATGTATCTTTTTATAATATTTACATCATGGAGCTATGGGGATTAAAATACTGTGCGTATATCAAGCACTTACTAGAACGAGTGGCAGTTAGTGTTAAATAAAGTATGGCATTGTTAAATGTCCTTGTGCAAATGTGGAATTACATTCCTATAGATGCCTTGCAAGAGGAGTCATGGAGACCATGTGTGGGAATATTTCTTTCTGATGAACATTTGAAGGTTTAGGTACAAGTTTGTTTTGGCATCTGAGACACTGTTTTCCAAAGGCGTCATTTCATTCTGCAGTGCTGCTGGATCTGTTGCCGGGTGTCTGTCTTAGTGACTGTCTCTAGCACCTGTGATTCATCATTTTTTTATACCTGGTATTTTTAAATCATGTCACTGCTGTGTGTGTATATATATAAGAGAGAGAGACAGCGGGGAACAGGGTCTGTTTGTGAGCTTTGTCTGTGTTGTGTTGAGATTTTCTTATTTTTCGTGAACCACTTAATGTAGTATGAGCTGCAGACGTCTTCCTAGGCTTCTTCCCTATTGAGCTTGAGTCTGGACTTTCTCCAGGTCTCATCTGCTAGTGTGCACCCCTCTTGGTGAGTGCTCTCTCCTGTCACTCCTGGGTGGGTACGTGGTTCCTGTGTTTGTCTGGCTTCGTGTCTACACTGCGCCTCTCTAGTCCTCAGGGGTGGTCTTTTGCTGTATTTCCTTCATGTGTCTTCTGTTAGGAAGTTTTTCCTCCAGTGTTTTCCCCAGTGAGGAATCATGGGAGGGATGATCGCTGCGTTCTGGATTATTCAAAACTGTGTGTGTGTGTGTGTGTGTGTGTGTGTGTGAGAGAGAGAGAGAGAGAGAGAGAGAGAGAGAGAGAGAGAGAGAGAGAAAGAGAACACCCATGTGTGTTGCTAAAAGCATAGTGTACAGTTTTTATGTGAAGATAAAATTTCATTTCTGTGGGAGAAGTGTCTAGGACTTAACTGCTTGGTCCTACTGTGGTGCATGGAGCTCCCCAACATTTCCAGAGTAGCCAGTGGCTTTCCCACTGGAAAGACTGTTGAGGGCACCCTAGTTTCTGCCTCCTCTCCAGCGCTGGGTGTTACCAGCATTTTCAGCATCAGTCATTCCAACAGGGTTTGCAGTCTCTCCTTGTGGTTCTGCTTTGCATTTGGATTATGAGGCTGAACCTCTCTTCATGGCTTATTTGCCATCATGTGTGCCCTTCAGGGTCATGGCTTTTGGTTTTTGAAACTATATTGTTTGTTTCTCCTATGATAAATTCTCTAAATAAGCCTTTTGTTTTGGAATAGTTTTAAATTTTCAGAAAGCTGTAAGGCTATTTCACGGAGTTCCACATACTTCACATCCATTTTTTTCTATTATTAGCATTTCGCTAATATGGTACATTTGTCACAGTTGATGAACTAATATTCAAAACTATGATTAACTTAAGTCCATACTTTATTAATATTTTCTTGGCGTGTACCTAAAATCCTTTTTCCATTTTAGGGCCTAATGCAGGTTAATACATTACATTTATTCTTTTTGCCTTGAGCTTCTCTTGATGGTGACAATTTCTGAGACTTTCCTTGTTTTTAAAGACGTTGGCAGTTTTAAGGCATTCTATGACGTAGTTTATGGAACATTCTGAGGTTAAGATGTACCTTATGTTTTCCTCTTGATGAGAAAAGGCTCGTGATCTGGGGAAGGAAAACCATGGACTTGCCTTTTGCTCCATGTTATGTGAAAGGTTCAGGTGAGGAAAGGTTGCTACTGACCTGATAAACTGGGAGAGCCATGGAGGTCAGGGTTCTGCTTCTTCCTTCCCATATCATAGTGCTAGGCAGGAGGTGGCGATGCACAGACCACAGGAGTTGGGTTGGGCTTCACCTCTCCAAGTGGAAATTCTACCTCTTATCTTGTTTATGCTTTTATTTCTTGAACTATTTATTTACAATAGTATAAGCTCTTGCCCATATATTTTATGCTTTTGGCTACAATCCCATATTATTTCATTTATATTGTTGCTTTGTCTACTGGGGGCTTTTGAAGGTGGCTCTTATATTGCCTTCTTGTGGATTTTTTGCTTGTTTGGGTTTTTAGCATTACTGGACTTTCAGGCATCATGAGATGCTCCAGGCACTTCTTTCATATTTCCTGCCTAGTCCTCCAATTAGCTGTTTCTCCAAGGAGCTCTGGTCAATTTTATTAGAGAATGGTATTGCAAACCAAGGTCTGGGTATTAATGTTGCACAGTACCATTGGGTGTTGTCTCTAGGTACTTTTAGCTGTCAGACAAAAGAAAATACATATGTATCCTAACATCTGTAATTCTGTATGCAACTATTTCTACCCACACTCAACTAAGCATGAATCAGGAACTCCTGCTAATGTCTTCAACTCTCACTCATTGCCATGTGTGTCATAGAGACTCCTCCCCCATTGTGTTTGGATTTGCAGTGCCCCCCCAAAGTTCATGTGTTAGGTAGTGCTGCAATGTTCAGAGGTGAAATGATTGGATCTTGAGGGCTCTGACTCCTTGGTGGATTAATCTATTGGATGGATTAATCATCTGAATGTACTTGCTGTGTGGTGGTGAAAACCAGACAGGCAGGATGTGGGGGTGTGGCCTAAGGGACTGTCTCTGTCCCTGGCCCCTTTCTCCTCCCCTCCCTTCCTCTCTATTTCTGGGATGCCAAGAGCTGAACAACTTTCCTCCACTATACCCTTCTGCCATGACATTCTGCCTCACCTGAGGCCCAGAGCAACGGAGCCAGCTGACCACAGACTGAGACCTCTGAATCTATGAGCCAGAGTACATCTTTGCTCCTCCAAGTTGTTGTTGTCATGTATTTGGGTCACAGAGATGAAAAGCTGATTTAAACATTCCCTGCCTTATCTCTAAACTCCTACTCCAGCACCAGGAAGCCTGCTTATGTAATTCCTGTACACATTTATAAGCTATCAGAACTGTTGGTCCTTAGGAAACACTGTGAGGCTACAAAACAATGCCAACTATTGTTTCTCTTGCCTTTCATCTCAGGGTCCACTTGCCTCCAGAGTTACCTAGAGCAGCCCCTTTCCCTGTCCCCACTTCAGTGAGGTGTAATGTACTCACGTTTGTCTGAATTAACATGTTACATTTTTCATTTAAGGTTAGGATCTCCTGACCTTCTAAATGGGTTTTAGTTGCATATATGAAGGTTCATTCTTGTGCTATGAAGTTGCATGTCCTATATGTAACCTTACAGAGTAAAACAGAATGGTTTTTCTGGCCTAAACATTCCTTGGGCTTCATTGTTTTAGCCCTCTCTGCCTTGGCCCAAGAGACCTGGTGGACTCTAATTTTATCAGTAATCTTTCCCTCTTTCAAAGTGCATTGTGCTTGGAGCACTGTCACATGTGATCTTTTCACATGGCTCCATTCACTTACGAGCAGAAATGTGCATTTCTTCCATGTCTGTTTTTTCCACATTGCTTATTTCTCTTCATCATAGATACTATTCCTAGTGAGGTTGTACCATGGCATGTTAATCTATTCTCCTATTGAAAGACATCTTGTTGGTTAACATTTCTCATCATTTATGAACAAATCTACCATAAAAATTTGTATGCAAGTTTTTGTAGACATTGGCCTTTCAATCAGTTGGGTAGACACCTAGGAACAGAGTTGCTAGATCCCATGTTAAGTCTGTTATCCACAGTGGCTGCACCATTTTGCCTATGTGGGAGGAGTACAGCAGTGCTCCCATTGCTACACATCCTCATCCATAGTTGGTGTTCTTGGGTTTTTGTTTTTAGGCATCTAATGTATGTGCAGTATTTCTTGTTGTTCTTTTAATTTGTGTTTCCTTAACATAGATGATGCCAAGTTTCTTTTCATATCTTTACTTGCCACCTGTATATGTCTTCTTTACTGAGGTGTGTGTTGAATACTTTAGTTCATTTATAAATCAAATTGTTGTCTTGTTATTTGGTTTTAAGGATTTTGTTTTTTATCAATTTGGGATGTAATAGCTTATCAGATATGTTTTCTCCAATATTTCTCCCTGTTCATAAACTTTCTTTTCATTTTCTTAATAGTGTCTTTTGCAGAGCAAACATTTTAAAATTTTAACAATAATGTTTATTTTTAAATTTTTTTTTCATGGATTATGCTTTTGGTATTCTATCCAAACCTCAAATCACATAAATTTCACACCAGGTTTTCTTCTAAAAGATTTATAGTTTTGTTTTTTATATCATACATTTTGAGCTAACATCTGTATAGATTTAAGGTCTGTTCCTAACTTTATTTATTGGCACATGTGCATTCATTTTTTAGTACCATTTGTTAAAATATTATCCTCTCTCCATTGTATTCCTTTTATGTCTTTATCAAATATTGGTTGGCTATATTTGTGCAGGTGTCTCTCTGGGCTCTCTATTCTGTCCTGTGATCTGTCACCAACACCACACCATCTTGATCATCGTAGCAGCTATTAAACCTTGGACTTGGATGGTGTTGATTCTGCCAACTTTCTTCTTCTTCTTTTTGAATATTTTGTTAGCTACCCTACATCTTTTCCTTTGCTATGTAAACTTTGAAATTGGTATCAGTATCTACAAAATGTTTTGCTCTAATTTTGATTGGAATTGCATTGAATCTGCAAATAAATTCTTAAGAGTTGACATCAACACAGAACATATTTCCCTCTGTTTAGATCTTTGATTTCTTTCATTGTAATTTCAACATATAGAGAGCTTGTACATACTTTTAGACTTAAACCTCAATATCTTAGTTTTGGTGGTACTACTATTAATATCTACTATAAATATAAATTCCATTGTTTTTAGACTTTATTTCACATATTATAGAGCCGTTTCTTTTACATTGGAAAGCACTTCAGTTTTGCATATTAACTTTGTATCCTACCACTTTTATATTCACTTAATATTTCCAGAAGAATATGAATAGAAACTCAGAGATTTTCTAGACTCTCATGTCAACTTTAGAGTGAAAACTTTTTTCTTCTCTTCATGACTTTTAATATCATAAAATCAAGAAGTTCTAGAAAGGAACAGAAAAAAAGAAGTCCTCCATTTTTAATTCTTTCAGAAAGTTTATCATTATTGTTGTTGATGATTCTTTAGGATTTTCTGTATAATCAGTCATGCTATCCTCCATAAAAAACACTTTTATTTCTTCCTTCTCAATCTAAAGACCTTTTAATAGCCTTTTCTTGTCATATTGCATTGTTAAGAACTCAGGTACATTGTTGAATAAGAATGGTAAGAGAGGGTGTCTTTTCCCTGTTCCACATCTTATGGGAAAGAAACTAGATTCTCATCATTGAGTATAATGTTAGTTATTGGATTTTGCAGGTTAATTATCAAGTTGAGAAAATTTCTTCTATTCTTGGTTTTCTGAGAGTTTTTATCATGAGTGAGTTTAATTTTGTCAAATGCTTTTTCTGCATCAATTGATATAATTGCATCATTTTGATTATTTGATCTCAACAAGACTGCTTTTATTTTTTAGTTGAGTTTTGACAGTTCTTTACCTATTTTAGACATTAGTATATCTCTGAATATGCGGTTTGAAAATATTATTTTACTCTGTACCTTTTCTTTTTATCTCTTTTGCAGAGTTTCTTGAAAAGCAGACATTTTAAATTTGAAAAGTAAATTTATCTACTTGTATTTATGTAGTGTTTCATTGTAGGATGTTTTTAGTGGTTCCCTTTTTGATACATTTTAATACAGAACTTAAAACAATCTATGGTATCATTGTTTTTCCGGTTAAAGTGATATATAGAAAAATTTTAAGCTCTATTATTGTCTCCATTTATAATATAATTGTCATAAACTCTTTATATTTTCTGCATTTAGAACTATATTAAACATTATTATAATTTTTTTCAAATGACAAACATAATTTTAGAAGTTAAAGAGGAGAAAATATATTTTCTTTACCCTTATTTTTGCTCTTCCTTTCTTCCTGAAATTTCAAGATTCTTTCTCTTATTATTTCCTGTCTGTTTGGGAAACTTACTTTCATCTTTTCTCAGGGCTGGTCTCTTGGGAAAACTTTTTCTCACTTTTCCATTATCTGGCAATGTGTTCATTTCCCTTCATTCCTTAAGGTGTTTTCACTGGATAGAGTGTCCCAGGTCAATACCTTTTTCTTTTAGTTCTTGGAAGTATTGTGCTGCTTCTTTTGTTTCCTATGGGCTAGATCTCTGTCCTGGTTGGGGGTGTCTTATTGCTGCTCTCCTTGTGGCCTCCTTTGACACCCCAGGGAGCACAGGAGCTGTGCTGCTTCCCAAGGCTGAGAACTCTGCTTTCTTCCCTCGACACCACTGCAGTAGACACTGTGATGCCTTGCTACACTCTTCACTTGACTTTCACTGTTGTCCCTGGGGCAAGGATCTCAGTTCCCTGTGTGATACTTGACTATAGTTCACAGTTAGTGTCTAAGTGCTTCCACCTTGCTGAGTGGCCCTTTTGCCTGGTCTTTGTGCTAGAGAGTGGGGGCTTTGTTGGGGGCTTGCTTTGTCACACTCTTCAGCATTTCTAGATGCTTTGCTTTTCTAACATTTAGTTTTATATAAATGAGGCAAAAAGAAAAATCCAGAAAACTCACCAATGTATTGCTCCTTGGAGCTCTATGTTATGAACATGTAATGTTTGACTTTTGAATAGTTCTGAACAGGAGGGATAGTGAAGACTACTTCTGCACCATCTTGGCAAACATAGAAGACCCCAGGGTTTTGAGACTGTATTGTATTTCTATTGTGTGTTCAACACAAGCACTTCACATTTTTATTTCCTTTGTAAATTCTCAGTGTCTCTCCTATATTCTCATATTTATGCTCTGCATAATACTTCATTTATGCAAAAGTTGTTGCATTTTCATTTCTTTCTGGTCTTCTTAAAAGTGATTGCTTTATCACATTTTAAGAAAATATCCCATGGAATTTTAGGTTAAAATTTTTTGTGCTTCATGGTAATATTTTATGGCATGGGCTTTTATCTGTTGAACAGTTTTGTTGATGTCTGTGCGAGTTCCCTGTCATAGCTTCCTATGGATGGTGTTTTATACTCTCTTCTATCACTTGGTATTGAGAAAATTGACTGTTTGCAGATTTGTGATGGTGCTGGATCTCAGAGCACAAGAGCTAGAGCAATCTTCCATGTTCACAGCTTGAAAGCTCTCTTCTTGGCCACCACAGGGACAAGTTTTAAAAAAAATGCCATTCCTGCAAACGTGGCCCATCACTGTTCTGATTCACCTGGGGCATTTTGTCTGCTTTCTTGAGAGAAATGACCCGAGTTCTTCCATTCCAGCCTCAACTGCTCCATTTTCTTATCATCACTCATGCAGGATATAATTTCTGATCACAGAGACTCTTCACTTCAAGAAGGGTAGTATTGTTGACTGGCATGCGCCATTCGGCTTCTCAGCAAGCTGTCTTCTTCACCTCTTTTCTTTGTAAACTGTGTTGGGGACTCATATACATGTCCCTGGCTTTTATCCTTGTCTTAGCTTCATGGAAAAGGAGTTGAAGGACTTTTTTTTTTTAATTCTCTCTTCTTGTCGTTGTGCATGATTTCCAGGATAAAGGTGAGAAAATGCTGACTTAGGAAGACATTTTCATAGTGGAAAGTTTTAATCTGCATTTATTGAGTGCCTAATGTTTTAATCTTCCATGTTCATCTTTCAAAAGAATCGAAAGGAGACACGTGCTCGGAAGACGAGGCAACAAAGAACATACTACTAGGGTTTGTTCAGGGGTAACAATTTTCCATCGGCAATTTAGCCTTTATTACAGAACTTCCAGAGAATTCACAGAAACTTGTATGGCATTAACTAAGCATTGTCTCCTGCTCATTCTTTGACTAGTCAGTGATGTCAGGCAAAGCGCTTTCAAAACGCCTGCATGAAGCCTCTGTTCCATGTGGGGATGAGTTCTAAATGCCCCATCACTAATTGCTGTTCCTTCCCTTGAACTCCAGTGCGATGCTCACATTGGAAGGCTGAACTAGCATGCTTATTTTAGAGTTCCTATTTCATAAGGAAAGAATCACTCTGCACAGAGAACAGTGCTATGTAATTTGACTGAAGCCATCAGACACCTTGTCACAGGAGGTTTTTTATAGGTTCCTCTGTGAAAAATTGGGACTTTGGCACATAGCAATAGGTGGCACTTATACTTTACTATTGATTTTAGGATTCCTTCTTCACTACGTCTTTCAGGAGGCAAAATAGGAGGGTTTATATATTTTTTTTCTACCCAGAGCCATGCTGGAGTCAGGTCCACTATTAAAAATGTAAAGGCCATAGAAAACTACAGATGACAAAGAAAGATCGTCCCCACATTTCCCACCCAGACATGTTGCATCACTAATGCTTTAAAATATTCCATGTCAGTTTTTTTCTCAGCATTTATCTTAATTGGCATCATGCTGTCCGTGTAATTTTATTCCTTTGCTTTTGTTTGATTTAAATTAAGTATTTTTCACTGCCATCTATATTTTCACAAATATCATTCTAAAAACTGCCGTGTTTGTATTGCATGCTGTTGAAGTACACTAAGCTACCATAAGAAAGCAAAGGCACATGGACCCTGGAGAGTAAGAGGCATGAATCACCCAAAACGTGACACCTGACAAGACAGTTCCAGTTAGAAGTTGTGAAGCTCTGTAAACATTTTTTCAATAAAAAGGAGAAGGAAAATGGTGAAAGGACCTTAATGTTTATGTGAAAGAATAAAACACCTAAAAGTTATTTGAAAAAAAATCTGTGATCATTTTCATTTCCAATAAATAGGAGAATGCTTAAATAACAAGTAGAATGTTTAGAAAATAGCAGCTAATAAAAAGAAAGATGAAGAGCTGTATGGGATGGCCCACTGCAGTGTGCCTAGTGCAGTGCTGAAGGAGAAAGGCCAGTATCAGACACATGCCCACAGGACTACCACATTCACATGAGAACAGGACACATGGAAATGTCCTCTGCATATGAGTTTGCACCGAAGAACTAACAGGACTGTGGAGAGCATGAGGAAGGATGAAAACCTGTAGGGAAATGGACATATGTAAGTGCAGTGACCATGAGGTACAAAACACCATGAGGGGCACAAAATGGAAATTTATCAATACCACAAAGTTTTGTAAAATGTAGACTATCAAATTCCACTTTGCTCTCACTGACTGAGCACAGGTCACACACATGTGTAGAACTGAAGGCTCTCCCTATAGTGGAAAACACGAACTGGATGAAACAAATTCAGGGAATTTTACTTTGGGTTGTCATTATTTTCATAGTGAGTTTGAATGAAGTTGTTAACTATTAATATTTATGGTTATAACCACAGAGTATTTTACCTAAATGGCCCAAATGTAGGCTAGGCATACCTTGTTTATAAATCATCCACCTCTCAGACTATTTTCTTAAAAAAGGTTTCAAAAGCATGGATGCAAGAATAAAATATATAAATAGTCTGATATGTAACAGTGAATATCACTATCATTATAGTGTACCCGTTTAAAGCATAAAAATAAAAAAGAAAATTCCTGATGCCTGTGACCAAATGGAGTTTAGAAATCGCTTCTGCCACAATACTCAGATTTTTAAGAGAATAATACTTACAATTTCTTCCTTCCCCTACTCTTAAATTGGTTTCTGGCTTGATTATTCTATTTTTTCCAATTTTGGGGAGAGTTTGTAATTTTTAAACTTCAAACTATAACAAACATACAGTGTGTTATACTGTATTCTTTAGGGAGTATTAACAAAAAAAATGTGTACATATTCAGTACTGACACAATTGTTTATGACCTTTTTTTTGCTGGTGGAATTTTTTAAAAAATTTATTTGTTCTAATTTGTTATGCATGACAACAGAATGCATTTCAATTCATAGTACACATATAGAGCATACTTTTTCATGTCTCTGGTTATACACAAAGTAGAGTCACACCATTCATGTCTTCTTACAGGTACATAGGGTAACAATGTCCATCTCATTCTACCATCTTTCCTACCCGCATGCCCTCTGCCTTTGCCCTATCTAAAGTTCCTCCATTCCTCCCATGTTCCCCACCATACCCATTATGGATCAGCATCCACACATCAAAGAAAATTTTGGCATTTGGTTTTTTGAGATTGGCTTACTTCACTTAGCATAATATTCTCCAACTCCATTCATTACCTGCAAATGCCATGATTTTATCCTCTTTTAATGCTGAATAATATTCCATTGTGTATATATTCCATATTTTCTTTATCCATTCATCTACTGAAAGACATCTAGATTGGTTCTAGAATTTAGTTATTGTGAATTGTGCTTCTATAAACATTGATGTGACTGCATGTGTCACTGTAGTATGCTGTTTTTAAGTATAAATCGTGGTGTGGGATAGCTGGATCAAATGGTGGTTCCATTCCAAATTTTCCAAGGAATCTCCATGCTACTTTCCATATTAGTTGCACCAATTAGCAGTCCCTCCCACAAAGTATGAGTGTGCCTTTTCCCCTACATCCTCGCCAACACTTACTGTTTCTATTCTTAATAGCTGCCTTTCTAACTGGAGTGAGATGAAATCGTAGAGTAGTTTTGATTTGCACTTCTCTAATTGCTAGATATGTTGAACATCTTTTCATATATTTGTTGATTGATTTATATCATCTTCTGAGAAGTGCCTGTTCAGTTCCTTGGCCCATTTATTGATTGGGTTATTTGGGGTTTTTTTGGTATTAAGATTTTTTAGTTCTTTATATATCCTAGAGATTGGTGCTCTATCTGATGTGCGTGTGGTAAAAAAAAAAAAAAATGCTTCCATTCTGAGGCTCTCTGTTCACCTCACTGATTGTTTCTTTTGCTGATTTTATTTCTTGCACTATAGGAGTCTTATTAAGGATGTTGGGGTCTAATCTGACATGATAAAGATTTGGGCATACTTTTTCTTCTTAAACCAGGGTCTCTGGTTTAAGTCTTAGGTCCCTGACCCACTTTGAGTTGAGTTTTGTGCATGGTGAGAGAGAGAAAGACTTAATTTCATTTTGCTGCATATTTCCAGTTTTCCCAGCACAGTTTGTTGCAGAGGCTATCTTTTCTCCAATATATGTTTTTGGTGCCTTTGTCTAATATGAGATAACTGTATTTATGTGAGTTTGTGTCTGTCTCCTCTAAATGGTACCATTGGTCTACACGTCTACTTTGGTGCCAATACCATGTCGTTTTTGTTACTATTTAATGTGCAGTTGGTTGAACATGTGCATGCAGATTCAGTGCATAGGGAGATCTACTTTATATGCAAATGCAAAGTGCTCTGTGTAGGGTACTTTGCTAAATGAGTACTGTATCCTTTAGAATAAGTTTAAGTTTGTCCCAACTGTTGTAGGGGATACACTTATGCTAAATTAAATTATTCTTTATCTGAAATCTAAATTTAGCTAGATATCCTGTATTTTTATCTGCTAATTCTGACCACCCTGTTTGGGAAGAAGATACTCAGATGGAATTTGTTGTACAGGCTGTTATAAAGCTGCACCCAAGGCATAAAAACCTGTGAATGTAAAAGCAAGCAGGACTGAGCTGAGGAGGACTGGACTGCAATGCAAGTCTAGGTAGTAGCCTCAGGTGACTCCACCAAGAGCATGAAGCTGCACAGGCCCCTGAGGGCCTTGTGCTGGTGTCACTGACTAGGCGCCCACAGTTTGCCCTCTCCTCCCATCAGCCATGGGTATGGCCAACACAGCTCCTATTGGTGAGTTACCCTGGGGAGGGTCAGGCTGGGCCATGTGCTCAGAACACTGGAGCAGCTTAGCAGCTGAGGGCAATCTGGGTGGCTGATTACCTATCCCTCTCAGTATAGGAAGAAAAGTATAAAAAAGTGCATTAGGCAGCTAGCTGCCTTTGGTTCTCAAGATGTAAAATACAATATATGGTACACTGGTTTATATTTATAAAAACATCTCTGAGAACACATTTAAGTTAATGGAAATGGTTAACAACAGCCAAAAGGGAATAGGGTAACAGAAGTAAGACATCTCAATGTAAATTGCCAACTGGTTTTGACTTTGGATATAAAGATTTTTTATATTATTAAAAAATAAAATTAAAGTCAGAAAGGAAAAATTCCTTAAAAAATAAACTAAAATAAAACACAACACAACAAAACAAAAATACTATGCCAAGTGTTTGTTGCCTAACAAGTCAGAGAAAATATATCAAGCAATTCTAGAACAAAAATTTTAACTATATAATCATACTTGTATATATTGTAAAGTCAAAATGTTAGTACTATGAAATATTTTAAAATTTACTCTTACTGCTATTATTATGTTGAGACTAACACACATACATCTAGCATAAAATAATTTTCATATTGTTGGAAATATGAATTTTCAGTATGAAAAAAATAATGTACAAATGCAAAATCAAAGAATTTAAGTGAAAATCCTGTGGCATTATGTTTGAATTAGGAATATCAAAGAGATTTCTTTTTGAAAACAAATCTCATCTAAAAAGTCTCTAAAACAACAACTTAGTTTTCATTGGCACTAAGTGCAGAGATTGTGGTCTCTAAATACCATTCTTTTCAAAGAAGTACCTTGGGGTCTGAGGAGATAGAGTGTGTATGATACAGCTGTTGATAAACATACATTTTCAAAGATATATATAGTTGATGAAGACACTTACTTACTTTAAATATGGAAGTAAACATTTATCCTGTATTTTCTTATGAAGTGGCTGATAAAGGGGAGAGTTCTCTAAGATTTCCAGATTCTAGGCACAATGGCACATACCTATCATATAGCACATAGCTACTTGGAAGGATCACTTGGGCCCAGGAGTTCTAGTAATTCTAGATAAGTGTAGCCAATATAGTGAAACCATGTCTCCAAAAAACAAACCAAACTTTAAAAGAAGATGAAGATGTAGAATGAATGATAGAATTAGAAAATCACTACTTGGAAATTCTTAATGAAATAATTCAGGAAATGTTTATCAACAACTTCTAAAACCATTAGGTAAAAGATGGATGGAGAGCAACATACTTTCAGGCTGTCAAAGAACCCCTCCACGGATGACTGCCAGGGCAAATTGTAATTTTACAATGGAGGAATTGGGTTGCCACAAGAACCCCTTGTGCTACTCATGGACACACCCAGATTGTATGTGCTTCCTGATATGAGGCAAAATGGAGTATATATTGTAGATGAACTAAGTTGAACCTGAATGGACCCAAGTATGTAGATGTAATGTCCGAGAGAGGGCAGACAATAAGAAGAGAGAGAGAAGTTAAATGGCATCACAGAAATGAAATCAGAGAAATCCAAAATGGTGAATTTTCAAAAGAGATTGGAATTAAAAGACCCAATTTATTTCAGTCACTAGCCCTGGAAGAGGAAGGGGAGGAGAAAAATAGAGATTTAAAAGACAACTAAATCAATATGTGCATGTTGTTTGGGTCCTGAATCACATGAACCAACTATAAAAACATTTTGGGAGACCCTCATTGTTATACAAAATTACATATAAGAGGTTATGAGGGGAATGGGATAACAAACATGGAGGGAAATGAATTATAGTAGATGGGGTAGAGAGAGAAGATGGGAGGGGAGGGGAGGGGGGATAGTAGAGGATAGGAAAGGTAGCAGAATACAACAGTCACTAATATGGCAGTATGTAAAAATGTGATGTGTAACCGATGTGATTCTGCAATCTGTATTTGGGGTAAAAATGGGAGTTCATAACCCACTTGATTCTAATGTATGAAATATGATTTGTCAAGAGCTTTGTAATGTTGTGAACAACCAATAAAAAAAAATTAGGGACAATGGGAAAAAAGAAAATGGACTATATTAAATGCTGTTAATTTTGTCAGGTGTAATACTGGTATTTTGATGATAATAATAGGAAAATGCCCTTGTTTTTCAGGAATATATACTGAATATTTATTTTTAATTTGTATTGGCACACATTAATTATACGAATGGAGGATTTCATTGTGGCACCTTGGAACATCATATAGCAATATTTGATTGAATTTCATGTAGAGAATATTTAAGGACAAAATATCTTGACACTTAGTATTCGTCTTAAAAGTGATAAAGAAAATGTAAATAATCTTCAGTCTCAAATATAAATATGTATTTCTTATTTATTTAATTTTATATGTCTGAAAACTTAAATAATAAAATGCAAATTAGAAAAATTACCTGAAATTTTATTTTAATACAGATATTTCTTCTCTCTTTCCTTTTGCTTTTGTATGTCATCTTTCAATTCTTAGTATTCTTTTTAGATGTTTGTTGATAATTTCACCCAAACGTAGATCACTTTCCTACCTCAGAAAATGACCTCCAAAGCTCTCTTGGGCTCCATTGCTGCCTCTCTCCTGGAAAGACTTTTACCTCTGGAGATATTTTTCAGTTTCTGCAGATATTTCTACTTGTGGCAACCTGAGGGTGCTATTAGCTTTTAGTAAATGTTTGTTGAATTGATTAATACATTGTTGAAGGGGTGAAAACAGAACAGCCGGGCATAGTGAACCTGGAATAATGTCAACAGATCATGATTCCCCTTTGACGAGTCTTTAAACATTTTAGCAGAATAGTTTTTCAAGGGGGTGGCACTTCTGTGTATTAGTAAGTTGACCCTTGCATGGTAATTTATTTGAGTGAGATCTTGAGAAATTGTTTTGTGAAGATTATATCACAAATCAAAAAAATCGAAGTGCTATGATTCTGAACAGTATTAGTTTCATTTGGGTTTTGTTCTTGGTTTGTGGTTGGATCATACTTAAAAATTTCCATAGCAGATATTCAAACAGTCCATATGCACAGCTCTTCATCTCTATTTCATGGTCTTTGGGTTTCCTTTGCAGACACAGAGGATTAATTAGAAAATTTGAGGCAGTATTCCAGTCGCTCTTTAATATGAATGATAAAGGTAGCATTTAATATAGTCCATTTTCTTTTTTCCCATTGTCCCTAAAATGTTTTTTTTATTGGTTGTTCACAACATTACAAAGCTCTTGACAAATCATATTTCATACATTAGAATCAAGTGGGTTATGAACTCCCATTTTTACCCCAAATACAGATTGCAGAATCACATCGGTTACACATCACATTTTTACATACTGCCATATTAGTGACTGTTGTATTCTGCTACCTTTCAGGCACTTCCCAATGCCTGAAAACTGTTCCTTTCTGGTTTTTCATATTTAACCAAGCCTCCCTCTTTTCCTGCTCTCTCTGGTAACTTCTCTTCATAAATCCCTTCTCCAGAAGACTGGTGTGGGGGAGTTCCAAAGCTGAAGCCTCCATTGTGTTGTTAAATAGGTTTTCCTTTTCATTTTCACCTTTAAGTTTTATGCTTTTCTGAAAATCATAAACTTTATAGAATAATTAGCTCTGTATAAGAAAATATACCACTCCACCAAGGCCTGAATATATATTTGTTCAATTTCTTGACCATGGTTAAATGTATAATTGTATTCTTATAATTAGTTTTCCTTAAAAAAGGTGTGTTGGGGGACAACTCATGGTCCTCTTAAGCCAAACAGGTAAAAGCAGGAAGTCATATTGGGAAATGGCTTTCATTTTCATAAATGCTATAATTAATCACTGGAGGACTAAACCTGTGGCCGTGACCCCTCTGTTCTTTGAAGTTTCCATGCCCACCTTCTGTATGAATTGGGGTGTTAAGTCCTAGTGTCAGTGCCAATTCTAACTTAGAAATTACATTCTTCCCACTCAGAAATTCCTCCTGGAGTTTCAACAGGACAAATTATTCTTCATTTTCCCTCCTGAAAACTGTTGTGTAATGTTGCTGGCAGGGAGGGAGATGGTTCCTCCCTAAGCTGGCTGCATTTCCGTGGAAGCGAAGCCATGTCTATATATAGTATGTAGAAAGCCTTAGGCTAGCTGTAGATGAAAAGCTCTCCAGATACATAAGGTATTATTACTACTAAAGCATTATTATTTTAACTTTGCTGCAAGTTACAACCAACCCATAAAATGCCCAACCGAAGAGCAGCCAGCCGTGCTTTCTGCTCTGAGTTTCTCACCTCTAACAATTTGTTTCTCTTGTATCAACAGAACCTGTCAAATTTTATTAGCCAAAGTAATTTGAGGCATTTTGGATTTCCCCCGCCCCACATGTCTTGGTGGGGAGAGAAATGACCAACACAGCCATTAGTTAAGCATGCTTTGCTTGAGGACCACTAGATAAAGGAGCAGAGAACCAGCCTTGCTCAGGGATAGAAAAAAAACATTACGAAAAAATAATCTACTTCCAGTCACACTGAGTCTTAAACATGATTCAGTTGCTACCTGCTGATTTAATCAGTCCCTTTTAGTTAATAAATAGAAATTGGAGTGTAATATGCATGATGAAGAATTTTAATAAAACACATTGGGATTTCTTCTTCTTAATGGGAAATGAAAATGATCTGAGGTGGCCAATGTACCTTTTAAAATCTTCTGGAAAAAAAAGAAAACCAAATGATAGGAACCATCAAAGCCTGATTGCGGTTTGGTATATTTATTGTAATGTGGAGCCCTCAGTGCTTCTCTCCTTGGAATCAGAGATAAATGCGGGTCAGCATGATGACCTTAGGCCAGCTTTTCAGTTGAGGTATTTTGATGTTGATCTTCAAGAGGATCAAATAGTTCTGCCTTCCTCTGGACAGGAAACCAGTCGGCTGTCTCTCACATTGCATCTTTGGAAGTGAAGGGCAAAGAAAAGAGCTTGAGGTGCGAATTATTGCCAATCCATTTCCATTGTCATTGGCAAGGACCAGCAGGGGCCAGCAACAACCATAAACAAAAGACACAGCATTATAGTCAGTAGGCCCAAGGAGAAGCACACCTCCCTGTCAGAATGAAGAGCAAGCCGACTTGACATTGTCTTCTCTCTGTTGCCTAAACATGGTGGAACTCGGGTTTCTATGAAGAGTCCTAGAAAATACGAATATATTTTTTCTTCTAGGCAAGGCCCATCCAATGGAGATTTGCATGTCCTGTGGCAGAGAAGGTCATTAGCCATACGTGACTCATAAGGACTTCTGAATTGTAGTTAATGTAAGTCAGTTAAAACTGACTTTTAAATTTTGTTTAACGTTAATTAGTTTTAATTGCTCCACTTGGGCTAGTGGCTAACATGTGAGAAGGCGCCATATCATAAGGGAAGGGGTGGGTGCATCAGGGAAGAAGTTAACCAAAATGGTAGACATCTCCACCAGGGTGCATCAATGCTTTCCAAGGAAAGACTCAGCCATAGGCAAATGGGTATAGAAGAAATAGCAGGGAGTTCAGATAAAGCCCCTGGGTTCCATTCCTCAGATTTCCCTATTTGGACAAGTACTTCCTTAAGGCTGCATTTCTGTAAAATAATGGCAATAATACTGACTTTGCTAATTTGTTGTGAAGATTAACAGAGAAAATGTTCCCAAGACACTCAGCAAAAGGTCTACCATGTAAGAGGTGCTCATTAATGTTAATACTTCCTCATGATCGTTATAAACATGTCAATATTGAAGATCCAGGCCTAAATTGGGCACAGCCATTAGCCTAAGAGCATCTAATTGTTGTAGCTGTGGGTGGATTCCTGGGAAGCCAGCCACAATGTGTGAGCTTCTCCAGGGGTTGAATTCCCTTCATTCATTCAGTACACATGTGGGTGGTAGGTTGCCTGCAGATGCTGCTGGGTACTCTGAGGTGACCTGGGGAGACACCAAGAGCTCTGTCCCCCTGGAGTTCCTGTGGATTGTAGTCAGCATGAGGCCACTTGGGGAGTTAGAGCCATGGTTTTCCAATAGTAAAAATGTTGGCTAATGGCTTGAATCCACTTGGTGATAAATGTCAAGAATAGAGGCCTTTCATAGTTACCCAATAAGTGGCAAGAACTCAATATCCCATTTCTATACTGTTGTCCATTATTGCTTTTAAGCTCCTAAAACACAGATATGTCTTCTTAACTTTATTTACGTAGTAGTAGAGTTAAAGTTCTGTGTTTCAAAATATTTCTGTGGATGGTGATAAAGATTAACTTGTGTTAAATAATGCTTGAAGAACCCTCTTATGGTCTCTTTTCAATAGTGTTTCCACCCTGAGTTGTGAGCCAGCAGGGTAATGCCCAGGGCAAACGAGGCAAGCTTTTAAACAAACATCCCAACTCAGGGTCACAAATCTGCAAGAGCTAGGAAAGCTATTCACTGTGGGTACTCAGCTGGCAGCTCGCCTCCATGCTTAGGGAGAAGGACAGCACAATACTGCTGGCAAGAGGGCTTTGAGGCAGGCTGGAAGACACGAGTGAAAATCGCAGCCTTCTGCTGTCAGGTCAGCAAGGTCACCCCAAGCCCGGCATGCAGTGACAGAAGCTCTACTGATTGTCAAGGTCCCTGGCACACTCTAGTGCCCATCTCAAAGTCAACACTGCTGCCTGACTCTCTGATTTTAAGAGAGGAGTTGGGTTTGTGACCACTATTACTCCCCAGGGGGCTTAGTTAGGCAACTGGTGACAGAAAGTAAATGCAACAGAGATATTTCCCACTTAGGAAGAGACTTTGCAGTTTTTAAGCATATAAAATGAGAAAATTGAACTCACTTGATCTTTAATACATGGGATATTTGATATATGAGTAACAGACCAATGAACTGGAGATTCTACATTGCCCTCTGATATCAACTGTTGTAACTAGAGGTACTGCAGAGAGTAGTCCATGATTCATCTCATGTTAAGTTTTTGGCAGATGGAAGATTAGAAGGTGTCAGTTATGTGCAACATCATTAAAAAATGATTTCTGAAATTTGGAGCATCTACGGCTATTAATTCAGTCAGATGCTGATTTCTTATAAAGTTCTAACATGAGGGAAGTTTTACCTGTGAGATCTTTTTTTTTCCGTTTCATGTAACAAATAAGGCAGGGTAAAGGGAAGTGGCTTGGAGAAAATGTCCAAAAGAGTTTTCTATTTAATGAAACAAAAATTGACACACAAGAAACTCTGGGCTGGAGGTAGTTGACTTCTCAGCTGGGATGTATTTCAGGGAAAGATGGCAGAGTGCCTTCCCCATCAGGACTTGGTAATCATCCCACTATTCATGAACAGATGCCTTGGTCAGATCCCCAAGTGTAAGCGAATTCATTAAAATATCTGGGGAATTGGGGTATTAATTCTAAATCATTACATATTATAGATTTTCTGGAAACAAGTAGGGGGATATGGCAAGGAGAGGAAATAGTCGAGATTATATCCAGCTCTTAGCCAGAAACTGGTCTCATGAGATCACCAAAGAGCTCTTTTTAGCAGGGTAAGTTTTAAACTCTTTTCAAAAGAGGATTTAAGCAGTCATTGTCACACTGCAGAAGGTGATATAAGACAAAGTGGAATTGTGAATGCCAGATGCCATATATGGAAAACCTACTGGATGGAAGAGAGTGCACAAATCATTTTGTTCTTTATGTACTTTTAAAAAGAATTTTTTATGCAACTTGTGTGAAGGAGATTCAGTGCTGAAGTGATGTCCTGCATTGAGATTGTGGAGTTTATAATAGACAGTGGTGTTTTCCATATGTTGTGGCATGTTTCATTGTTTTTTTTTTCCAGAATTTGGGCTTAGTCTCTCTCTTCCCAGATTTTTATTTTATTTTATTTTATTTTTCACTCAGACAATTTGGCACTGGTTGATGTGTAGGTGGATGTATTTTCTCACCTGCACAATTAACTTGAAGTTATTTTTGGAATCGTTTTCATTTTCAGCTATTATGATGATACCATACTTGGGAAAAATGCTGGGGTGTATGAGTGATGACCCAAACCTTGAGAGGGCAGGCAGGTCCTCTGGTAGAGAACAGGCCTGGGAGAGAGGTACACAGCCTGTCCAGGGCTGCTGACAGTTAGGAAGGGTGGACCCAAGAGCTGATCACAGGGGAAGTGATATGCTACCATTCAAAGTTGGGACGATAGAAATCTCTGCAGAATGTTTGAAGCAAAATCTTGGCTGACATACACTTAAGAAAAATTGGGAAAAAAGAAATTGGAGAAAATGAGTACAAATTGCTTTTCATCTCTTGCTGAAAAGCCTATAGCCATGGAGCAGTATGCGAAGGGGATGATGGTAGACAGAGACAGCAATTGTTACAAGTGGCAGAAATAGCATCAACTCATCCAGTCCTGCAGGACCATTCTAGGGTTACCTGCAGTTCAAGCACTGTGACTCCTGTCAACACAGGACTCCTGAGAGCAAGGTTGATGCTTAGCATGATATCTTGGCAAATTATCTTTATAGTGTCTTGATTTCATAGTTTATAAAAATGAATTAAAATGATCATTTTATAGAGTAATTGGCCTGATGAGAGTTTTTTTACTTATGACTAAGTTTGATAGTTCTCATGGTTCCAGATTTTTCCATTTGGACTTGATAGACAAAATATAAAAATTGATTTCAAGAAATATGATTTTACCAAGCAAGGGTTTTGTTTTTCTTCATATAAAGAAATAAGGTACTCCCAAATTTTGAAAGTTATATAAGTTAAAAAGTAGGAGAGGGTATATGTAGGAGACTAAAATATTATAAGCTAAATTATAAGACCATACTGCTTATCTTATTCTAGCCAGCTCTTCTGGAGTCAAAATGTGTTAAGGTGGCCCTGTCTCTCTGTCAGACTTCACGAGGAATATGTTGGCATGCTTTGTACTGGACAGACCATCTCTGGAGACAAGGGACCCATGGTAATTTAGACTAGAAAGCGTAGGGGACACTGCAAGGAAGAGCCCCTCACCCCCACAGGTGAGGCTGGCTGTCACAGTGCCAGGCTTACTTCTATCGTCTCTGATTTACTTGAGATCACCTCTGGAGACTTCAGTTTAAAAAGTAAATCCCACTGCTTCTTATAGCAACAATGTGAATGAAATGTAATGGAGGGATGGATAAATGAGTAAAATATTTTCAACTTAAAAGGCTCAGATTATCTGTAAATATTTATAGTCATTGTGGTGCATTGTTTGGAGAGAACGCAGTTCTCTCTCCATGAGTGAAGCATGCCTGCTCACTGGCGTCCAGCTTCTCCATCTGGCAACAGGAAGGGCCAGATGCCTCCCCTCACTGGCAGGCGCTACCCCAACTACAGGTCAATCTGAGTTCGTCATTAGAATGTGTTATGACCTTCATGGCATGATACTGTGTGTGCAGTTTCAGGTTGATTTCATGCCATGGCCTGTTTTTGGATTCTCTATTGTAAATGTGCTTTGAGGCTAGTGCCCACAGTGTTCCCATCAGCTCTCCTTCCTGGTATTAGTACATATATCCTCCTTATAACTGGAAGGAAGCATCTGTAGTGTCCTCCCTCATGCCTCGTCGTATGTGTTGGCCGTGACCAAATGCTGATCGGCAGCACTGAGGGTAGGGTTTTGGTTCCTTCCTATTTTAATAATTAATTTCATTTCCTTCTAATAAAGGGAGTTTGGATGGAGCTTTGTATTTTTGTCAAATTCAGTTGTTTCAATTTCCTGGTATTCGACTAAAATGTATGCTTTGTAAAAGAATGATACCCTAGTTGTAGCAGTTAAAATTGCTCTTTATTTTTGTTCTACAAAGACAAGCTCACCTACCCATAATTGCAAATAGCTAAAGCAAGAATAAAGTAAGGACATCCTGTTCTTCACTTTTAATAGGTGCACGGGACGATATTGACAAGATTGATTGGGTAGCCCTTAATCCACACCTCCCCTCCCTGTTGCGTCCAGGGGACACTTCCCATGAGGGAAGCACACCTGCTCACCCGTTCCCACCTTCCTCTGTGTGGTGATAGGAATGGCGGGGGTGCCTCCCCTCCCCAGCAGGCCCTACATCAACTACAGGTTGATCTGATTTTGTCATTAAAGCCACCTTTCTTCTTGTTGGAATTTAAGTAGAAGGTTAAAAGTTACTCAAGAGGTTAGTGATATTGATGGCTCTGACTTAGGCACACACTCTGTTACAACTACCATTTGAGGTATCCCCAGGATTTATCTCATTCAACTCTCACCACCCCTAGGAAGTAGGTTCTTTTATGTCTCCATGAGTTTCAGGCTCAGAGAGGTTCTGAGACTTGTCCAGAGTCACACAGATAGGGAGCTACAGAAGACACAAGCCTGAATTTACCTGGCATCTATGCCCCTGCAAGTCAACAATGTGCTTGTGGCTTCTGTCATGGAAGGGTCCACTAGTGGCACATGCTGGGGCTGCTGGCCTTAGAGGCGACTCCTCTACTTCTTTAAGGCTCATCTGAGGTCATGCTGCTTTGGAGGACCATGCATCTGTTCCATGTCCATGTACAGAACCACACAGAAGTGACTGGGACAGGCCAGGGTTAAAGGTCACAGCTCTGGCATCAGTGGAGCTTGCCTGTAGACTCTGCTTCAATCACCAGGTTTGTGACCCTGATGTGAGAATTCTGTAATGATCATCCCCATCTGTGAAATGGGAAAACAGCAGGACTCTGCTCCTGCAGTTGCTCAAGAGTGAAATTCAATAAAACGTGATCATTTTGATTACTCTTGACGTGAGCTGGGTGATGACAGTCCACACCAGGGGAACGTTGCGGTACACAACGTGTGGAGGCTCAGGCAGCACGGGCAGCTGAGGAGCCTGGCAGACTTAGACTCCTGTTCCAAGTCATTTGTACATGCTTTGGAATCTCCAGTGAATATTTTGTTTGGAAAAAGCAATTCCTACCCCTTTCTTTTAAAAATGTGGTTGAAACAGGGACTAACTAGATGCTTTAGATAAGAAGCCTGGAGGTCTGAGTACCATGGTGACACATTCTTCAGCAGCACCTCACAGCCTGTGCTGTGAAATATCTCGAGCGGATGTTTATGTGTGCTTATTTTTGGCATGTGTTCTCTGGGTTCTTAAGAACTGGTACACCAATTTTTAATTCACATCACAAAGCTCCACTTGCAGTGTTCTTGCCTTGGGCAGGTCCATAAAACTCTATGAGCCTCCATTTGCACTCATAAATTGGGATGTTGATGTGAGATTGTGTATGTGAAGGGCTTTGCGTGATGTTTAGCACTCAGGTGATGGCAACGAACAGGGGCTGTTTGACCATATTTCATAAATGCCCCATCATTTGTTCCCGTGTTCATTCAACAAGCTGAGCACCTACTGTGGACCATATGCCATGTGAAGGAGGGCCAGACAGTGTTTCCTGTAGAAGTCACAATTATATTCTAGAAGGAGAGACAAATAAAACATATAAACTGAAGAAAAGACTTATAATAAATTGCAGTAAAGGCTTTTGGAAAATAGAACCATGAAAGAGCAGCTTTGTGACCTTTGCTAAGGAGAAGAGACAGACTGAAGTAAAAGGGGTGAGGCATGAGCCAGTCAGACTGCAGAGGAGGCAGCACCTGCAAAGGCCTGGGGACTGGGACAGGGGAAGGAGTGGGACTCACCTTTCCCTCTCCAGGAGGAATGTGCTGCAGAGAGGGACAGGGATGTGCACTCAGAGGCAGCAGAGTGGGGAGGGAGACTGAGCAGCTTGGGGGAGGGGTGGAGTTCACTCTGTGTAAGCAGAAGAATCACTTAGGAGATTTCAGCAGGGAAGCCTGGTGAAGGTCCCACTGGCAGCCCGCGGAGAAGGGGTAGGAGGCTGGCTGACACGCAAGGGCTGAGGCGGGAGGCCTTCGCAGGTGCACCTGGGCACAGATATTGAGGGACAGAAACAGGTGATGGCCCTTTGCAGGCTGGACCAGGGACAGGCATTGTATCTTTTGCCTACGGTCTGTAGTTGGATTCTACCTTCTAAGGCTGTGATAATAAAATTCAAAGTTTAGAAAGACAGCAGGATCCCTTCATTTTCTCCCTAAGGTCCAGTTTTCACATAGTAAAAACACTCTGGCTTTCAGCAGCACATCAGCTATGGCTTCACAAAATTGATCCAGAAATGCACCCAATGGCTTTGCTGTAGTCTCAATGGTGAGGGTAGATTCGTGGGTTTGGGGATCCTAGAGAGGCAGGGACAGTGCACATCACCTCACATGCCATGATCTGCTATGTGAGATCACATGACTGATGGTGAAGCAGGAAGAACCCCAGGCTGGGCTCGGTGGGCTGCTTTGCAGCTCTGACCACCCCAGGAAGCGCCAAGCTCTTCCCAGGGAGGCGGCATTAGATGTTGCTGAAGGGCACAGGCTCAGGCGTCAGATGACCTGGATCTGAACTTGGCTCATTGGGCACCATCTCTGAGAGTCAGGATGTCACTTCATTTCTCTCAGCCTGTTTCCTCTTCTCTTATGTTCAGTAGTAATTAATAACCCCAGCTAACAATGCACCTGGCTTAGAAGGACACTAAGCCCATGCAGGCCTCTTTCCTCACCTTTGAAATGCAGGCTGCAGCGCAGATGGACAGCTAGAGTGATCTTGTGTGCAAAGCCCTGGCCCCATGCCTGGCATCTAGTAGGTTTTCAATAAATTGTGGCTCTTATGTCTCTTCCATTTATGACAGGAAAAATTATCTTCAATAGCTTTTTCATAATTTGCTAAAAGACATATTTAGATTTCATATAAATATGAAATGGTATTGTATATTATAAACGGCTAGGTCAATACAAGGGATTATTTTGCAATGATTTCCAAATCTCACCCAGTGACTAATAACCATAATTGCAAGGCACCCCAGAAATCAACTCCTTTAATGATCCTCAGTCACGTCAAATTGTTTATGACTCTTACAGGAGCCCACAGGCCCTTTGGGTGATAATTCATGTATTTATCCATTCAGCAAATATTTAATGAGCACCTACTATATACCAGGCATGGCTCTGGCATTGTTTAAGGGATGTGGAAGGTTGTAAACCAAAGCCAAAATGTTCTAACTTTGGATGCAGCAACTGCAAAATAGCTATAAACTCCCAAGTAAGCCTGGGAGTGGGCAGCTGAATACATGACTCTCAAAAATTAGATAAAGGGAAGTGTGGCTTAGAAATTTTAATTCAGGATTAATCAGATATAAATGTACATAAATGCAAGCTGAGTCATCTTAGAGTTTAAGTTTCATCACCTCCTGATCCAAAAAGTTGATTTTTTCCCCTTCTGTATAAGGAAGAGGAAAGCCAAGGGACCCCTTCCTATCACCACCCATAAATACTGGGGGAACGTTGGGAAGGGGTCAGTGAAAGAGGTCCTTGGCTTGTATTTCTAAATTTTCATTTGGCTTTCAGGGGCCAAGTAAATTTCAAAAGCTTAGCAAATGCATTATGGATCCTTCATTTGGATGATGGTCCATTGCAGAAAACAGAAGAGAATGGGAAAGTGTTTCTGCTGTTTTGTGTACAAATTAGGCAACAAAGTGATGAAGAAGGAGAGAGCCATCACCCCCAGATCCCTTCACTAATGAATGGTTGGTGTTATGAATGAGGTTGAATGTGCTTATTAGTTCTTATTTTCTTTGCTTTTTTAACTTCTTAGAAATTATTTGATGTTATGGTCTCATTTCTAATAGTCACATGCTTTTCTCCTTCTTGAATTATTTGGAATTTTCAAAAACAATATTAAACACTAAGGGTCACAGTAGCCAATGCCTAAATACAAAATTTCTGGAAGCAGATCTGTAGAACCCAGCAATCATACCAGAGCAGCCTGGGAACACTGCACAGTGTTGAGCAGAAAAATGCCAACTGCCCACTGCGATGGGCAGACTGAGCACATTTGCCACTTGAAAGGAGAGAGCGATCATTGCTCATGTTGGCTTCCTCTTAGACTCATTTTTACCAATCTCCCTTGAGAAGGAATGAGCCTTCCTAGATATTTTTAGACTAAAGCAAATTAGAGAATTTTCACCTGAAATGGATTCAAAATAAATTCGTAGGTCTTATCTTCACATGCATTTCTAGCTATTCTCATGATTTAGAAAACCTGGTTTCTTCAATATCTTGGAAATTTCTACAGTGAAGGATCATCTTAGTAACTCAAATAAGCACAGCACATTGTTACTGCTGACTCCCTTCTCAACGGCACACATCTTTGTGGGGCTCAACTCAACTCTTTGGCTGGTTGACATGGCCAGAAGAGGTCTCTGAAGCTTTGTTTCTTTCTCCCGTATTGAATGGAAACATTATAAAATGGATTTTATATGACCTAAAGTTGCTCTTCCTAATTTTCAGAATCCTAAAGATGTCCTATAAATTTTAGACTCATCTCTTCAAATTTGACTTTTCACTTCATCAAGCAGATAGGGAGTATGTCGTAGAAAATGTAAATGCCCGATGCTCTGTGCAGACACATAAATATAGATTTGTTGGAATTACTTCAGCTATCTGTCAGCCTCCTGGCTTTGCAAGCCAGAATCCCCTAATTCCAAAACTATGAGCATGTGACAAAATGTGGTTTATATTGCTTTGTGAAACCAGGACATGCAAGTACACAAGGTAATAGACTGAGGAAGTGGATGTGGGCTAACGGGAAGTACCCCTTAATGCACTTTTTAGCCATCATTTGGAAATGAAACTCCCAGACTCATTCTGTTTCAGAGCTAGAAACATCTGAAAGAAAATAGATGAACCCTGCGTTTTTAGTCTTAGAGAAATTTACAATGGAAATAGTGCAGTGTTTTACTTAAAGGGTGAGCAGCATCCACATTCCCTCCCTCCCTCTCTCTTGCTCTCTATGGTTGGCAAACCCACCCACCCGTCTCCCATCACATCCTGGTTGTCTGATTCAAGATTTGAGAGGCAGACTTGGTGATAGCGACACAATAGTGGTCAAATTCCAGGTGTCTACTCCTAAGCAAAGTGTTTCATTCTCCGAACCCAAGTTTCCTCATGCATAAAATGAAAGGAAGGCTAAATAACAAAAATACCAGATTCTTTGGGTCATCACGTGAACAAATGGTATTTAAGCCAAGGGTCTGCTAGAACACCAGCAGCTATGGCAATATTTGGTATGGTTGATTACTGTTCACTGTTAGGTTTCTACCAGGCTCTTGACCAAACTAGAGATTTATGTTATTAAAAGAAAACCCCCCAAATTATTTGTTGATATTATTTTATTAAAATGATGATGCAATCAGAGGCCCTCACAGTTATCAGTTTTCCTTATTAAAACACACATCTCTTAACATAGAGCAGTGACATCGCTGACTTGATATAATTAATCTTCTTGGGACTCAAGCGTAAGAATGAGAACCATAGTCAGGATTGTACTTAGTCTGAGATCAGCCAAGGATCCAAGTACCTGAGGATTTTATGTGGTAATAGTGACAAACTCTTTTCTCTTGAATACTACTGTTAAAATTTTAAAGTATATTCAAAATATAATTGGAACACCAAATGTTTGGTGTCATGGTGATAAGTTATCTTTGAAATACATTTAACCCAGGAAAATAATGAAGTAAAACAATTAACATATAATAGTACACCATATGGCAAGAATTATCAATTTGCTACATGAGTCTCCATGGTTTGGAAACATTGAGCTGGGAGAAAGTTCCAAGGTGTAGAGAAGATTGCCATTCAGAATCTCTGAAAGGAATTCATGATCACATGATGTTAAAGTTCTCACTGCTGTCACATGGTAGACCACTGATGTTCCAAACCATTCTGTTAGACATTTTTGTCTTTTGTTTCTTTCATCTTTAATACCAAATTCTTTTCTTATTCACACTGGAAATTGCTATATTTTACTCTCCTCCCATGGGCAAAGGTTATTCTCCCAAAGTCCAAATTATGGAAAGTTTTTCTAGATGATTTTGCATGTCATTACTCCATCCAAGATAGAAAAGTCAAAGTCAAGAGCCACATTTCATCATTTGTGTTAGCCCATACTTGGCTACATGCTGAACTTAGCAATGCTGAAGCAATTGTAGCCAATTCCAGAATTGAAGTTTCATCTTCAGCCTTTGACTAACCCCTTGCAGAAAGCCACCTCCAGCACCTTGGGCTAAAGAAGTCTCAGAAACGTTCTTTAGATAAAATGTAATCCTTAGTTATTTGGATAAAATAATTCAGTGATCACTTTTTTGACTGGTGTTTTCTCGAAATAATATGAAAAGGAAATATAAGAACCAGTTTGGCTTTCAAGAAAAAATAATCTTCATTTCTAATTCTCAATTCTGATTTTTCCAGAGTTTTCTGGAACTTTTTTCTGTTTGTTTTCACTTTTTGCAATTCAAAAACATTGGAAATATGGTTACAATTTTGTCTCAGGATCTTTTTTCCTGCTAAAAGAATTATACCTTTTTAGCTTAGGTTTCCTTTTGGAAAAGCTCAAAGCAAGTTTATTGGCAAAAATGTCTTTTTTGCCTAAGGCAAAAACTAGTGAAATTATGCCATATGAAAGAGATTATTAAATATATTATTTTGCTTTTGAAAAAAGTCATGAGCAAACATTTACAAGGTTCTTCTTTATACTGAACCTTATTTTTATAAACTTTCACTAAGGAACTTCTTGTCCTCTTACTGGTCATATTTCCACAGTATGTGTTCAGCACTTACTAAGATTTAACAGATAATTAAGCAGTCCTATTTTCTAAGTTACATAAATGTATACCCCATACACTCTTCTGAAACCCTGCTTTGTTATGTCCTTGCCTTTCAATATTACCTTCCTCAAAGTTGATGTGTGTATTTATATAGAAAGCTTTTTAAGAGGAATACATGGCTGTTGGCAGAGTCTTGTCTTTTTTAAAGTAATTTTAGTTGTTATGTATTCTGGAGCAATAGAACTTGATTTGAGAAATAATAAAACACACATTTCTTTCTTAATCACCACCTGAAAATATGCACTCATTTCCACAGAGTGAATGGTCCTGCTGGTATGTTCCCATGTCTGTTGTGGAGACAGGAGAACCAGCATTTGGGTGTCTGAGGGGCTGTACACCACTTAGGTTCTTGGCACCCGTTTCCTTCATTAAAAGCTCACAGCAAGCCAATGTAAGTGCTATATTGTTTTATGGATTTCATCATACATGGATTAAGTTGCCATATTTTTCTAAAAGATTTAAAAAAATATTTTAACATAACTAGTGTAGTAGAATAGTTTCTTCACAAAATGTGTTTCAAAATGATGAATAATTTGTATAATGGATATTTCTCCTTAATCAACCTGATGGTAACCAATACTTTAGAGTTATAGATCCCCAGTTCATAAATTATTTCAATTTTGCTACTTCAACTTGTTATTTTAAGGAGGTATAGGTAAGAAAAAAGAAAAAAAAATGACAGTGTGGATAACACTATTATTCTGCATAATGATCTTTGAAATTCAGCTGATGGTCTTAAGGGTTCAGAAGCCTACCTCACCCCGCCTTGACCTGTGAAGATCCATCCATGGTTTGGGAAGTACACACAAACTGTGTTTGAGTTATCCTGCCTCAAATGGCCTAAGTCAAAAAATCGGAGAGGAGAGGTCTACTTGATCTTTCTTTTCTTTTCTTTTCTTTTCTTTTCTTTTCTTTTCTTTCTTTCTTTCTTTCTTTCTTTCTTTCTTTCTTTCTTTCTTTCTTTCTTTCTTTCTTCCTTCCTTCCTTCCTTCCTTCCTCTCTCTCTCTCCTTCCTTCCTTCCTTCCTTTCTCTCCTTCCTTTCTCTCTCTCTCTCTCTCTCTCTCTCTCTCTCTCTCTCTCTCTCTCTCTCTCTTTTTCTGGAGAATTGCTGGAAAGATGAAACAAATTCCCAAATCCAAGGATGAGGGCCAAAAGCAAAGATTGAAGAAACACAAAAGTGGATTCAGATGGGAATGGTTAGGAAGAGTACCTTGTTGAGGTCTACCCTTGGATGCCACCCAAACCCTGTTATGACCAGTGGGTGCCAAGGATGGGTGCTCAAGTTGGGACATCTCAACGGTTCAAAAATCAACTCATATAATGCTTCTATCTATGAGTGCCTTTCGGACATCTAGTTATTTGTGTTATAGACCACAGATTTCCAAGCTGACTCACAGACCAAATGTGGCTCTAGATCTTTTGTGTAGGTGAAGTTTGATTGGAATATGGTACACCCACTCTCATGCCTATTGCCCAGGGCTCTTCTCACACCATGGCCGAGTAGAGCATGTAGGACAAAGATTCTACAGCCCAGAAGCCCTAAAATATCCATCATAGACTTCTTTATATAAAATGTTTGCTGACTGCATCTGTACAGCAATCTCTTAATAGGATTGCACACATCCTCATTTCCCTCTTCTGATCTCACACATGGCTGTGAAGATATACAGATATACGTGCACAAATATCTCTATATATGGAGATATGTGTATATGTGTGTGTTCCTTACGTCTGATAGAAGAGTCTTCTTCACCCAGAATATATACTCGATCTCTGTCAAATTTATCTTTTAGCATTTATATAAAATTTCTGGGTCTTGACAAATAGCTTGTAGTTATCAGAATACAAGGTGTGGGTTCTGAAGTAGCTGCAAATGTTTTTTTCTACTCAAGAATCCAAATACTAATTATCCAGAATCATTAAAATGAGTTTTGAAGGGATTTTATTCTATCTTAAATATCTGAGTGATTAAACTTTTTTACTGCTATTAAATTTAAACTAATTTAGCATGACATCATCATGGATATTATACAGTTCCTTATTTTCCTAATATCATTGTCATCATAAAATTTGCTCATATTCTTTGTGGAGATTGGTTGATATTTAAGGTTATGCAATTGCAAATAACTCATTATCCATGACTTTGAGACTGACGAATGTTGTTCATCAAATTTAACCCCATAGACATTAGTAGACCTTCTACTGACCTGGACCCATGTAGGTATCCTTCCATATGGCAGTTTTGATCTTGTCAACATTCAGAGATACCCAGTAGACACAGAAGACCAGATGGGAAGGAACATCGCTGACTTGATATAATTAATCTTCTTGGGATTCAAGCATAAAATGAGAACCATAGTCAGGATTGTACTTAGTCTGATTGAGCTTAGAAGTTCTCATATTAGATAGGTATCACTCTCTTCTGCTCTGAGCATGACAGCATGGTGGTACCAGATTTGTGGTCCTGTTGTAAATTAACCAGAATCTGAAAGAGAAAATAAGAAATGACTTCAAATAAAATGCAGCCCAAGACTGATCCCTGTGAGAATGGAAACAGAAGAAGCAAACTGTGACTTCCTTAGATTTCTTTGTCAGGCGCTTTCCACACAGAAAGGGGATCCTAACAGTGCAGAGAAGTGGAGGCAGAGATGGGGAGACAGAGCTGAGTCTGGAGCTCTGGAACAGCTGGAGAATGAAAGGCAGACTAGTGGAGACACAGGAAACAACTGGAAAAAGAACTCCAGAGGACTGAAGGAGGGTCCCTTTGAGTCTTTAACACAATAATAAGCTGTTCATGTGTAGAGTGAGAATCAGCAAAGTATTAGTGAAAAAAAGAAAAAAGGCTAAAGTGGAAAAATTCCCAGAGCTCTTAGTGGCAGGGAGGCTTCAGGTTCCAAACAGCTAGAGTGCTGTGACTTAATTAGACAATGAGACATCTGACAGCTATCAAAGGAGGATCACTGCATAATAGTAGGTAGGCTAAATGGCCCTAAATTAAAAAATAGTCTAGATATTTCCTAGCAAAACTTTAAAACAACACTAAGCAGATAGCTTTATTGATGGCCAGGAAAAAAAAAATTTAAACCCCCAAGTAATTAAAGAAACAAAAATCCAAACTCATCAATCCTTAAAAAATTCAGCATTCTAATTACAACTTTTTGCCAATGTGTGCTCTAATTAGAGAATATGGGTGTGGTCCATGACCAGACGAAAAATCATTCAATAAATAAGCCCAAGAAATGATGGAGATGATTGGATTTGGCAGTAGCTATCATGAACGTTAAATGATTTAAAGGAAAACATGAACATAATAAAGAAATAAATGGAACTAGTAAACGAAACACCTAGAGATGAAAACACAATAATTAAACTAACAAATTCACTGGATGAGCACAGTAGTATATTAGCCACTGAAGAAAAAGTCGATAAGTGTGAAGACTCACAATAGGATAAAAACTATCCAAAGTTGAGCACAACATAGATTCAGTGAGTTGTGGGGTAATACCAGGCAGTCAAACAGGCGGATGATTGGAGTACAGAAAAAAAGGGGGAAAAGGAGGCAGAAACCCACTGAGAAGGAATGAGGCTAGAGTGTGTCCTCATGTTACGACAATGGCAAGGCCACAGAGCCAAGATTCAACAGAATGCAAGCAGGATAAACACACACAAAAAAACTGTACTGACCTACTCTATACTCCAGTTTTTGAAACCAGTGAGAAATGGAGAAATCTTGAAAGCTACCAGAGAAAAATGCATTAAAAGAAAAACAGTTCTGTCATATATCATGGTGGATATATATTCTTGAAAACTGCTAAGAACAATGTTATATTTTTTAAAATTTCTAAGAAAGTGAAGCACTCACCACAAAACATAACATGTGAGGTAAAGCCTCTGTTGATCAGCTCAATTAGCCACAGTGCACACATCCTTCAGAACAGCATGCTATATGTGTGGTAAAATGCATGATTGTCATTTGCCAGTTGAAACAAACACATACATACAGGAACAAAATGAAGACTTACTACTAATTTCTTCGAAGAAACAGTTATAACCAGAAGACAATTGGGGAAGAAAACAGAAAAAAAAAAAAAAAAAAGAATTCGCCTGGCATGCTCCAGATAATAAAAATGTTCTCAAAAATACTGGAAATTTTAGACAAACCCTGAAAGAACTTCTAGCCCAAAGATGCATATTTCAAGAAGTGTTGAGGGGGGCCCCCAAATGGTCATTAGTGGAGCAAGTTTCAAAGACTTGGATTTCTTGGTTTTAAAAATCTCTTAAAAGTGAGTTGGCAGTTGAAACTTTCAGCTGCCTTGAGCAGTCACAGCAGATGAAGAAATGTGGTCCAGGACAAGAGCACGACAGATGGCGGGAGGCACGGGAGCTGCAGTGTGCAAGGCGTGGCCTCCGGAGCCCGTGGGGCAAGGCTGGGGCGCTGCAGCCTGCAGCCCCTTCGAGCACTCACAGCCGCCACACCCTGTAGCCACACCCTGCAGCCACGAAGCCAACAGGCTGGTGGGCGAGACCAACTGGATTCCTGTAAACAGACTCAATCCAGAAAGAAGGCAGCAAAGGAAAAGGAGCAGAGAACAGATGCAGAAAATGTCTGTCGAGGAAGGCTACCCAAAGGTATCGCGTTCCAGTCTCAATGACAGAAATAATCGGCCACATAACGGAGGGTGTTGCTGTGAGTCTGAACTCTGCTGAGCCAGCACAAGAACGGGTACCAACCATCATTTCTTTTGTTACCTTTCCCTAAAAGTGTATTTTATTTTAATAAATTGATGGTGTTACAATAAGGGCACAATGATTTGGAAATGTTGCTTCGATTGTCTTGGAGATTTATTTCATGAATTGAGATTAAATTTGAAACTACATCACACTAACAACAGTTATAGCACAGAGAACATAAGTCTGTTAAGATGGAAGTGGGTCTCCAAAGACTGAGGCCTTGCTATAGGAAGAGGGTAGAAGAAAATCTTTACTTATTTAAGTGCTGACTATAGGGTGTGCAGACACGTTTTTCTGGTTACAACCCTGTCCCCCAGTCACCATGTGACTTTAACCATGTCATTTAACCTCTCTGCTATGTTTTCCTCTTCTATAAGATGAAGAGTGGTTATCCAAATCTTTTGGACTAAAGGTCCAACTGAAGCCAAATTAGTAAATTAATAATCATGCAATATTTTTTTAAACATACGCCTGCTTGAATTATCTTTGTTTTCAAAAGATAATTTTTGGAATTCAAAAAGGAAAGTATCACAGAGTGTGAGAAAGATGTCTTTAAACCTGGTGTCATTATGTCCTTCAGAGCCTTGACTTTTGATCTGTGAGCCTCAGGCTTTTGAACTAGAAGTGATTTTTCCCTCGATTGTTCCCTGTGTGAATGTCGAGCATCCAGCTACCTTGTTGGCATCCGTATGTGACCTCTGCACTAGGCCCTGCTTGTGAATCCCCTCTACCCCGACTCCCTCCAAGCTCAGTGTGCTGCTTCTGCCAGCCAGGTATTGTGTCACTCTGTAACTGGAGAGATGAAGGGGACACCTTGATCCTGGTGCCTTAACTGGCGCTCACACCTGCTCTCTAAACCCCCTCCCCCAGGGTAAAAATGAAGACGTCAACACTAGGAATAAAGAAAGCAGAAAACTGGCCTATTTTCCAAAGTAATGATTTACAGAAGATCTGAGCTTACCTGAGAAGGGGAAAAATGGGTCCAGGAGCAAGCAATTTTGAGAAACAGTAGGTTCATTGAAGTTTAATAAATTTCTTCACTGCAGAACACTATTTTCTCTTTCCCAGGTGGGAAAAAGCACACAGAACAATTTTTTTAATTAAATTCATTTAAATTTATTTTAACAGATATACAAAAACATACAATTGTATATCTTAATAGAGAAAGGTCATGTTTCAATACATGAACACATTTGGTTTGATGTTTCAAATCATTGGTGAGTATGTTATATTAAGTTTAAATCAGGTTAAAATATATCCAAAAATCTCGAGCCTTCAAGATGGCCATGAGGGTAGTGGAGTGCCAATAAAATTTAAGCCCTGCAATTTTATAAACTGTGACTTAAATTTAGTGAACCTGCAGCTTAAAACAGAGCCTCAAAATGAACCTGAAAAATTATCATATAACCCTCTATCTGATCTCTTAAACTAGAAATGAAAAGTAGTTACTGTGAGATCGATATTGGAGATCATTACTAGGTCTTGTCTTTAGAAGAACGAGACCTGGGAATAACCTGCCATGGTATTGTCTTTTTTTCTCTGAAACTCCAGAGAAAGTTGCACCTTGTATTTTCTGCTTTAACTCTATTTGAATTATGAACATCCATGAAGCACACATTTTCTAAGATCCATACAACTTTCTCATTGATCACTGTCCAAGAAGCCAAGGACTGGGAGACTCCTGGGCACCCCAAATACCCTTGATTTTAACAATGACCCTCACTGTATTTCAGCAGTGACTGCTGTATCCATAGACCTAATGTAGCACAACGTGGATTATAAAGGTGAAATAAATGTAGGATATAGGTCAATATCCCAGTCATAGAAATTTGAATCTGAAGTGTTCCAAAATCCAAAATTCTGACAGAACATTATACATGGAAAATCCCACACCTGAGTTCTTGCCACAGCCAAATGAGATGGTCACCATTACCCCAAGTACATGTATGAAGACGCAAATGGTGACTATACTTTGCGTGCAACTAGAGACATGAAAAATTGTGCTCCATACATGTCATATGAATTGTAATGCATTCTGCTGTCATAAAACAGATCAAAATTTAAAATATAAATTTAAAAAAGCAGATGCACTAAAATATTGTATAATATTGCCTTCCTGCTCTATGTGGAAAGTACATATGAAACATAAGTGAATTTGCAAGCAGACTTTGGTGCCATCTCCAAGCTATCTCATTACACATATGTACCGAAACACATCTGATCCCAAATATTTGGGATACAGGATACTCAACCTATACTTTAAAGCCAACAGAGACCAGAGCACTGCAGAATTGTTTAGGGTAAAATAGAGGCAGGATAAGGATTTTACATTCTCTTTGTCAAACAGTTTGTTTTAGATGGCTTTGATTTGAGTCTTTCTAGAGGTAAGAATTCTACATCAGTGAAATTGCTTGTAATTTGTGGATAGAAACTCCATTTCATGGAAGAGTCGGCTGAGCACTTGAATGCGGAGCACTCCTCTACCTGCAGTAACAGCAGGAGACAGAAGCTTCCAACAAGTGCGTCCACTCACTACGCAGAATCAACAACCCAACCGCTTTCTTCATTGTTTATTTATAGACATTTACATTTTTGGCTTCTGTGCTAACTGGATACGACAGTATATGCATAAGGAGAACGATCCTTCATGTGCTTTACAGTGATGGAAAATGTATGTGCACGTGAAATATGTAACAAAGACTACTTTGAATGTTTGGAAGCAAGAAGGACATTTCCTCCAGTTTTGAATAATTTTTAATGGTCTCACAACCATCCTATTCATTTTTCCTTTCAATTTCCTTTCATGTTAATGAGGGGAAGCTTTTAAAGAACTAATTCAATGCCGATGAAATTAAAAGGAGCAGTTAAACTTCATGAATTGAATATGTAAAAACATATTAACTGTTACAGACTTGTCTTACCAAGTGTTCCTACCGCCTTCTCTCACCGTGGTTCCATGTAGCAGCCAGGCTCATGTTAGTTTGTCTGTCCATCCTTGTTTCAACATATCAGACTGGTGCTCTTCCTGTAATTCTATGTTTAGTACTTCCTAAATATATGGCACATTGAATAAAATATTTGAGCAATAAAAGAGCTTTTAAAACAAACACAAGAGTGCAGTGCACAGAGGCATTTTCTTTGAACTTGGAGAAGACTGTGACTGCCAAGTGATCAAATCAAAAGAGCATTTAAAATGTCTGAGAAGTTGTCGATGCTTTGTGCACACAGTGATGATTATGCAGAGGTGTTTGCTACAGCATCAGGTGCAAGCGGCTCTGCTTTCTGGGTTCTGATTAGGACTTCAGTAACAGATAGGAGCAGCACATTCAAGGTTCTTAACATTGCATTTCCTCTTCCTGCTCTGATTTCGTGGCAGACTGGTCCACTGCTATGCCATAGCACTGATGAGATGGCGTGTAGTTGGTAGGTATGAGTCCTCTGAGAAGCCCCAGGAGCCTCATGTATGTAAGGGGAATCAAGGGAACTTCATCCTGGATGAACTCAGAAGCCCGAGGTATTAAGCCGAATAGAGTATTTGTCACCTATTAACGTTCCTATGACTCATTTCCTCTTGTGATTGCAAAAACGTATTCTTAGCTTGACCAACCACAGGATAAGATATTTCATGTCAAAACCAAGGCCTGGCAAGCAGACTTTGGGAATGACAGCATCTTCATTTTGACAGTTTTTTTTTAAACATAGAATCTGCAATTCTTGTAGAAGAACACATTCCAAAAATAAGTCTTTCAAAACCTTTTTTTTCCCCCAAACTTCAGAAAACTAGAAGTAAAGGAGTCAAAATATCAAACAAATGAAGGTGATGTCAAGTATCTGGTGAGCCCTGCAACTTGTAATGTGAAGAGCTGCTCTGAGTGCTGAGGTTAGAGCTGTGCACAATGGAGACTCTCGGGTGACCTGCCCTAGGCTGGTGTTTATTCTTTGTATGTACCACGCTGAACTCTTCATTACTACAGGGGTCTCAGCCGACATTTCAGTTTGGGCAAACATTCCTGCATGAGGTGTTCTGTGTGTGCCGGCTTTCCAAAATAATTTCGTGCAAAAAGGCACAAGCTACTCTGTGCAAAGTCACCCTGAAAGACCCAGGAGGAGATCAGCACCCATCGAAAGTCCTCACTGCACCCCTGTCCCACAGAAGCCAGAAAATGTGTAACCACAGAAGCAGAAAATGTATGCAGAAATAATCAAAATACGACATCAGGTATATTAAAATTACATAAAAAGAAACTGAAAGCTGAAATTCCCCAAGAGGGCACAACCACAAATTTGTCCTGGAGACATTCCTGAGACAAAAGAGACCCAAAGACTTCTCACGAAAACATCTTGTGGAGATTCTGCTTGCCATGCATATTCTGTATATATTTTCAGAAATTGTGTGTATAAATAGCATGTCACTATTTAGGGAAAATAATAGGCATTAATTAAAATACGGACAATAGGGAGTGATGGTTCTTCAGTTTCTAAAATTAGAGGAAGAAGATTCAATAATAAATATCTCTGCCATTATTAGTTTGCGGCCGCTGCTGCTAATTGTCCCTTTTGTTACCTTTACAGTCTGTCTAAACACGGTTTGCCTGAAAGCCCCACATTGTTTTCCAGTTCGCACTCCATAGAAGCTGTTCTGAAGCACATCAGGCAAAGAAAAAGCAGGAGAAGGGGGTCCAGTCCTCTGTAGGAAAGAGCTTCATAAATAGAAGACCAGAATAATTTTTAATATCTGTCCCACAGTTGTCTTAGATAACTTGGTTCTATTGTGAGGTCTCTGGAAATGTTTAGTTTCTGATCATGAGACGATTTTTTTTTGTAATTTTTTTTTAACTTGAGATAATTTCTAAAGTCTTGGGTGAAGCACAAATTTTGACAAATTAAAAAGCCCATTTTCACGGTCTACAACATGTAAAAAAAAACATCATTATGGGTCATCTCAGCTCCTCCTGGGATGTAAGCATTGGGAAGCAACCTCCAGCCCATTTCTTAGAATCTTAGGCTCAAGAACATAAACAGACGATGGCCCTGTCAAAGTGATTGGCTGATTAATCCTGGGGTTCAGGGGAGGTTACAGAGCAAAAGTTATAATGCTAAGGTAGAATATAAAAATGGTGATTTATACTTTTATGAGTAACTGTTACAGTATCTCTCTTTTAATGGCCTGTTAGTATCTCAGTAGAGGGCACCACAGGCAGATGGCTATACTTGCAGTCAGAGAGGCTATCATTTACTGTGTGACCTGGGGTGGATTAATAACCTTCTCTGAGCCTGTAATTCCCTGGGTAAAAAGTAGAGAAAACAAATACCTGGTTTTCCTCAGGGCTTTTGAGAGAATTAAAACCAGAGTGCAAAATACAACTGAAAACAGTCTACTAATCTATTTTAGAGACTATACCAACATGAGGTATTGAATGTGACCTTAATTGAACTTCATCACCTCTGAACATCTACTTCGTCACGTATAAAGTGAACAAATTGTACTGGGTGACCCAGACAACTTTTAATGTTAAAAAATGAGATCATGCTGGAGCTGTGGCCCAGCATTAGAACACTTGCCTAGCATGTGTGAGGCACTAGGTTCGATTCTCAGCACCACATATAAATAAATAAAATAAAGGTCTATCAACAACTAAAAAAATATTTTTTTTTAAAAAATGAGATCATGTCAACCTAAGTCTGTGAAAACAAGTATATTTCTCCAAGAAAGAAATTTTAAACTTAAAGCTGATTTTGGTTGAGTATTTTCAAATCAGTTAAAAATGCCTGGTCCCAGAGGCATGAACTAGACAAGTACGACTTTGTAACAGAAGAAGAAAGGAGAAAAAAATCATGAATACAGAGAAAAGATGAAGAGCATGGAAGGGGGGATGAAGTGTGACAATTACTGTCAACTATAAAACGGGGGGATCACCGGGGGAGAAGTGGGGAAATTACACCCCTGTTGATTTCTGCAGCTCAGCCCCCTTCCATTCTGAAGAACAAAGGTGAGTGGAGTGTGGCTGGTAATATTTAAGATATTATGAATTCATTTTGTAGACAAAATTTGGGCTGGGAACAAGGACTCATCTGTCACCGCCCCGTCTTCTGTCAAGTGCATGTTGCCCTTGGCAATGGGTCTGCTGTTACTAATTTCATTTTTGTTTAGACGCTTGCTTTTCCTCTTTGGTTTTCTGAGTTGCTGTGAATAAAAAAAGAAAAAAAATAGAAATCACAAAAGGAAAGTGCCTTTGATTGATTTCTGATGGTGGCTCTGACACCATTGTGCCTATGCCCTGCCAAGTGCTGTGGGATGTCTATCTCAGAGGTGGGTGGGAAGCCCACCCGCCCCTCTCGAGGTTGCTGCTATTGTTGTAGCTAGGTCTGGGTTTTACTGAGAGCCAGGCTGGGGGGGGGGGCGGTGATGAGCTGGTGACAACTGGGAAGACCCCATTTTCTTGCAGCCTTTCAGTATGGTGATGGTTTTAAGTAATTGTCAGGAGAGGTCAGTGTCCTGATGACATTCCAAATTTCCTTTAGCACCTGAAAACTACTTGAATGCTCCTTCTAGGCAGTGGGCACAGTCCTCTGGAGAGTCACCTCAGGACACCCCAATCTGCCTGCAGTTGCTGCAACCAGGCACCAAGCGTTCCCGCCAGAGTCCTGTCGTTCAGTGTTGGACGTCAAGCTACCCTTTAATTATGTAGTCTTACAAATGACCTTTCCAAACACTCTTCCAGTATACATTTCACTGTGTTTTTTTTCTGTGCAGTTTGGATTCTGTGTACAGTAAAATGTCTATCTTGTTCTTCTATCAATTGCTATTTTGCTGTGAAGACAGAGGAAAATCTATTTTAAATTATTCATAAGCTTTAGATAGAAACCTAAGCAAATTAAAATGTAGGCCAATATAGAGGGAAATGATAATGGGCATGTAAGTATTTGTAGCTACTGTAGCTTCCATTGGGACAATCATAAAATTAATTTCATACCTTGCACAGTAATTTCAATGGGAACAATTTCTTAGTTCGTGGTCAAACTTGTTTCCAACATTGATGGAGATGAGCACTAGAGGAAGTATTGAATTTGCTTCCTAATTAGCTTTTTCTTATGAAATAGCTTCTTAATAATTTCTCTTCGTGTCCAGTACGTAAAGGTATCTATTCCTTTTAAACGGCATGTGAATTTAATTTATATGCCAATGATGTTTAATGCATTGTCTTGTCTGCATCTCATTACTGTCATTAGTAAGCACTGGAGTACATCTAGCTACAAGGTTAATTGGGACAAATCTGGAGTCTCTTCTACTGTAAATAAGCTATATCTTGGTGGTGAGTTACTCAGGGATGGATGTTAAAGTTACAGTATTTTAAGTTCCTTCCTTTCTCTTGTCATCAAAATCCATCTAAATAGATGTGAGTTTTCTGCCTTTATTGTTAGACCTTGAGACCTTAGGGTTTGGGGGAGCTTTTTTGCTTTTAAAAATAGAATCGCCTTCATCTGTGGTCTGTATTCTGCTCCCCCCCCACCTCACCCTTATTTTAAACTGTTCAAAGGAATCTTTATTTTATTTTCTTAAATCTAGTAAAACGGGTAGGAATTTTCCAAGAAATTTAGATGCCAAAGATTAAATATTTTTTTTTCACTTTAGTTCTGTTTTTATTTGGTGTGTGTGGGAGGGAGGGGGTTAGGTATACCTCTCTTGCCCAGGCTGGTCTCGAGCTCCTGAGCTCAAGGGTTCTTCCCACCTGAGCCACTCAAGTAGCTGGCACTGTAGCAGTTGCATCCACATAGGGCTCATCATGCTTTTAGATTTAATGTTTGACATTGTCCATGTAAACGACCATTTGGTGTGGAGACTCATAGGATCTACTGGATTTTTTTCCACTGGCTGGGAAATTCACATTGAAGTTAGGCATTGCTGCATTGAAGTATGAGACTCTGTAGCCAGGCAGGAGTAGAGGACACATTTGGCCTAAATCCTGCCATGGTGTGCTGGAGTTCTGGGACTGCATTGCTAGGCAGCTGAGCCCAGACCCACCTCAGAGTCCTCTCTGCACACTAAACAGCTCAGCACAGGAATAGAATCCAGCACCCTTTCCCACCTGGGGAGACCTTGGACAGCAGAGCACTCTGTCCCTTTGCCAATATTAACCAGCAGAGGCTTGGTCAGCTGCACTTAGACCACCTGGGGCTGCCAGGTGAAATGGACTGAGGGCTTACTTAGCTGGTGTGAATCAGCTTAGGGGGCCCGAAGCAGAACAACTGGCTAAGACAGGGCTCCATCCATTTCCCCAGGACAAGGTCAGTTTAAGGCTACCTGCACTAGGTTTCTCCTTATAGCAATACTCTGGGTCCTGCTTTAAATTCACTGATTTAAAGAAATATATTTATCAGAATGTTTGATAGATGACAAACCTGAATTAGCTTAATTTAAAATGGGAGTTTATTTCCTCATGAAACTTAAATGATCCTGACCTCAGATGTGGCTGGATTTGGCTAAACTAAGCATGGAGTCTTTATCCACTCTGCATCCTGTTCTGGTAGGTTCTCTGTTGGCTTCCTTTTAAGGAGACTTCTTTCACCTCGTGGTGGCAAAGACCACAAATTCAAGGTCTTGATGTTGATAGAGACTTTGGTCATTGATGGGGAGAGACTGTCTTTCTCTCACACAATAAATTCTGATTGGTTTTGCATGCTTATGTTTCCACTCCAGGGTGACATGCAGCTGGAGTGAGACCCAGCTTACACCCCACATTGTATTGCAAGATCTGCAAGACCTGCGAAGAAACACCCCCCCCCCCGCCCCCTGCGCCCCCCACATGCTGATGGAAGAGAACAGGTTCTGGGAGGAGAAGAGAGGGTCATGGAGAAGCTCGCCACCTTCTGTCAGTGCAGCTTCCTGTTCCAGCCCCAGAACTCAGCACCAGGATGGCCACTTCATTGGATAAGGGACCTTACCACTGGCCTGGAATATTTGTCTTTGGTGACGCTCACTAATGCTGAATTCCAAGTCTTCTCTGCTTCAGAGGAAACATAGTAGATGAGGGCACAGCAACCGAAGCCTTCTCCATCACTGAGGTCAGCTGACACTGGAAACCAGCTGCAGGAAACATCCAGCCATCACCTTTGTGCCTTCTGCTTCAGGTCACACCTTGTCATTCCCAGGCTTTCCTCCGGCCTGGGGCCTGGGGGCTTGTGCTGTCTTTAGTGGGGCAGCTGTTGTGCATCTGCCTGTGGCCACACTGTCGCTGTCCTGCTTTCCCCTCTGTGGGCACCATGCCCTTCCCCTGAGGTGCCTGTTGAAAACACCGTTGGACCAGCACCAGTTGGGCATCTGCACACCCCCTGACTTTGATGCGCCTGCTTTGTTTCTCACAGCAGATCCTGGGATTCGCGGCCACATCTCAGCCAGTGACTCTGACTCCTTCTGAGCAGAGGGAAACTCTCGGCAGTCCTTCTTCCAACCACCTGCCCCTGGGGAGAGCTCAGTTACCGCCCCCACCCCAGCTGCCCTGGTGCCCTCGGGGTAAGATGGCCTATGCCACATCAGGAGCAGGGCACAGTCACCCTCAGCACTGCTTGCAGTTCCACACTGTGCTCCCCCAGGTCCTCAGGGTGCTGATCTGACTCTGCCCACCCCCACCCCCTGCCACAGTTCCCTCCTGGGACAGTGACCCACGACCTGCAGGGCCTCTGCAGTCATGTCTGGTGCCACCCTCAGCCACAGCACAAATGCTTGGCACTCATGCCCACTCCTCTAGAGCCGCCAGTTAGAGCTCCCTGCTGGAACCTGTCTGGACAACATCCTGGGCCCAGTGAAGGCACTGGCCCGCACTCCTGCTCTCTGCCTGTGTGCCTGACCTCAGTGTGTACGCGCAGTACCTGCAGCATCTGTAAGTACAAATAGTTACTCTTTCATGGTGTGGTTGTGTTACTGAGGCTGTGCCCCAAATCCAACCTCCGACAGTGAGGCTGCCCTGAAGGGACCCCAGCTGGAGGATCTCTTTCTGGTGCTTCTCTGTCCTGCCTCTGGTGGCTACTGGTGACAGTAGCTTCCAACTAAGTGGAGAGAAACTGTTCCATACAAACACTGTGCGCCTTTCCCTCTGGGTTCAACCCAGGAACAGGCCCCAGGAGCCCATTCTTGGAACCCTGCCTTTTTCTTGCCTTTCCTCTCTGTGGCTCTCTCATCCAGGCAGGCTCTGTCTGGAGAGGTGGTCTTTGAGTATCTGTCCCTATCGTCAGTACTTATAATAAGTGCCATGCCCTGTTGAGGGTATGAAGGTGTTGCACTCAGTCCCTAACTGGGGGCCCCAGCACATGTCCCCCAGCTACTGGACATGTGGGCTACAGATGGCTTGCAGCTGTGTCCCTCTGCTCCCTGAACCCCTCTCCCAAGGTTATGTTCCCAGCATGTGACTGGCTGTAGAGGGCCACAAAGACACATAGCTATGATGGGCCTCCCCAGCTCCAGGATTCCTGGGGTAGAAGTCTGCGGCCACACACACACTGCAGGCCCGCTTTTCTTCTCTCAGTGGGTCTGCTTCCCCCATTTCTTCATGGTCTGTGTCCCAGGGGCAACTCCAGCAAGCCCTCTCCCGGCACCTTGCTGGATGGCAGAGGATGCTTAGGAAACCCAGAGTGGGCCTGCTAGACCTTCCAGAACACACTTTGACAATGGAGGTTGTGTGGTCCTTGGTAGCACAGGGTCTCCATGCTGCAAGGAGCAGGAGGCAGCAGTGCTGGCTGCCTCACGTGTCCTTCAGGTGCTGTGCTTTGCGCTTGGTGCTTGGTTGAATTGACAGCTGTTTCCCTTGAATATCACGGAGCTCATTAAGCTGGGTCACAAGAGCCTTGCAGGCGGATGTTTCCAAACTCATGAGGAAGTTGAGTTCACAGCATGTTTTTAGGAAAATAATTTGTTTCTAGAAGCATTATGGTGGCTTGATAGTATTGACTAAGATGCAGAGTACCTCTTGGTGTGTTTTCTAAGAATCCATCTATGATGAGAACCACTATTTCATGACGTGTCATTAATAGTAAATAGGGTTGGATATAATGTATTGTTCTTTTCATTTACATCCAATCATGATTTGAAAGAATAATTTTCTAAGGCCTGTTTGAACATCTGATGCTGTTGATTTCTGCTGTACAAAACATCCTCATGATGTGTTCTGTCTACAAAAGTTATGGGATTACTGACTGCTTACTTGCATTTAGGGTAGTTTGAGATGGTGTTGTTATTCCAGGAAAAAAAAAAAAAAAACAGGAGAAGTATGTGGGAATTTGGATGTTGTTTGATTTTTCTACCTGGAGGAAAGAACTCAGTCCCCCCAGGATTTGATTTGGGGGCAGGCAAGACCAAGGTGAGATGCCTGCCAGCCATGAAGAATTAAGAACCTCCCTTGGCTTTGCTGATACCTTAAAAGCACAAACAGGATGAATGTGAGAGAGCAGTTCTACTTTATTCTGTGCAAGTCAGTTTATTGCTGTCTGAATTATGAAAAAAGGTTAAAATATTTAGATAAAAATTATAACTCTGATTAAAGATAAAGGTTTGCAGGTTTATACTGTGTATATTTATCTCCTTTAATTCCTTCAATCTTTCTTCCCCCAAACAAGGAAGATCTTACAAAGCAGGCCAAGAAACTTACTCTGTTTCAGCCGGTAAAAGTAATTTTTACTGCAGTCTTCTGCTGGCGACAGGCGCCTGACTCTAGGCATGGTAAAGACTAACTACAGAAGACAATGTGGGGTGTGTCAAGTGCAGAGAAAGGTGGTCATGTGAGACACAGCCCTGAACCCGCAATTCACACACAGGCTGTCTTTATTTGGTAATTAACGCTCCCAAATCAATCCCTCTCCCAAGGATCATCAAGTGGATCTTGGGCTTGAGCTGACATGGCAAAGCCAGATCTTGGGGGGATTTCCCTCTAAGCTGCAAGAACACTCACCCAAGCAAGTTTATCCACAAATAGTCTAATCAGGCCTGCAAGCAATCAGATCCAGCCAATTGGAAACCGAGCTGCAGGGCAGAAAATCAGAATTTAAATAAAAGTTGCAATTAGAACCCACAGAACTGGAGAGACACGCGTTTAAGTTCTCAGCGCCAAGAGACAGTAAGAAAATTATCTCCACAATAGGAATAAGAAGGGTTGGGGAAGGTTTTTGCCTGCTGATAGAATATTGGAAATTATCTTCATCAGTGGCTTAATTGGCTTAATTTTCCTTCAGATGGTAACTTTCAAACGCTTGGTCTTAATTAGCATGGGTAAATGAGAAATGTAGGTGAGTCCCACTTTTCAGTTTTCTTGTTCTCTGGAGATTTCTATTCCTTTCCCTTAAGATAGTGGAAATGGCTGAGGGCTACATTGATTAAAATAAATTATGCTAGTATTTTATAATAGTAAAAATGGAGACAGAATTGACTCATGCCTGTCCATTAAAAATGCAACCCACAAATACCAGAAAGGAGAAAGCCAGTGTAAGCCACACAGGCAAACTGCATATTTACTGTGCTAAGAATTGTAATATTTTAGCATGCCAGATGAAGCATGGTGCTCAACCAGGGTAAAACATCAGATGCACTTTTTGCATTCAATATGGTGCATGAGAGGAAAGCTTAGGGCAACCCCTAACAACCTCACCTTCACCCCAACAAAGAGTTCCTGTCATCTGCAAGTATTTCCCAAACCCAAGAAGAGATTTTGTTTATCCTCATGAACTAAAGCACTTCCAGTTTCCTTTCATGTTACCATTTTCTAAACATTTTACTTATTAACCTCTGATTCAGAAAAATCTTTCAGATGATGGAATTTCCACTAGAAGAACACTAAAGTACAATTGGAATTATTTGGCATAAATGTATTGTATGGTACTATCCAAATTAAAAAAAAATACAGTATCCAATATTATTGTGTACCCTAGAGACAAAGCCTTTAAATTGCCTGAAGAAGTTAGATTCACAAATAAAACTTGAGAATGATAATAAAACCAAAGATGTAAGGCTATCTAAAACAAAAATAATTTTTGAAAGTCCACTAATACAGTGCGTGTTTTTTCTTCTGGCAATACATACAATAACAAAACATAGAAATGCTCCTAGTTTGCTAAAATTCTGCATAAAGGCAATTGCAGTAATTTTGAAAAAAAATATGCACCTTGGGTTAAAATAAAGTAAGATCATCTGATGACTACCTCATTAATAGCCAGATTCTAAACATACCCTTCGTTAAAACACATAACTCAATGAATTTTAAAATGTATCTTCATAATGAAATTCACATACCCACTTATAATGGAGTTGGGAAAAACCTAGAAGCATAGGAAGATTGCATTAGTACATGAAAAAGCAAGTTATTAAAATCTGTGAAGATAATGTTTACTAAAAATTGAGTTTTTAGAAATGTATAGATGTGTGTATTAAAGAGGTGAACAACAGACAAATGGCATGAGAGAGAAGAAAGGAACAGGTGCTGATATTTAATGTGACAGTGAATCTGGGGATTACAGGGACATTCTGTGTTCCTTGTCCTTTTCTGTATTTTGTAAATTTCTAGAACAGGTAAATTTTTTAATCAGGTAAAATGTGACAAAAGTAGCACCTTTGTTTGCCTTTCTAAGGAGAAGCAGGACCAACTGGGTTTCGTTTCTTGTAAGATTTCCATTCTGGAAGCACAGCCCCTTCCAGGTAGGCCTGCGGGCACTCAGGCATGGAGATCACAGTTTGCCCTTCCACCTAATGGCAGCTCCTCTTCCAGATTGCTCCCCAAACAAAAACAAGCTATGAACTCCCAATCAGTAATGGTAATTTAATTTCCCTCTCAGCTGTAAGTACTAGAAAACAGCCAGGCAATCAGGGAGCAAAACGTGTTCTCCCAGTTTATTTTTACATCAAGTGATTAGCATTTTCCTGCAGAACACAGGATCTCAAAGTGCTGGCTTTGCTGACCTAACTGAGCAGGACTTCTTAGAAATGGCTTGCAAGTTTCAGGTTCAGACTGGAGAAAAGGGGTTGCCAAGGAGAACCTAGAAAATGCCCTGGGTTCTAGCATAGGTTCTTCACAGCACAGAAAGTTCAGGCTGAACCTCATAAAGGGAAAAACAGCAACTCGGGAGTGGACAGGAGACCCACTGGGTGCCCTTTCAGTGGGATGTGAGCATTGTTAGTGGACCTTCCCACACTGTGTTATCCGAGTCTCAGGACTGTGCACTTTTGATCTCATGACTCTGAAGGGCGGAAGTCAAGATGAATGGTTTTTATGACGAAACAAATTAATTTTGCCCCTCAGTTGTCTAACAGAGATGCAGTTGATTTCCACTCTGTAGAAAAGCTGAGGCAAACCATCAGCACTCCCGGGTGTGCACATGTGTTGCAGAAAGATCTCCTTTGAATCAGTTTTGATGTTTGGCTGGTTCCCTTGTTAATTGATTACATACTTCCTAACATGTTCCTTTCACATTTATATAAAATCATCTACTGTATTTTTTTTTGAAAAATTGCATCTTATGATCTGAAACAGATCAGTATTTTAACAAACAGACCAGAACAAAGGTGGTCCAGACAGCTAGTGTTCTGTAGAGGTAACATAGGAGCCTAGTTGTACAAATGACAGTGAAAAATAACAAATTGGACTAAACTGTTGAACACCAAGTTTTTCATGCTGGATGTTACTGACACTTTAACTGTGAGGTCTATGGATTGACTTTAATGTGCAAAAATTATAGATTTTTTAACTCATAAATCCATTCAAATAAAATGCCACTCTTATTTGCATATTGGTGTTAATGCGTAAAAGTCATTAAGAATATAAAAGACCTACTTGGAAAAGCCTACTCTAGATCATGGCCACCTTTAATTGCTGCAGAACCTAAGTAGAGCTGGGTTTATCTATTCAGCACTATTGGCATTGTGATGTAATTATTTGTTGGGGCTGGGGGTGCTGTCCTGTGCATGGCAGGATGTTGAGCAGCACTAGTGGCCTTAACCCACTATATGTCAGCAGCACCCCCTTTCCAGCTGTGACAACCACAGTGTCTCCAGACATTCCCCAGCTGAGAATCATTGAACTAAAGGAAGGAAGGGGGTGGGCTGGGGAGAGGAAGAAGACAAGAAAACTGGGCTGGAGGCATTTTTGACTCGGTGGCATGCTGGACTAGGTGGAGTTCAATGTTCTGAATGCTGCCCTCTTTCCAGTCTGTTCATGATTGAACGTTCCTGACTTGTTTCTTCATTTGTCTTACAAAATGTTCTGTGTACTGATGCTCTGCTCTTTCAGTAAACTGTTCTCAATTAGCACACAAAGAAATCTGAAGCAAGAAACCTTTGCTAATATACTCTTAGCCACCAGACTGATGGGCTATTTCAAGTTCCCTGTTTCCTATTCTGATGGATGGAAATGCCTAGAAATGTTAATTTAGAAAGTATGGTGAACTAATAAAATTAACTGCCTTGTATTTGAGGCCCATGTGAGGACTCAGGATGAAATCTACTGCCAGGGTACTTAGAAGTGTAATGCCAGATTCGTGGGACTCCCATATACCTCCAGGAGCCGAATCTGATGCAATCGCACAAGAGTCTTTATTGCAAGCTCGAGCCTGGACTCACAACTGTTTCCTATGCAGCGGTCCCAGGGAGTGAGTCACGGTCCTTTGTTCAGTGAGATTTTATAGGTTTTTGGGGATAGTCTATGTGTCACAACATCCCACAGCAAATCATTTCACACCGCGGGAGAAAAAATCAACGGGGGAAAAAATCAAAACAACAAATCTTAACATTGATTAGCACATTCACTGGCGGGAACAAGTTGGGTAGGGGTGATTGGTTAGTACAAGAGAGGGATTCATTTGAACTGATTGGTTTAAACCGCGAAGGGTGTACATGCTAAACTACATGGTTTCCCAACATGTTATCAACCACCATAAACTACTTGTGGGGGGGGGTCATCTGGCATCCCAGGTATTTTCCCTGTCTCATGCTGATTAGTGATTGCTAGGGGGTTGCTATGTGTTCTCACCTAGGCAGGGACACTTGGCACTGCAGATTTCTCCTGTTATTTGCAGACAAACAACTCAGCAGGGTGGGTATGTGCCTAGGAGTGCTCTGTGGGTTTTTCCAAGGACAAGGGTCATGCCACCTTCCTTGGAGAGGCTTTGCTCTGAGGTAGAGGCTGGTTTCTCAAAAATGGAGTATATCAGTTTCTCAGAAGAAAGCATGTCTAGTCTGTTGGACTAGGTCCAACAGAGATGAGTGTTTTCTAAGCTATTTTTTGTTTTCTGTAGTCAAAGTTCTTCAACTCAGTGGTGATGTCAGAAACCTATGTTGATCTAAATTTATAGTTATTGTTGAAGACTTAACAGAAGCAGCATTAATTAGAAGGAAAGACCCAGCAGAGGTAGGGTGTGGGACATGTTCTTATTGGGTAACCGCTTGCTTAGCCCTTCATAAGTCACTTGGTAATCCAGTAGCATTGAGTCTTTTTATCAAATGTGGAATGACATGATGAATAATTAGAGACTTGGCAAGCACGTTGGCCTGTATCGTCCAACAGGCTGTTTCTCCAGGCATCCTTTGATCCTGGCCATGTGTCTGACAGTGAAGAGACCAAACATGACAGCTGAATGAGGTTCTTGTCCCCAAATTCCTTAAACCCAACAGAGCAGATCTGTTGTTAGAAACAATAGTGAATTGGAAACCAGCACTACAATTATTGAAGAAAGACCTGAATGAGAACTATGAGCACTAAATCATTTTGACGACATACATTATCTATAAATTCTTACCAGGAAACAATATTTCAGAATCTGTAGGGATCCTAGCTTGAGGATTGTGAAGCACTTAAACTTTTAACAGGAAAAGCAGTGATCTGAGCTCTTGTTTTTCTTATCTTTTCCTCTTCCATTCTTCTAAATGTGGCAAGAGATATTAAAAGGAATTTGTCCCCTTAATAATCCTTTTGAAAACAGAGTAATTTCCATGTCAGTAGACAGTTGTTAGCTACTCCCAGAACAAAGTTCTTACAAGATAATGGAGTTACTTGTATGCCATGAACTACATAGATTCATTGTCTAGGGCTCATGGCATATCTGAGAACTCGCCTGTAGAAAGGATGAGTGGGAAACTGTGATGCTCTGAAGGAGAGAGCTGACCTTCCTATTGGAGTCAGCTGGGGGAATGCTCATGAACATCTGAGCAACCGTTCTCACATCTGGATCCTTCACACTCAACATTTCTCACGTAGAATTTATTCAAGGTTGTCCAAGACCAGATGAATGATGATGGAATAGAACTTTCCATTTTGCTTAAAAGATGTATGCAGAAAAGTAACTGATGGTCTGTGTATAGTTTAAATTCTTCAGAAATCCACTCTGCTGGCCAGTGATCTATACTCCTTGTAAGACCAGAAGATACCAGTGATGCAAGTAGTTTTTGACCATAATAAACTGTGGGCAGACTGAGAAGATGACTGGGAAAGCCTTCTAATGTCTGATTTTATACTAAGAAGACACAGCACTTAGAATCTACAGGGGCAGATGGGATCATCTGCATTCCGGGTTAACGTTCCACACATAACTGGGTCATCCGCTCATTCCCTTGTTCACCTTTCCTTGTGATTTATGCACTGGTATTTGTATGGAGTTTTGAGGTTTTCAGGTATATTTTTTTCATCTTTTCTCACTTAGGCAAAGCCCTGAACATACTTCTAGTGATACAAGTGTAAGAACTCATAAAAGTTAATCCTCCTAGAAATGTAAAAGAAATCTCTATGAGCAATACAAATTGGAAAATAATGGCCTTTAAGTAGTTGTTGGATGTCTTGCTTTCAATGTCAACTTCAACAACATCTTTGTCAAAGCCTGTGATTTAGACATGAATTGTCCCCCAAAGGTTCACACGATAAAGGCTTGGCTCCAGGTATACAGAGGTGGGGCTTTGGGGAAGAGATTGGATCATGAGGGCTCTGACCAGATCAATGTATTGTCATTCATGAAGTCATGGCTGAATAGACTACTTGGGGAAGGATGAAACTGAGGAGGTGGGACTTAGTTGAAGGGAATGGGATCTTGGGGAGTATTTCTTGTCCCTTATCTCTCTGTCTTTGCTTTCTGGCCACCACTTGATGAACAGCCTCTCCCCCATGCGCTCCCACTGCCATGAAGTTCTGTCTTGCCTCAGGCCAAAAGAAATGGCGCCAGCAACTATGAAGTGAAACCTTGACACCATGTACCAAAATAAATCTTTATGCCTTTAAGCTGCTTCTCTAAGGTATTTTGTTACAGTGAGGAAAGACCACATGGGTAATCATAGAATCCTATGCCAGTCAAAGGATTAAAATACCAATATTTTAAGTCATTTTTATTTTTACACACTAGCAGAGAATAATCAGAAAATAAAATTCTAAATAAATAACAATTTTATACCATGTATGATACTATAAATACTGGAAAGGGAATCTGAGGAATTATCACATTGAAAATGGTAAAATATTACTAAGAGAAATTAAAGAAAAAATAAAGAATGCAGAGATTAATTTTGGTTCATGAGTCAAAAGACTTCATGTTTTAAGATATCAATTCTCCAATTGCTCTATATAATGGATGCACTTCATCAATGGGTCAGCAAGCTTTTGGTGGAAATTGACAAGTTGATTCTAAAATTTGGAAATGCAAAGGGCCTAGAATAGGCAAGAGTTTCTTTTAAAGTCGTATGGCTAAATTAACCCGATTTCAATAATTAGTAATCAAAATAGTATAGAATTGATTTCAAGATAGACTAATAGACTAATGGAAAAGGATGAAGTCCACAAATAAACCTACTTTTAGATAGATAGTTGATTGTTGTTGCGGGTGTAAAGGTTAGGCAGGGAGAGCCCCTAAGCAACTTAGCCAGACTTTGATTCCAAAAAACGAAAAGACTAGGGATGTATCTCAGTAGTAAAGTACCCCTGGGTTCAATACCTAGTACCAAAAAGTAACAAAGACTATGCAGAATAGCCATACATGCTGGTGGACACTTATCATCCTCGTTAATCAGAAGGCTGAGGCAAGAAGATTTCAAGTTTAAGGCCAGACTAAGTTAGTGCAGCCCACTGTCAAAATAAAAAAAAAAAAAGAATTAAAAGAACTGTGGATGCAGCTCACTGATACAGCACTCCTAGGTTCAATTCCTACTATAAAATTTAAAACAAACGAACAGCAACAACAAAAAAGCATAGCTGCCTGGGTAAGGCCAATGCAAATCCTAACTTAAAACCCAATGCAGACGGCAGCAGTTTTGCTGTAATGATTGTTTTGAAAATGTGATTTGTTCCAGTACGACTGATATACTAAAGAATGATTTTGTCAAAGCAAAACACGCAAAGAGTTTTGACATCTGATACTGTATGCTCTAGTTGTAGGAGAACTTGAATGATATAAATTTGGAGTAGGGCAACTCACAAGTACTAATGAAGTCTATTTGAAAGAATGTAAAATTTCCCAAATTTTAACTATTTGGGCA